>NC_042980.1:5180251-5843106 GCF_901001165.1 Salmo trutta
ACCAACTGTCAAGTGTCTTCACTGACATTTTCAACCTGTCCCTGACCAAGTCTGTAATACCTACATGTTTCAAGCAGACCGACACAGTCCCTGTGTCCAAGGAAGCAAAGGTAACCTGCCTAATTACCGCCCCGTGGCACTCACGTCGGTAGCCATGAAGTGCTTTGAAAGGCTGGTCATGGCTCACATCAACCGCATCCTCCCGGACACCCTAGATCCACTCCAATTCGCATACCGCCCCAACAGATCCACAGATTACGCAATCTCAATCACACTTCACACTGCCCTTTTTCGCCTGGAGAAAAATAACATCTATGTGAGAATGCTGGTCATTGACTACAGCTCAGCGTTCAACACCATAGTGACCACAAAGTTCATCACTAAGCTAAGGACTCTAGGACTTAACACTTCCCTTTGCAACTGGATCCTGGACTTCCTGATGGGCCGCCCCCAGGCGGTAAGAGTAGGCAACAACACGTCTGCCACGCTGATCTTTAACACTGGGGCCCCTCAGGGGTGTGTACCTAGTACCCTCCTGTATTCCCTGTTCATCCATGACTGTGTGGCCAAACACGACTCCAACACCATCATTAAGTTTGCTGACGACACAACAGTGGTAGGCCTGATCACTGACAATGATTAAACGACCTATAGGGAGGAGGACAGAGAACTGGCAGTGTGGTGCCAGGACAACAACCTCTCCCTCAACGTGAGCAAGACAAAGGAGCTTATAGTGGACTACAGGAAAAGGCAGGCCGAACAGGCCCCCATTAACATCGACGGGGCTGTAGTAGAGCAGGTCAAGAGTTTCAAGTTCCTTGGTGTCCACATTACAAACGAACTATCATGGTCCAAACATACCAAGACAGTTGTGAAGAGGGCACAACAAATAATTTTCCCTCTCAGGAGACTGAAAAGATTTGGCATGGGTCCCCAGATCCTCAAAAATTTCTGCAGCTGCACCATCGAGAGCATCCTGACGGGTTGCATCAACACCTGCTCGGCATCTGACCGTAAGGCACTACAGAGTGTTGTGTGTACGGCCCAGTACATCACTGGGGCCAAGCTTCCTGCCGTCAAGGACCTATACAATAGGCAGTGTCAAAGGAAAGCCCATAAAATTGTCAGAGACTCCAGTCACCCAAGTTATAGACTGTTTTCTCTGCTACCGGAAGGCAAGCGGTACCGGAGCGCCAAGTCTAGGACCAAAAGGTTCCTCAACAGCTTCTACCCCCGAGCCATAAGACTGCTAAACAATTAATAAAATTGCCACTGGACAATTTACATTGAACCCTCCTCCCTTTTGTACACTGCTGCAACTCGCTGTTTATTATCTCTGCATAGTCACTTCACCTCGAGCTACATGGCGCCAACAGAGATGGCCGCCTCGCTTCGCGTTCTTAGGAAACTTTTGTTTTTTTATGTATTACAACCGGGAAGAACTATTGGATATAAGAGCAACGTCAACATTACGACCAGGAATGTGATTTTCCCAAAGCGGATCCTCTGTTTAGACCACCACCTAGGACAATGGATCAGATCCCAGTAGGCGACCCAAAACACCGGAGCCGCAGAAGGGGCAGACGGAGCAGTATTCGGGTCAGGATCCGTAGAACAGCACATCGCTCACTTCTCCCCAGTATAATACTCGCCAATGTCCAGTCTCTTGACAACAAGGATAGATGAAATTCGAGCAAGGGTTGCCTTCCAGAGAGACATCAGAGATTGTAACATTCTCTGTTTCACGGAAACATGGCTCACTCGGGATACATTATCAGAGTCAGTACAGCCACCCGGTTTCTTCACTCATCGCGCCAACAGAAAAAACATATCTCTGGTAAGAAGAAAGGCTGGGGTGTATGCCTTATGATTAACGAGTCGTTACCTCGACGGCCCTAAAATAACTTCATTGGACTCTATGTAAATTGGAAACCACATATCCTGAGGCTTCATTTTTTGTAGCTGGGGATTTTAACAAAGCTAATCTGAAAACAAGGCTCCCTAAATTTTAGCAGTATATCGAATGCGCAACCCGGGCTGGCAGCATTCTGGATCATTTCTACTCTAACTTCCGCGACGCATAGAAAGCCCTCCCTCGCCCTCCTTTCGGCAAATCTGACCATGACTCCATTTTGTTGCTCCCAGCCTATAGACAGAAACTAAAACAGGAAACGCCCGTGCTCAGGTCTGTTCAGCACTGGTCCGATCCACGCTTCAAGATTGCTTCAATCACGTGGACTGGGATATGTTCCAGATTCGGTGAGCGAGTTTATTAGCAAGTGCATCGGTGATGTTGTACCCACGGTGACTATTAAATCCTTCTCCAACTAGAAACCGTGGATTGATGGCAGCATTCACTGTGTGTTGATGGCAGCATTCGTAGTGTCCTCAGAGCATGTGCAGACCAGCTGGATGGTGTGTTTACGGATATATTCAATCAATCCTTATCCCAGTCTGCTGTTCCCACATGCTTCAAGAGGGCCACCATTGTTCCTGTTCCCAAGAAAGCTAAGGTAACTGAGCTAAATGACTATCGCCCCGTAGCACTCACTTCCGTCATCATGAAGTGCTTTGAGAGACTAGTCAAGGATCATATCACCTCCACCCTACTTGACACCCTAGACCTACTCCAATTTGCTTACCGCCCCAATAGGTCCACAGATGACACAATCGCAATCACACTGCACACTGCCCTAACCCATCTGGACAAGAGGAATACATATGTAAGAATGCTGTTCATCGATTACAGCTCAGCATTTAACACCGTAGGACCCTCCAAACTCGTCATTAACCTGGGTCTCGACCCCGCCCTGTGCAACTGAGTACTGGACTTTCTAACGGGCCGCCCCCAGGTGGTGAGGGTAGGAAACAACAACTCCACTCCGCTGATCCTCAACACTGGGGCCACACAAGTGTGCTTTCTCAACCCTCTCCTGTACTCCCTGTTCACCCATGACTGCATTGGCCATGCACGCCTCTAACTCAATCATCAAGTTTGCAGACGATACTACAGTGGTAGGCTTGATTACCAACAACGACGAGACGGCCTACGGGGAGGAGATGAGGGCCCTCGGAGTGTGGTGTCAGGAAAATAACCTCACACTCATCGTCAACAAAACAAAGGTGATGATCGTGGACTTCGGGAAACAGCAGAGGGAGCATCCCCCTATCCACATCAACGGGACAGTAGTGTAGAATGTGGAAAGTTTTTAGTTCCTCGGCGTACATGTCACGGACAAACTGAAATGGTCCACCCACACAGACAACGTGGTGAAGAAGACGCAGCAGCGCCTCTTCAACCTCAGAAGGCTGAAGAAATTTGGCTTGTCACCAAAAACACTCACCAACTTTTACAGATGCACAATCGAGAGCATCCTGTCGGGCTGTATCACCGCCTGGTATGGCAACTGCTCCGCCCACAACCATAAGGCTCTCCAGAGGGTAGTGAGGTCTGCACAACGCATCACCGGTGGCAAACTACCTGCCCTCCAGGACACCTACACCACCTGATGTCACAGGAAGGCCAAAAAGATCATCAAGGACATCAACCACCCGAGCCACTGCCTGTTCACTCCGCTGTCATCCAGAAGGCGAGGTCAGTACCAGTGCATCAAAGCCGGGACAGAGAAACTGAAAAACAGCTTCTATCTCAAGGCCATCAGACTGTTAAACAGCCATCACTAAAATTGAGTGGCTGCTGCCAACATACTGACTCAAATCTCTAGCCACTTTAATAATTAGAAATTGGATGTAATAAATATTTCACTAGTCACTTCAAACAATGCCACTTTATATAATGTTTACATACCCTAAATTACTCATCTCATATGTATATACTGTACTCTATACCATCTACTGCATCTTGCCTATACCGCACGGTCATTGCTCATCCATATATTAAAATGTACATATTTTTATACACACAAGTGTAAACGAATGAATAAGGTACTTGTTGTGAAATTGTTAGATATTTCGCCACACTCGCATTAACATCTGCATGTGACCAATAACATTTGATTTGATACATGTACAAATTACCTCAACTAACCTGTACCCACGCACACTGACTCGGTACCAGTGCCCCCTGTATATAGCCTCGTTATTGTTATTCTTATTGTGTTACTTTTTCTTATTACTTTTTATTTTAGTCTACTTGGTAAATATATTCTTAACTCTTCTTGAACTGCGCTGTTAAGGGCTTGTAAGTAATCATTTCACGGTAAAGTCCACACTTGTTGTATTCGGCGCATGTGACAAATAAAGTTTGATTTGGTTATTGATGTTGGAACGAGCTTTCAAATTCTGAGGAACTATCATCCCCAATGGATGTTAAAAAAACAGACATTGTTGACTTACTGTGTGAGGTGAAGAAAAAATTACTGAGAAGCTCAGCTTATTAGTGGTGAAAGTTGTGAGTTATGACAATCAGAATTCAAACATTGCCAAAGGGGCACTTTCCTACTTTTGCACGCAGAAGGCCAGGTAGGTCTACTGCTGTGTGCTCCCTCAACGTTATTAGGAAAGAGAAACCAGACACATGCTCATTGCTCTCATGGAGTACTCCAAACAAAAGACAATGAAAAAATGTCTGAAACTCGTAATGGTTATGAAATGAACTAAAACTTGTTTCTCACAAGTGTGGCTTGTTGTGATCTCCGCAACAACGTTTCCAGTCCAAGAATGGCAAATCACTGTAATTAACCTTTCTGGTGCAGACGTTCCGCTAGCGACCCACCTCGACCACATCCGGTGAAAAAGCAGAGCGCCAAATTCAAAATATAGAAATCGTCATAATAAACATTCATAAAAAATACAAGTGTTATACATCGGCTTAAAGATTAACTTCTTGTTAATCCAGCCGCTTTGTCAGATTTCACAAAGGCTTTATGGCGAAAGCATACCACGCAATTATCTGAGGACAGCGCCCCGCTTACAAAAGCATACAAACATTTTACAACCAAGTAAAGGAATTACAAAAGTCAGAAATAGCGATAAAATTAATCACTTACCTTTGAAGATCTTCATATGGTTGCAGTCACAAGAGTCCCAGCTACACAATACATGTTTGTTTTCTTCGATAACGTCCCTCTTTATATCCCAAGAACTATGTTTGCGCGTTTTGTTCAGTAATCCACTGGCTCCAAGGCAGTCAAAACATACAGACGAATACATCCTAATAGTACTGGTAAAGTTTGTTGAAACATGTCAAACGATGTTTATAATTAATCCTCAGGTTGTCAATTGTTGAAATAATCGATAATATTTAAACCGGACAATAGTGTATTCAATAGAAAGGAAAAACAACGAGAGGTGCGCAATCGGTCACGCGCGCAAACCAGCTCTGCATTCTTCCTCAGTCCACTGAGAGAAAGGTCTAATCCTTCTTCATTTTTCAGAAAACAAGCCTGAAACAATGTCTAAAGACTGTTGACATCTAGTGGAAGCCATAGGAACTGCAATCTGGGTCCTAACCCAATAGATACTCTATAAGCATTCAATTGAAAATACCCACATCAAAAAAATCCCACTTCCTGGATGGATTTTCTTCAGGTTTTCGCCTGCCATATCAGTTATGTTATACTCACAGACATTATTTTAACCGTTTTGGAAACTTTAGACTGTTTTCTATCCAAATCTACCAATTATATGCATATCCTATTTTCTGGGCCTGAGTAACAGGCAGTTTACTTTGGGCATGCTTCTCATCCAGACGTCAAAATACTGCCCCCAAGCCATAAGAAGTATTAATACATGCATTAACAGAAATTAATGTAACCAAATGACGGGGATTAACTTTATATTTACTAGGCCTACTGGTGACCTATGTAATGGAGAATTGATAAAAAATAAACAACCAAAGGGCAAACAATTCACACAATGAAACAATGAATAAGCAATAATTAGTGGGAGACAGCTGAGCGCATTCTGGCGAGCTGAGTGCATTCATTCTCGAGAGTGATGCACCATATCTTTGCCACACACCCTTCCCATTCTTCTTGTGCAACATGTTTAATTATACTCAAGACACATTATCTTCACACATATTTTAGAGGCTTATCACTGACAGCCACAACTCAGTCAGCTAGACCTATTGCCTCGCGCACTACCGAAGTTCTGGAGGGTAAGCAGTTCTGGTTTCCCAAATACACACTTGAATTGTTTTTATTTAGAGAGGATGAAGCTGAAACCAGAGATCTGTATATAATGATGAGATGCTCATGTCTCCGCCCTAACAATGGGAGTCTTTGTCCCAAAGGCGGGAAGGCAGGCGACAAGCTTAGATCTGCATATTATGTCCATAGAAACGCATTGGGCTTATTCTGGACAGATTTTGGCAAGAGTGAGCCCTCTGTATGTTACACGGAGCGGAACAGGTGAACCCAAGAGCAAACTCAGATGAGGAGACTGGGATGAGGTAACCAAGGTATTTATTGAAACACAGGGGAAAGATGGGGTGCAGGCCAGGGGAAGCTCGGGCGGGTTGCAGGAAACCAGGTGCTGAGGCTGGAGCGAGAGGTGTTGAGACAGGGTAAGCAGTTCTGGAGGGGAATCCAAGAGAGCAGTAGAGTGGGGGATCCAGGACAGAGTAGCAGGACTGACAAGACGTGGGACTGGAGACAGGGGCCAGAGTCATAGCGAGCAGAACTGTAGCGGAGAGGAAAACGGCGTCAGGCAAGGGAAAACAGGCAAAACAGGATCTAAAGAGCAACAAACTGCTAGAAACGTAGACTGACTGAGCAGAGATTACGATCTGGCAGCGTGGAAGTGGCAGGGCTTAGTATTTGTAGAGGTCTTGATTATGGAACAGGTTGCAGCTGGTGGAGATCTGCTCTGACTCCAGCACACCTGTCTCCGCTCACAAAATCACACACACACACAGAGAGAGAGAGAGAGAGAGAGAGGGAGAGAGCACTGGGGGGAGTGGCGGCAGGTCAAGGAGACACAGGATAAGCAGTAGAGGACGTGGCAGGAGCAGATGTAACACTATATGTAGCCCATGTACAGTATCTGATGTTGTCTGGACAGAAATGGTATGACATGCCATACTCTTTTGTTCCAGACAGCATCGGATAGATGGTCTACACATACTTAGACAGAGGGGCACTGTTTCGCTTGCTTTGATGCTTTAACTGAGATTGATGCTTCTTTCTGTCGGTGGGAATCTCGGTCAAACAAATAATCAATATTTTATTTGGACGGGCAAGGAGGTGCAGTAGGGCGGGCCAGGCCCCCTAAAGCCCTCCCATAACGCCGGAGCTGCCTAGGCCCGTTAAAGGGTATACTGTATATGAAACAGGGGGTCTTGGAGAATGAAACCCTTCACCAGGCTCCATAGTATTATTTTTATTATATTTATTAATATTTGATCCCCAAAAAATAAACAATATTAATTTTAAACCAACAGTTTGTAAAGTACTTTTGAACGTTTTGTAAGTTTGGCGTTCTGAAACAATGGAACCAGTCAATCAATGCAGCATATTACTATAGCACAGATCATAGAAATAACTGGGAAAATTATGAATATTTTTTATTAAATTTATAGCACATTGCCTAATACCAGACCTGCCTATTCATTCATGTAGGTATCTGATTTTAGAAATAAAAATGAATCTCTATTTTAAGCATCCACAAATGCGACAGGGCTATATGGTCAATTGCATGCGCTTCACATTTGCAGCATTGATCATGCAATGCATGCATGCATTCACAGTTGGAAGCTAAATAGGTAGCCATAACCTTACCTACTTTCACAGCCTGCTCCAGGCATAAGCGATATAAGCAGTCGCTTACGGCTGCAGGCCACTAAGGGGCCCACGACCCCCCAAAAAAACAAATTTAAAAAACAATATATTTTTTCTTAGGAACTCAGTCGGGGTCTCAATTTACTGTTGAGATTGAGATTAGTAGAATACTAATTCAAGTTAGAATTTTGGTTGTGCATCAGCAATTAAAGTACTGAGTAAAGGGTCTGAATACTTATGATACTTGTGGTAAATGTGCTATTTCTGTTTTTTATTTTCTATAAATTAGCAAATATAAAAAAACAAAAGAAAATGTTTTGTAATTATGGGGTATTGTGTGTACATTAATGAGGGGAAAACACAACAATTTAATACATTTTAGAATAAGACTGTAACGGTAACAAAATGTGGAAAAAGTCAAGGGGTCTGAATACTTTCCGAATGCACCGTACGTTCCCAGTCAGTAGTCTTTTGGATGTATGGGTAGGCTACTCCCGTGGATAGGCATTGAGTTGGACAGATAACAGTTTTTTTTTTATTGAATGAACATCCCCTGATCAATCCATCCCTATGTTTTTTATTTTTTATTGTAAAATTACTGTGTTATTATTATGATATTACAGCTGTTGTGATCGGCACATTTCAGTGATGAATAGGCTTTGCAAATCACCTTGTCATCTATTCATCACTCTATTGACATCGACATCTGTAAATGATTTATCCAAAACATTGTAACATCTAATTTGTATGCTGGGATATTGTGTCAGAATTGTTTTAATAAAAATTGTGTCAGAACATTTTGTTGCAAAATGCTTTCATAGGATAGCTACATGTGCACAATGTTTGCAGTGTCAGTGCACTCAGTGGTTCCCCCAGTGATGTCTCTATAAATGCACATAAAAAGTAGTTTTAGGGGTGAAATTAGATTACTATTGGTTGTGAATAGGCTACTGGGTGGTTGTTGAGTTGTTTTGTAATGGTTGTTTGCCCTGCTAAAATGTTTCATATATACCTTTTAAGCCAGGCCAAAGGAACTGCAGGGAGCGCAGATTTGACAATTATTTGAAAATGGCTGCTCCGGGATTTATACAGGCTTTGAGAGTCTTTACCACCAGCTGAGCAGGCCTTGGCATTAATAGAAATTTAATTAGATGCCTGGAGAAGTGCACTCATTTATTAGAGCTGGGAGTAGATACCAGATATAGGCTTTTAACCTCTAGGATAGTAGGCCCTAAGGACTGGGTGTGTGGGTTGAGATGTGCTCACTTCTCTCACTTGTGATAGAGGAAAAAGGCTATTGCTGTAGCTTTTTAAAAAAGCTATTACAGTAGCTTAAGGTGAAAGTTACCACTGTGGGATTGGATAGTAGTGAAGTGCGAACCATTAAATGAGCACACCTAAAGGAGATATTATTTCACTCACTCACTCACTCACTCACTCACTCACTCTCACTCTCTCACACACACACGTTTGCATGTTAGTCATTTAGCAGACGCTCTTATCCAGAGGAGCAATTAGGGTTAAGTGCCTTACTCAAGGGCACATCGACAGATTGTTCACCTTGTCGGCTCGGGGATTCGAACCAGCGGCCTCTTAACTGTTAGGCTAACTGCCACCCCACGCACTACTGTGTAAACTATAGTGGATGCTTGTCGTTTGTGAAGGCTGATGTATTGTTTGTTTGCCCTATACTGTATGTGTGTACTGTAGGTGACCCTGCTGAACTTTATGATCACCCCCGAGGGCATGCAGGACCAGCTGCTGGGCATCGTGGTGGCCAGAGAGAGGCCTGACCTGGAGGAGGAGAAACAGGCCCTCATATTGCAGGGGGCCGAGAACAAGAGGTAATGGCTTAGTGCAGGGTTATCAAGTTTATTCCATGGAGGGCCTAGTGTCTGTTGGTTTTGAGTTTTTCCTTTCAATTAAGACCTAGACAACCAGGTGAGGGGAGTTCCTTACTAATTTGTGTCTTAGAGAGAGAGAGAGAGAGCACATGTAAAGATGGGTTTTTGTTTGATAGAAATCTGTGTTGCCAAAAGTTAATATGTCATAGGCTACGTCACATGATCACCAGAGACGTTTGAGCAATACCAATAAATATATATATATATTTTTAATCATGGTCAACAAATGGGGGAGTTCCAATCATTCAGTCTGTTCAAACAAAGGAACAGGTAGCACAGTAGACTCTGGTACTAATCACATGACCTTTCCACCCCCTCCCCCCCAGGCAGCTGCAGGAGATCGAGGACAAGATCCTGGAGGTACTGTCTTCTTCAGAGGGCAACATCCTGGAGGATGAGACGGCCGTCAAGATCCTCTCCTCATCCAAGGTTCTGGCCAACGAGATCTCGGAGAAGCAGGCCATCGCCGAGGTGACGGAGGTGAAGATCGACGAGACGCGCATGGGTTACACTCCCATCGCTGTGCACTCTGCCATCCTCTTCTTCTCCATCGCAGACTTGGCCAACATCGAGCCCATGTACCAGTACTCGCTCACCTGGTTCATCAACCTCTTCATCGCTTCCATCGACAACTCGGACAAGAGTGACATCCTGGACCAGAGGTAGCTAGCTAATTAGCAAATTGTGATGAAAATACTTTTGGCGGAATACGAATATTGCAGATAGTGTGTTTTTGATTTGCACACAGTATTAGCGTGTCATGGGTGCTGAAAGTTAGTAAGCGGAAGTGTTCCATTGAAGTCAATTGACATTTTTAAACATTGTCTAGCATAGGATAAATAAGCTTGAATGTCAGTGCATTCATATACCCTGTATAAATATGGCCCCAAAGAGTGGTGAAAAAGGAAATAAAAAGTAGATGAACTACTCATTCAAGTGAGTGAGCTCCCCACCCCTTCCTATCCTTACGGTAACTAATTGGTTGTCTGTGGGTTGTCACAGACAAAGACATTGCTGGTACATAGCTGTAGCTTATTGACACGTTACTGTCCGGCCTGGCAGTGTTTTTGACTGACAGCCTTTAAAAGTTGTGAATACTGCTTGCTCCTTTAACCTAAGTGTAAACACTGAATCCAAAATGGACGCCTAGTGCATTGACAGACACATCACAACACACTAGCTCGAAGCAGACTGCAGAACAGGCTACAGTCCTAGAGTCCTAGCAGCCCTAATCAAAAAGTATGTTTGATTTAATGCAGTGGCATCACTCAGAGATTTAATGGCCACTTCATAAGATAAATACAGTAGGGGGAGAGGGTTCCATCATAACCCACTAAATCTATTGTCTGCATAATGAGTAGAAGTCATGGCAGATGAGAATAACTGTCAATGCAGCATGTAGCCTAACTAATAAATTACTTGTTGCACGTCTGCTGTCAGAGTTTGCACTCCATAATTTGCATGGGCAATGTTTTAGCTCTTGCCAAATGATCGGTTTTTGGTACTGTAGCCACTTTGAATTATTGACAAAGCATTGACCGAGCTATATCATTGGCTACTGTTAAACCTATCAAATATGTTTTTTTTTTGTAGGGACAGATACAAGTAGGCTACATTGACATATTGTAACGAACCGTCAGAAGTGTTGAACCATAGCAGACCTTTGCAGAACATAGTTGTATTTTGTAGTTTATTTTAAAATACCAACTTTTCAAATTCTGGAGGTAGTTGACTATAGTGAATCAACTATTGTCAACTATTTCCTTCAATATTCAAATACAGGTCTCAGAAAAACAAATACTATTTTTAAGTATTTGAATATATGCAAGTTATTTGAAAGCAAAACAAATATTTATCTGATGGCTGCCAAATATTTGATGAAGAACCAAAATACAGTTAGTTGAATCAGTCTAAATATATTACAAGCATATGGTTTGGAGGGCTCTTGAATATTAATATAGCCTAGCTGGAATTAAATACATGATGGACATGAATAACCTCAACATTAGAGTCGACCACTTTTACAGCTTCAAAATGACTAACACATACATTTTCATTATGAGTGAAACATAAGGTAATACAGTAACACTTCACATGAAGTCCCTATACATGTGTAGTAACTTTGCTTATTACAATAGCAACGTTGTTATATAGGAATTAGGAAATTGCTTTAATTGCATAATAAGAGTTATTACATTATTACAGTGGAATTAGGAAGAGTGACTATTCCTTCTGTGTACAGTAGTTGCAAAAACTCTCCGCTCATTGCTATGCAATTAAAATGCAATTACCAAAGTATTATGTAACAACATGCTAGTAAAATGTTGCTCAAAAAGTATTCACAGTTTTATTACACATGCATAACAACAGTTTAATGTTGTGTTACTGAGAATGCTAACAGTTACAAAATATTGCTATTAGGAAACTAAATATCCCAAAATTGAATCAACTACAACCATGGTAGGTGTAAAATTGAGAACTTGTTCTCAACTTGCCTACCTGGTTAAATAAAGGTTAAATGTTAGCGTGTATTCTGTTTAACTGTTCCTTTAAAGATGGTATAGTGTTTGAAACAAGAGCACTTAGCCTTAGATGAACAAAGAGGTTCAAAGTAGTTTTTGCTATCTATCCAACTTGCTGTTTGCAAATGGCTTTGAATTACTCTGCAGTATTTTCAGGCATCATACAATGAATTGCAGCTTTCGACCTTTTCAGTGGCATGTTGAAAGAGTCATACAGTAGTTGAGCGTCACAACTTATTCAAACTTATCTGTTCAAAATATAATTGGTTAATTGTTTTGACTTGATTATGTTAACATAAATACATTTAGCATCCTAGGCCTCCAAGCATACAAGTGTCATGACGTTGGCCTGTTGGGGAGGTTTATGACCCCCATAAATACCTTTCCCCCTTTCTTTCTCTCTACTCTATAGAGTTAGCTCTTGTAAAGCCTTTGTAACATAGAGAGTCTGGTAACATCGAAAGGTGGGAAACGGAATCATATTTCGGTAATCCAACCAGTTGAAAATATGCGTTGGTACTTAATGAATATGATCTCAGATCAGTTGTTGTCTGAGACATTACTACTAATGACAGGATGACATAAACTGTGTCTTGGAAAGTCGACACATTCTAGTTATCAGATTCACATGGAATTGTTGTGCAATTGAAATGTTTAAATATGAAACTATTTGTGAAAAGATACAATTTAATTTTAGCTTCTTAAATGAGAGAACGGTTTGTCATAGAGAAAGTCTGCTCACTCAGAGGCCCCGCCCAAGTGAACAGACTTTGGTTGTAAACTATGAAACATGCCCTTCTTTCACCACTATATTAACATGTTGACGAAAATTCAACTTTCTCTTCCGAGGATGTGAGGACGACGGTCCTACGTTAAAAGGGCTCAAATACTAACCTAACGAAATTAGCATCGTGTTCAATGTGAAGGTGACTATCGACACGCCAAAAGGATGAATTTCGACTAAACCAGCCAGAATATAGCACGTTAAAAGTATGGCAACTTGGTATGAACTTTGAACTCTTATTCACTCCAGAAGTGATACCTCCTAGCCGTTGAGTTAGCAGCAGCCGCTGTAAACGTGGGCTAGGAAAGGACGGACGACGTACCCAGTCTAACACACACAACGATACTACAACGTATCTAGTTTACCACCAGAGACATTCTTCAGAGGACAAGAGATCCCTGCTGGGCAACCCGGCCTTCCATCTACGACCAACCTATTGAAGCACAGCTCAGAGTAAATATTCCTTGCATTTTCCTTTTCCAAATGGGCGGTTATTTAGAATGCATAAGATACTGTATTTACGATAGCATAGCTGCCTACGGCCCGATAGAGAGACAAAATATTTTTTGTTCCTCAGTCTTCCCACTCTTTCATTCAAAATCCAACCCCCTTTCTTTGTGTAACCAGCCGTCATATCTGTTCCGTCCGCTAGTACTTCCCAGTCAGACAGCGCACCGTCCGGCCGATCCCCGGATGACCAGAGGAGGGTGACGTGTAGGCCCAATAGATCAACTGGTCACGGACAGCAGACGGAACGTACATACGCCGGACTGGACACTGGAGGGGAGCAGGCTCTGTATGCAACGCCTTCTCAATGTCCGCGTCCAGCTCCCACACGACCGGCGCTACCAGGCAGGAGGCCGGGAGTATGGGAGTCTGAACCATGGACCGCTCCTCTGTGTCATACAGCCGGGACAGTGCGGCGTCTGCCTTCGTATTCTGGGAACCTGGTCTGTAGGACAGTGTAAACACAAAACGGGTAAAGAACATGGCCCACCTTGCCTGACGAGGATTCAGTCTCCTCACTGCCCGGATGTACTCCAGGTTGCGGTGGTCAGTCCAGATGAGAAAAGGGTGTTTAGCCCCCTCAAGCCAATGTCTCCATGCCTTCAACGCCTTAACCACAGCCAACAGCTCCCGGTCCCCCACATAATGTTACGCCCCGCTGGGCTGAGCTTCTTCGAGAAGAAAGCACAGGGGCGGAGTTTTGGTGGCGTACCCGAGTGCTGTGAGAGCACGGATCCTATCCCAGCCTCGGACGCGTCCACCTCCACTATGAACGCCAAAGAGGGATCCAGATGGGCCAGCACGGAAGCCGAAGTAAACAGAGCTCTTAGCTGCCCAAAAGCCCTGTCCGCCTCAGCCGACCACTGCAACCGTACGGGACCCCCTTCAGCAGTGAGGTAATGGGAGCAGCCACCTGGCCAAAACCCCGGATAAATCTCCGGTTGTAATTGGCAAACCCTAAAAATCGCTGCACCTCCTTTACCGTGGTGGGAGTCGGCCAATTACGCATGGCTGCAATGCAGTCACTCTCCATCTCCACCCCTGATGTGGAAATGCGATACCCTAGGAAGGAGACAACCTGCTGAAAGAACAGGCATTTCTCGGCCTTGACGTACAGGTCATGCTCCAACAGTCGTCCAAGTACCCTGCGTACCAAGGACACGTGCTCGGCGTGTGTAGTGGAGTATATCAGAATGTCATCGATATACATGTCTCTCCCAGCGGTCCATAGCCTGGACAACGCGATCCATCATGGCACCAAGATGATGTAACATAGCAGAATGTTCCTGGACGCGCTCCTCGACTCCTCTAACCGGGGTCCCTGCTCCTGCTGACGCCATAGTTTGGTGTGTAATTCTGTCAAGGGTGTGCACGGGAGGCGAAGTCAGGTGCAGGAGAGAAGAGTGTAGTGAACAGGCGCACTTTAATTCCGTTCCAATAATGACAGCACATAAAAACAATAACTTGCCAAAAACACGGAACATAGCAAAAGTAAAGCGCCTGACAATATCCACAATACAAAAACAAACAATTACACACAAAGACATGGAGGGGAAGAGAGGACTAAATACATGCAGTAATTATGGAATGAAAACCAGGTGTGTAATGGAACAAGACGAAACCAATGGAATATGAGAAATGGAGCGGCGATGGCTAGAAAGCCGTTGACGTCGATCGCCGAACGCCGCCCGAACAAGGAGAGGAGCCGACTTCGGTGGAAGTCGTGACAAGGCCTCTTACATTTTAATGTCGTGATGCGAAAATCCTGCCAAAATGCGTAGAACATAGAATAGAAAAGGTTTTACCAGATATTGTTCATCCTGATCAGACAGGTTTTTTACATTGATGATATAGTGAAGATAATATACGACAGTTACTTGAAACAATTGAACATTATGAAACATCAAAGATACCAGGCCTGGTCTTCATAGCAGATTTTTAAAAGGCTTTTGATAAAGTACGACTATAATTTATATATAAATGCCTGGATTACTTTAATTTTGGTGAGTCTCTTATACAATGGGTTAAAGTTATGTACAGCAACCCCAGATGTAAAATAGTAAATAATGGTTACTTCTCAGAAAGTATTTAGCTTTCATGAAGAGTAAAACAAAGCTGTCTGTTGTTTCCATATCTATTTATTATCGCCATTGTAATGCTAGCTATTAAAATTCGATCCAACAAGACCATCAATGGGTTAGAAATCCAGGGGATAAAAACAAAAAAGTGTCAATGTATGCCGATGACTCTATTTTTTTCTGAAGTCTGCAATCTGGATCCCTGCACATTCTCATTGAAGATCTTGATCACTTCTAGCCTCTCTGGATTAAAACCTAATTATGACAAGTGTACCATACTACGTATTGGATTGTTAAAAAATACAGTGTTTACACTATGTCGTGTCTTTGGGGTACCATTAAACTGAAGACATGTTTATCAATTAACTCCCTGTAATTATTATCACGCGATTAAACTGATTAATCATTTAATTGTAATTAACTAGGAGATCGGGGCACCAAGAAAAATATTCAGATTACAAAGTTATAATTTTCCTAATATAACTTTCCTATATTATAATATAGGCCGATTATCTTCTGGTTTAAATGGTGTATTTTACCTCGCGTTCAGTCTCATTCCAAACGTCGTAAATTGTTGTATCTGCACGAACCCAGTCTTTACTAAAATCATCCATACATCAATTGTCTTAAAATCATTTATTTACTACACTAAGTAATCAACAGAAAACATACAAACAGTAATTATCGTCACAAAGGATTGGTATAGTAATGTGCCCTAATGGCTAACAGGCATGGCTGGTCTGTTAGACAATGGGTCATAAACGGTCAGCTGAGAAGGTACACAGAGTTCATTAATATTAACAATTGACAATTGAAGGCTCACTCATTCGGGAACAATTGCAATCAATATATATTTACGCTCAGTGTGCCGTCGGGATCCCTGTTCGAGCGTCGTTCTGATGGAGAGTTCTCTCTCTCTCTCGGTTAGAATGGATCTTTCAAAGCGACATTCATTAATGTCGTCATAGAATGGATGTTTCGTTGGTCTTCGCGTTCGATGATATAATTTACTTAGCTGCAGACTAATAATTAATATCAAAGACTTGTTCTTATTCTGTCGGTCTCGATAGTCTAAAAGTTAACCACGTGGTGTAGTTCACTTTCAGTAGAGGAATTGTATGGTAAAACCTACTGGCCAACTCACTAATGGAGTGGAGGCCTGGTCTGGAGAAATGTAGCTCAGGGTATAGTTTTATAGTGACCCTTGAACAGGCTTGTGAAATGACGCCTGGTCCTGTCTGTGTCCCTTGGGGGGCGTGCCGATGGCTGAGTGAAGCTAGGTACAGAAATCCAATTCTATCACATTAACATCAGTACATAGCATCTCAATGTATTACAAATAGCTTTATCCTTATTAATACATTTTATACAACCATTATGATGCAAGTCTCATCGCTGAGGCTATTATATAAACAGTTTTATGGTAATATGGCTATATTGTCTCTTCTGAGTATCACAACATTGTACCAAGCGGACCAGTTCGTAGCTGGATTCTTCACCAATCTTCCATACCTTCTCCAGAACACACATGTCGCTCGGTTCTCCAATTCTATGAGTTGGAAGAATTTCCTTTGTCTCTCTATGAAACATGTGGTAGGAGATTCTCCTCTTAGAGTTTTTACAACCCTTTCACACAGGGCCTGGGTTGGGGGGAAGGTAGGTTGGGGGATGGTACAAAGGGGAGGGGGCCAACTGTCCTCCCTCTACCCAAAGAAAATATAAATTAACTTACCACAATCAATTTCAATAGAAAGTTAGCAAACATAGATAAGATTATGCAACCATGGAGAGGTAAAAGCTTGTCTATTTATGTAAAAATCACATTGATTAACTCTTTGGTCCTATCACAGTTTACTTACTTACTCATGGCACTGCCTACTCCAGATGACACATTTTTTAAATCATATGAGCAAAAAATATTTAATTTTATTTGGAATGCTAAGCCAGACAAATTTAGCATGCCTATTTATATAATGAATATGAGTTTGGGGGGGCTAAAATTATGAAATATGAAAGCTTTAAACCTATCACTAAAAGCTTCACTCATACATCAATTATACTTAAACCCAAAATGGTTATCCAGTAGATTATTAAGGTTCATCCTTTGTTCAAAAATGGCCTTTTTGCCTTTATACAGATTACAACTTCTCATTTCCGACTAATTGAAAATGAAATTTTGTTTAAAGTATCGCCCTTAAACAATCCATACAAAGCTAGTTACAATTTCAGTTTTATCCTCCAGAAAATATACAAATGTACTCAAATAAAAATTTGAAAATAAACTCAAATATATTGATTAATAAAAAAATTATGGAAAAAAGTTACTTTTTTAAATTATATTTATTAAAGATATGAATATAAACGGAGGAGTTCTTGTCTCACCTCCTCTGCCCCTTTTTGCAGGCTGCTTCCTCCTTTATCCTCAAGCACTCCCTGGCTTAACGGCCTTTCCTCGTTGGGGCAGGGAGTGGAGGGAGTGGAGCCAGCTACCTGCAAGATATCTCCCCTCAATTACCACTTCCCTCAACTCTCCATGCCGTCTGCCACACACCCCCACCCTCGGGAGGGGCGGTCCAGCTTCCTAGACCATCCCGCCTGGATAGGGCATCGGCATTTCCATGTGCTGCACCTGATCTGTGGACGACAGAGAAAGCAAAGGGCTGTAAGGATAGGAACCAGCGGGTGATCCGGGCATTACTGTCCTTATTCCTTGACATCCAAACCAGTGGTGCATGGTTCGTTACGAGGGTGAAGTCTGGTGTCACCAGCATGGGTCCAAAACACAGTGCTCCCTTTAGGTCCTGAAAGGCTTTCTCTGTCTCCTCGGTCCACTTCACCTGGGCGGGCAGACGGCGCCTGGTCAGATCTGTCGGGGGCTGGCTGCTTCTTGGTGAGGGGGCGGGGTCTATCCCGAATCATCTCCACTTTCTTCACCTGGGGTCTCCTGCAGCGCCTCCTTCTGAATGGAGATCCCCTGCTCCCCCTTGGCTAGTTGCTCCTGTAAGGCGGTGACCTTCTCTGTCAGATGGCCGAGCTGCAGATCTTTTACTGCTTAGGGGGCCTCCATCTTCAGAGTGGCCTCCTCTCTGCTCTTCTCCTCCTGCTCCCTCAGAGCAGCCTCCAGGCTCTGCCGTAGCTTTTCAGCTCTCTGCTGATCGAGTGTCACCTCCCCTCTCAGAGCATCTACTGCCTCCTCCTGGAGGGCTGCAGCCTGGGCCTCCTGCAAGACCTTCTGTAGGGAGCTGTCCTGCTGCTGGACAAGCTGCTCCTTCAGCTCTATAAGGGTCTCCTGCCTGGCTAGATCCTCCCTCATAGCAACCTTCTGCTCTTCCAGGCGCTGCTGGAGCTCTGCAGATCTCTGCTGATGGAGGGACACCTCCCTTCTCAGTGCCTCCTCGGCATCCCTCTCCTGGTGGACTGTGGCCACACCTCCTGTAGCAGTCCCTTATGTAGGTAGTCGTCAGCCTCTGTAAGCTTCAGTAGAAACCTACTGGGTTTGGGACGAGAGACTGTTGCGCCTGCCGCTATGCTAGCCTGGGTGGCGGTCAGCTGGCTGAGTTCAGCTCGCATGAGAGCGGTCTGCTCACTCTGTTCCTCCAGCAACTCCCGATGCATAGCCTGTTGTGCTATGTTCACCTCCACCAGCTATCTCACCAATGCTTCCATTGTGCTCTGTGTCTGTTTAGTTATCGAACTTGGTTTGGCTATGCCCGCATTCTCCACCATATGTAGTAAGATCAAGGGTGTGGGGTTTCCACGTCACCAAGTTCAATAATAAAACAGGCACCAGTAGCACAAATAGAATACAAAGGGAAGTTTATTAGGGATTTCGTACACAGAGAAAGAAGGGGGAATTCACCAATCACCTCACAGTCCACAAGCCGTTCTCTTTGTCCATTCCGTTTTCCAGGGGGTAATCTTCACACGAATCCGGACTGGTACACAAGGGGGGTAATCCAACAGTCCAGGTCACAATGGGCAATCACACAGATTTAGCTCTCATTTCTCTCACTCTTCATACCTGTCTTGTATCTCCTCTACCCTTTTTGTACAGGCTGCTTCCTCCTTTATCCCCACCGCACTCCCTGCCACAGCCTTTCCTTGTTGGGGCAGGAAGTCCATATAAGGCTTGGGGGTGGAGCCAGCTATCTGCAAGATATCTTTCCTCAATTACCACTCACCTCTCCCTGCTGTCTGCCACAGTATACGTAGCAGGAAAGCTGTAAAAATATATTTTTTTCCTCTGAAGAGGGAGGGTGGTGGAGGGGTTATGTTCTCTCCCAGACTCATGGGTAGAAATGTTGGAGGTTAGCATAAGGTAACCAGTCCATCCCGTATGCATAATAATAAAATTCACACTCAAAGGCGATTACTTGAATTTGTTCAATTTGTTTCTAGTGATATCTCCTCCTTCAGTCTTCTTCTTCTGTGGACTTTATATGCCGGTTGGCAACCAACTTCAAGGTGCATTACCAGCACCAACTGGACTGGAGTGTGGACCTCAGTTCAGCTTTCAATCACCGACGTGGGTATATACTCCTAAAAACCAATGAGGAGATGGGAGAGTCGGAACTTGCAGCACCTCAAGCATCAATAATAGAACCAAGTTCTATTTTAACGCCTGGCTCGTTGACGGCGCGTGAACAGTTTGGATGAAATGATTGAATGACATATATGTGTAAAATTGCAACGCACCTTAAAGTTGGTTGCCAACCGCCATATAAGGTCCACAGAAGAAGAAGAATGAAGGAGAAGATATCACTAGAAACAAACTAAGTTTCCCCTTTTATTTGTCGATTAATTGTCGTAACGCAAGTGGTGTGGTCACCATGTTAGGCTTTGAAACAACATCCGCAATGACCATGTTTTCCACTCAGTAACTTCTTTCTTCAAATTGATCATCACAGTGAGGTGAGTTTTAAAAGCACAATACTGTTTTGATGGTAAGTGTTTGATATGATTTCCGATTGCATTTGCATTGATGTCAGAGTGGTTAGAGTGACAATAGTGCCCTGAGTACCAGGCCATTAGGACCCGATGGTCGACAGCAAGCTGGGTACTACCAAGTAATGTCCAGTGTGCATGAGAGGTGATTACTGTTACTCAACGGTCAAGTGGAATTTTACTGCCTTCATGACTCATGACTGCCAGTGTGGTGGTTACCTCAATATCCTTTGCCGCGGCGTTAGTTGAAGGCAGCCAATCCAATAGTTTCAGAAAAGTAGTAATTTCCTGAGATTTGTATTCAAATATATATTTTAAACTAGTTGCTTTCTCAGATCTGTATTCAAGTAGTTTTGAAAAGTAGTACTTTTTTGGTATCTGTATTCAAATAGTTGCCTCCAAAGTAACTAGTAGTGGAAACCATGGAACACTATGAAATAGCACTGCTGGGTGACTTTAAAAGCCATAGTCAATTGATGAATCAAATCAAATTTCAAATCAAATTAATTTATAAAGCCCTTCTTACATCAGCTGATATCTCAAAGTGCTGTACAGAAACCCAGCCTAAAACCCCAAACAGCAAGCAATGCAGGTGTAGAAGCACGGTGGCTAGGAAAAACTCCCTAGAAAGGCCAGAACCTAGGAAGAAACCTAGAGAGGAACCAGGCTATGGGGAATGGCCAGTCCTCTTCTGGCTGTGCTGGGTGGAGATTATAACAGAACATGGCCAAGATGTTCAAATGTTCATAGATGACCAGCAGGGTCAAATAATAATAATCACAGTGGTTGTCGAGGGTGCAACAGGTCAGCACCTCTGGGACAGGTAGCACGTCCGGTGAACAGGTCAGGGTTCCATAGCCGCAGGCAGAACAGTTGAAACAGGAGCAGCAGCATGGCCAGGTGGACTGGGGACAGCAAGGAGTCATCAGGCCAGGTAGTCCTGAGGCATGGTCCTAGGGCTCAGGTCCTCCGAGAGAGAGAGAAAGAAAGAATTAGTGAGAGCATACTTAAATTCACACAGGACACTGGATAAGACAGGAGAAATACTCCAGATATAACAGACTGACCCTAGCCCCCCGACACATAAACTACTGCAGCATAAATGCTGGAGGATGAGACAGGAGGGGTCGGGAGACACTGTGGCCCCATACGACGATACCCCCGGACAGGGCCAAACAGGTAGGATATAACCCCACCCACTTTGCCAAAGCACATCCCCCACACCACTAGAGGGATATCTTTAACCACCAACTTACCATCCTGAGACAAGGCCGAGTATAGCCCACAAAGATTTCCGCCACGGCAAAACCCAAGGGGGGGCGCCAACCCAGACAGGAAGATCACGTCAGTGTTCAACCCACTCAAGTGACGCACCCCTCCTAGGGACGGCATGGAACAGCACCAGTAAGCCAGTGACTCAGCCCCTGTAATAGGGTTAGAGGATTACGGGAGGGGTGTTAGGGTTAGGGGAAGTGAATAAAGAAGAAAAATATATCTTTAAAAATATATTTAAACTAGTTGTTCAACCGGAAAATGTGTTACTGTTAAAACTATAGTTATTCTAGGTCTGCACCATAGTGCATATAGATGGCAAGATGTCCTGAACAAGAGCTCCTGGCCTATCTGTCAGACTGACTTTCTCCCTGCCTAACCATCGATTCCTCTCTCTCCACTCAAGCCAAACTGCTTCTACTTCTATCTAAAGCTGACTAGACACCATTCGCTTTCCATTTTTTATAAGTTGTTGTACCTTTTTTTGGGGGGGGTTTGCAAGCGGTTCTATATTCTCGGTAGTAATTAAATGCTCTATAAGCTACATCAATTATTATTATTATTAGTCTATAGTTTATGCTGCTGTCCAATAATGTATTACCAAAGTGACGAGATCAACATGAATAAAATTTTACTTCTCAAGCTGTATTTTACATTTTGCTACACATTTAAGAAAATCAAAACTTTCAATAAAAGTTTAGTCGACAAAGGCCAAAGCCTAGGCATTAATCAAATCTTTGTTATTGTTTTTACCCCAGGTTGCAGATTCTGAGGGACCATTTCACCTACTCTCTCTACGTCAATGTGTGCCGCTCGCTATTCGAGAAAGACAAGCTGCTCTTCTCCTTCTGCCTCAACGTCAACCTGCTCATGCACGACAAGCTGGTGGGTTAGCTTTACAACAACGTTCTCAAAATATTGTCAGAACCATAGACATGAACACAGAACCTCTGTGTATGTATTGGTTTATGTTTGGTGTATTGTATATGGCCACATCTTTCCCATAGCATTATCACACCGTCACTGCAAGGTTATATTAATGCATAACCACATATTTCCTTCTCCATCAACAACTTCTCTTGACTAATATCATCAATACACACACACACACACACACACACACACACACACACACACACACACACACACACACACACACACACACACACACGGCAAGGTCGCAGTTGTAAATGAGAACTTGTTCTCAACTGGCCTACCTGGTTAAATAAAGGTGAAATAAATAACACATATATATTTCCAGTCAGGACCATATGGGTCTTAGCTCTCCCAGGATCCAAAAGCCTCACATTCCCAGTAAAGCTCCAGATTGACCCTTTGTCTTTCCCCCCTCTCCACCCAATCCTCCACACCAGGTGGATGAGAGCGAGTGGCGCTTCCTGCTAACAGGTGGGGTGGGCCTGGACAACCCCCATTCCAACCCTTGCTCCTGGCTCCCCAAGAAGGCCTGGGATGAGCTCTGCCGCCTCGATGAGAAGGACTGCTTCAAGGGCCTGCGCAAGGACATGTCCCGTATGAAAGACGCCTGGAAGGAGGTGTACGATAGCCCGGTGCGTTACTGTAGCATTGCAATAGAATATAATACGATTTTTATGTTTAATTATGTGGTCTGTAGATACACAGACACACACACAGACAGGTAGGCAGACAAGAGCACGCATGCACACACACACAAACACACAAACAAACAAACACATCCAATACAATTAACTTTCCTTTAACTTTAAATAGGTTTCAGCCACAGACATTGAAGGTACCTACCTCCGTGGACAACGAAATCAGATCCTTACTCAATATAACTCTAAGAGGAAAACAACTCTCTCAGACGTCTGATGTAAAATTTGTTCAAAAGTATCCGGGGATTATCCCTCCTCACTCACACCATCTCTCTCCCTACCCGGCGCAGCGGTTCCACGCATTAACCAAATACATCGGCTGGCCCCGCTGCACACCCCAGATTGCTTCTCTTACCACTTAATTACAATTGATTAATCTTGCTACAGGTCAATAAAGAACTCCCAACACACGCACGCACACACACACACAAACATACACCCACGTTCCTAAAACAAATGTGATGCCAAAGCGTCTTCATTATATGTGAGGATAACCTGATTATGGGCACGGCGTAAATGCAATCCCCTCCAGATTTGCGTCTGATGAATGCAAATGGCCATGAATTCCCTCATTATTAAGGAGAGTATTAAAGCTTAAGTTTAGTTATATAAACAACCTGTGAGGCTCGTGTCGTTTGGCTACCGTGGTTTAGACATTTGGAAGTAAACACTATGCTCCCATTGGGCTCTACTCAAAAGAAGTGCACTATGTAAGTAATAGGGTGCCATTCCAATTTTAACACCCTACTTTTTTTCGCAAAGCTGGAGATGGGGTTTCTTGGAATTCAGTTGCATTGTAGGGAGTTCTTCCTGGTTTGTCTTAATGTTGTAAACAAGAATTAGGCTAGTTGGTAAGTTATTATTAAACCATCAATCTAATATCTTTGTATGTAGTATGTGATTTTGTTAATAATAATGTGTGTGCGTGTGCTCATGTGCAGACCCCCCACCACACACCTTTCCCAGCAGAGTGGCAGCAGAACCTTGGACAGTTTCAGAAGATGCTGGTTATACGCTGTCTTAGACCAGACAAGGTGAGTTACCACACACACACACACACACACACACAGTCAAATCCACATTCCTCACCCCCCCTCCCTCCCAGGTCATTCCCATGGTGCAGGAGTTTGTATCTGACAGTCTGGGGCGTCAGTTCATCGAGGCGCCCCCCTTCAACCTGGGGAAAGCATTTGGGGACAGTCACTGCTGCGCCCCCCTCATCTTCATCCTCTCCCCCGGTTCTGACCCCATGGCCGCCTTACTCAAGTTTGGTGATGAGCAGGTATGGATAAGCCTGGGTACCAGTCTGTTTGTGCCATCATGCCACTCATTGCCACTCCATTGGCCCATTTCTACCTAGGTTTAGCCTAAATGACAATTGTTGTGGAAAAACAACCATCCTGTATTGCTTGTCCCTAGCTTGTCTTGTTGCTATAGATGTTTTACAGAAAAGACACACAGAGTAGATAGATCACAGATTGATAAAGCTTGTAGATTTATACAAAGTTAAAATATCCTTAAACGTTTCAAGTCATTATCATGCTATAGCTAGGCAATTAATGGTACGTTTGTCACTTAATCTTTGGGATTTCCCTTTTAAAGCATCCAGTTGACACGTGTGTGCATGCGTGCCTGCACGCGTGTGTCTGTATGTGTGTGCTTGTGTCTCTGTGTCTGTCTGTGTGTTCCCCAGGGCTTCAGTGGAAACAAGTTGACCTCTCTGTCTCTGGGCCAGGGCCAGGGCCCCATCGCCATGAGCTTGATTGAGACGGGCGTGAAGGAGGGCACCTGGGTGGTCCTACAGAACTGTCACCTGGCCACCTCATGGATGTCCACTATGGAGAGAGTGTGTGAGGTCAGAGGGCAGCTTGCACTGTGATGACACACCTTAGTCTCAATATTATAATAATAATTTAGTTAGTTAGTTTGGTGTGGGGGTTACAGAGGCACTTAACCAGTTTATCCCTTCAATGCTGCATGACTGTTTTGAGAATACTGATTGGAATATGTTCAAAGATTTATCCACCCAGGACTCATCCATCAACATTGAGGAATATACATCGTCAGTCACAGGCTTCATTAGGAAATGTGTTGATGATGTTGTACCCACAATAACGATCCGGACATACAGTACCCCAACCAAAGACCATGCATGAAGGGAGAAATCCGTACCATGCTGAGAGCCCGTACTGCAGCATTCAATGTTAGCAGAATGAACCCCGATCAAATCAAATCAAAAGTATTTATATAGCCCTTCTTACATCAGCTGATATCTCAAAGTGCTGTACAGCAACCCATCCTAAAACCCCAAACAGCAAGCAATGCAGGTGTAGAAGCACGGTGGCTAGGAAAAACTCCCTAGAAAGGCCAAAATCTAGGAAGAAACCTAGAGAGGAACCAGGCTATGAGGGGTGGCCAGTCCTCTTCTGACTGTGCTGGGTGGAGATTATAACAGAACATGGCCAAGATGTTAAAATGTTCATAAATGACCAGCAGGGTCAAATAATAATAATCACAGTTGTCGAGAGTGCAACAAGTCAGCACCTCAAGAGTAAATGTCAGTTGGCTTTTCATAGCCGATCATTGAGAGTATCTCTACCACTCCTGCTGTCTCTAGAGAGTTGAAAACAGCAGGTCTGGGAGAGGTAGCACGTCCGGTGAACATGTCAGGGTTCCATAGCCGCAGGCAGAACAGTTGAAACTGGAGCAGCAGCACGGCCAGGTGGACTGGGGACAGCAAGGAGTCATCATGTCAGGTAGTCCTGAGGCATGGTCCTAGGGCTCAGGTCCTAGGACCTGAGAGAGAGAGAAAGAGAGAGAGAAAGAAAGAAAGAGAGAGAATTAGAGAGAGCATACTTAAATTCACACAGGACACCGGATAAGACAGGAGAAATACTCCAGATATAACAGACTGACCCTAGCCCCCGACACATAAACTACTGCAGCATAAATACTGGAGGCTGAGACAGGAGGGGTCAGGAGACACTGTGGCCCCATCCGACGATGCCCCCAGACAGGGCCAAACAGGAAAGATATAACCCCACCCACTTTGCCAAAGCACAGCCCCCACACCACTAGAGGGATAACTTCAACCACCAACTTACCATCCTGAGAGACGGCCGAGTATAGCCCACAGAGATCTCTGCCACGGCACAACCCAAGGGGGGGGGGCGCCAACCCAGACAGGAAGACTATGTCAGTGACTCAACCCACTCAAGTGACGCACCCCTCCTAGGGACGGCATGGAAGAACACCAATAAGCCAGTGACTCAGCCCCTGTAATAGGGTTAGAGGCAGAGAATCCCAGTGGAGAGAGGGGTACCGGCCAGGCAGAGACAGCAAGGGCGGTTCGTTGATCCAGAGCCTTTCCGTTCACCTTCACACTCCTGGGCCAGACTACACTCAATCATAGGACCCACTGAAGAGATGAGTCTTCAGTAAAGACTTAAAGGTTGAGACCGAGTCTGCATTTCTCACATGGGTAGGCAGACCATTCCATAAAAATGGAGCTCTATAGGAGGAAGCCCTGCCTCCAGCTGTTTGCTTAGAAATTCTAGGGACAATTAGGAGGCCTGCGTCTTGTGACCGTAGCGTACGTGTAGGTATGTACTGCAGGACCAAATCGGAAAGATAGGTAGGAGCAAGCCCATGTAATGCTTTGTAGGTTAGCAGTAAAACCTTGAAATCAGCCCTTGCCTTAACAGGAAGCCAGTGTAGGGAGGCTAGCACTGGAGTAATATGATCAAATGTTTTGGTTCTAGTCAGGATTCTAGCAGCCGTATTTAGCACTAACTGAAGTTAGATTCGGTGGCGTACAAGGCAAGTAGGTACGATCTCCGTGAATCCATTAGGCAAAAATAGACAGACTCAAACTTGAATCAATGTTCGACAACTCAGACTCTCGACGCATGTGGCAAGGACTACAGACTATCACGGACTACAAAGGCAAATCCAGCTGTGTGGTGCCCCCCGAAGCCTCCCTCCCAGACAAGCTTAACACATTCTATGCTTGCTTCGAGGCAGACAATACTTAGCCATCCAGGAAGTCTCTCGCAGCTTTGGACGACCAGCTGCTTTTGCGATCTGAGACTGATGTGAGGAAAACTCTTCATAAAGCTTCTGGCATACATGGCATACCTGGCCGCGTCCTCAGAGTCTGTGCTGACCAACTTACTGCTCTGCCAGATCTACGGAAGATGCCATTTCCATCGCTATTCACTCAACCCTAACACATCTGAACAAGAGGAACACTTTTTGGAGAATGCTGTTCATTGACTACAGTCAGGGTCGGCTCCAGGCAAAAGCGACATAAGCGGTCGCTTAGGGCCCCAGGCCGCTAGGGGGCCCACAACCCCCCAATAATAATAAAAAAGGAACTTTAGGAACTCAGTCAACTTACTGTTGAGAGTTAGAATAGTAGTAATTCGAAATTCGGTTGTACATCATCAATTTTGATCTCGTTATGTCGGTCAATGACAGTCACTCAATTAGCCATGTCAACTAACAATGTTTATATTGGTAAGTTAAGTCTAGCCAGCTATTTAAACTTGTAGTAATCATGGCCGAAAACCGACCTGGCACGCAGGGCATGTACCCAGGGGCCCCCATTGACTTTGTTAGTCACTCTCACTCAGATATCATTAACATGGCATAGGTCATGGCAAAATGTGAAAAATTGCAGGAAAATAGTTTTAAAACAAAAAAAATGTATTGACCATTTTTCTCTCTCCCCAATGTTTTTTTTATTGCAGGAAATGTGTTTAAAAAATGTAAACATTTTGACTCCACACATGGCAAAATGTGTAGAACTACAGGAAATTAACTTTGACACGTAGTGTAGTGATATTCTTTTTTATATCAATAGGCTACATCTGTCGGTACAAACTTTGACTAAGAAATTATGACATTGTTAAACATTTTTGCGGGCAATATGCGTGGACCTAGGCAGACGTTGCAATTGTCGACATTGCAGTTCTATAATTATAGAATTGCATTGTCAGCAATTGCACCGTCTACCTAAGTCCACGCATATTGTCTCAAGAAAATGATCTATTTTTTATACCCTCAAACACCAAGTTAGGCATACCAAATGTAAAAATATGCCATCGTCACTATCAATTTTGAATTATATTTTTTTACGTTTTACCGGTGAAATGTCCAAACTGCGTTTGCATGCCAATCATTTGATCCCAATCCATTTCATGGGAGTAGGCATTTTGATCTTGAATTACTGTTTCATGAGCGAATTAGTGCAGATGGTGTTAAAACTATTAGCCTTTCTTGTATTTTGTATCAATCAAACCATATATCCTGCCTAGTGGCACGCGCTGTTGAGTTATGTCTGCTTGAGAAAAAAACTGCTAACCATCCCAATATCTCATTCAAGTTTTTATTGTCACATGCACAAGTACAGTGAAATGCCTTATTTGCATACTCAAAACCCAACAATGCAATAATCAATACAAATGTAATACTAGAAAAAACACACAAGAAATAAGAAGAAATATGAAGAATGCAATAAGTAAGTAAGCATACTATATACCATATTTACAATGTGCAGGGATACTGGAGTATTTGTATTTATTATGGATCCCCGCTCTTCTTGGGATCCAGCAAAATTAAGGCAGTTTGTACAATTTTAAAACATTACAATACATTCGCAGATTTCACAACACAATGTGTGCCCTCAGGCCCCTACTCCACCACTACCACATATCTACAGTACTAAATCCGTGTGTGTGTGTGTGTGTGTGTGTGTGTGTGTGCCAATGTGTTTGTGTTGCTTCACAGTCCCCGCTGTTCCATAAGGTGTTTTATCTGGGGTTTTTTCAATCAAATTTTACTGCTTGCGTCAGTTACTTGATGTGGAATAGAGTTCCATGTAGTCGTGGCTCTATGTAGTACTGTTTGCCTCCCATAGTCTGTTCTGGACATGGGGACTGTGAAGAGACCTCTTGTGGAATGTCTTGTGGGGTATGCATGGGTGTCTGAGCTGTGTCCCAGTAGTTTAGACAGACAGCTCGGTGCATTCAACATGTCAATACCGCTCATAAATAAAAGTAGTGATGAAGTCAATCTCTCCTCCACTTTCAGCTAGGAGAGATTGACATGCATATTATTAATATTGGCTCTCTGTGTACATCCAAGGGCCAGCCGTGCTGCCCTGTTCTGAGCCAATTGCAATTGCCTAAGTCCTTTTTTTGTGGCACCTGACCACACGACTGAACAGTAGTCAAGGTGCGACAAAACTAGGGCCTGTAGGACCTGCCTTGTTGATAGTGTTGTTAAGAAGGCAGAACATTACTTTATTATAGACAGACTTCTCCCTATCTTAGCTACTACTGCATCAATATGTTTTGACCATGACAGTTTACAATCTAGGGTTACTCCAAGCAGTTTAGTAATCTCAATTTGCTCAAATTCCACATTATTTATTACAAGATTTAGTTAAGGTTCAGGGTTTTTGTGAGTGTTTTGTTCCAGATACAATGCTTTTAGTTTTAGAAATATTCAGGGCTAACTTATTCCTTGCCACCCACTCTGAAGCTAACTGCAGCTCTTTGTTGAGTGTTGCAGTCATTTAAGTAGCTGACGTGTATAGTGTTGAGTCATTCACATACATAGACACTCTGGCTTTAAGTCAGTGGCATGTTGTTAGTAAAAATTGGGCCTAAACAGTTACCCTGCAGAATTCCTGATTCTAACTGGATTATATTTGATAGGCTTCCATTTAAGAACACCCTCTGTGTTATGTTAGACAAGTAACTCTTTATCCACATTATAGCAGGGGGTGTAAAGCCATAACACACAGGTTTTTCCAGCAGCAGACTGTGATCGATAATGTCAAAAGCTGCACTGAAGTCTAACAAAACAGCCCCCACAATAATTGTATCATCAATTTATCTCAGCCAATCATCAGTCATTTGTTTAAGTGCTGTGCTTGTTGTGTGTCCTTCCCTATAAGCATGCTGACATTCTGTTGTCAATTTGTTTACTGTAAAATAGCATTTTATCTGGTCAAACACAATTCTTTCCAGAAGTTTACTAAGGGTTGGTAACAGGCTGATTGGTCAGCTATTTGAGCCAGTAAAGGGGGCTTTACTATTCTTGGGTAGCGGAATGACTTTTTTTCCCTCCAGTCCTGAGGGCACACGCTCTCTAGTAGGCTTAAATTGAAGATGTGGCAAATAGAAGTGGCAATATTGTCTGCTATTATCCTCAGTAATTTTCCATCAAGATTGTCAGACCCCGGTGGCTTGTCATTGTTGATAGACAACAATATTTTTTTTCACCTCTTCCACACTGACTTTTCGGAATTCAAAAGTACAATTCTTGTCTCTCATATTTTGGTCCCATATACTTGGATGTGTAGTGTCAGCGTTTGTTGCTGGCATGTCATCCCTTTGTTTGCTTATCTTGCCAATGATAAAGTAATTAAAGTAGTTTGCAGTTTTTCCGTTTTTTTCCTGAGTGGGCAGCTTGATGGTAGCCAGTCAATATTTAAATCACCCAGAAAATATACTTCTCTGTTGGTATCACATACATTATCAAGCATTTCACTCATATTATCCAGATACTGACTGTTAGCACTTGGTGGTCTATAGCAGCTTCCCACAAGAATGGGCTTTAGGTGAGGCAGATGAACCTGTAGCCATATTACTTCAACAGTATTTAACATTAGATCGTCTCTAAGCTTTACAGGATTGTGGTTCTGAATATAGACCGCAACACCGCCTCCATTGGCATTTCTGTCTTTTCGGTAGATGTTAAAACCATGTATTGCTACCACTGTATCATCAAAGGTATTATGTAAGTGAGTTTCAGAGATAGTCAGAATATGAATGTCCTCTGTTACAAGCAAGTTATTGACTGCATGGAACTATTTTGTTAGGCTACATATGTTAATATGGGCTATTTTCAGCACTTTTCTTGGTTGCTTGATTGTTTTTAATGCTTTACTGGGAAGCTTATCAGAGGTAGACTTACTCATGTTATTTACATTGGAGCTGATGGTCCAGTGGTCTTTCTACTATTGCACACCGCCTCAGTGCTAACAGTGTAACTCTGGTTTATAAGCTCATGATTACTGCTTACAATAGCTGTAGGATAAACAGATCTATTCGGTGCAATTAAGGATACTTAAATTAAATTACTTACATTGTGTTTGCCAATGCCCCTAAGATCATGTACATTTGATGCAGCATTATGACGACTCATTGTCACAATGGTTGGGATTAACTGAGCTGGTCTTGGATATTTACCAATCATTATTTCAACGTAGCCTTGAAATACGTGGACAGAGTCCAGGAACCAAGATGATTTGGATGGACTTCGTCATTCCTGTATTTTCTGTTTCCAGAAGGTGTCAAAGTTATCAATAAAAGTGACTCCAGTAGAGCTACAGTAGTCTTTTAGCCAGATGTGTAATGCCAGCAGTCTGCTGAATCTTTCACACCTGTGACCCAACGATGGTACTGGACCTGAAATTATTGGCCGTTTTTTGGAGTCTTTTAATGCTACAATCAGTTCTTTAAAATCCATTTTCAAATGTTCCGAGCTAGCCCTCCTGATGTCGTTTCACCCCACATGGACTACGATGGTGTCAGCTCCCGGTAGAACAGTCGGAAGCAGCCTTGTTATGTCCTGTACTCGTGCTCCTGGGTAGCACAGGGTTTTTGCCTTGGGGACCGAGATGTTTCTCACCATAGAGCTGCCTATGATGACAGCTGGTGATTGTTGAATGGGCCGGTCTCTCAGGCAGCCTCACGGTCTAGTGAGGCTGGGAGCTCCGAGGATCTGAACCCGAGGTAGAAGCCACCGGAGAGGGAGATAGAGCCGAGGACGAAGACGCAGGTACCTCTGGATCCGATCTTGATTGGAAAGCCACCAAGGACGAAGGCGCAGGTACCTCTGGATCCTGGGCGGCAAAGCTGTTTCTGGTCTGTGTCAGTTCCGGGCTCAACATCTCCATGGAGACCCCCGTTGCCAGAGGACGCTTTTTTCGACTTCCATGGCGAGTGACGTACCTCCATGGCTGGTTGGGTCGAGATCAGCTCCATTCTGCAGGGAAGGGGGAGACCCCTTCGGGGATGGAACCCTGCCTTGCACCGGCCAGTCGGCTGTGGAGAGCCGACACAGCGGCGAATCTTCCACCAGACCAGAGCGACATCTGGAAAAAGTAGGTGGGCGTGGGTTCCCCAATAGCTTATGTATGTTTTCTACTTACTTGCTAAGAGTAGCTACTTCGTTCCTGTAGTCCTCTGCAAGTAAGCAGTTGCTACATTGAAAGTCAGCGCGGTCCACATTGTCCCGGAACAAAGCAAAGTAAACGCAGCTCCTGCAACGCTGGAAATGTTCAATAGCGGCCTCCATTTGAGACCGCCAAGCTAGCTGGGCTTTCGCGTCTCTCCCTGTATACGGAATCTGGCAGGATCCCGGGACAGATAGCAACGCTCACAGCAATTTAGCCCAACACAGCCACAGGATTCAAAATAAAATAAAAGTATATAAAAACACTGTTAGCTTTTAAACCGGGGTCTTTAGTTCAGATTTCAGAATTCGACAGGTTTCGGTGTTCGACAGCGTTCAACAACAACAAACATATGCGGCGCTCATGGAGGTAGATATATATAGGGGTAAGGTAACTAAGCAACAGGATACAAGATAAACAGAGTAGCAGCAGCAGCTTGTATGTGAGTGGGTGTGCGTGTGTTGAGTTAGTATAAATGTATATACAGTACCAGTCAAAAGTTTGGACACACCTACTCATTCAAGTGTTTTTCTTTATTTTTGCTATTTTCTACATTGTAGAATAATAGTAACGACATCAAAACTATGAAATAACACATATGGAATCATTTAGTAGCCAAAAAAGTGTTAACCTCTCTAGGGTAGGTGGAACGAAATCGTCCCACCTATGTAACAGCCAGTGGAATCCTGTGGCGCGTTATTCAAATACCTTAGAAATGCTATTACTTCAATTTCTCAAACATATGACTATTTTACAGCATTATAAAGACAAGACTCTCGTTAATCTAACCACACTGTCTGATTTCAAAAAGGCTTTACAACGAAAGCAAAACATTAGATTATGTCAGCAGAGTACCCAGCCAGAAATAATCAGAGCTAGTATATAATGTCACAAAAAACAAAACCACAGCTAAATGCAGCACTAACCTTTGATGATCTTCATCAGATGACACACCTAGGACATTATGTTAGACAATACATGCATGTTTTGTTCAATCAAGTTCATATTTATATCAAAAACCAGCTTTTTACATTAGCATGTGACGTTCAGAACTAGCATACCCCCCGCAAACTTCCGGTGAATTTACTAAAAATTTACTAAATTACTCACGATAAACGTTCACAAAAAGCATAACAATTATTTTAAGAATTATAGATACAGAACTCCTCTATGCACTCGATATGTCCGATTTTAAAATAGCTTTTCGGTGAAAGCACATTTTGCAATATTCTAAGTAGATAGCTCGGCATCACAGGGCTAGCTATTTAGACACCCAGCAAGTTTAGCACTCACCAAAGTCAGATTTACTATAAGAAAAATGTTATTACCTTTGGTGTTCTTCGTCAGAATGCACTCCCAGGACTTCTACTTCAATAATAAATGTTGGTTTGGTCCCAAATAATCCATAGTTATGTTCAAATATCCTCTGTTTTGTTCGTGCATTCAAGACACTATCCGAATGGTAAAGAAGGGTGACGAGCACGACGCATTTCGTGACAAAAGAATTCTAAATATTCCATTACCGTACTTCGAAGCATGTCAACCGCTGTTTAAAATCAACTTTTATGCAATTTTTCTCGTAAAAAAACGATAATATTCCGACCGGCAAAGCGTGTTTACGTTCAAAGAGAGAGAAAATAAAAGCATGGGATCCCCTCGTGCACAAGCCTCAGTCTGATGGCCCTCAGATCGACCACCATCCAAACGCGCTAATGTTTTTCAGCCAGAGGCTGGAATTACATCATTCAGCTTTTTCCCGGGTTCTGAGAGCCTATGGGAGCCGTAGGAAGTGTCACGTTACAGCAAAGATCCTCAGTTTTCAATAAACAGAGCCAAGAAGAACAAGAACTTGTCAGACAGGCCACTTCCTGTAAGGAATCTTCTCAGGTTTTTGCCTGCCATATGAGTTCTGTTATTCTCACAGACACCATTCAAACAGTTTTAGAAACTTTAGGGTGTTTTCTATCCAAAGCCAATAATTATATGCATATTCTAGTTACTGGGCAGGAGTAGTAACCAGATTAAATCGGGTACGTTTTTTATCCGGCCGTGCAAATACTGCCCCCTATCCCCAACAGGTTAAACAAATCAAAATATATAGCTATTCTGGTTAAGGATGCCTTGAATTCTAAATAAATCACAGACAGTGCCACCAGCAAAGCACCCCCGCAGCCTCACACCTCCTCCATGCTTCACTGTGGGAACCACACATGCAGAGATAATAATCTGTTCATCTACCATGCATCTCACAAAGTGTAATGCGTGTATATGGGAGGCGAAGTCAAGTGCAGGAGAGCGGAGTATAATAAACAGGCGCACTTTAATGCCGGTTACCAAATGACAGCACTTAACACAAATAACAGCCAAAAACACGGTCTAAAACAAAAGTGCAACGCCTGACAATAATCCACGTAACAAATAACAATCACTCACAAATACAACATGGGGAACAGAGGGTTAAATAATAAACAAGTGATTGGTGAGTGAAGCCAGGTGTGATAAGACAAAGACAGAACAAATGGAAAATGAAAAGTGGATCGGCAGTGGCTAGAAAGCCGATGATGTCGACCGCCGAACGCCGCCCGAACAAGGAGAGGGACCGACTTCGTCGGAAGTCGTGACACAAAGACACGGCGGTCAAAACCAAAAATCTAAAATTTTTACTCCTCAAACCAAAGGACAGATTTCCACCGGTCTAATGTCCATTGCTCGTGTTTCTTGGCCCAAGCAAATCTCTGCTTCTTATTGGTGTCCTTTAGTAGTGGTTCTTTGTTGCAATTTGACCATGAAGGCCTGATTCACACAATCTCCTCTGAACAGTTGATGTTGAGATGTGTCTGTTACTGGTAACTCTAATGAACTTATCCTCTGCAGCAGAGGTAACTCTGGGTCTTCCTTTCCTGTGGCGATCCTCATGAGAGCCAGTTTCATCATGACACTTGATGGTTTTTTACGACTGCACAAAGAAACTTTCTTGAAATGTTCCATGTTGACTGTCCTTCATGTCTTAAAGTCATGATGGACTGTTGTTTCTCTTGGCTTATTTGAGCTATCCTTGCCATAATATGGACTTGGTCTTTTACCAAATAGGGATATCTTCTGAATACCATCTCTACCTTGTCACAACACAACTGATTGGCTCAAACACATTAAGAAGAATAGAAATTACACAAATTCACTTTTAACAAGGTACGTCTGTTAATTGAAATGCATTCCAGGTGACTACCTCATGAAGCTGCTTTAGAGAATGCCAAGATTGAGCGAGATAGGCCCTGTAGCTATTTTGTTAGGTATTTATCAGTCTTATTGCTTGGGGATAGAAGCGGTTCAAGAGCCTGTTGGTGTCAGACTTGATGCACCGGTACCGCTTGCCATGCGGAAGCAGTGAGATTAGTCGATGGATAGGGGGGTTGGAGTCTAACGTTTTTCCGGGCCTTCCTTTCCTTTCCCACCACCTGATATAGATGTCCTGGATGGCAGGGGGCTCGGCCCCAGTGATGTACTGGGCTCTCCGCACCACCCGCTGTAGCCCCATGTGATTGAGGATGGTGCTATTGCCATAACAGGCAGTGATCTGCCTGGTATGCCGCGCAATCTTCAAAACGTGTGTTTGGACCATTTTAATTCTTTAGCGATTTGGACACCGTGGAACTTGAAGCTCTCGACCTGCTCCACTGCAGCCCCATCGATGTGGATGTGCTCACCCTTTTCTGGGTGGCGAATAGAGAGTACAGAAGGGGACTAGGCACACACCCCTGTGGGGCTCCCATGTTGAGGGTTAGCATGGCAGAGGGGGTTTTGCCTACCCACACAACCTGGAGTGGGCCCGTCAGGAAGTCCAGGATCCAGTTGCAAAGGGAGGTGTTCAGAACCAGGGTCCTAGTTAACCTCTATGGGCTATATATATTATTTAGTATATGTAAAGACAAGATTATATCAAAAATAGTCTGATGGGTGACAATATTAGCCTATCACTTGTGAATTACAGTTGAAGTCGGAAGTTTACATCCACTTAGGTTGGAGTCATTAAAACTTGTTTTTCAACCACTCCACAAATTTCTTGTTAACAAACTATAGTTTTGGCAAGTCGGTTAGGACATCTACTTTGTGCATGACACAAGTCATTTTTTACAGAAAGATTATTTCACTGTATCACAATTCCAGGGGATCAGAATTTTACAAACACTAAGTTGACTATGCCTTTAAACATCTTGGAAAATTCCAGAAAATGATGTCATGGCTTCAGAAGCTTCTGGATAGGCTAATTGACATCATTTGAGTTAATTGGAGGTGTACCTGTGGATGTATTTCAAGACCTACCTCTTTGCTTGACATCATGTGAAAATGAAAATAAATCAGCCAAGACCTCAGAAAAAAAATGGTAGACCTCCACAAGTTTGGTTTATCCTTGGGAGCAATTTCCAAATGCCTGAAGGTACCACGTTCATCTGTACAAACAATAGTACGCAAGTATAAACACCGTGGGACCACGCAGCCGTCATACCGCTCAGGAAGGAGATGCGTTCTGTCTCCTAGAGATTAACGTACTTTGGTGTGAAAGGTGCAAATCAATCCCAGAACAACAGCGAAGGACCTTGTGGAGATGCTGGAAGAAACAGGTACAAAAGTATCTATATCCACAGTAAAACGAGTCCTATATCGACATAACCTGAAAGGCCGCTCAGCAAGGAAGAAGACACTGCTCCAAAACAGCCAAAAAAAAGCCAGACTACGGTTTGCGACTGCACATGGGGACAAAGATCATACTTTTTGGAGAAATATCCTCTGGTCTGATGAAACAAAAATAGAACTGTTTGGTCATAATGACCATTGTTATGTTTGGAGGAAAAAGGGGAGGCTTGCAAGCCGAAGAACAGCATCCCAACCGTGAAGCACGGGTGTGGCACAATCATGTTGTGGGGGTGCTTTGTTGCAGGAGGGGCTGGTGCACTTCACAAAAAAGATTGCATCATGAGGAAAGAAAATTATGTGGATATATTGAAGCAACATCTCAAGACATCAGTCAGGAAGTTAAATCTTGGTCGTAAATGGGTCTTCCAAATTAACAATGACACCAAGCATACTTCCAAAGTTGTGGCAAAATGGCTTAAGGACAACAAAGTCAAGGTATTGGAGTGGCCATCACAAAGCCCTGACCTCAATCCTATAGAGCATTTGTGGGCAGAACTGAAAAAGTGTGTGCGAGCAAGGAGGCCTACAAACCAGACTCAGTTTCACCAGGTCTGTCAGGAGGAATGGGCCAAAATTAACCCCATTTATTGTGGGAAGCTTGTGGAATGCTATCCGAAATGTTTGACCCATGTTAAGCAATTTAAAGGCAATGTTACCAAATACTAATTGAGTGTATGTAAACTTCTGACCCACTGGGAATGTGATGAAATAAATAAAAGCTGAAATAAATCATTCTCTCTACTGTTATTCTGACATTTCACATTCTTAAAATAAAGTGGTGATCCTAACCTTACCTAAAACAGAGCATTTTTACCAGGATTAAATGTGAAAACTGAGTTTAAATGTATTTGGCTAAGGTGTATGTAAACTTCCGACTTCAACTGTATATATTATCACTTGTGAATGATACCCAGCATATGAAACTGCCTTTTTTTTTGCCACATTTTCTCATCATAGTCACACACCTCATGTAGCCTAGCCCATGGGCCTAAATGTTTTGAAAAGGTTTGTATCACAACTAAAGTGGCCAGATAACTTCTTAAAATTAAGCGCATTAATCTGCTAGGGGTTTAGAGCCTAACTGCCATACATAATCAGCGCGTGAGTGTCAAGTTTGGGGAAGATAATTTTCACCATAAAAATGCACCTTTACAATAAAAGCATTACATTGCATCCCACAACTGTCCCAGACTATGTTTGGAATATTTATTTCTCGCACAGAATAGGTCGACTTTTGTACTATGGAGGATGGTAGATTGACATAGGCTAGTACTTTTGCTGTTTGTTAGGCCTACTCATCTTGTTAGCTGACGAAAAAGTAAATGTGGACAGTTCTTCCAATATCTTCAATATGCACCTCGATATTGGATAAGGACGCACGCAGTTGCGTCCCGGATGTGTCTGTCTTCACTTGTAGCCTGTGAGAAAGACCTGATCACATGATGGATTGCCATGTGAGCGAGAGGCGCTTAGGAGCTTGCAGCACTCAGGGAGATGGGCACAACACAGCACTCCAGGCCAAGGGCACAACGGCCACTGGCCGCAAAAGGCATGGATTTTTTTAGGTCTGCATTACGGCCACAAAGGGGATGCCGCAGTGAAATTCGAGGCATTATCAAGTGCTTGTCAAATTGTGAATGAGAAATTAATGAAATGTGTACAGCCTGCGCAAAAGACGAAGCAGAGCTCATGCCTTTCAAACAACCTTTTTCAAATCATCATTAGAGTCACATCATGCAGCCTTACAATTGTATTAAAAATTAAAACATATACATATATATATATATATATATATATATATATATATATATATATATATATATATATATATATATATATATATATATATGTATGTGTGTGTATAACTACAACTAAAGTTACTCTAAATTAAGCATATAGGAGTACCTATTTATTTTGTAACCGCTCAACACAATAGCCGCATGTGTATACTCCCTCAAATCGGTTGGAGAAAATATTTAGAGCTAGTGTCCCCAACAGCCATCAGGATCTAACATAAGGACAACTCAGAGTATGCTATTTTGTTCTTCTGAAATAGACTACATTTTCTTCATATCATGCTTCTTTAGACATGTCTAAAATAAATAATGGATTTATTGTGAAGGTGTAGGCTATAATACATGGATTTATTAGACTTTTTAAAATGTAGATGTTCTAAACGTCTGCATCAGTGGCTTGTGTGGAAGCCAGGAGATGCTAAATGTGTTTATGTTAATTCACGGTCAATTGCCGTGAGACCGACAGTTATTTGTTTGAGAATCACCAGCTGACGACATTTTGTGACCTCCACAACCCTAGACCTGATGAAAGACCTTTCTTACATCAGCCTCGGAGAGCAAGTTCACCCAATCCTCTGGGTTGTTGACGGCCCTCACACCCGCCACATTGTTGTTGAGGTCAAAGCGTGCATAAAATGCATTGAGGTCGACTTTTAGATAGGCATCGTTGGGTAGATCACATTTGGGTCTTCCTTTGTTGTCCGTAATGGACTGTAGCTCTTATATATGATTCCACCTTATTCCTATATTGTCCTTTTTTTCTCATTTGATGACTCATAGCGGGACTTCATGTACATATTCCTGTCCTTGGCCGTAGCCTCAGGGTTGTCTACGATAGCTCTGTGTGCGGTAGCCCTGTCCTTTAGTTTAGCACCAACCTCTGTGTTAATCCAGGGCTTTTGATTGGGGAAGCAGCAGACCCTCACCGTGGGATAGTACTCCAAAAACGGCTGTAAGGGGAGACGGATCTATAACAGTGCCATATATATCAGAGAAACATTTAAATATTAATTTTCCAGAAACCAGACAGTTTATGACAGTCCCAAAACATATGAAACAGTGTGGCTGGTTCCATTTTAAGTCGAACACAAATAGGATCAAAATCCAATAATATTTTTCCAGAGTTTGGCCCCAGACCAGTGGACATGGTGAACCACCTTGAATTGAATGAGGCTGTTTCTAGTGCTAAAAGAGGAACAATTGTCACGCCCTGGCCATAGAGAGGGTGTTATTCTCTATTTTGGTTAGGCCAGTGTGTGACTAGGGTTGGCATTCTATGTCCTTTTTTCTATGCTTTGTATTTCTTTGTTTTGGCCTGGAATGGCTCTCAATCAGGGACAGCTGTACATCGTTGTCGCTGATTGGGAGCCATACTTAGGCAGCCTGTTTTCCTTTGGGGTTTTGTGGGTAGTTGTTTTCTGTCTTGTGTGTTCACCTGGCAGAACTGTTGGCTTTCGTGTTCTTGTTTTATTTAAATTGTCATTAAAGTTAATATGAGCACTTACCACGCTGCATCTTGGTCCCCTCTGTCAGACGATCATTACAACAATGCACCCTGTGCAGCACAGATTCCCAGGTGTCATCCAAGTTCCTCCCCCAAATTATTTTCCCATCGAGTCTTTAAAGGCATCAAAGAAGGGTTATGTAAGTCATTAATGATTGCATATACATCTGACATTGCACTCTTAGGAAGTTTGTTTAGCTCAAAGATGCTCTCTATAGCTGTAATCACAGGCCTATTGGGAAATTCAGGTGTGTTAGCTCTAACAAAGTTCCTAGTCTGGAGATAGCAGCAGAAGATGTGGGATTGGGGAGGTTGATTTTTATCTGTAACTGAGCAAAAGAGGTAAATGTATCATCAAATAATAATTTGGCTAGTGAGGAGAGGCCCAGTGGATGCCAGATGCCCCATAATTTAAAGATGGTGGAAATATTAATTGGTTAATTGGTTAATTCGGCCTTGATTGAGAAAAGCCTCAAAGGCTGAAAGCTAAACGGAACTGATTCCAAATTTTAAGAGACTGCTTTACAATTGGGTTGACACCTTTTGCCTAGGGACACTAGGAGAGAGGAGCACAACACAGAGGAAAGTGCAGCAGGTTTACATGATTCAGACTCCATCTGGACCCAGAGTGGTCTTGGTCCAGTAGGATCAATCCATAGCCAGTACAAAAGGCTCTTGGATTTTCAGCCCAATAGTATGTCTGAAAATTTGTAAGAGCTAAACCTCCCAATGCCCTAGACTTCTATAAATGTTTTCTACCAATCCGTGGACCTTGCCATCCCAAATAAAATACATGAATGTTTGATGCAGCGAAAAAAAAGGTTTTGTAATAAAAATGGGTAAACATTTGGGCAATACATTCATTTTAGTAGTAGCAACTACTATTTAATGACATTAACCCTTCCAATAAGAGGTAGAGACTTCCAAAAAGTAAATTATTGTTTCAAACTGCCTGCTAGAGCAACAATGTTTTCCTTAAACAAATTTGAATATTTCCTTATCACTAACTCCCAAGTAGGTGAATTAATCCAGGACAATCCTAAACAGAAAGCTTGTAAAAGAGCACTTTAAAGCAGCCTGATTTACAGGAAAAGCTCACTCTTGCCTAGTTTCAGCTTGTACCCTGCGATTGCTCCAAACTGTTTAAGAATAGATAAGGCATGTGGTAATGAAGTATCACGGTTGGAGATTATCAAAAGGAGGTCATTAGCGTATAGCGAGACGTTCTGCTCAAGGCCGTCCTGAGTATACCTTGAACAGCCTCATTAGAGCGCAGTGCGACGGCGAGGGGCTCGATTGCCAAAGCAAACAACAAGGGGGAGAGTAGACAACCCTGTCTGGATCCACGGTGCAAGGGAAAATAGTCAGAGGACAAGTTATTAGTCCGTACCGAAGCCATGGGAGAGAAATAAAAATGTTTTATCCATGCAATGAATTTATAAAGGGTGGCAATCTATAAAGGGCGGCTGTTAGGTAGTCCCACTCCAATACGATCTAAAGCCTCATTGAGCGAGACCACCACCTCCGGGACCCCCGACGCTGGGGAGTACAGTATATTCATAAGGCATCTAATCTTGAAAAATGAATGACTATTTCTCAGGAAGCCAGTCTGGTCAGAGTGTATTACTTGGTGGTGCGAGCCTTCCATACGGATGGCTAAGAGCTTGGCTAGGATTTTTTAATCACAGTTTAAAAGCGAGATTGGGTGATAAGATCCACATTCCAGGGGATCCTTGTTTTTCTTTAATAGCAATGAAATTGAAGCTTGATAAAGACTAGGCAGTAGCTTTGATGTATTAAGGCGCAATGTAAATATTTGAGACAGGAATGGGCAAAGCAGACCGGAAAACGTTCTGTAAAATCTGTTTGGGAAACCGTCCGGACCTGGCGATTTACCACTTTTCATTGCAAACACTGTAGTTGTAATCTCCTTAGGTGTAAATTCTTCTTCTTAACCATCATGGGATTCTGTATCAATTGAAGCCATATTCAGACCATCGAAGAACGAATCAGTCAGCAAAGGATCTTGAGGTTTGGAGGTGTATAGCTCAGAGTAAAATAGTTTACAAGCATTTCGCTACACCCGCAGTAACATCTGCTAAATATGTGTATGTGACCAATACAATTTGATTTGAAATGATCTCTTTATATAGAACTGTGGTAGCACCAGACAGGGTACTTATTTGTGGGATTAAACGTGAGGCCTCAGATTTACGGATCTGATGTGCAAGGAGTTTACTGGGCTTGTCGCCTTGCTCATACACTCTGTATCAAGCTCGTAAGAATAATTGTTCAGTTTCTCTGGTAGAGATCTCGTCAAATTCAGATTGGAGTAGCTGGCGTTCTTTATATAGATCAGAGGAGGGATCTGTAGCATACTTCTCATTCAATGTAGCAATGGCTTCGCTCAGGCCTCAAAGCCACTGAGCGCAAGCTTTGTTTTTGTTGGCTGTATAATAAATCATTTGGCCACGTAGGTATGCTTTGAGGGACTCCCATATGGAAGTGCAGGACATAGCTGGGGTTGAATTAATTTCTAAAAATGAAATTGACACACTACTTCTCTGAGAGTAAAATGGAGTTAAGACGCCATTGATAACACATATGTTGCTGGGGAAACTAGCTCAAGCACTAATGGTGAATGGTCAGAAATAGCAATACTCTCATAAGTACCTCTGAAGGTTAGGCAGAGGTTTTTTGTCCAAAAATAAGTAATCAATGCGGGAGTATGTTTGATGAAAATTAGAAAAAAAGAATACTGTCTATCTGTAGGGTGGAGGAAATGCCAGGCCTCACACATAGCATATTTCTGAAGAAAATATTGAACAAGTAGGGCACATTTAGAAGTGCCTGTAGTGAGGACTTGTCAAGAACTGCCGATATTGTACAGTTGAAATCACCCCCTAAAATCAACGAATGGGAATCTAAATTGGGTATAGCAGATAAAAAGGTAGAAATGGAACTTGAATCATCGCAATTGGGAGCATAAACACTAGTCAAAACAAGAGGGATAGAAAACAGTTTAACCGTTGCTATGACGTCCCTTAGGATCAGGAATAACCTCAGAAGCTATAAAAGGAGTAGATTTATCAACCAAAATGGCAGCACCTCTTGATTTACTATGAAAGAGTTGATCAACTCACCAGTCCTCAAGTGAGTCATATGTAGAAATGCTAAATTTGCATTCAAACCCTTTAAATGTGTCAGCGCCCTCTTAAATTTCACAGGGTTGTTAGTTCCTTTGATGTTCCATGAAATGTACTTCATGGTATTATTTTGGCCACCCTGAGCATTCCCGTTGTACAACCCTGTCATTGGAGCATAGAGTGGAAAAGCAATGAATCCCCAAAAGCACCAGGATAACTTGTCTCAGAGTGATAATGTACTGTGTAAGATAAACTCAGCAAAAAAATAAATGTTCTCTCACTGTCAACTGCGTTTATTTTCAGCAAACTTAACGTGTAAATAACATAAGATTCAACAGCTGAGACATAAACTGAACAAGTTCCATAGACATGTGACTTACAGAAATGGAACAATGTGCCCCTGAACAAAGGGGGGGTTAAAATCAAAAGTAACAGTCAGTATCTGGTGTGGCCACCAGCTGCATTAAGTACTGCAGTGCATCTCCTCCTCATGGACTGCACCAGATTTGCCAGTTCTTGCTGTGAGATCTTACCCCACACTTCCACCAAGGCACCTGCAAGTTCCCAGACTTTTCTGGGGGGAATGGCCCTAGCCCTCACCCTCCGATCTAACAGGTCCCAGACATGCTCAATGGGATGTCTTCCCTGTAACGCACAGCGTTGAGATTGCCTGCAGTGACTACAAGCTCAGTCCGATGATGCTGTGACACACCGCCCCAGACCATGACGGACCCTCCACCACCAAATCGATCCCGCTCCAGAGTACAGGCCTCGGTGTAATGCTCATTCCTTCGACGATAAACGTGAATCCGACCATCACCACTGGTGAGACAAAACCGCAACTCATCAGTGAAGAGCACTTTTTTGCCAGTCCTGTCTGGTCCAGCGACGGTGGGTTTGTACCCAGAGGCGACATTGTTGCCGGTGATGTCTGGTGAGGACTTGCCTTACAACAGGCCTTCAAGCCCTCAGTCCAGCCTCTCTCAGCCTATTGCGGACAGTCTGTACACTGATGGAGGGATTGTGCGTTCCTGGTGTAACTCGGGCAGTTGTTGTTGCCATCCTGTACCGGTCCCGCAGGTGTGATGTTCGGATGTACCGATCGTGTGCAGGTGTTGTTACACATAGTCTGCCACTGTGAGGATGATCAGCTGTCCGTCCTGTCTCCCTGTAGTGCTGTCCTAGACGTCTCACAGTATGGACATTTCAATTTATTGCCCTGGCCACATCTGCAGTCCTCATGCCTTCTTGGAGCATGCCTAAGGCACGTTCACGCAGATGAGCAGGGACCCTGGGCATCTTTCTTTTGGTGTTTTTCAGAGTCAGTAGAAATGCCTCTTTGTTGTCATAACTGTGACCTTATTTGCCTACCGTCTGTAAGCTGTTAGTGTCTTAAGGACCGTTCCACAGGTGCATGTTCATTAATTGTTTATGGTTCATTGAACAAGCATGGGGAACAGTGTTTAAACCCTTTACAATGAAGATCTGAGAAGTTATTTGTATTTTTAGGAATTATCTTTGAAAGATAGGGTCTTGAAAAAGGGACGTTTCTTTTTTTGCTGAGTTTCTTGGAAAAAGTATGAAAAAAGGAACGTTAGAGTGTCATTAGAACTGAACAATTCAACCTCCTTCCTCCCCCCACCCCAGACAATACAGTGAGGGAAAAAGTATTTGATCCCCTGCTGATTTTGTACGTTTGCCCACTGACAAAGAAATGATCAGTCTATAATTTTAATGGTAGGTTTATTTGAACAGTGAGAGACAGAATAACAACAAAAAAATCCAGAAAACGCATGTATAAAATTATTTGCATTTTAATGAGGGAAATAAGTATTTGACCCCTCTGCAAAACATGACTTAGTACTTGGTGGCAAAACCCTTGTTGGCGATCAGAGGTGAGACGTTTCTTGTAGTTGGCCACCAGGTTTGCACACATCTCAGGAGGGATTTTGTCCCACTCCTCTTTGCAGATCTTCTCCAAGTCATTAGGGTTTCGAGGCTGACGTTTGGCAACTTGAACCTTCAGCTCCCTCCACAGATTTTCTATGGGATTAAGGTCTGGAGACTGGCTAGGCCACTCCAGGACCTTAATGTGCTTCTTCTTGAGCCACTCCTTTGTTGCCTTGGCCGTGTGTTTTGGGTCATTGTCATGCTGGAATACCCATCCACAACCCATTTTCAATGCCCTGGCTGAGGGAAGGAGGTTCTCACCCAAGATTTGACGGTACATGGCCCCGTCCATTGTCCCTTTGATGCGGTGAAGTTGTCCTGTCCCCTTAGCAGAAAAACACCCCCAAAGCATAATGTTTCCAACTCCATGTTTGACGGTGGGGATTGTGTTCCTGGGGTCATAGGCAGCATTTCTCCTCACACGGCGAGTTGAGTTGATGCCAAAGAGCTCCATTTTGGTCTCATCTGACCACAACACTTTCACCCAGTTGTCCTCTGAATCATTCAGATGTTCATTGGGAAACTTCAGACGGCATGTATATGTGCTTTCTTGAGCAGGGGGACCTTGCGGGCGCTGCAGGATTTCAGTTCTTCACGGCGTAGCGTGCTACCAATTGTTTTCTTGGTGACCATGGTCCCAGCTGCCTTGAGATCATTGAAAGGTCCTCCCGTGTAGTTCTGGGCTGATTCCTCACCGTTCTCATGATCATTGCAACTCCACGAGGTGAGATCTTGCATGGATCCCCAGGCCGAGGGAGATTGACAGTTCTTTTGTGTTTCTTCCATTTGAGAATAATCGCACCAACTGTTGTCACCTTCTCACCAAGCTGCTTGGCGATGGTCTTGTAGCCCATTCCAGCCTTTGTAGACCTACAATCTTGTCCTTGACATCCTTGGAGAGCTCTTTGGTCTTGGCCATGGTGGAGAGTTTGGAATCTGATTGATTGATTGCTTCTGTGGACAGGTGTCTTTTATACAAGTAAAAAACTGAGATTAGGAGCACTCCCTTTAAGAGTGTGCTCCTAATCTCAGCTCGTTACCTAGATAAAAGACACCTGGGAGCAAGAAATCTTTCTGATTGAGTGGGGGTCAAATACTTATTTCCCTCATTAAAATGCAAATCAATTTAACATTTTTCACATGCGTTTTTCTGGATATTTTTGTTGTTATTCTGTCTCTCACTGTTCAAATAAACCTACCATTACAATTATAGACTGATCATTTCTTTGTCAATGGGCAAACGTACAAAATCAGCAGGGGATCAAATACTTTTTTCCCTCATTGTACCTGCCCAAATGAGATATAAGCCTAAATAGAACTGTTTTTAAATGTTTTCTTCACACAGTATATCTGTGAGATTGTGGTGTTAAACCCAAACCCACAGTCCCGCCCTTTAAACTAGTGTTCTGTGTTAGTGAATCAAGCAGCAAATATAAGAGAGGAAAAAATAAAAAGTGAATCCCATGTGCAAATAAAATTAGGAAAGCACCACATGTATAAAATTATATTCCCAGTCTTATAACAGGTATTGAGAGAGAAAATGTATCAAGACGCTCAGCCAAAACCTCTCATTTGAAGTAAGTAAATCTTACTGAAACGACCCAAAAAAAGTTTGGCAATGTGCAGTCAAGACCACAAAACTATGTCTGTGCAATGTTGAAAATTTGCTGGAATTATATTACGTTAAAAACATTCAACATTGAAGTGAAGACTCCCCAAAAACTCGGAACATTTCATGTTTACTGGGTCGAGACAAATGGATGTGGTAAACAAATATCCAAAAATATTTTTGGGTCATTGAGACAATATGTAAACAAACTCAATAGGTCAATGAGATAGCATTGAAACAAAGGAATTACATAAACCATTAATAAAAGGAAATAAAAATTACTGAATGCTTTAAAGGCAAGCACGCTGGATGACCAAAACATTCGATCACATCAAATAAGCTTGATTGGGTTCGCCAACTCCCAAACTATACAGGAATAGTACAGTTATAACTAAAGATAGTTATACCACAGGTGGGCTACTTACTTACTATCCACAGTTAGCAAGCAAGAGTTGCTGATCTATGAGCAAGTTCAAGACTTCTTGATGTGGCGTTGAATGTGAGCCATACCCCCCTCTGGATAATCAATGGTGTAATCTTTTCCATCATGAGAAAGTCATACACTGGCCGGGAATCGCAGTCCGTACTTCACACCTGGATGCTACCGTAGTAGTCGTTTGGTCTGCCTGAAAGATGCGCGCTGCCTGGACACAGTGGGGGAGATGTCCTGGTAGCTCTGTACTTGAAAGCTCAGAGTGGTATTGCGGGCTCGTGGGAGAATCTCCATCTTCTTTCTCATGGAAGAAGTGCACTCGAAGAATGAGGTCACGGGGCCTCTCACCGTCCTGGGGCTTTGGGCGCAGTGACCGGTGGGCACAATCAATCAAGGGCTTCTCATCCATGGCCGAGAACATCCTTCAGCAGCCCGGAGATGAAATCCGCGAGGCATTTCCGCTGACTCTGGGATCGATACCAGTCTCAGGCTATTGCGGCAAGAAAATCCCTCTAAACTCACACAGCTCTCCTGTATCTTTTTCACATCCGCAGTCAGGCGTTTTACGTCAGCCTTCAGGGAGGTAGTCAGGTCGGATACACTGGTAGCGGAGGTCTCCAGTGGTGCAATCGTCATCGTGTGTAACTCTGTTGTTGTTTTGAGTGATGTGATGCCTGGCCCTGTCTCATTTCGCAGGATAGTTAAATCTGCTTTTAAAGTATCAGAAACCTCTTGTATTCGGGCCTTAATCGTGGCAACTACCTCTGTTTTCATTTTCAACTATCTCAAAGCGTAGTAGCTTGATGGCCTCGAATGTTCATTTCAGCGCCACCAGGTAAAGCTGCACCCCTAGGTAAAATGCTATTCTCCGTCCCGCAGACTCGGGAGGGGGTCGGTGATAAAAATGGGTCTCGTAGGCCGGGTTTTCTCAAAGTCATGATTTTGGCCTTCTGTTTCTTCGACATGCTGACAGTTGAAAGCGAAGTAGTCTTGGGTATTACGGAAAGGGATCACCAAACTAATATTTGAAAATAAATACGGTTTTGCTGCGAAATTCAAATAATGACCGGTTTTCCCTTCGTCTTAATCTCACCAGGATCCACACCCCCCCCCCCCACCCCCCCCCCCCGCCTCTGTAATGCTGCCATTTCCTCTTTGGTAGCCCGAAAATTGGGTAGCCCGAAAATTGGGTAGCCCAACCAAATCTCGCTTAGGGCCCCCGAAAGGCTAGAGCTGGCCCTAACATACATTTTAGCATTCAACACTATTGTTCCTTCCAAGCTCAACCCCAAGCTCGGAGCCAAGGGTCTAGACACCATCCTCTGCAACTGGATCCTGGACTTCCTGATGGGATGTAGCAGGCTGTGAGGCTTGACAACAACACCTTCTCCACACTGACTCTTAACACAGGGGCCCCCCAGGGGTGTGTCCTCAGCTCTCTGCTGTACTCCCTGTTCCCCACGACTGCGTGGCTTTGCACGACACCAACTCCATCATCAAGTTTGCTGACGACACCACAGTTGTAGGCCTGATAACCAACAACGATGAGTCAGCCTATAGGGAGGGGGTAAGTGAACTGGCATTGTGGTGCCAGGACAACAACCTCTCCCTCAACGTCAGTTAAACAAAGGATTTGACTATTGACTCCAGGAGGGAACATTACCCGATCCACACCAACAGGACTGCAGTAAACAGAGTCAGCAGTTTTAAGTTCCTCGGCATCCATGTCACAGAGGACTTGACATGGACCAACAACACCACCACACTTGTCAAGAAGGCGCATCAACGTATCTACTTCCTAAGGCAGCAAAGGAAATTCGGCATGTCACCCCCAGTCCTCGTCAAATACTACCGCTACACCGTCGAGAGTGTCCTGACCGGTTGCATCATTTTCTGGTAAGAAAATTACTCTATCCACGACAGCAAGGCCCTCCCGTAGGTGGTGAATACGGCTCAGTACATCACTGGGATCATGAAAATCTACTCAAAACAGTGCCTTAAGAAAGCCCTTAGCATCATCAAGGACCCCATACACCCAAGCTACGAGCTGTTCACTCCCTTACCGTCGGGCAGGCGATATCAGAGCATGAGGTCTGATACCAACAGGCTCAGAGACAGTTTCTATCTATAAGCCATCAGACTGCTGAACACTTGAACTGAACTGACAACCTGCACTGACTCTCCGCTCCTTAGCACACATGCACACACCCACACAGACATGCACTCACAGGGCCTCCCGAGTGGTGCAGTGCTAGCTGTGCACAGTTGGCGCACAATTGGCCCAGGGTCGTCCGGGTAAAGGGGAGGGTTTGGCCGGCAGGGATGTCCTTGTCCCATCACGCACTAGTAACTCTTGTGGTGGGCCAGGTGCAGTGCACGCTAACACGGTCGCCAGGTCCACGGTGTTTTCTGCAACACATTGGTGCGGCTGGCTTCCGGGTTAAGTGGGCATTGTGTCAAGAAGCAGTGCGGCATGGTTGGGTTGTGTTTCGGAGGAAGCATGGCTCTCGACCTTCACCTCTTCCGAGTCCGTACGGGAGTTGCAGCGACGAGACAAGACTGTAACTACCAATTGGATAACACCAAATTAGGGAGAAAAAGGGGTAATGAAAAAAAAGACATGCACTCATACACCCACACACAAATACATTCATGCTTCAAACACATTACAACTGCTGCTGCCAGACTCTTATTGTTATTGCTAAATACTGCACAATTTAAACACTTGGAATATAAATTGTAGCTTCCTGTATTATAATCATGCTTAAATGTTTATTTTATTCTACTGAGCCATTTACTTTACCTTCATATTCTTATATTTATTTTTGCTGTTGCATTGTCGTGAAGGAACCTTCAAGTGAGCATTTCGTTGGACGGTGTATACCATGTGTACATACAACTAATAAAACTTGAAACTTCACTAGATTGTGAAATATCAAAATGGGGGATACTCACCAAATACAATGGTGTACTACTACTGGTGCTACTGGCAACTTTGGTCCTGGAATGTCAAAACAATTCTGGTTGTCTTTTCTACCTTGTAGTTTCACTCATTTGGTGTCCCAGGTCGGAATCAGTTCCTGATCATCAGTCCCTGATCAGTCATGTTTTTTTGTGTGTGCTTTTTTCGGGGGGAAACAATCCTAAAGGGATACAGTGAGATTATGTGTTCTGTTTTTCTACTTACGCAGAGTCAGATGAACTCGTGGATATCATTGTTATGTTTCTGCATGCAGTATGAAGGAAGTTATAGAGGTGGTTATTTTTTTTCTAAGTTATAGCTTTAACCATGTTTGAGGCTAAATAGTTTGTTTACATTTACTTTGTTTACAAACATTGGAGTAAAACAAGCTTATATTTTGGGCTTTGATGGGGTATGACTGTTGAACTAAGCTCATGAGGCATTTTCTAAGTTATATTCTTCAAGAATCAATGGGTACATACATCCAAAAATGGATGTAGCAACTGCTGATTGCCTCTTTAAGTCAGAGTCCCCAATAATACCTTCACAGAATAAGGGGTATAATACACTGATAAACATTTGTCTCTTGGTATACCCCAATGTCTCTACCCTGTGTGCCTCTGTTAGGAGCTGAACCCTGACACCACCCATCCAGACTTCCGTCTGTGGCTGACCAGCTACCCCTCGCCCACCTTCCCTGTGGCAGTGCTTCAGAACGGGGTGAAGATGACCAATGAGGCACCAAAAGGCCTCCGCGCCAACATCGCCCGCTCCTTCCTCATGGACCCCATCTCCGACCCCGAGTTCTTCTCCAGCAGCAGCAAGCCGGTGTGTGTGTCTGCCTGTGGATGTGTCTGTCTGCATATGTGTATATATATATATCTACAGTACATATTTGTATGTCAGATTGTCCCTCTAAATCTATAATGATATAGAAATATTTTTCATTAACCGCCCGAGATGTTTCAATCAATAATGGTACCGCAGCTGTTATAAATGTGGGTAGATCCATTGTAAGGAATACATAATGGTCGTAACGTTTGTGTGTCTCAGGTGTTTGTACATCTTTTACACTCTTTGTAAGATGGTGGACTAAATGTGTGTGTGTGTGTGTGTGTGTGTGTGTGTGTGTTTGTTTGTGTGTCTATCACAGGGTGTGTTTAAGAGGCTGCTGTATGGCCTGTGCTTCTTCCACGCGTTGATCCAGGAGAGGAAGAAGTTTGGTCCCATGGGCTGGAACATTCCGTATGAGTTCAATGAGACCGACCTGAGGATCTCTGTCCAGCAGCTCCATATGTTCCTGGAGCAGTATGAGGTACATACTATACACTACATACACCACACAAACACACACACACACTTCCAGAGTTTCATGACTCCAAATAAAAATGCACACACATGCACATGTGTGCTATGCACACACACATACTTTTGTGTTATTGGCCCTAATTTATTATTTATACTAATTGAATTTAGCAATATGTTTAACAACTGTCCTCTATTGTGAAAGTGCAAAAATGTATCAAGCTGACCCCCTGGCATGTGTTTTTATGACTTTTTTAAATATTGGTTAGTTCCCTGTTGTAGTTCTGGACGTCCATTTTGAAAACATATTGACCCCGGCTACAGGTCACTGCTAAAACAATGGATACAAAGTATATTGGAAGCAGGTGCTTCCACACAGGTGTGGTTCCTGAGTTAATTAAGCAATTAACATCCCATCATGCTTGAGGTCATTGTTTAAAAATGCCTGGCAGGCCATTATTTTAGCTACCATGGCTATGTCCCCATAGGATGGCAGTGATCATTGAATGGTTTGATGAGCATGAAAATGACGTAAACCATATGCCATGGCCGTCTCAGTCACCAGATCTCAACCCATTTGAAGATTTGGGGGAGATTCTGATAAAATGCACAATATTTGTGGAAAAAGTCAGTGTCAACAACATTAAATAATCAGTGTCAACCTAATATGTGGGTTGTGATTCTTGTCTCGCTGTCTCTCATATACATTATTGGCTGCTTCCCAAATGGCACCCCAGTGTTCTAGTACTCGTGTCCATTCAGACTCGAGTCCCAGTTTTCATGATTTGTGACTCGACTTAGACTTGAGCATTGGTGACTTGGACTCATACTCGCCTTCTCGACCATTGGTGACACGGACTTGGACTCGGATTCTTGGACTCGCACACACAGCCTACATCAGCTGGTGAGCTGCGGCGCAACAAGCGATGAGTGTGGGCAGACATGCAGGCAGGCTGCGCTCCGGCTCCGCCTTTGATCATACATGTCGTGAAGGCGCCACTTTTGTTTCCCATAGCTAACCAGTCACCAGCCTTTAGTTTAGCTACCCTTTTCCTGGTTAAGAAACACAAGCTGCTTCACTAAATTAAAAACAATAGCATTGAGTTTACTAGTAAAACAACAGTATAGCTATGTTTGTCTCTCTTCCCCTTGAGTATAGAAAAGTAGGCTGTCTTTAAATACGTTGTCTTGCTCAACCCTCCCACTTTCCTAATTGCATTCCATAGCCAGGTTCTGACACGTCTCCTTCTTTTCTACGAAGAAACAGCTTGTTTCTAGCCCTAACCATTCAAAGGTATGACCCGTATTACCTGTGCTACATTTTGTTCTTTGTATCGTGCATTGGCCGTCTGCATTTTACATTCATAAACCATATTGACTAAATAATTCCTCTTGCCACTACACTAAATCTGACTGGGTAAATAACTACATTTTGAGTTAATATGGACCCTGTGACTCAGACTCGAGCATTGGGACTCGGACTTCAGCAATAGGGAATTGTGACTCGACCATTGGGGACTCAGATGTTGACTCGGACTGGAGCACAGGAGGACTTGGGACTCGACACGGACTCGAGGTTTAGTGACTCGACTACGTCACTACTATTCCCTATACAGTGTCTTTGTAAATGATTCAGACCCCTTGACTTTTTCCACATTTTGTTACGTTACAGCCTTATTGTAAAATGTATAAAAATATATAATTGCAATCTACACGCAATACCCGATAATGACAAAGTGAAAATAGGTTTATAGCTTATATAATACCTTATTTAATTAAGTATTCAGACCCTTTGCTACGAGACTTGAAATTGAGCTCAGGTGCATCCTGTTTCCATTGATCATCCTTGAGGTGTTTCTACAACTTGATTGGCGTCCACCTGTGGTAAATTCAATTGATTGGACATGACACACGCCTGTCTATATAAGGTCCCACAGTTGACAGTGCATGTCAGAGCAAAAACCAAGCCATGAGGTCGACGGAATTGTCCGTAGAAGAAGAGTGGTGCCGGAGATGGCTGCCGTTTTACGGACTCCTAACCAATTCTGCTATTGTGTGAGTTTTTTCACCTTATTTGTAACTTATTTTGTACATAATGTTTCTGCCACCATTTCTTATGACCAAAAAGAGCTTCTGGCTATCAGAACAGTGATTGCTCACCTCGTACTGAACAAAGATTTTTTTATTTAATGAGTCAGACGCAAAGGATTTACTTCAGACAAGGCTCAAATCCCTGCCATTCGCATGAAGAAGAGACGGAAATATAGCGGTTGTAGGTCAGAGTGCCTTGTAAGAATCCGACAGCGAGTGGGTGACCGCTTCTACCATCAGTCCTATTAGCCAACGTGCAATCATTGGATAATTAACTGGATGAGCTCCGGTCAAGACTATCCTACCAACGAGACATTATAAACTGCAATATCTTATGTTTCACGAGTCGTGCCTGACGGCGACATGGATAACATACAGCTGGCTGGGTTTTCCATGCATCAGCAAGAGGGAACAGCTGCCTCCGGATAATACAAGGGGTCATGGTCTGTGTATATTTGTCAGTAACAGCTGGTGCACAAAATCTAATATTAATGAAGTCTCAAGGTTTTGCTCGCCTGAGTGACTCATGATAAGCTGTAGACCACACTATCTACCAAGAGATTTTACATCTATATTTTTCAGAGCTGTCTATTTACCACCACAAACCGATGCTGGCACTAAGACCGCACTCAACGAGCTGTATAAGGCCATAAGCAAACATGAAAATGCTCATCCAGAGGCGGCGCTTCTAGTAGCCGGGGACTTTAATGCAGGGAAACTTAAATCAGTTTGACCTTATTTTTACCAGCATGGTAAATGTGCAACCAGAGCGAAAAAAAACTCTAGACAACCTTTACTCCACACACAGAGAGGCATACAAAGCTCTCCCTCGCCCTCCATTTGGGAAATCTGACCATATCTCTATCCTCCTGATTCCTGCTTACAAGCAAAAACTAAAGCAGGAAATACCAGTGACTCACTCAATACGGAAGTGATCAGATGATGCAGATTTTAAGCTACCGGACTGTAGTAGCCGATGTGAGTAAGACCTTTTAAACAGGTCAACATTCACAAGGCCAAAAGGCCAGACGGATTACCAGGACGTGTACTCCGAGCATACGCTGAGCAACTGGCAAGTGTCTTCACTGACATTTTCAACCTGTCCCTGACTGAGTCTGTAATAACAACATGTTTCAAACAGACCACCATAGTCCCTGTGCCCAAGAACACCAAGGTAACCTGCCTAAATGACTACCGACCCGTAGCACTCACGTCCGTAGCTATGAAGTGCTTTGAAAGGCTGGTCATGGCTCACATCAACACCATTATCCCAGAAACCCTAGACCCACTCCATTTTGCATACCGCCCCAACAGATCCACAGATGACGCAATCTCTATTGCACTCCACACTGCCCTTTCCCACCTGGACAAAAATAACATCTACTTGAGAATGCTATTCATTAACTACAGCTTAGGGTTCAACACCATAGTGCTCTCAAAGCTCATCACTAAGCGAAGGACCCTGGGACTAAACACCTCCCTCTGCAACTGGATCCTTGACTTCCTGATGGGCCGCCCCCAGGTGGTAAGAGTAACAACACATCTGCCACGCTGATCCTCAACATGGGGGCCCCTCAGGGGTGCATGCTCAGTCCCCTCCTGTACTCCCTGTTCACCCATGACTGCATGGCAAAACATGACTCCAACACAATCATTAAGTTTGCCGACAACACAACAGTGGTGGGCCTGATCACCGACAACAATGAGACAGCCTATAGGGAGGAGGCCAGAGACCAGACAGTGTGGTGCAACCTCTCCCTCAACGTGATCAAGACAAAGGAAATGATCGTGGACTACAGGAAAAGGAGGGCCGAGCATGTCCCCATTCTCATCGACTGGGCAGAAGGTTGGGAGCTTCAAGTTCCTTGTTGTCCACATCACCAACAAACGGTCCAAACACACCAAGACAGTCGTGAAGAGGGAGCGACAATGCCTATTCCCGCTCAGGAGACTGAAATGATTCGGCGTGGGTCCTCAGATCCTCAAAAAGTTGTAGAACTGCACCATCGAGAGCATCCTGACTAGTTGCATCACCGCCTGGTATGGCACCTGCTTGGCCTCCGACCGCAAGGCACTACAGAGGGTAGTGCATACAGCCCAGTACATCACCGGGGCCAAGCTTCCTGCCATCCAGGACCTCTATACCAGGCGGTGTCAGAAGAAGGCCCAAGAAATTGTCAAAGACTCCAGCCACCCTAGTCATAGACTGTTCTCTCTGTTACCACACGGCAAGCGGTACCGGATCTCCAAGTCTAGGTCCAAAAGGCTTCTTAACAGCTTCTACCCCCAAGCCATAAGACTCCTGAACAGCTAGCCAAATGGCTACCCGGACTATTTGCGTTTTTACGCTGCTGCTATTCTCTGTTTATTATCTATGCATAGTCACTTTACCTCTACCAATGTACATATTACCTCAATTACCTTGACTAACCTGTTCCCCCACACATTGACTCTGTACCGATACCCCCTGTATATAGCCTTGTTACTTTTATTGTTTCTTTTAAATTATTTGTTATTTTTCTATTTTCTTATTTTTATTCATTCATTGTTTACTTCAGTTTATTTAGTAAATACTTTCTTAACACTTTGTTCGTTAAGGGCTTGTAAGTAAGCATTTCACTGTAAGGGTACACCTATTGTATTCGTTGCATGTGACAAATCAAATTTGATTTTATTCAAAAAAATATATTTAGAGCTCCAAAACAGAGTTGTGTTGTGGCAGGCACACAGCCAAGACAACGCAGGAGTGGCTTTGGGAAAAGTCTCTGAATATCCTTGAGTGGCCCAGCCAGAGCGCGGACTTGAACCCTATCTAACATCTCTGGAGAGACCTGTAAGTGGCTGTGCAGTGACGCTCCCTATCCAACCTGACAGAGCTTGAGAGGATCTGCAGAGAATAATGGGAGAAAATCCCCAAATACAGGTGTGCCAAACTTGTAGCGTCATACCCAAGGAGACTCTAAGCTGTAATCGCTGCCAAAGGTGCTTCAACAAAGTACTGAGGAAAGGGTCTGAATACTTATGTAAATGTGATATTTCCTTTTTTGGGGGGCTAAATAAAAACTATTTTTGCTTTTCATTATGGGGTATTTTGTGTAGATTGATGAGGGGGGGGGGAAAATGTTTTAATCAATTTTAGAGTAAGGCTCGTTCTCTCACTCGTTCCAAAATGATCTATATCTACAGTAAGTGTACATGTGGGTACCAACTGACATTTACAAGTGCTTTTGCTGCACTCAAGTCTCTTTCATCAGCCCGATTCAAAACCCCCTTGACATTTAAAAACCACAGAAAGTACGCCGTTGCCCTTCTCAACCCCCTTCCTACAAAACAAGTTGTGAAGAAACTGATCAAGAGGCATCTTTGAATATGCTGACATTTTCCCTCATAACCAAAGAGCCACCTGCAACATTTGCAGGGGAAATTTTCATCCACAATGCCATGGACAGTGGTTTCCCCCTGTCTACCTTTACATTTCTCCGAAACGGTAAAGTTCTATTCGACCTCTACTGTCACTTGTGCAACTATATCACTTATTAAAAAATTGCTGTTTTGTCACCAGCTGAAAGGAGACGTTGTCATTGAGGGACTGAATTTGAATAATTCAACTACACATCTATTTGCATTCTTGAAGGGCAGTGCTTCTTTAAATACCTTCAAACACACTGCATTGAGTTGACACTGACCCATATCTAAATGTGAATGCATGTTAGCATCCGAAATGGCACCCTATTCCATATATAGAGCTCAGCTTTTGTCCCTTTGTGGGCACTGGTCAAAAGTAGTGCATATTCCAAAGGGAATATGGTTACATTTCAGACAGCTCATGACTCCCTCTGCCCACCCTACACAGGAAGTGCCCTTTGAAGCCATTCACTACATGACTGGGGAATGTAACTACGGTGGCCGTGTGACGGATGACTGGGACCGGCGGACGCTGCGCACCATCCTGACGATCTTCTACACCCCCCAGATTCAAGACCCAGACTACAAGTTTGACAACAGCGGCCTGTATTACTCACCACCAGAGGGAGACGTAAGGAACAACTTCTCATATGGTTGAAATGTATTTGTGTGCTTTGTGAAAGCAATAACACAAAAAATCCCACATAGTTATTATTCCCATTATTCCAATCGCTCTAGCTCCAAAACGTTTTAAGTTCTAAACGTCACATTTTCTTTGGGAAATGTCCTTTTCTAGTTTATCCTTTATTTATCCAGGTGAGTCCCATTGAGATCGGGAATCACTTTCTCGAGGGAGCCCTGGTCAAATGAAATGGACTGTTCACCTTAATCGCAAAGCTGTTTATTCTATGGTTGAAACTAAAGGGATGTTCCACCCCAATATCAAAACATTTACTTCAAAGTAGAGCAGGGTTCTCCAACCCTGTTCCTGGAGAGCTACCGTCCTGTTTGTTTTCCAACTGTAATCTAGTGCACCTGATTTTAATTTTACATTTACGTCATTTAGCAGACGCTCTTATCCAGAGCGACTTACAAATTGGTGCATTCACCTTATGATATCCAGTGGAACAACGACTTTACAATAGTACATCTATATATTTTTGGGGGGTGAGGGTAGGGGGGAGGGTTAGAAGGATGACTTAATCCTAACCCAGGTATTCCTTAAAGAGGTGGGGTTTCAGGTGTCTCCGGAAGGTGGTGATTGACTCCGCTGTCCTGACGTCGTGAGGGAGCTTGTTCCACCATTGGGGTGCCAGAGCAGCGAACAGTTTTGACTGGGCTGAGTGGGAACTGTGCTTCCGCAGAGGTAGGGAGGCGAGCAGGCCAGAGGTGGATGAACGCAGTGCCCTTCTTTGGGTGTAGGGACTGATCAGAGCCTGAAGGTACGGAGGTGCCGTTCCCCTCACAGCTCCGTAGGCAAGCACCATGGTCTTGTAGCAGATGCGAGCTTCAACTGGAAGCCAGTGGAGTGTGTGGAGGAGCGGGGTGACGTGAGAGAACTTGGGAAGGTTGAACACCAGACGGGGTGCTGCGTTCTGGATGAGTTGTAGGGGTTTAATGGCACAGGCAGGGAGCCCCGCCAACAGCGAGTTGCAGTAATCCAGACGAGAGATGACACATGCCTGGATTAGGACCTGCGCCGCTTCCTGTGTAATAATTAACTGGTTGATAATCTGAATCAGGTTAGTTACAACTAGGGTTGGAATGAAAACCTACATGAGGGTAGCATCCAGGAATAGTGTTGGAGATCCCTGAAGTAGAGGTGAACTGTACCTTTAAGATCCGAGAAAGATCGGATATAACCCTGGGATTAATCGACACAGGCATGTTCATATGTATTATTAATGCCCATCTGTGCATGAAACATTTACATTGCTCCCACTTAACATAATGCGAAGACACATTACGTATTCATTCATTTCAGTTACGTATTCATGATGTATTTTGTCTTCCCTTATTAAATATGATATTTGTCCATTGGGGCAGCAGGTAGCCTAGTGGTTAGAGCGTTGGACTAGTAACCGAAAGGTTGCAAGATCAAATCCCCGAGTTGACAAGGTAAAAATCTGCTCCTGAACCAGGCAGTTAACCCACTGTTCCTAGGCCGTCATTGAAAATAAGAATTTGTTCTTAACTGATTTGCCTAGTTAAATAAAGGTAAAATAAATAAAAATGATATTTGTTAATGAACAAAGATTATGAAGTGAGAATGAGGAACAGTCAACATGAAGGCATCATAAATACTATAGAACTACACTTTAAATGGTCTAGCTTTGGCAAACTACAGACGTGAAGAGACAGAAGTCAAGAAAGTCAGTTGAGGTGATTTAAGTAGTACATTAACTTGTTCAAGCAAAGTTCACTTTGAGGTACCTTTAAAAAGTCATTAACGATCTCGGCGGCCAATGCCAATCGTGCCATTTAATTTATTTGTGAGAACAATTATAATATATGCACAATTTATTTGGCATTTTCCAAACCCCATATTTTATTCATGAACTTTCATTTACATAGTCATTATTCTAAATGTCACCAATCTCCCCCCTCCCCACCTTCTGAAGTATAACAGTTACATAGACTACACCAAGGCTCTGCCTCTGAATCCGTCTCCTGAGATTTTTGGTATGAACGCCAACGCTGATATCACCAAGGACCAGTCCGAGACGCAGCTGCTCTTCGATAGCATTCTGCTCACACAGGTATGGCCAGCAAACTCACCACAATAGTCCATTGTAGTGCCTTTACTTAAACACACACGTATTATACACACACTGAACACACACACTTGATTTGTACTATAGACATGCAAAGATATGGAATACAAAGTAAGCTCACCAACATTTTGGCACAGTGAATCCCAGTTGTCAGAAGTGTCATGATTGTTGTCCTAATCTGCCATGTCCTCCCATGGCATCCTCATGGCAGTGTTATTTGCCATGCTCTTTTACAGCCATTTTCAAATGACAGTATAAGTTTTATGACAGCTACTTAGAGCAAAGTGCTAGCTATATAGTCCACCTCCATACAACTGTGAACTCACTCAAGTCATATGTAGAGTGACGCACAATAGCAGTGTGTTTTGGCTTGGGATCTATTGAAACAGTGGCTAAAGTTAGCACAGCCCTTTCTTTCCATTGGCATTGAATTTGGAGGTACATCATCAACCAAAGCAAAGCACCCACTCTTGTCACCTATCCCAGATGTCCCAAATCTTTGTACATCATTTATTCTCATGGCATGTCTCCAAACTCAGAGCAAACCCGTGTGTGTGTGTGTGTGTGTGTGTGTGTGTCTGTGTGTGTCTGTGTGTGTCTGTGTGTGTCTGTGTGTGTGTGTGTGTGTGTGTGTGGAGTGCATCAAACATGATTTAGACCTTTTTTATGGAAAACTGTTTATAACATAATATGCACACACACACACACACACACACACACACACACACACACACACACACACACACACACACACACACACACACACACGTCTTACCTATTTTATCAGTATCTTTGCCAGACTTTAATATTTGATTACCTTCCAATAAACTGTACCACGCAACATTAATTAGGAAGAAAAGTTGTTTGTACAGAGATATCTCCCTCCAAAAAACTAAACTCCCTTTAGTGTAAATGCGATGCATTGTTTGCCTTTGACGGAGTATGATAACATGGTGTGACAATCACTGGCTTTGGAGAAACTCTGTGATCCCACTATCATGACCCAAGGCGAGGCCCAGATCCAGACACAGGAGGCATATGGTTGGAGTCTTACTATGTTTATTAATCCAAAAGGAGTAGGCAAGAGAATGGTCGTGGACAGGCAAAAGGTCAAAACCAGATCAGAGTCCAGGAGGTACAGAGTGGCAGACAGGCTCGTGGTCAAGGCAGGCAGAATGGTCAGGCAGGCGGGTACAAAGTCCAGAAACAGGCAAGGGTCAAAACTGTGAGGAATAGAAATAGGAGAAATGCAAAAAGCCGGAGAACAGGAAAACCGCTGGTTGACTTGGAAACATACAAGATGAACTGGCACAGAGATACAGGAAACACAGAGATTAATACACTGGGAAAAATCAGCGACACCTGGAGGGGGTGGAGACAATCACAAGGACAGGTGAAACAGATCAGGGTGTGACACCCACATCTCGTACTCCATTAAAGTTACTTGCTCATAGAAGCTTAGCTTACATCTATCACAACCACTCGCAGTAGAACTCTAAAGGAGTGAACATCAACGTCAACTCACCAACATTACGACCAGAAATACGACTTTCCCGAAGTGGATCCTCTGTTTGGCCCACCACCCAGGACAATGGATCGGATCCCAGCAGGCGACCAAAAACAACGACGCCGTAGAAGAAGGGGCAGACGGAGCGGTCTTCTGGTCAGGCTCCGTAAACGGGCACATCGCACCCCGCTCCCGAGCATACTATTCGTCAATGTCAAGTCTCTTGACCACAGGGTAGACGAAATCCGAGCAAGGGTAGCATTCCAGAGAGACATCCGAGACTGCAACGTTCTTTGTTTCACGGAAACATGGCTCACTCGAGACATGCTATCTGAGTCGATACAGCCACCTGGTTTCTTCGCGCATCGCGCCGACAGAAACAAGCATCTCTCTGGCAAGAAGAAGGATGAGGGTGTATGCCTTATGATTAACGAGACGTGGTGTGATCATAACAACATACAGGAACTCAAGTCATTTTGTTCACCTGACTTAGAATTCCTCACAATCAAATGCCGACCGCATTATCTACCAAGAGAATTCTCTTCGATTATAATCACAGCCGCATATATCCCCCCCAAGCAGACACATCGATGGCCCTGAAAGAACTTCATTGAACTCTATGTAAACTGGAAACCACATATCCTGAGGCTGCATTTATTGTAGCCGGGGATTTTAACAAGGCTAATCTGAAAACAAGGCTCCCCAAATTCTATCAGCATATTGGTTGTGCTACCAGGGCGGGCAAAACCCTAGACCACTGTTATTCTAACTTCCGCGACGCATATAAGGCCCTCCCCCGCCCTACCTTTGGAAAAGCTGACCACGACTCCATTTTGTTGCAGGAAGCTCCCACCCTCCCACCCTGGTCCGACCAATCGGATTCCACGCTTCAAGATTGCTTCGATCACGTGGACTGGGATATGTTCCGCATTGCTGCGAACAACAACATTGACAAATACGCTGACTCAGTGTGCGAGTTCATTAACAAGTGCATCGGTGATGTCGTACCAACAGCGTCTATTAAAACATTCCCCAACCAGAAACCGTGGATTGATGGCAGCATTCGCACAAAACTGAACGCGTGAAACACTGCTTTTAATCAGGGCAAAGTGACCGGAAACATGACCGAATACAAACAGTGTAGCTATTCCCTCCGCAATGCAATCAAACAAGCTAAGCGTCAGTACAGAGACAAAGTGGAGTCGCAATTCAACGGCTCAGACACGAGAGGTATGTGGCCGGGTCTACAGTCAATGCTTCAAGAGGGCCACCATTGTTCCTGTTTCCAAGAAAGCTAAGGTAACTGAGCTAAATGACTACCGCCCTGTAGCACTCACTTCCGTCATCATGAAGTGCTTTGAGAGACTAGTCAAGGATCATATTACCTCCACCCTATCTGACATCCTAGACCCACTCCAATTTGCTTACCAACCCAATAGGTCCACAGACGACGCAATCGCCATCACACTGCACACTGCCCTAACCCATCTGGACAAGAGGAATACCTATGTAAGAATGCTGTTCATCGATTACAGCTCAGCATTTAATACCATAGTACCCTCCAAACTCGTCATTAAGCTCGAGACCCTGGGTCTCGACCCCGCCCTGTGCAACTGGGTCCTGGACTTCCTGACGGGCCGCCCCCAGGTGGTGAGGGTAGGTAACAACATCTCCACCACGCTGATCCTCAACACTGGGTCCACACAAGGGTGCGTTCTCAGCCCTCTCCTGTACTCCCTGTTCACCCACGACTGCGTGGCCATGCACGCATCCAACTCAATCATCAAGTTTGCAGACGACACTTCTGTGGTAGGCTTGATTACCAACAACGACGAGACGGCCTACAGGGAGGAGGTGAGGGCCCTCGGAGTGTGGTGTCAGGAAAATAACCTCGCACTCAATGTCAACAAAACAAAAGAGATGATCGTGGACTTCAGGAAACAGCAGAGGGAGCAGCCCCCTATCTACATTGACGGGACAGTAGTGGAGAGGGTGGAGAGTTTTAAGTTCCTCGGCGTACACATCACGGACCAACTGAAATGGTCCACCCACACAGACAGCGTGGTGAAGAAGGCGCAGAAGCGCCTCTTCAACCGCAGAAGGCTGAAGAAATTTGGCTTGTCACCAAAAACACTCACAAACTTTTACAGATGCACAATCGAGAGCATCCTGTCGGGCTGTATCACCGCCTGGTACGGCAGCTGCTCCTCCCATAACCGGAAGGCTCTCCAGAGGGTAGTGAGGTCTACACAACGCATCACCGGGTGCAAACTACCTGCTCTCCAGGACACCTACACCACCCGATGTCACAGGAAGGCCAAAAAGATCATCAAGGACAGCAACCACCCAAGCCACTGCCTGTTCACCCCGCTAACATCCAGAAGGCGAGGTCAGTACAGGTGCATCAAAGCTGGAACCGAGAGACTGAAAAACAGCTTCTATCTCAAGGCCATCAGACTGTTAAACAGCCATCACTAACATTGAGTCGCTGCTGCCAACATACTGACTCAACTCAAGCCACTTTAATAATGGGAAAATTGATGTAATCAATTTATCACTTGCCACTTTATTATTTATATTAGATATTGTTTACATAACCTACATTATTCATCTCATATGTATATACTGTACGCTATACCATCTACTGCATCTTGCCATCTTGATGTATTAGATGTATCACTAGCCACTTTAAACAATGCCACTTTATATAATGTTTTCATAACCTACATTACTCATCTCATATGTATATACTGTACTCTATGCCATCCTGATGTAATGTATCACTAGCCACCTTAAACAATGCTGCTTTATATGTTTTCATACCCTACAATACTCATCTCATATGTATATACTGTACTTCATACCATCTATTACATCTTGCCTACGCCGTTCGGCCATCACTCATTTATATATTTTTATGTACATATTCGTATTCATTTCTTTACACTTGTGTTTTCAAGGTAGTTGTTGTGGAATTGGTAGATTACTTGTTAGATATTACTGCATGGTCGGAACTAGAAGCACAAGCATTTCGCTACACTTGCATTAACACCTGCTAACCATGTGTATGTGACAAATAAATTTGATTTGATTTGACATCAAACCCAATGGGGTAATTGAGATATTTCTAGAATCTACAGCTGGAGTTTTTTTTATATATTTCTTTATAGCTTTGCTGAAAATTAGGCAGCCAAAACTTTAGGGCTAACTGCTCAGGCATAATGGTGCACAAATAGACACATGCAGACACACAAACGCGCGCACACACACACACACACACATATGCACACATACACTGAGTATTGAAAACATAAAAAACACCTGCTATTTCCATGACCATGGACTGAGCAGGTGAATACAGGTGAAAGTTATGATCCCTTATTTATTGTTAAATCCACTTCAATCAGTGTAGATTAAGGGGAGGAGACAGGTTAAAGAAGGATTTTTAAGCCTTGAGACATGGATTGTGTATGTGTGCTATTCAGAGGGTGAATGGGCAAGACAAAATAATAGTCCACCACCCACAGAACATCCAGCCAACTTGACACAACTGTGGAAAGCATTGGAGTCGACATGGGCCAGAATCCTTTCGACACCATGTAGTTCTGCTGTTCTGAGGGCAAAACTGGGAGAGTGCAACTCAAATATTAGAAAAATGGTCTCAGCCGAGACTCCGCTACTCTAAAAAAAAAAGATTTTGCTAGTACAATTAGGACTCAATGAAGCCTAATCTTGATTCATACTTATCGTCTTCACCAAGATTAATAATAGTTGCAGTCAAGTGTGAACTTTATTAACAGCTAATACGGGACCATTACTCTGAATGACCGATAAACAGGAAGATGCTCCATGTGGAATGAAGCAGCTATTTGTCATTCCTACTGTAACCCCAACTATCATCTAATGATTATCCATTACCGCTGGGTCGTGACAGAGCTACCAGTGAGTAAATATGGCAAGCGGGAAAATAACCATTCTTTAGAATGAATTACTTTGAAAAGTTGAGGGAATTGTTTTTTATTTGTTTCCCTGGCACTCCAGACTTATGCAAGAAAGGGATTTGAAATTTCATGATGACACTTGTTGGTAACCAGTCGTGTGTGTGTGTGTGTGTGTGTGTGTGTGTATGTGTTTTTGCAGGGAGAGTTAACAGTAAGTACCGCTGAGGCCTTGGACCTCAGTGAGCATTACAGATAGCTAGCTGTAAGTAAAGCACAGGGCTTAGACCCAAGGGAGAAACAAGAGTAAGTACAGATAAATTGATGCAGTACCTGTGTGTAGTCAGAATAATCTTGAGTTGTTGAAGGTTATAGTTGGATTTTCATGATAGAGACTAACACTGGTAACAGAAACATTTAAACTTTTTTTTTCACCTTCAACATACCACTAAGTAGCACAAACTTGTATTTGTTGTCCAAACTCGCAAACAACAACTTCTCTGTCTCCTGTCAGTCACGTTCCTCAGGCGGTGATGACAAGTCATCAGACGACATGGTGTATGACGTGGCAGCAGACGTCCTCAGCAAGCTGCCACCCGACTTTGACATAGAGGCATCCATGCGCCGCTTCCCCACCAGCTATAACCAGAGCATGAACACAGTGCTGGTGCAGGAGATGGGCCGCTTCAACAACCTGCTCAGGATTATCCGAGACTCCTGCATCAACATCCAGAAAGCCATCAAAGTAAGGAGAACATTAACCTAATGTACAGGCGTAAAAGAAGCACCTGAGTGGGGTCAATAGAAATCGGAAGCATCCGGTTTTCAGGCTTTGCCTCTATGCTTTTCCTCTAAACCAGATGCATCCGTTTTTCTCCGACCCACTGACGGTGGGAGGACATAGGCTGCATTCCAATTCACTACCCTTCTCCAGATGGGTGCACTCATTCATTTGCCCTAATGCATTTAAAAGTATTGGATTGGTGCAAGCATGGAGTTTCCACCATATTCCTTCCACCAGTCCATTAATTTTCAATCCATTCCAGGCAGGACAATGGCAACAATAGAGACTAAACAAGATATACACAAAGCAAATGTTTTACTTCATAATTATCAGCTATATATATGTGAATCGTAGTAATCTAGCTAGACAGCTAGCTAGTTAACTTCTGCCTAGCCAATATCCAATGGAACAGCGTGGCGCGAAATACAAAAACCTAAAAAAATCAATAAATTCAATGTTTAAAACATACGACTATTTTACACCATTTTAAAGATAAGACTCTCGTTAATCTAACCACATTGTCCGATTTCAAAAAGGCTTTACAGCGAAAGCAAAACATTAGATTATGTTAGGAGAGTACATAGACCAAAATAATCACACAGCCATTTTCCAAGCAAGCATATATGTCACAAAAACCCAAAACACAGCTATATGAAGCACTAACCTTTGATCTTCATCAGATGACACTCCTAGGACATTATGTTATACAATACATGGATGTTTTGTTTAATCAAGTTCATATTTATATCAAAAAACAGCTTTTTACATTGGCGTGTGATGTTCAGAACATGCATTCCCACCAAAAACGTCCGGTGAATTTACTAAATTACTCATCATAAACGTTGACAAAATACATAAGAATTATAGATACAGAACTCCTTTATGCAATTGCTATGTCAGATTTTAAAATAGCTTTTCGGCGAAAGCACATTTTTCAATATTCTGAGTACATAGCTAAGCCATCACGGCTAGCTATTTTGACACCCGCCAAGTTCGGGGCACACTAAACTCAGAATTACTATTAGAAATATTGTATTACCTTTGCTGATCTTCGTCAGAATGCACTCCCAGGACTGCTACTTCTACAAGAAATGTTGTTTTTGTTCCAAATAATCCATAGTTTTGTTCGTGTGTACAGATCACTATCCAAATGGTAACACGCGAGTGAATTTCGAGACAAAACAATTCAAAATGTTCCATTACCGTACTTAGAAGCATGTCAAACACTGTTTAAGATAAATTTTTATGGTATTTTTCGTGTAAAATAGCGATAATATTCCAACCGGACAATAGTGTATTCATTCAAAGAGGAAACGAAAAAACAGCGTGCTCGTGTGAATGCGCATATCCAATCTCTGTCACCAGGCAGACCACTGAGAAACTGAGCTACTATACTCTGCCCAGAGACAGAAGACGCCTCAATCCGATTTCTGAAGGCTTTAGAGAGCCAATGGAAGCCTTAGAAAGTACAGCGTAACCACACAGATACTGTAGTTTCGATAGAGAATCAAAAGAAGAACTACAAATTCTCAGACAGGCCACTTCCTGCTTGGAATTTTCTCAGGTTTTTGCCTGCCATATGAGTTCTGTTATAATCACAGACACCATTCAAACAGTTTTAGAAACTTCAGAGTGTTTTCTATCCAAATCTACTAATAATATGCATATTCTCGCTTCTGGGCAAGAGTAGTAACCAGTTTCAATAGGGTACGTTTTTTATCCGGCCGTGAAAATACTGCCCCCTACACCTTAACAGGTTATTAAACAAGCAAAAATTACCTAAAACAAATCTTAAGCGAGGTACAGTAGATGTCAATACTTCATGGGTATCTAGCTAACAATTCTAAGTGGCTAGCCAGTTAACCCTATTTACTTACTATGGGCCTGAACCTTCCTTCTTCTAGCCAAGACATTGGCAATAGAGACCAAACAATATATACACAAAGCAAACATTTTACTCTATAACTATCAGCTAGCTATATGTGAATCGTAATAATAAAGCTAACCAGGTAGTATAGCAGGCAAAAATGACCTAAAACCAATTTGTTATCCAAGGTAGATGTACATTTTTTGTGTGTATTTAGCTAAAAAAAAAGTGTGGCTATTTCGCTAGCTAACATATCAAGATAAAATATTGTAGTCAGGCAACATATGAGATGAACTGTATATAGGCAACATTTTATTCCGAAGTCAGAGTGTATTTTCTCTCGCTTCAGCTCAAATAATGGCCATTAATTTCAATAAATGTTTTGTCATTTCTTATGTGGTTGCAACATATTTCTTTGCATACTTTCCATTGAAGTTTGCATCGATGCATGCTTCAAAATACAGTACCAGTCAAAGGTTTGGACACACCTACTCATTCCAGGGTTTTTCTTTATTTTTACTATTTTCTACATTGTAGAATATTAGTGAAGACATCAAAACTATGAAATAACACATATCATGTAGTAAAAAAAAGTGTTACAACAAATCAAAATATATTTGATATTCTTCGACGTAGCCACCCTTTGCCTTGATGACAGCTTTGCACACTCTTGGCATTCTTTCAACCAGCTTCATGAGGTAGTCACTTGGAGTGCATTTCAATTAACAGGTGTGCCTTGTTAAAAGTTCATCTGTGGAACTTCTATCCTTAATGCGTTTGAGCCAATCAGTTGTGCTGTGACAGGGTATGGTTGTAATACAGAAGACAGACCTATTTGGAAAAATACCAAGTCTATATTATGGCAAGAACAGCTCAAATAAGCAAAGAGAAACAACAGTCCATCATTAGTTTAAGACATGAAGGTCAGTCAATCCGGAACATTTCAAGAACATTTTCTTCAAGTGCAGTCGCAAAAACCATCACGCGCTATGATGAAACAGGCTCTCATGAGGACCGCCACAGGAAAGTTCACTAGAGTTACCAGCCTCAGAAATTGAAGCCCTAATAAATGCTTCAGAGTTCAAGTAACGGACACATCTCAACATCAACTGTTCAGATGAGACCGTGTGAATCAGGCCATCATGGTTGAATTGCTACAAAGAAACCACTACTAAAGGACACCAATAAGAAGAAGAGACTTCCTTGGGCCAAGAAACACGAGCAATGGACATTAGAGCATTGTAAATCTGTCCTTTGGTCTGATGAATCCAAATTTGAGATTTTTGGTTTTAACCACTGTGTCTTTGTGAGATGCAGAGTAGGTGAACGGATGATTTCCGCATGTGTGGTTCCCACCGTGAAGCATGGAGGAGGAGGTGTGATGGTGCTTTGCAGACACTGTCTGTGATTTATTTAGAATTCAAGGCACACTTAATCAGTATGGCTACCACAGCATTCTGCAGCGATGTTTTTTAATGACCCTCCATACCTACAGGCTGTGTAAGAGCTATCTGGCCAAGAAGGAGAGTGATGGAGTGCTACGTCAGATGACCTGGCCTCCACACTCACCCAACCTCAACCCAATTGAATCTCAATTGGGTTGAGGTTTGAGATGAGTTGGACCGCAGATTTAAGGATTTAATTTTTTTTAACTAGGCAAGTCAGTTAAGAACAAATTCTTATTTACAATGACGGCCTACACCGGCCAAACCCGGACAACGCTGGGCCAATTGTGCGCTGCCCTATGGAACTCCCAATTACGGCCGGTTGTGTTACAGCCTGGATTCGAACCAGGGTGTCTGTAGTGACACCTCTAGCACTGAGATGCAGTGTCTTAGACCGCTGCACCACTCGGGAGCCGTCATAACACGTTAAGGAAAAGCAGCCAACAAATGCTCAGCATATGTGGGAACTCTTTCAAGACTGTTGGAAAAGCATTCCAGGTGAAACTGATTAAGAGAATGCCAAGAGTGTGCAAAGCTGTCATCAAGGAATAGGGTGTATACTTTGAAGATTCTAAAATTTATTTTCATTTGTTTAAATAGTAAAAATAAAGAAAAACCCTGGAATGAGTAGGTCCAAACTTTTGACTGGTACTGTATGTACAAAGTACGCATTTGAGAAGTGCCCTCCTTGCTCCGTTTCGCATACTTTGATTTGGACTCATACTCTGACCCTCCTGTGGTCCAATTTGTGTGCTCGGAGCACAGTAGTATGCATTTTGAGAAACACTCAATGAGACTATTCTTGGGTTGCACATTGCGTCACAATATTATGAATGTTCTCTTGAGGTCTGGTGCCCAACTGAACGTTCTACTCCATGCATTCTCAATGGCAATAATGAGAGAGTGCGCTGCATTGGACGTTTTACAGGCTTCTGACCAATTCTATTTTTTGGTGTTTTTTTTTACTCTGATCTTAACAGTCATAACCATGTCATAATATGGTTACACCTGTTGTGACATATATTGCATTATTTTATGGCTGGTTATGACAACTACATGAGTATCAAAACCCACATTTTTTTTGTGTTTTTTCCCTGCTAAGAACTTTCCTTTTGTTTTACAGTTTGTTTCTTAAATCCTTTGTTGTTGTTGTAATTACATCTTTACAGTCATGTTTTTTTAATCATATTTTAAATAACTTGTAGAAAATGTATTTTATGACACTGTCAAGAAGCATTATGGCCATCATAACCATATAAGCCGGATAGGCCTCTCACGTACACTACCGTTCAAAAGTTTGGGGTCACTTAGAAATGTCCTTGTTTTTGAAAGAAAAGCAAAAAATGTGTCCATTAAAATAACATGAAATTGATCAGAAATACAGTGTAGACATTATTAACTTTTTATGGACAGGTAACGTCCCACTTGGCCAACATCCGGTGAAATTGCAGAGTGCGAAATTCAAACTACAGAATTATAAATATTTTACTTTCATAAAATCACAAGTGTAATACATCAAAATAAAGCTTAACTTCTTGTTAATCCAGCCGCTGTGTCAGATTTCAAATAGGCTTTACGGTGAAAGCACACCATGCGATTATCTGAGGACAGCGCCTCGCATACAAAAGCATGAAAAACATATTTCAACCAGGCAGGTGCGCCACGAATGTCAGAACTAGTGATATAATAAATGCCTTACCTTTGATGATCTTCTTCTGTTGGCACTCAAAGGTCCCAGATACATCACAAATGGTCCTTTTGTTCGATAATGTCCTTTATATCCATAATAACTCAGTTTAGCTGGCGCGCTTCAGGCTCATTTTTCCAAAAACCAGCCTGAAACTCTTTCTAAAGACTGTTGACATCTAGTGGAAGCCCTAGGAACTGCAATCTGGGAGGATTTTGTCTTATAATAATAGTGACAGCCATTGTAAACAGTGGTAGCCTGAATTTAGTTTTTTTGGGGGATGGTTTGTCCTCGGAGTTTCGCCTGCCATATCAGTTTTGTTATACTCACAGACATTATTTTAACAGTTTTAGAAACTTTAGAGTGTTTTATATCCAAATCTAGAAATCTATCTAATTATATGCATATCCTAGCTTCTGGGCATGAGTATCAGGCAGTTTACTTTGGGCACGCTTTTCATCCGGACATGAAAATACTGCCCCCTACCCGAGAGGTTAATGTTATAAATGACTATTGTAGCTGGAAACGGCTGATTATTATTATTATTATTATTATTTTGATGGATATCTACATAGGCGTACAGAGGCCCATTATCAGCAACCATCGCTCCTATGTTCCAATGGCACGTTGCGTTAGCTACTCCAAGTTTATCATTTTAAAGGCTAATTGATCATTAGAAAACCCTTTTGCAATTATGTTAGCACAGCTGAAAACTGTTGTTCTGATTAAAGAAGCAATAAAACTGGCCGCCTTTAGACAAGTTGAGTATCTGGAGCATCAGCATTTGCGGGTTCGATTACAGGCTCAAAATGGCCAGAAACAAAGACCTTTCTTCTGAAACTCGTCAGTCTATTCTTGTTCTGAGAAATGAAGTCTATTCCATGCGAGAAATTGCCAAGAAACTGAAGATCTCATAAAACACTGTGTACTACTCCCTTCACAGAACAGCGCAAACTGGCTCTAACAAGAATAGAAAGAGGAGTGGGAGGCCCGGGTGCACAACTGAGCAAGAGGTCAAGTACATTAGAGTGTCTAGTTTGAGAAACAGACACCTCACAAGTCCTCAACTGGCAGCTTCATTAAATAGTACCCGCAAAACACGTGTCTCAACGTCAACAGTGAACACACGACGGTGATTATGAACGACGATGAGACTGCCTATACGGAGGAGATCAGTGACCTGGCAGTGTGGTGCCAGGACAACAGCCTCTCCTTCAACGTCAGCAAGACAAAGGAGCGGATAGTGGACTACAGGAAACGGAGGGCCGAGCCCGCCCCCATCCACATCGAAGGGCCTGTACTGGAGCAGGTCGAGTGCTTCAAGTTCCTCGGTGTCTATGTCACTAAGGACAACACATACCAACACAGTTGTGAAGAAGGCACGACAATGCCTCTTCCCCATCAGGAGGCTGAAAAGATTTAGCATGGGCCCTGAGATCCTCAAACAGAACTACAGCTGCACCATTGAGAGCATCTTGACTAGCTGCGTCACCGCTTGGCATTGCAACTGCTTGGCATCTGACCGCAAGGCACTACAGAGTGTAATTTATACGGCCCAGTACATTTATACCAGGCAATGTCAGAGGAAGGCCCAAAAAATGGTCAAAGACTGAAGCCACCCAAATCATAGACTGTTCTCTCTGCTACCACATGGCAAGTGGTACCGATGCACCAAATCTGGAACAAACAGAACCCTGAACAGCTTCTACCCACAAACCATAAAACTGCTAAATAGTTAATTCGGGTAGCTATATCCCCCCTTTTTTTACTAACTATTTTGACACATACACCACTGCTAATTATATATCCTGTTGCTCAGTCACTTTCCCCTTCCTATATGTACATATCTACCTCAATTACCTCGTACCCCTGCACATTGACTCGGTACTGGTACCCAGTGTATATAGCCAACTTATCATTACTCATTGTGCATATATTCCTCAAGTTATTCGTTTTCTATTATATTTCTTTCTGCATTGTTGGAAATTACACGTAAGTAAGCATTTCACACTTCGTCTACACCTGTTGTTTACGAAGCATGTGACAAATACAATTTGAGAAAGTACATAAAAGTGTCTTGGAAACGCAATGACATTTCAAAAGGAAGCAAATCATTTGTAGGAAAACCCTTTGTCATCATTGTGATGTTGTCAGATTGACTTTACAATAACAATAATCAAGGGCGTAACTTTGGTTTTAGAAGTGGGGGGCCATAACCTGGCGGGGGGTCTGGTGGTCCTCCCTCAGAAATTTTTGGCATCTAAAGCTCATTTCCAGCATTTTTACCCAATTGGGTATTGGACACTTTTATTGTAAACACTTCTACATGAAGGTGGATGCTACCATGATTATGATAATCCTGAATGAATCGTGAGTAATGATTAGTGAGGACATTATATACGCACAAATATCATACCCCCCAAAAAATGCTCTGCTGTTAGTGTAATGGTGAGAGGTTAGCATGTCTTGGGGGTTTGATATTCATGCGTCTAACTTTCTCACTCATAATTATTCTGAATTTATTCAGGATTATCCGGAATCATGGTAGCATCCACATTAATGTAGAAGCTTTTAGAAACATATTATACTCTTATTTACAATAAAAGTTACTCCAAAATGACACAATACATTATTTACTACTAATTTCTATTGGGCACAAAATAATCTGAAACACAACCAAAACAAACAGCAAATGCATCCAACAAATGTGTAGTTACAAGATTGGTATAGTCATTGCATGCTATGAATGTGGGACCAAATACTTAACTTTTTACTACTTAATACAAGTGAATTTGTCCCAATACTTTTGCTCCCCTAAAATGGAGGACAATGTTCAAAAAGTGCTGTTATTTCTAAACGGTTCACCTGATATGGATGAATACCCTCAAATGAAAGCTGGCAGTCTATACTTTAACTTCATAGTCATTGTTTGTTTTAAAATCCAAACTTTTGGAGTATAGAGCCAAAAGAAGAGAAAATGCTTCACTTTCCCAATATTACTGAGGGCACTGTAATTCATATCATAGGTGTAATAGTACTGTTGAGCCCTTTTTACTTGCACATAATATAGCTGGATCGCCCCGTCCTGCCCCTAGGGGTCCACCGCCCTGCAGCGCCCCAAACCAAAACACTGCACTCATTTTCAGGATCTTAGTGAAACAGTCATTATTGGTTTCAGGTGTGTTAGGCTAAGGCCAGAGTGACTGAGCAGCCCAGCAGCTAGGGATGGCCTAAATAGGTATCTCCCCTGAAATGGCCATGTTTTCCATACAGACTCCTTTTGTTGTACAGTATTCCATATATGGCATCCAGACCATATGACAGTTACAGTATAGCCTTAATCTTGTAATAAATCTAATATACTTTATAACTTGACATTTCTGCCACACATTGTGGGAGGATAACCAACCTTCCAATTAATGGCAATGCATTTCTTAGCCCCTATAAATGCTAGGTTACACAGTTTCTTCTGATAAGTCTCCAGTATCAACGTTTTCAAGCAAACAAAAACAGGGAGAAGGGAGATACTAAGATGCTGGGATAAAAGAACATCCTCTTTCCCAGAATTCAGCTAGCCTTCACAAGACCATTACACATGCAATCTGTCCCTGTTTGTGTTTTACACCTCCAGCAGAGGAATTACATTTCTGAGTGCATGTAATTCAGTTTCACTGGCATATAGTACGTTGTATGGATGGTCTTAAACTGCAGTAATTTATGTCTGCGATTATATGAACATGACTGGGCATTCAATAATACAGTATCTATATCCATTCATTATCATCAATAGCTTCTACCAGGTCTTCCTCACATTTTCATTTGACATGTTTTGAGATATTGGGAAAAGCCTCTATCTTGATACAGTTTGGAAATCAACTTTGAAACTATTTTTAAGGTAGCCTGACAAACCTCCAACCTTGAAACATCTGGCTTGTCCAGTGTTTGCTGCACAGAGAATATAGTGTTGTATCTGCAAAAATTCACCTCAGCTTCGTCACAGAATTGTCTTTCTTGGCTGCCTGACCCTGCTGAGATCCTGTCACCATCTAATCCTCCTAAGATGAGGCATGACAAAAAATGACCTTGGTGTGCATTTATATATTATATTATCAAAGAATAGAATCAATGGTTCAATAATTGAAATGACCATTATTCCCAGATCCCAGACTGTAGCTTTAAGACACCTGTCACCAACTGATCCTGCTAAGACATGATGAGCGTAATGTGTTGTGTACTGACTGTGCACCATGACAGTGAAGCCTGAATTGCTGTGTTTGTGTGAAAAGTAGGGAATTAGCTAGGGAAGCTGACAGTTCAATAATGTTACATTGCTATATTAACTAATCCAAACTTACATTGCACTGAAAAAATGTCAATCTTTTGGCTGCTGGTTTCATTCAGGTCTTGTGTGATTGAGGCAAACGAATAGCTAACTTTAGCAAACTTTTGGCCAGCTCTCTTTCTAATGGTACATCAACTTGCGAAAGCTAGCCAGGTTCATTTACTTCTATTGAAACGGGACAAAACAAAGTCTACAAAACATTTCCATACAAACAACAGCTGTTAGATAGCAATATAAGGTGGCTATTATTACTATCTGACAGATAGCTAGAGGCTAGAGCTGAACTGGCTGTGGTAGCTACTAGCTAGCTAATTAATTCACCTCAGTCGAGAGGGGATGAAACAGTAGCTAACGTTACATGTCAGTTATACTAGCTAATAGCTCAACACTGGGAATAAACACAAGTTTTTTTTCTGTCAAGTTAAACAGCAGTTACCTTGACAGCTACATCAGTCAACTAAAGAGTAGGCAGTTTCTGCTCTGCTTGCTTTTCCAACTCTGAGAAAGAGCGCAACACACTGATTGCAGCTTCATCAGTTCAACTCTCCCGTGCTGGTCCAGCCAGCCATACAGAAGCTTTGCCTTTCACACAGCCTGTCTGCCCTCTCTGTGGTGTCCGCATGGTCCCAAATCTGGCTGAAAACTTCAAACAGCCTACCCGATCACTCTGGGGCGTCTGCATGGTCCTAAAGCACACCGTTGCCACTTTTTGTATCACATTGCAATGATAAAACTGGGGGTACAAAAGTGCAATTTCAGGATGTGGGGTGACATGACCTCCCCGTCCCCAGTGATAGTTGCGCCCCTGACAATAACCAAATGATTGGATAGACAAATAATTAGTGAATTAATCTAACGCAGCAGATGACAGGGTGAGTTTAGAATTCTCGAACATATGACAAAAGCAGCTTCAATTTGACTGAGATTGTGACTTGCAACCTGACTTTTCTTCCGAATTCCGAAAAAAGATATATTCCGATTTTGATGCACCAAGTCTGATACGTTTTCCCCCCACTTTTCCGGAAAATCTGCATAACGTCACAAACACTGCTGCAGCGGCCATTCTCTCGAAGTATTCGGACGAAAAAACTGACTTGTGAGAAAGCGCTTTTAGATGTAGTATAACTAGCTAACTAGCTAAGAGTGAAGGGAGAGTACTGGACTTGTTAGTTAATGTTAGCATTCCTAGCTAGTAGATTTGGCGACATCTTAATGACGACAAAGTTGTTTCCTACTAATTATTTGTGTACTTTAGCAATACCATCGTATTTTCAAGACACTAATTTAGACGAAACAATAATTTTGGGAGTCACGATGGCTGAGACATCAGAATTTAGAATCTTCATAACAATGGCATGACGCGACTGAGTGATGGAGGTGCAACCCATGAAGAGGGCTTGTTCTAAGTGTACTGGTTCAAATGGACTTGATGAGAAGTTTATTTTGAGTGCAAAGGGCTAGCCACTGTTTTACCCCACTGAAAAGCAGAGCTGGGCTCAAAAGCATTCGATTCCTGTCGACTAAAGTTGTTCAAATGGTAAATTCACTAGATTAAAGTGACTCTCATACTCCGTGATGTATACCCTCAAAGCCTAATCCAACAACATAAATGTAAACAAGAAATATACAAACAATGGAGCCAATACATCCCATGAGAGAACACACTTAGTGTTCTTCAGTCTTGTATTCAAGCGCTGGACTAATCTCTGCCTCGATCCTACTCCGTGTGAATGCCTCAGCTCTGAGGTGGTACTCGAGAGGGCACCCTCTGTGTCTAAGTGGGCCCTAGTAATCCCTTCAGAGACAAACAGTAGCTCTAGGGAGCCTCCCTAGGGCACCGTCACTGTAGAGCTCCCACACTGAGTGTGTTACCCTTATAATCTGTTCGGTAGGGGTTTTGAACTAAGTCCCTGTCTCAACGAGTCGACTATTCAGATGAAGCTCCAGTCCTGTGGGGTTAAAGCAGGAACGGGATGATGAGTAGGGTTATCGAGAGGTGACAGTGATTTGAGTGGAGTGGAGCCTCTTGCGTAGCCTTTCTCAAGTACCCGTTATTTGGCTGTCACATCTCCGGAGGGATGTTCTAAACGGACAAGCCTGGATCTCTTCCTGGCTGCTACACTCTAGAGTCTGGGACTCTCTTCTTCCTAGATCTGAGATGGGCTATAGTGTTCACTGTTCAGCATACCTACTGTACATAGGACTTTAAGAAATTTGGGTTTCGCTTTGTGTATACAGTATGTATGGGTATTATGATTTATGTATTATTTAGGCTAGCCCACTATAACTCCCGAGTGGCGCAGTGGTCTAAGGCTATGCATCTCAGTGCTAGAGGTGTCACTATAGACACCCTGGTTCGATTCCAGACTGTATCACAACCAGCCGTGATTGGGAGTCCCATAGGGTGGCGCACAATTAGACCAGCGTCTTCTGGGTTTGGCTGGTGTAGGCCATCATTGTAAATAAGAATTTGTTCTTGACTGACTTGCCTAGTTAACTAAAATAACTGCAATGTATTGCCATACCTCTTGTCTTAACTCTGTTTCTGTATGCGTGCATGTCTGTTTTTGCATGTGTGGTGTGTGCACGTGTCTGTGTGTGTGTGTGTGTCAGGGCCTGGTGGTGATGTCTGGTGAGCTGGAGGAGGTGGTGAACAGCATTCTGAAAGGTCGTATCCCTGGCATGTGGATAAAGAAGTCCTACCCCAGCCTCAAACCCCTGGGCAGCTACGTCAATGACTTCCTGGATAGGCTCAAGTTCCTACAGGTACACGCTCCGGTGTGAAGTTTCCCCTAGGTAGTGAAGAATGGCGCCGGGGGGATGGCTGCCATTTTACGGGCTTGTTTTTTCCCCGCATTGTTTGTAACTTATTTTGTACATCATGTCAGTGCTACCGTCTCTTATGACCGAAAAGAGCTTCTGGATATCAGAACTTCTGGATGAGCTCCATCTGAGACCATCCTACCAACAGGACATTAAAAACTGTAATATCTTATGTTTCACCGAGTTGTGGCTAAACGCCGACACAGATAATATACAGTTGGCTGGGTTTTCCATGCATCTACAGGACAGAATAGCTACGGCCGGTAAGATGAGGGGTGGGGGTGTGTGTCTGTTATTTGTCAATAACAGCTGGTGCGCAATGTCTAATATTAAGGTAGTCTCGAGGTATTGCTCGCCTGAGGTAGAGTACCTCATGATAAGCTGTAGACGACACTATCTACCAAGAGATTTTTCATCTGGATTTTTCCTGACGGGCCGACCCCAGGTGGTAAGGCCAACACATCTTCCATGCTAATTCTTAACAAGGGGGCCCTTCAGGGGTGCGTGCTCAGTCCCCTGCTGTACTCCCTGTTCACTCATGACTGCACGACTCCAACACCATCATTAAGTTTGCCGATGACACAACAGTGATGAGCCTGATCACAGACAACGATGTAACAGCCTATAGGGAGGTGGTCAGAGATCTGGCAGTGTGGTGCCTGAACAACAACCTCTCCCTCAACGTGAGCAACACAAAGGAGATGATCGTGGACTACAGGAAAAGGAGGGCCGAACACGCCCCCATTCACATCAACGGGGCTGTAGTGGAGCGGGTCGAGAGTTTCAAGTTCCTTGGTGTCCACGTCACCAACAAACTATCATGGTCCAAACACATCAAAAGGTTTTGAAGAGGGCACGACAATGCCTTTTACCCCTCAGGAGAATGAAAAGATTTGGCGTGGGTCCCCAGATCCGCACCATCGAGAGCATACTGACCGGTTACATCACCGCCTGATATGGCAACTGCTCAGCATCCAACCGTAAGGCGCTACAGAGGGTATGTGTGTACAGCCCAGTACATCACTGGGGCCAAGCTTCCTGCCATCCAGGACCTATATACTAGGCGGTGTCAGAAGAAGGCCCAAAACGTTGTCAAACTCCAGTCACCCAAGTCATAGACTGTTCTCTCTGCTACCGCACGGCAAGCGGCACCGGAGCGCCAAGTCTAGGTCCTAAAGGCTCCTTAACAGCTTCTACCCCCAAGCCATTAATCAAATGGCCACCCGGACTTATTTTTACACTACTGCTACTCGCTGTTTATTATCTATGCATAATCACTTTACCCCTACCTACATGTACAATCTACCTCGACTAACCTGTACCCCCGCAAATATTTTTTACTTTAGGTTATTTAGTAAATATTTTGTGTTGTTGGTTAAGGTCTTGTAAGTAAGCATTTCACGGTAAGGTCTACACCTGATGTATTCGGTGCATGTGACAAACAGTTTGATTTAATTTGATCTAGGATTAGCTTCCCCTCCCCCAAACCTAACGTTAATCATTATAGTGGAAAATGCTCAACTGACCAAAGATCAGCGTCTAGAGGCAACGTCACCTAATACTCTCAGATACACAATAAGTAATGCTTGTTGACATTTCTAATTTAGCTAATTGGCTAGCTAGCTACTTGGGCCCATATAAAGTTAGCTGATACACAGCATGCTTCACACTTCACATACACTACATGACCAAAAGTATGTGGACACCTGCTCGTCGAACATCTCATTCTAAAATCATGGCCATTAATATAGAGTTTGCTGCTATAACAGCCTCCACTCTTCTGGGTAGACTTTCCACTAGATGTTGGAACATTGCTACAGGGACTTGCTTCCATTCAGCCACAAGAGCATTAGTGAGGTCAGGCACTGATGTTGGGCGATTAGGCCGAGCTCGCAGTCAGCGTTCCAATTCATCCCAAAGGTGTTTGATGGAGTTGAGGTCAGGGCTCTGTGCAGAACAGTCAAGTTATTCCACACCGAATTCGAAAAACCATTTCTGTATGGACCTCGCTTTGTGCATTGTCATGCTGAAACAGGGAAGGGCCTTCCTCATACTGTTGCCACAAAGTTGGAATTACAGAATTGTCTTGAATTTCATTGTATGCTGTAGCGTTAAGATGTCCCTTCCCTGGAACTAATGGGCCGAATCATGAAAAACAGCCCCAGAGCATTATTCCTCCTCCACCAAACTTTACAGTTGGCACTTTGCATTCGGCAAGTAGCGTTCTCCTGGTATCCGCAAAACCCAGATTTGTTCGTTAAACTGGCAGATGGTGAAGAGTGATCCATCAATCCATTTTAGCCCAAACAACTACCTCTTCCCCTACTGTATTTATTTTGCTCCTTTGCACCCCATTTTTTCTACTTTGCACTTTCTTCCACTACAAATCTACCATTCCAGTGTTTTACTTGCTATATTGTATTTACTTTGCCTCCATGGCCTTTTTTGCCTTTATTTCCCTTATCTCACCTCATTTGCTCACATTGTATATAGACTTATTTTTCTACTGTATTATTGACTGTATGTTTGTTTTACTCCATGTGTAACTCTGTGTTGTTGTATGTGTCGAATTGCTTTGCTTTATCTTGGCCAGGTCGCAATTGTAAATGAGAACTTGTTCTCAACTTGCCTACCTGGTTAAATAAAAAAATCCAATGGCGGTGAGCTTTACACCACTATAGCTGACATTTGGCATTGCGCATGGTGATCTTAGGCTTGTGTGCGGCTGCTCGGCCATGGAAACCTATTTTATGAAGCTCCTAGTGAACAGTTATTGTGCTGACATTGCTTCCAGAGGCAGTTTGGAACTCTGTTCTGAGTATTGCAACCGAGGACAGACTAATTTTACGTGCTTCAGTGCTCAGCGGTCCCATTTTGAGAGCTTTGTGGTTAAGCCGATGTTGCTCCTAGACGTTTCCACTTCGCACTTACAGTTGACCGGGGCAGCTCTAGCAGGGCAGAAATTTGACAAACTGACTTGTTGGAAAGGTTGCATCCTATGACGGTGCCACATTGAAAGTCACTGAGCCATTCAGTAAGGTCATTCTAATGCCAATGTTTGTCTATGGAGATTGCATGGATGTGTGCTCGATTCTATGCACCTGATAGAGCCGAATTCCTATTTTCTGTGTATATGTGTACTGAGCAGATGTTACGCACGCCTCTAGAAAAAGGGAATGCAACACCCTGCTACAACGTAACTCTCCGTGGTGTGAAAGAGGTATGAAAGTGTAGGTGCGAGCAAGGATGACCAAAAAGGCAGAGAATACCGCTTACAGGGAATTTTAATCCTTCACACGGTAAGTTTGGGGAAAAGGGGCTTGACGGAACCAAAGCAAAGAAAGTAAATATCAAAGCCCCCTCTCCTACCTTACCTGCCTACCCACTACTTACCTAATTAGCACCACCTGGTGCACTAACCAAAATACAGGGGATGGTCCGTCCAGGTCTTTCCTAGTGTGCATAGACAATAAATTACTATGGGTATATGTATGCCCGCGGGCCTCTTGCCTAAGCACTCCCTAGGTGCCTTCCCCTTCCCCCCTGGGAACAAATGAAACAGAATAAGTAACAATTTCACAACTAAACTGAGAAAACTCAGGACATTAAATAAGCTCTCTCTCTCTGAGCAACAAACTAACACAGAACATAATAAGGTTTCTCAGCAACAACTAACTAAGTACATACCAAATTCTCTTTCTGAGAAACAACCAACATATATAACCCTCTGCCATCAACCTCCTCTCTCAGCAAATATCTCTCAGCAAATATCTCTCAGCAAATATCTCTCAGCAAATATCTCTCAGCAAATATCTCTCTCTCTTCCTGTTTCTGAGCAACAGAACTGGGGCTTATATAGCTTCAGAAGAAGTTAGTAATTGGAGACAGCTGCGTCCTGACGAGGGGGCGGGGTCAGCTCTCCAATCAGCAATGGGGCCGACCAATCAGCTGCTTGGAGAATTTCAGGAAGCCATTACCTGAAACACACTCACAAATATACAAACTACAACACAGAAACTGGGGAACGTAACAGCAGACGTAAAAAGAAAACACAAACAAAAAAAACATGAAGCAAAGTAGGTCTGTGCTTGAGGCGCTATGCCTTTTTAGGTCTTTTTAGCTCAGTCTCCTCTCCTGATGTACCAACAAAAATCTGTGAATACATACAAGGTGTATACATTTGAAGAAAGTTTACAGATGAAGTCGGAAGTTTACATACACTTAGGTTGGAGTCATTAAAACTTGTTTTTCAACCTCTCCACAAATGTCTTGTTAACAAACTATAGTTTTGGCAAGTCGGTTGGGACATCTACTTTGGGCATGACACAAGTAATTTTTCCAACAATTGTTTACAGAACGATTATTTCACTTATAATTCATTGTATCACAATTCCAATGGGTCAGAAGTTTACATACACTAAGTTGACTGTGCGTTTAAACAGCTTGGAAAATGTGGATGTATTTCAAGGCCTACCTTCAAACTCAGTGCCTCTTTGCTTGACATCATGGGAAAATCAAAAGAAATCAGCCAAGACCTCAACAAAAACAATATTGTAGACCTCCACAAGTTTGGTTCAATTTCCAAACACCTGAAGGTACCACGTTCATCTGTACAAACAATAATATGCAAGTATAAACACCGTGGGACCACACAACTGTCATGCTTTTCAGGAAGGAGATGCGTTCTGTCTCCTAGAGGAGAACGTACTTTGGTGCTAAAAGTGCAAATCAATTCCAGAACAACAGCAAAGGACCTTGTGAAGGTATTGGATGAAACCGATACAAAAGTATCAATATCCACAGTAAAATGAGTCCTGTATCGACATAACCTGAAAGGCCGCTCAGCAAGGAAGAAGCCACTGATCCAAAACCGCTATAAAAAAAGCCAGACTACGGTTTGCAACTGAACATGGGTACAAAGATGGTACTTTTTGGAGAAATATCCTCTGGTCGGATGAAACAAAAAATAGAACTGTTTGGCTATAATGACCATCGTTATGTTTGGAGGGGGAGGCTTGCCAGCCGAAGAGCACCATCCCAACCATGAAGCACGGGGGTGGCAGCATCATGTTGTGGGGGTGCTTTGCTGCAGGAGGGAATGGTGCACTTCACACAATAGATGGCTTCATGAGGGGGGGAAATTATGTAGACATATTGAAGCAACATCTCAAGACATCAGTCAGGAAGTTAAAGTTTGGTCGCAAATGGGTCTTCCAAATGGACAATGACCCCAAGCATACTTCCAAAGTTTTGTCAAAATGGCTTATGGACAACAACGTCAAGGTATTGGAGTGGCCATCACAAAGCCCTGACCTCAATCTTATAGAAGATTTCTGGGCAGAACTGAAAAAGCATGTGTGAGTAAGGAGGCCTACAAACCTGACTCAGTTACACCAGCTCTGTCAGGAGGAATGGGCCAAAATTCACCCAACTTATTGTGGGAAGCTTGTGGAAGGCTACCCAAAACGTTTGACCCAAGTTAAACAATTTAAAGGCAATGCTACCAAATACTAATTGAGTGTATGTAAACTTCTGACCCACTGGGAATGTGATGAAAGAAATGAAAGCTGAAATAAATAATTCACTCTGCTATTATTCTGACATATCACATTTTTAAAATAAAGTGGTGATCCTAACTGACCTAAGACAGGGAATTTTTACTAGGATTAAAACCTGTTGAGGCCACGGGTTAGCAATGAACCCTGAGACGGGATTGCTAGCAAGGCTGGAAATTCAAAACATCAAAAATCTAATAATTTCAATTTCTCAAACAATCAACTATTTTACACCATTTAAAAGATAAACATCTCCTTAATCTAACCACATTGTCCGATTTTCAAAGAGGCTTTACGGCTAAAGCATAAAGTTAGATTATGTTAGGACAGTACATAGCCACAAAAGTACAAACATCCATTTTCAATTCAAGGTCAGGCGTCACCAAAAGCAGAAACCAGCTAAAATTATGCACCAACCTTTGACAATCTCCATCAGATGACACTCCTAGGACATTATGTTATACAATACATGCATTTTTTGTTCCATCAAGTTCATATTTATATCCAAAAACCGCATTTTACAGTAGCTGTGAAATTCTGATTTTTTTCTTCTCTGAAATGCTTCCGGTGAACAACGTTACAATTTTCAAAATTACTATTCGAAAACATTGGTAAATTATAATATTGTCATTCAAATAATTATAGTTTAACATTTCGTAAATGATACTGTCTTGCCAGATTTCAAAATAACTTTACTGGGAAATCACAAGTTGCAATAAACCAGGTGCTGTGCTAAGAACAATAAGCTAGCCTAATTAGCTTAGCATCATCTTGTAACCATGTAATATCAATAATACTATTGTCAATAATCCATTACCTTTGATTATCTTCATCCATTGGCAGTTCCAGGAATTCCAGGTCCACAACAAATGTGGTTTCTTTTGACAAAGTTCATAATTGATGTCCAAAGAACTCCAAGTTGTTCCATGTTGTTAGCGCTTCGGTGGCTACTAAAAAGTAGCGCGGGGGAGTGTGTGAAGTCACGGCAAAAAGTTAAAAAAGTTACAAAAATAATCTATTTATGTTTGTTCAAACATGTCAAACGTTGTTTAGCATCAATCTTTAGAGCCATTTTTAACGTGAAACATCAGTAATGTTTCAACCCGACCTCACCTGTGTCTAGAAAAACGTTTTTGAAAAATGTCCCGTGTCTCATGATTACGCAGGTGCAGGCCATAATGGAAGTGACGACATCCCACGGACGTCAACTTCAATGCATTCTTATTTGCTCCCTGTTAATCATGGAAGCTTCAAACAACTTTATAAAGATCGCTGACATCTAGTGGAATCCGTAGGAGTTGCGAACTGAATCCTTTCTCACTATGGTATCTAATAAACAATGACACTAAATAGTACAGCCACAAAATTCTCATTTTTTAAAATCTATTTTTCTCAGGTTTTTGCCTGCAATATGAGTTTTGTTATACTTACAGACACCATTCAAACTGTTTTAGAAAATTCAGAGTGTTTTCTATCCGAATGTGTTAATAATATGCATATCCTAGCTTCTGAGTTGGTGTAGGAGGCAGTTAAAAATGGGCACGTATTTTTTTCAAAATTCTCAATACTGCCACCGTGGCCCGTAGAGGTTAAATGTCAGGAATTGTGAAAAACTGAGTTTAAATGTATTTGGCTAAGGTGTATGTAAACTTCCGACTTCAACTTTTTTGGTCCTCCAATAATCGGTATCGGTTTCGATGTTGAAAAATCATAATCAGTCGACCTCTAGTGTCTTAAACAGTTGCGCCACTCAGGCACTGTATAACCTGACTGGTCGGGAGTGGGCTACAGTACTACAGTAAGAGCAAATTAATCCTAAAAGAATGAAAATCTTAGTGTAACAACAGTTTAAGTAAGTAATATTGAAGTCGTGCACAATTTTCATTTTTACTTAGAGACACAGTTGGAACCAGAAGCATAATCAGTGCTCTATCTCCCCCTTGCGCTGGTCTGGAGCAATGAAGTGGTGATGCAGGGTACTATACTAAAGCACAAATTACCTCTAAATCCTGCAGCATAATCGCTAAACATTTAGAGGAGCAACCACTGTACCAACGGGACATTAAAAACTGTCATATCTTATTTTCCACCAAGTCGTGGCTGTACGACGACATTAAGAACATACAGCTGGCGGTTTATACACTATCAGCAGGATAGAACAGCAGCCTCTGGTAAGACACGGGGCGGAGTCCATGTATATTTGTAAACAACAGCTGGTGCAAGATATCTAAGGTAGTCTCAAGGTTTTTCTTGCCTGAGGTAGAGTATCTCATGATAATCTGTAGATTATCCTCCTAATCCCTTTTTACAAGCAAAAATGAAAGCAGGATGCACCAGTGACTCAGTCTACAAAAAAGTGGGCAGATAAAGCAGATGCTAAACTACAGGACTGTTTTGCTATCACAGACGGGAATATCTTCTGTGATTCTTCCGACGGCATTGAGGAGTACACCACATCAGTCATTGGCTTCATCAATAAGTGCATCGATGATGTCTTCCCCACAGTGACTGTACATACATACCCCAACCAGAAGCCATGGATTATAAGGCAACATTTGCACTGAGCTAATGGGTAGAGCTGCCGCTTTCAAGGAGCGAGACTCTAACCCGGAAGCTTATAAGAAATCCCGCTATGCCCTCCGACGAACCATCAAACAGGCAAAGCGCCAATACAGGAATAAGATCGAATCGTACTACACCGGCCCCTCGCTCATCGGTTGTGGCAGGGCTTGCAAACTATTACAGACTACAAAGGGAAGCACAGCCAAGCGCTACCCAGTGACACAAGCCTACCAGACGAGCTAAATAACTTCTATGCTTGCTTCGAGACAAGTAACACTAAAACATGCATGAGAGCGTCTGCTGTTCCAGATGGCTATGTGATCACGCTCTCCGCAGCCGATGTGAGTAAGACCTATTAAACAGTCCGCAAGGCCAGACAGATTACCAGGATGTGTACTCTAAGCATGCGCTGACCAACAGGCAAGTGTCTTCACTGACATTTTCAACCTCTCCCTGTCTGTGTCTGTAATACCAACATGTTTCAAGCAGACCACCATAGTCCCTATGCCCAATAACACGAAGGTAACCTGCTTAAATGACTAACGACAGGCACTCACGTCTGTAGCCATGAAATGCTTTGAAAGGCTGGTCATGGCTCACATCAACACCATTATTCCAGAAAGCCTAGACCCACTCCAATTCGCATACCGCCCCAACAGATCCACAGATGATGCAATCTCTATTTTACTCCATACTGCCCTTTCCCACCTGGACAAAAGGAACACCTATGTGAGAATGCTATTCATTGACTACAGCTCAGCATTCAACACCATAGTGCCCTCAAAGCTCATCACTAAGCTAAGGACCCTGGGACTAAACACCTCCCTCTGCAACTTGATGCTTGACTTCCTGACGGGTCGCGCCCAGGTGGTAATGGTAGGTAACATCACATCCGCCACACTGATCCTCAACACGGGGGCCCCTCACGGGTGCGTGCTCAGTCCCCTCCTGTACTCCCTGTTCACTCATGACAAAAGTAATAGTAAAAAGTAACTCAATAAGAATAACAATAACGAGGCTATATAGAAGGGGCACCACTACTGCTACAGTGTGCAGAGGTACAAGTTAGTTGAGGTAATTTGTACATGTAGACTTCCCTGTAGCTCAGTTGGTAGAGCATGGTGTTTGCAACGCCAGGGTTGTGGGTTCGATTCCCACGGGGGGCCAGCACAGGAAAAAAATTAATTGTATGAAATTGTATGAAATGTATGCATTCACTACTGTAAGTCGCTCTGGATAAGAGCGTCTGCTAAATGACTAAAATGTAAAATGTAAATGTAGGTGGGGTTGAAGTGACTATGCATAGATAATAAACAGCGAGTCGCAGCAGTGTACTAAAAGGAAGGGGGGTCAGTGTAAATTGTCTGGTGGTGGTTTTATTAATTGTTCAGCAGTCTTATGGCTTGGGGGTTTAGGAGCCAGAAGCTGTCGAGGAGCCTTTTGGTCCTTAACTTGTCGCTCTAGTACAGCTTGCCGTGCGGTTGCAGAGAAAACAGTTTATAACTTGGGTGACTGAAGTCTCTGACAATTTTATGGGCTTTCATCTGACACCGCTATCGTGTCTTTGGCTATGCCGGATTAAGTGATATGACATGCTATTCTATAAAATAATTTCTCTGTAATTAATATTACCTGTTTAAGCTAATCAGGTAAATGTAATTAACTAGAAAGTCGGGGCACCACGAAATAATGTTTATAGAGCTGTTATCTTCCGAATAAACTCTTAAAGACCTAGTAACCGCCCATTTGGTAAAAGAAAATGCAAGGAATATTTACTCTGAGCTGCGCTTCAATAGGTTGGTCGTAGATGGAAGGCCGGGTTGCCCAGCAGGGATCTCTTGCCCTCTGAAGAATGTATCTGTTGGTAAACTGGATACGTTGTAGTATCATTGTGTGTTAGACTGGATACGTCGTCCGTCCTTTCCTAGCCCACGTTTACAGCAGCTGCTGCTAACTCAACGGCTAGGAGGTATCACTTCTGGAGTGAATACGAGTTCAAAGTTCATACCAAGTTGCCATACTTTTAAGCTCGTGCTATATTCTAGCTGGTATAGTCGAAATTCATCCTTTCGGCGTGTCGATCGTCACATTGAACACGATGCTAATTTCGTTAGGTTATTATCTGAGCCCTTTTAATTTAGGACCGTCGTCCTCGGAACAGAAAGTTGAATTTTCGTCAACAGGTTTATATAGTGGTGAAAGAAGGGCGTGTTTCATATTTTACAACCAAAGTCTGTTCACTTGGGCGGGGCCTCTGAGTGAGTAGAGTTTCTCTATGACAAACCGTTCTCTCATTTAAGAAGCTAAAATTACATTATCTTTTCACAAATAGTTTCATATTTAAACATTTAAATTGCACAACATTTCCATGGGAATCTGATAACTAGAATGTGACGACTTTCCAAGATACAGTTTATGTCACCCTGTCATTAGTAGTAATGTCTTAGACAACAACTGATCTGAGATCATATTCATTAAGTACCAACGCATATTTTTAATTGGTTGGATTACCGAAGTATGGTTCTTAATGCCATTGCATTAAGCCTTTGTGCTGTGCTCCATTCGTCCCTCTGCAGGACTGGTATGAACACGGGACGCCGGCAGTATTCTGGATGTCAGGCTTCTTCTTCACCCAGGCCTTCCTGACGGGAGGCCAGCAGAACTATGCCCGCAAACACACCATCCCCATCGACTTGCTGGGCTTCGACTTTGAGGTGCTGGATGACAAGGAGTATCGCCAGCCCCCAGAAGACGGTGAGACAGACAGAGGGTGGAGGGATGGAATGGTGAGAGAGGGCGGGAGAAGTAAAAGGGTGAAGTAGAGAAAGAGATGAGGGATGTGATTTCTCCTGATTAAATCAGGAATTCCTGCTTTTCTGACACAATACTCCACTGAAACTGACCTATTCCTGAGCCAAAATCCTGCTTTTCCAGTTTTTGTTTTTCCTGATCACATCCAGAGCAGTTTTAGAGAGGGCAAGTGGGAAGAGAGAGAGAAAGGTGATGGAGAGAGAGTCTGAAAGGTAAGGGTTAGAGCGAATGGTGGGTAGCAAGAGACTAGAGAGAGAGTATGGAAAGAAAGGTAGGTAATGATTGGAGAATAAGAGAGAAAATAAATCGATACGGAGAGAGAAAGAGGGACGCTCCCTTCCTCTGTCCCCAGCCCTGCATCACCTTCTCAAAGGAAATTATTTCAATTCACACGAAATAAGCCATTGAATTTGTTAGAAATGTGTTCAAAACATTTTGTATCATGTTGTACTGCAAACTCTCCATCAGTCCCCTGCTGCTTTTTCATCAGCTTGCCATGAGGCTACTGGCTTCAAGAGTCGAGGCCACAGTTACACTCGAGTACAATATTAAAATTGTACTCTGTGCATCATATTGAAATTGTACTCTGTTTTGTGTGTGTGTGCGTGCGTGTGCGTGTGTGTGCGTGTGCGTGCGTGCGTCAACAGGTGGTGTGCTAGGTAACATGATTCTGTTACATCTGATTGTATGTGTGTTTCTCAGGTGTGTACATTTATGGGCTCTACCTTGACTGTGCACGTTGGGACAGAAAGACCAAGCTCTTGGCTGAGTCCTACCCCAAAGTGCTACACGACGCCATGCCTGTGGTGAGTGACTCATCACAAGCTCACAAATTACACCTGAAGCAATACACATAAAGATTTGCAACAAACATCAGGAAATTATTTGCGTGAAAGATCATATTAAACTATTTTTAGGGGTTCACAGCGAAGCAAAATCTATTGTTATTCTTAGATTTTTTTCTAATTTGGCACACAGAAACTAGAGGCCATGAGTAACTTGGTCAAAAAGAATGGTGCCAATTGACCTATAGGTGCAGTGTTATAAGCAGTCTAACGTAAACCCTCATACAGTTGAAGTCGGAAGTTTACATACACCTTAGCCAAATACATTTAAACTCAGTTTTTCACAATTCCTGACATTTAATCCTAGTAAAAATTCCCTGTCTTAGGTCAGTTAGGATCACCGCTTTATTTTAAGAATGTGAAATGTCAGAATAATAGTAGAGAGAATGATTTAGTTCATTCATCACATTCCCAGTGGGTCAGAAGTTTACGTACACTCAATTAGTATTTGGTAGCATTGCCTTTAAATTGTTTAACTTGGGTCAAACGTTTCGGGTAGCCTTCCACAAGCTTCCCACAATAAGTTGGGTGAATTTTGGCCCATTCCTCCTGACAGAGCTGGTGTAACTGAGTCAGGTTTGTAGGCCTCCTTGCTCACACATGCTTTTTCAGTTCTGCCCAGAAATGTTCTATAAGATTGAGGTCAGAGCTTTGTAATGGCCACTCCAATACCTTGACTTTGTTGTCCTTAAGCCATTTTGCCACAACTTTGGAAGTATACTTGGGATCATTGTCCATTTGGAAGACCCATTGGAAGACCCTGACTGATGTCTTGAGATGTTGCTTCAATATATCCACATATTTTTCCTTCCTCATGAAGCCATCTATTTTGTGAAGTGCGCCAGTCCCTCCTGCAGCAAAGCACCCCCACAACATGATGAAGCCACGGTTGGAATGGTGTTCTTCGGCTTGCAAGACTCCCCCTTTTTCCTCCAAACATAACGACGGTCTTTATTGCCAAACAGTTATATTTTTGTTTGATCAGACCAGAGGACATTTCTCCAAAAAGTACGATCTTTGTCGCCATGTGCAGTTGCAAACCGTAGTCTGGCTTTTTAATGGCGGTTTTGGAGCAGTGGCTTCTTCCTTGCTGAGAGGCCTTTCAGGTTTTGTCGATATAGGACTCGTTTTACTGTGGATATAGATACTTTTGTACCTGTTTCCTCCAGCATCTTCACAAGGTCCTTTGCTGTTGTTCTGGGATTGATTTGCACTTTTCACACCATAGTATGTTCATCTCTAGGAGACAGAACGCGTCTCCTTCTTGAGCGTTATGACGGCTGCGAGGTCCCATGGTGTTTATACTTGCGTACTATTGTTTCTAAAGATGTATGTGGTACCTTCAGGTGTTTGGAAATTGCTCCCAAGGATGAACCAGACTTGTGGAGGTTTATAATTTTTGTCTGATTTCTTTTGACTTTCCCATGATGTCAAGCAAAGAGGCACTGAGTTTGAAAGTAGGCCTTGAAATACATCCACAGGTACACCTCCAATTGACTCAAATTATGTCAATTAGCCTATCAGAAGCTTCTAAAGCCATGACAGGCACAGTCAACTTAGTGTATGTAAACTTCTGAACCATTGGAATTGTGATACAGTGAAATATAAGTGAAATAGTCTGACTGTAAACAATTGTTGGAAACATTACTTGAGTCATGCACAAAGTAGATGTCCTAACTAACTTTCCAAATCTATAGTTTGTTAACAAGAAATTTTTGGAGTGGTTGAAAAACAAGTTTTAATGACTCCAACCTAAGTGTATGTAAACTTCTGACTTCAACTGTACATATGACTAAAATGTATGGGATGGAGGGATGAAAGAAAGAGCGATAACACAGAGAAAGCTGCCATTGCTGCACTACTATCACACATTTTCCAACTCTAGGGACATAGACCTTCAAGAAAATCACTATGAGACATTATCACTGCAAGTGAGGCCATTAGGAGCATTGGGCCAGTAACCGAAAGGTTGCTGGATCGAATCCTCGAGCCGACAAGGTAAAATATGTTGTTCCGCCCTTGATTAAGGCAATTAATCCAAATAATTGCGCCAGGGTTGCCGTCAATTATGGTTGATCCCCTGGCTGTGACCCCACTCTGTGAGGGTGTCTTAGGGGGAGTGGGATGACTGGAATATGTCTCCTTCCAGACTCACGTTAAGCATCTCCAATCCAAAATTAAATTTAGAATCGGCTTCCTATTTTGCAACAAAGCATCCTTCACTCATGCTGCCAAACACCCTCGTAAAACTGACTATCCTCCCGATCCTTGACTTCGGCGATGTCATTTACAAAATAGCCTCCAACACTCTACTCAGCAAATGCAGTCTATCACAGTGCCATCCGTTTTGGCACCAAAGCCCCATATACTACCCATCACTGCGACCTGTAAGCTCTCGTTGGCTAGCCCTCGCTTCATATTCGTCGCCAAACCCACTGGCTCCAGATCATCTATAAGTCTTTGCTAGGTAATGCCCTGCCTTATCTCAGCTCACTGGTCACCATAGCAGCACCCACCTGTAGCACGCGCTCCAGCAGGTATATTTCACAGGTATATTTCATTGGCCACCTTTCCTTCCAGTTCTGCTGCCAATGACTGGAACGAATTGCAAAAATCACTGAAGCTGGAGACTCATATCTCCCTCACTAACTTTAAGCATCATCTGTCAGAGCAGCTCACAGATCGTTGCACCTGTGCATAGCCCATCCAACTACCTCATCCCCATATTGTTTTTATTTTTTAGCTCCTTTGCACCCCAGTGTCTCTACTTGCATATTCATCTTCTGCACATCTTCTGATATATCACTCTAGTGTTTAATTGCTAAATTGTAATTACTTCGCCACTACGGCCTATTTATTGCCTTACCTCCCTAATCTTACCCCATTTGCACACACTGTAATAGATTTTTTATATTGTGTTGTTGTTTGTGTCACACTGCTTTGCTTTATCTTGGCCAGGTCGCAGTTAGAACTTGTTCTCAACTGGCCTACCTGGTTAAATAAAGGTGAAATAAATAAAAAAATATGCAAAAAACACATTTCACACCTGTACAGGTTACTTCCTTGTACATACAGTGAAACAGGACTGCATAAGCACCCTCTAATTATTATTATTATTATATTACTACTACATGTAATGGACAGCCTACATGGCCACTTGATTATTTGTAGTGGCAGTTTAGACAAAAACAGACACGCCCGCCTCACACTACCTTCTTAGACAGTTAGCTAATGTTCACAAACTATTTTCCTTGTTGAACGCATCTCTGCCCTGCTCCAGCACAGCTTTTTGGGGAATTGACATAGTGTGTCATGTCACATTTGGTAATGCACCCTACATAGGGAGCTGTAATGCAACATACATAGGGATCTGATATGTTACATGTTATACACCATTTATACAGTATTACATAAGCTTATAGAGGATTTTCAAAGCATTAATATTGTGCTTATTAAGACTTTATGTATGCTATTATTATAAGTTGTAGTTTGTTTAAAGTGGGATTGTACATGTAAATATCAGTTTTATAAGTAAGGTCTAAGTAAAACTAACACTAAATAGCTTTTGTGATGCAGTGTGTTTGAATCCTGGCCTAAGTGCTAAGATCCTGATGATGTTTGTTGCAAATGATTCAGTATCTACTGGGTTCCCATTGCATGTCAGGACAATGTCTCCATCTTCCCTCGATGCATAATGTTATACTTACATAAGCTTCACAGTGGTTTCAGAGGATAAAGATGAATGTATTCTTTTCCCATTAATTCCACCGGGCATAGAGAGAGAGGGATAATATCTTCCCATGTATCAGTGGACCCAACTGTAGTTAAACTGAGCAGATACTATCTATATTCTGTGTCTTAACTCCTATGAGGCAGCTCTTTTTATCAGACTACAATACCCTGTAGGTGCCAAGGAGAGTACAAACAACAACAAACGGCAGAATAAAAAATTATGCTCCGTTGTTCAACCCAGGAGATTGTTCCCAGCTTTGTGTTCAAAGCTCTATCTCAGGGCCTCACCCAGCCGCATCAATTTCAGCCCAAACATGGCAAGCGCAATAACAAAGTTTGTCCTCTCTTATCCTCCCCTAGTTTTCTAGCGGGCTTCTTAATTACAACTTGATGTGGTGTATGAATAGTGTATTAAGTAAGACATTAAAATAGATTGCTAGTGGCAGATTCCTGCAAGAAGCTCCCAGACAAAGTATAACTGATTGCTTTGTACGTTTTCTCAGTTGTTTTTTCACCCCCTCTTCTTCTTTGCCCTCACAATGCCGGCTGTTGAATAATGCACAAGCATTCTCTTTTTAATATTCAGACATTTCAGGGCAATCTTATTATCAAAATTTGTTTTGACAAGAGCAGAACTTTATTAAAAATGTGTTTATTATTTGTGGGGGAAAACACAACACTGTCAGATTTGAAATGCAAATCTAACCAGCAGCTCCTGCTATCAAATTAGATGATGATTTCACAAACTTGCTTTTGTGAGAAGTTGAGTGTTCCAGTTTATCCCTTTTGTTTTACCAGACCTGCTAATGTACCCCAGGGACTCACTCTCTCACTACTATTGTTTCAAATGTTATGTCACCAAATTTCCAACTGGTTTAATTGTTTAATTCTCTGATGTTGTCCCAACTTTCTTCCTCATATCCATTCTCCATTCCATTTCCTAAAACCATTATCCCACCTTGTCTTTTCTCCTCATCATTGTCCTCCTGCCTACTCCTCATGTGGACATCATCCCCCTCTCTCCATTCTTATCCTCCATCCATTCTTCCCTCTCCTGCCCCCCAGATGTGGCTGAAACCCATCAAAAGGCAGGACATCCCCCAGCGTATGTGCTACCTCTCCCCCGTCTACAAGACCGGCGAGCGCCGCGGCACACTCTCCACCACTGGCCACTCCACCAACTACGTAATCGCCATGGCGCTCAACTCGGACGTGCCCGCCGAGCACTGGATCAGACGAGGGGTGGCGCTGCTTTGCCAGCTCAATGCATAGACTTCCCCTATGCTCTGTTTTGCACCTACTATTTATCCAGTTTTATGTAAGAAGAGTTATGAAAAGGATGTTCTCTGGCTTGTTTTTTTTCACACAGTGCTTCATGAATGTATTGCTGAGAATAATTTGTAATGATATTTGACTTTGATGGGCTACGGAAGCATACACAAAAGCACAAGTGATGAGGATGAGCCCAAAACCTTATAGATGCAACGCCTCTATACCCACAAGCACAGGACATTGAACTTTTGCATGTTTTCGTAGCCTTGTGTTACATAATTGAACATCAGCCTTAAACTCTTAAAATTTGACACAGCTGATTGCACAACAGCTGAGTCTTTCAACATTTTCATTAGTCTGCCAACAATGATTCCCATTACATTTTCACAATAATTCTTGATTTCCATGATGTATCTGTACATAGAGCAACATTTTAGAGCAACAAAACTTTCTTTAAACTAATCAAATTTTGTTTCAAATTCTCCAATGACAAATACAAACACAGATTGTTCTTATTCTATCTTGTTCTGAGGGCAGCTCTGCAGAATCAAATGTGATCAGAGATGAGTCATTCCACCACTAGAGTGCCTTTTTGCTAAGGTAATTTGGTAAAAAAAAAAAAAAAACGGTTCAACTTCATAGAAAACATGTTTTCCCATCTCAAGAGTTTAAATTAAGAAAAAATACTATAGTAGGTGTCAATTAAAGTAACAGGGTTGAATTTTTTTTTTTATCTTAAAACAGCCATAACTCCCCTTGTGACAAAGAGGAAGGGAAGATTGTTGTGTGCAACAAGGATGGGGCAATACAATGCAAACTTCACATTAAAAATGAAATTGTTAAAACGTTTCTAGTTTATTCTAATGAGGGACAAATATAAATGAATCACTAATCACGTGAAATAAGTAATAATCTTAAAAAATGACTTGGCTCACATCAACACCATCATGCCGGAAACCCTAGACCCACTCCAATTTGCATACCGCCCCCAACAGATCCACAGATGTCGCAATCGCACTCCACACTGCCCTTTCCCACCTGGACAAAAGGAACACCAATGCTGTTCATTGACTACAGCCCAGCGTTCAACACCATAGTGCACTCCATCACTCCCCTTCTTGGTCAAATAGCCCTTACACAGCCTGGAGGTGTGTTTTGCGTCATTGTCCTGTTGAAAAACAAATAATGGTCCCACTAGCGCACACCAGATGGGAAATGCTGTGGTAGCCATATTGATTAAGTGTGCCTTGAATTCTAAATTAATCACAGATAGTGTCACCAGCAAATCACCCCCATACCATCACACCTCCTCCTCCATGCTTCACGGTGGGAACCACACATGCGGAGATCCTCCATTCACCTACTCTGCATCTCTCAAAGACACAGCGGTTGCAACCAAAAATCTCAAATTTGGACTCATCAGACCAAAGGACAGATTTCCACCGGTCTAATGTCTATTGCTTGTGTTTCTTGGCCCAAGCAAGTCTCTTCTTATTATTGGTGTCCTTTAGTAGTGGTTACTTTGCAGCATTTCGACCATGAAGGTCTGATTGACGCAATCTCCTCTGAACAGCTGATGTTGAGATGTTTGTTTCTTGAACTCTGTGAAGCGTTTTATTTGGGCTGCAATTTCTGAGGCTGGTAACTCTAATGAACTTATCATCTGCAGCAGAGGCAACTCTGGGTCTTCCTTTCCTCTGGCAGTCCACATGAGCGCCAGTTTGATCATAGCGCTTGATGGTTTTTACGACTGTACTTGAAAAAACTTTAAAAGTTCTTGACATTTTCCGTATTGACTGACCTTCATGTCTTAAAGTAATGATGGACTGTCATTTCTCTTTGCTTATTTGAGCTGTTCTTGCCGTAATATGGACTTGGTCTTTTACCAAATAAATCTTCTGTATGCCCACCCCTACCTTGTCAAAACACAACTGGTAGTCTCAAACGCATTAAGAAGGAAAGAATTTCCACAAATGAACGTTTAACAAGGCACACTTGTTAAATGAAATGCATTCCAGGTAACTACCGTAATTTCCGGACTATTAAGCGCACCTGAATATAAGCCGCACCCACTGAATTTAAAAAATATATATTATTTTGAACATAAATAAGCCGCACATGTCTATAAGCCGCAGGTGCCTACCGGTACATTGAAACAAAGGAACTTTACACAGGCTTTAACGAAACACGGCTTGTAACAAAAATAAATAGGCTTTAACGAAACACGGCTTGTAACAAGAAATACAAAATTAGCAGTAAGCTTTAGTTGTCTTTTTGCACTGAGTCAATTCCTCACGCTGCTGTTTCCAACGTCTTATCGACTCATTAAGACCAAGCTCCCGTGCAGCAGCTCTATTTCCTTTTCCAACAGCCAGATCAATCGCCTTCAACTTGAAAGCTGCATCATATGCATTTCTCCGTGTCTTTGCCATGATGAGGGTGACAAAATGACTACCGTAATCAGAATGATGGGAAGTTTGAGAGTGCTCGATTTAATCTAAACAGTAAACAAAAAAGTTGTTTGACCTTAACCCGTTCGGCAATTTCATTGGTCTAATGAAAGCTTCATGCCGCCAAAACACTGAGCACGTCACAGAATGAGTTTTTTTGAGAAAAAAAAGTTTGAATGCGGGAAAAATCCATATATTAGCCGCGTCATTGTTTAAGCCGCGAGGTTCAAAGCCTGGGAAAAAAGTTGCGGCTTATAGTCCGGAATTTACGGTACCTCAAAAAAAGATCAGAATTGGGCTGCCTGTGTAAATGCAACCTTAGAGACATAACATAGGCAGTTTGAGCTACCAGGAAGTGACGTTGCAGACCAGCTCATTGCTGTCCCTTCTCATTGAGTAAGGGGTACCTAATGGGGTACTGTAGGCTGCCATTAGCAACAAAATTATCCTGAACTTATTCTGTGTGCGATTTTAAAATAATCAGTTCAAGGACATAGAGTACATCTGTTGTATTAGAAGCAATTATTGGTACCATAGATTTTTTTTTAAATAAATCATTATTTACACATAGATTGACCATGAAGATTGCAATATTTCCATTCACTATAATGGGGGATCCTATTTTCTGCTAACAGAAAAGTTAAGAAAAACCCTTGAATGAATAGGTGTATCAATTTTTGACTGGTACTGTATATGTTATGGGATGTATAGACATTATGGACAGTATGTGGATAGAGTATTTAGTATACAGTTGAAGTCGGAAGTTTACATGCACTTAGGTTGGAGTTATTAAAACTCGTTTTTCAACCACTCCACAAATCTCTTGTTAACAAACTACTCTTTTGGCAAGTCGGTTAGGACATCTACTTTGTGCATGACACAAGTATTTTTTCCAACAATTGTTTACCTCAATTGGAGGTGTACCTGTGGATGTATTTCATGCCTTACCTTCAAACTCAGTGCCCCTTTGCTTGACATCATGGGAAAATCAAAAGAAATCAGCCAAGACCTCAGAAAAAAAATTGTAGACCTCCACAAGTCTGGTTCAGCAATTTCCAAATGCCTGAAGGAACCACGTTCATCTGTACAAACAATAGTACGCAAGTATAAACACTATGGGACCACACAGCCGTCATACCGCTCAGGAAGGAGATGTGTTCTGTCTCCTAGAGATGAACATACTTTGGTGCGAAAAGTGCAAATCAATCCCAGAGCAACAGCAAAGGACCTTGTGAAGATGCTGGAGGAAACAGGTGCAAGAGTATCAATATCCACAGTTAAACAAGTCCTATATCGACATAACCTGAAAGGCCTCTCAGCAAGGAAGAAGCCACTGTTCTAAAACCTTCATAAAAAAAGCCAGACTACGGTTTGCAACTACAGATGGGGACAAAGATCGTACTTTTTGGGGAAATGTCCTCTGGTGAAACAAAAATAGAACTGGTTTCACAATAATGACCATCGTTATGTTTGGAGGAAAACGGGGGAGGCTTGCAAGCCGAAGAACACCATCCCAACCGTGAAGCACAGGGGTGGCAGCACTTCACAAAACTTCATGTTGTGTGGGTGCTTAGTTGCAGGAGGGGCTGGTGCACTTCACAAAATAGATGGCATCATGAGGAAGGAAAATTATGTGGATATATTGAAGCAACATCTCAAGACATCAGTCAGGAAGTTAAAGCTTGGTCACAAATGGGTCTTCTGAATGGACAATGACCCCAAGCATACTTGCAAAGTTGTGGCAAAATGGCTTAAGGACAACAGTCAAGGTATTGGAGTGGCCATCACAAAGCCCTGACCTCAATCCCATAGAAAATGTGTGGGCAGAACTGAAAAAGCGTGTGCGAGCAAGGAGGCCTACAAACCTGACTCGGTTACACCAGCTCTGTCAGGAGGAATGGGTTAAAATTCACCCAACTTATTGTGGGACGCTTGTGGAAGGCTACCCGAAACGTTTGACCCAAGTTAAACAATTTAAAGGCAATGCTACCAAATACTAATTGAGTGCATGTAAACTTCTGACCCACTGGGAATGTGATGAAAGAAATAAAAGCTGAACTAAATCATTCTCTCTACTATTATTCTGACATTTCACATTCTTAAAATAAAGTGGTGATCCTAACTGACCTAAGACAGGACAGTTTTACAAAGATTAAATGTCAGGAATTGTGAAAAACTGAGTTTAAATGTATTTGGCTAAGGTGTATGTAAACTTCCGCATTCAACTGTATCTGTAGAATACGTAGGATAGAATAGTGTATTTTCAGCAATAGTTGAATAGGATGGCATTGAATAGAATACCGTATAAACATATGAAATGAGTAGGTACACAGTATGTAAACATTATTAAAGTGACTAGTGATTCCATGTCTATGTAAATAGGGCAGCAGCCTTTAAGGTACAGGGTTGAGTAACCACGTGGTAGCTGGCTAGTGACAGTGACTAAGTTCAGGGCAAAGTACTGGGTAGAGTCCGGCTTGTGATGGTTATTTAAGTCTGATGGCCTTGTGATGGAAGCTGTTTTTCAGTCTCTCGGTCTCTGCTTTGATGTACCTGTACTGATCTCGCCTTCTGGATAATAGCGGGGTGAACAGGCCGTGGCTTGGGTGGTTGATGTCCTTGATTATCTTTTTGGCCTTCCTGGGACAATGGGTGCTGTAGGTGTCCTGAAGGGCAGGCAGTGTGCACCCGGTGATGCGTTGGACAGACCACACCATCCTCTGGAGAGCCCTGCGGTTGCTGGTGCTGAAGTTGTTGTACCAGGCGATGAAACAGCCCGACAGGATGCTCTCAGTGGTGAATCTGTTAAAGTTTGTGAGGGTCTTAGGGGCCAAGCCAAATTTATTCAGCCTCCTAAGGTGTGGGTTGACCATTTCAGATTGTCAGTGAAGTGTTTGCCGAGGAACTTGCAGCTTTTCACCTTCTCCACCGTGGCCCTGTCGATTGTGGATGGGGGCATGCTCTCTCTGCTGTCTCCCTCTGAAGTCCACGATTAGCTCCTTCATTTTGTTGATGTTGAGGGAGAGGTTATTTTCCTGGCACCACTCCGCCAGGGCCGTCACCTCCTCTTTGTAGGCTGTCTCATCATTGTTGGTAATCAGGCCTACTACTGTTTTGTTTTCTGCAAACTTGATGATTGAGTTGGAGGCGTGCGTGGCCACTCAGTCATGGGTGAACAGGGAGTACAAGGACGGGGCTGAGCACGCACCCTTGTTGGGCCTCTGTGTTGAGGATCAGCATAGTGGAGGGGTTGTTTCCTACCTTCATCACTTGGGGTCGGCCCGTCAGGAAGTTCAGGTGTTTAGCTTGTCCGGAAGCAAGACATCGGTGTCCATGATGTGACTGGTTTTCCCTTTGTAATCTGTGATTGTCTGGAGTCCCTGCCATGTACGTCTCGTGTCTGAGCCGTTGAATTGTGACTCCACTATGTCTCTGTACTGACGTTTTGCCTGTTTGATTGCCTTACGAAGGGCATAACTGCACTGTTTGTATTCAACCATATTCCCATTAACCTTGCTGTGGTTAAATGCAGTTGTTAAATGCGGTGGTTAGCACTTTTGTGCGAATGCTTTCAGTTTTGTGCGAATCTATCTACGGTTTTTGGTTTGGTTAGGTTTTTCTAGTCACAGTAGAAACATCATCATCTATATATACTTCCTGATGATGAATACGTCAATGTTATTCTCAGAGGCAACCTGGAACGTATCCCAGTTTTCCTCATCTGTGACCAATCAGCTCAAATCTGTCTGTTGCAAAATTTGAAAGTGTTTTTTATATTGGATAAATGTAGAGACTCAGAGCTACAAAATGGTATATCATACACTACAGTTGAGGAACCATGGGAAAGTAATTCTGCTTTGAAAGTTGATATATTTGTAAACTCACTTTTGAGAAAAAGGCATTTGAATGTTTTGGTACTGCTACTGGATAGCCCTTCTTCGTCTACACACATTCAGCATTGTTCACACCTTCTTAAGCTTTAGCCCCAGCAATCTCTTTAAGGGGGAATAGAGATAATAAGGGCAGGCATTTATTTCAAGTACAGAGGAAAGTAGAGGAGGGGAGGACAGCAGGAAGGGACAGAAGAGAGGAGGGTGTTTTTGCAAGATTAAGAGTGGGACACAGCCAGTTGAATAAGTCCTTAAATGTGATAGTAAAGCATCTTTCAGGAAAGTGTGATTATTGTCAGGAAACAGAGATCGTGGAGCATGTATTGCTACAGTGTGGGCAGTATCAGAGGGAAAGAGAGAGGCTGAGATCTAGTATGAGGGAGAAGGGGATACAGGAAATTAGTCTAAAGAGTATATTGAGTAGAACGTCATTAGATATAGTCTCAAATATTTTATCTTTTTTAAGACCAACCGCCGATAAACCCCACTGAAGAAGGAGAATCTCTATAAGGGTTGATCCGAGCGTTGTCTATTAACAGCAGTCAAGCACCCAAGCTAACTTGCTAGCTACTTCCAGACACAAATGAGAGAACAGCTCACTGAATATTACTCACTCTAGCATAGCTGGTTAGGCTGTTATGTTATCCAGAGCGTTGGTGACTGCAACTGTGCTGTCAGATTGTCCATTCGTAAATTCAGAGTGTTTCGCTCTCATAGCGCACACTGGACGCTCTGGCCAATGAGTAGGGTTGATCCGAACTTTCTGACCTCACAACAGCAGTCAAGCACCCAAGCTAACTGGCTAACATTGGCTAGCTTGCTAGCTACTTCCAGACAAATGAGAGAACACCCCACTCTGATCATTTTACTCACCCTAGCAGAGCTGGATAGGCTGTTTTCATGTTATCCAGAGCGTTGGTGATTGTAACTGTGCTGCTGGCAACAATTGAATTATGTTTTTTTTGCAGACGTTTACTGACACCGCCAATATTCAACGGGTGTTGTGTGTTCTTAAATTCATGAGTTATTCTGTGCTCTGATACACTCAGACATGAGTGTTCTGAAGTCGGAGTAGATGGCCAGACGGAATATACGTTAGCTAGCTAGCGAGCTAGGTAAACAATGTACCATTATCCCAACTCATCATGTTACTACCCTGCATGAATCTGCAGGTAGCTAACCAACCAGGTTCAATGTTAGCTAGCTAACATTTGGCTATAGCTAGCCAAGCAAATGGCTCTGAGATATGTATAATAAGATCATACACGTAACGTTTGCTACCGAGCCAGCCAGCTAATGTTAGCTAGCTAGCTAGGTAAACAATGAACCATAATCCAAACTCATGACTTTACTACCCTGAATGAATCTGCAGGTAGCTAACAACCAGGTTCAATGTTAGCTAGCTAACATTTGGCTATAGCTAGCCAGGCAAATGGCTCTGAGATACGAATAATAAGATCATACACAAAGCGTTACCTAGTGAGCCAGCCAGCTAAAGTTAGCTAGCTAACTAATAGTACACTTTAACTTGAAATGAAACAACTTTCTGTCAAAATTAGAAATGTGTAATATCTGAAAATGTAGCTACCTAGACTATCTTACCCGTATCTCCTATCGGATGCCATGGTTTCACTTAGTTTGAAGATGTAATCCAGAGACAGGTGTTATCTCCATGTCCTTAGCTATCATACTCGAATTCCACTGATTTCAAAACTCTGTCCTCCAGAAAGTGGAGAGCAACACTTATGCAGTTTTCCTACACGATACATGAAAAAAATCAGTGTTAGACAGGATTACCTAGACATACTGACCAGCTCAAATAGAAATGCTATATGGCAGATCAATCCAAACTCATCTCTCAGTATGGCTAGCAGGAAGGTTGCTCACTTTTTCTTTAGCTAAACCAAATAGGCTCGTAATTTAACTATTTTATTCGTATTTAAAGATTGCATTCAAGTTTGTTATTAAGGCACATGAAAGTTGACATGTTCAAGAAGGCATTTCTGCCCAAAAAAAAAACATTTTTAATTTTTTTAAAGACCTACGACATACGTCTAGTTTCCTGAAACGGCTCTCATATTTGCTTTGCTAAAGTCTCCAGCTACAATAAATCCATTAAAATATGTGGTTTCCAGTTTGCACAAAATACAGTGTAGTTTCTTGAGGGCCTTCGTGGTATATGCTTTAGGGGGAATATACCCAGCTGTAACTATAAGCGGTCGGCATTTGATTGTGAGGTATTCTCGGTCAGTGAACAAAAGGACTTGACTTCCTGTACCTTATCACAATCACACCATGAGTAGTTAATCATGAATCATACACCATTGCCTTTCTTCTTCCAAGAGGGTTCTTTGTTCTTGTCTGTGCAGTGTACTGAGAACCCAGCTGGCTGTATGGACAGGGACAATGTGAAAAAGAGTATGTTACAATCCTTAATGTCTCTCTGGAAGGAGATCCTCGCCCTGAGCTCATCTATTTTATTGTCCAGAGACTGAACATCACCGAGTAATATACTTGGAAGTGGTGGATGGTGTGCATTTCTCTTGAGTTGTAGTTTCTTTGGAATACTCATTTCTCTTGAGTATTCCAGTCCGAATATCTCTTCTCCTCTGGCGACATCTTGGAGCAGCCTCTGGAATAAGTTCAATTGCCTTGGGCAGTTTGAACAAAGGATCCAATTCAGGAAAGTCGTATTTCTGCTCAAAATGCTGGTGAGTTACTGCCGCTCTGATATCTAAAAGTTATTTCCGGCTGTATGTAATAACACAAAAAAAGTTCTGGGCTAATAATGTAAGAACTGATACACAAAAAAAATAAAAAATGCTGCAATGTTGCTTAGAAGCAGAGCTGCCAATTCTGTCGGTGCCATCTTACTAATATCAGAAATGGGATGCCTGTGTAAATGCAGCCCATGAGACTCCATCTTAACCTACTTAACTTGGCTTCAATGCGCTATTGTGTCTTCACATAGGAATGGATGGTGTCACGTAATCGATGGCCTTTGTCCATTCATACACTACATAACCAAAAGGATGTAGGCGGCAGCGTAGCCTAGTGGTTAGAGTGTTGGACTGGCAACCGAAAGGTTGCAAGATCGAATCCCCGAGCTGACAAGGTACAAATCTGTTGTTCTGCCCCTGAACAACCCACTGTTCCTAGGCTGTCATTGAATTTGTTCATAACTGACTTGCCTAGTAAAATAAAAAAATGCACACACCTGCTCGTCAAACATCTCATTACAAAATGATGGGCATTAATATGGAGTTGGTCCCCCTTTGCTGCTATAACAGCCTCCACTATTCTGGGAAGGCTTTCCACTAGATGTTGGAACATTGCAGCGTTGACTGCATCCATTCTCGACAAACCATTTAGTTTGGCCTTTGCTTTGTGCACGGGGGTATAGTCTTGCTGAAACAAGAAAGGGCCTTCCCCAAAATATTGCCACCAAGTTGGAAGCACAGAATCGTCTAGAATGTAACATAAAAATATCCCTTCACTGGAACTAAGTGCCCTAGCCCGGACCATGAAAAACAGCCCAAGACCATTATTCTTCCTCCACCAAACTTTACTGTTGGCACTATGCATTCGGACAGGTAGCGTTTTCCTGGCATCCGCCAAACCCAGATTCATCCGTCGGACTGCCAGATGGTGAAGCGTGATTCATCACTCCAGTGAACGCGTTTCCACTGCTCCAGAGTCAAATGCGTACGCCACTCCAGCCGACGCTTGGCATTACGCATGGTGATCTTATGCTTGTGTGCGGCTGCTCGGCCATGGAAACCCATTTTATGTAGCTCCCAACAAACACTTATTGTGCTGATGTTTCTTCCAGAGGCAGAACTCTGTAGTTAGGTTTGCTACCGAGGCCAGACTATTCTACCTGCTACGCGCCTCAGCAGTCCTGTTCTGTGAGCTTGTGTGGCCTACCACGTGGCAACTGAGCCGTTGTTGCTCCTAGACGTTTCCACTTCATAATAACAGCACTTACAGTTGACTGGGGCAGCTCTAGCAGGGCAGAAATTATTTAACAATTTAACAACTCTTCAGAAAGGCCATTCTACTATCAATGTTTGTCTATGGAGATTGCTTGCTGTGTGCTCGATTGTATATACCTGTTAGCAATGGGTGTGGCTGAAATAGCCGAATCCACTAATTTGAAGGTGTGCCAACATACATAGTGTATTTGGTCATTGGGTACGGCAACCTGTGTGTACTAATATTGCTATTAACTGTCATATGCAGTACTATAATGACCGTATAGTTAGGCTAATACATTACTACAAATACTGAACAAAAATATAAACGCAACATGTAAAGTGTTGTTCCTATGTTTCATGAGTTGAAATAAAACCCACATTTTCCATATGCACAAACAGCTTATTCCTCCCAAATTGTGTGAACAAATTCGTTTACATCCCTGTTAGTGAGCGTTTCTCCTTTACCAAGATAATCCATCCACCTGACAGGTGTGGTATATAAAGAAGCTGATTAAACAGCATGATCATTACACAGGTGCACCTTGTGCTGGGGACCATAAAATGCCTAGAATGTGCAGTTTTGTCTCAAGTTTTGAGGGAGTGCGCAATTAGAATGCTGACTGCAGAATAGTCCACCAGAATGTAATGTTCATTTCTCTACCATAAGCCGCCTCCATCGTTTTATAGAATTTGGTAGTTCGTCCAACGGGCCTCACAACCACAGACCACTTGTAACCATGCCAGACCAGGACCTCCACATCCGGTGTACTGCAGTGGTTTCCAATTTGCGAGTCTATGGACTAGCTAGCGCCTAGCTACTCTACTATCACACTGTGTTATTTGGGCAAGCCACAGTCGCCTGAGACTGTCACCGCCACGGCGTGAAACGATAGACATTGATAGGACACACATCCAAATGTATGATAGATGGGGGCAATGGGATGGCGTCACAGGTGCACTAAGCATGGATAATGGGACACACCACATTATTAGGGAGGGGGGACGTCAACGATGACACACTGCACTGGGTTATGATGGATGAGCATAGGGCTGCTGGGCCGTGATAGCTGCCTCTCTGAGCCGTTGGGTAGCAGTCTGGGGCTGAGTTCTCCAGGTTGGGAGTCAGCCATTTCATCTATCTTACACAGACCGTTGACGAACTCTGCCTCTCCATTATCTGAGAGAGAAGCTCCAATGTAGTGGGACGTATCTGCTGATGCGAGCCGACAATATGTGAACTTATCTTGTTGACAAATGTATTTTGAGACCAATTTGACTGTGACATGACTTTTCGTTTCCTATGACAGTTTTCAGAGGAATGGGGGAGAGTATTCAAAGTGTTACTTGCGTAGGATAGTCTCCTAAAGGAAGGTGGCCTTAGCAATAGTGTTAGTATCAACTAGATAGGTGTTTGTTGATGGGAGACTCCCATTGAGGTATTCCTTCAGTACAGCATCTAAGCTGCATCATGCCCCAGTTTGGCTCACCAGAAACAGAAGCAGCATGGGATAGAGAAAGGAAACCAAACAGAGGGGTAGGGGAGGGAGGGGAGAGTAAAAGTGTAAACATCATCTGACTGCATGATCATGAGATATGTATAAGCCACTGCTTCTGATTTATGGAATGGAGGTACGGGGAGCATGAATGAGAGCTCGATCACCATGCATACAGGAGACTGGAACACCACATAACAAAAAAAAATATATTTTTAAGGCCAAGAAGCACAAGTACTGACACATGACCCCATATTTCCCTTTCCTCTTCCCACCCTCCCCCACTAGAAGCCAAAGTCAATAAGGATCTGGTCTTCAAAGATGAAAATGAGCAGCATGATGGTGAACTCAGTTAGCAGGCCCAGGTTCTAGAGGACAAAGTGGGCCAGCTGGCAGCGCTTATGTTCTTCACTGTGGCCGTGAAGCATCTCTGTAGCTAGAGTAGGGGAGAGAGAGGTCTCAATGTAGTCAGACACCATATGGAACCATGAACTATATAAATGTTAAACACTAGGAGGCGATAGAGGTCATTACACTGTACTGGATTTTGCCATTAGGATAGGTGTTCCAAACCTTTCAGGCCTGCGATCCCATTTTGATATCAGAAAATTATCACGACCCCACCATGTGAAAAAAGTTATGTCATCAACATTTCTTTTTGGGGCTATGAAAATCAATTATAATTCATTCCGACAATATTTTTGACAGTATTTAAATCTGGTAGGGTGGAATAAGTCAAGGGGTATGAATACTTTCTGAAGGTACTGTAATAAGTGCAAATATTCATTCCCCTTGACTTATTCCAGATTTTGTGTTACAGCCCGAATTCAAAAAAAAAAATGTCTCACCCATCTACACACAATACCCCAGAATGACACAGTGAAAACATGTTTTTTGAAATGTTTGCAAATGTATTGAAAATAAAATACATATCTAATTTACATAGGTATTCACACCCCTGAGTCGATACTTTCTACAAGCACTTTTGGCAGTGAATACAGCTGTGAGTCTTTCTGTGTAAGTCTCTAAGAGCTTTCCACACCTAGATTGTGCAACCTTTACCCATGGCTATTTTCAAAATTCTTCAAACTCTGTCAAATTGGTTGTTAATCATTGCTAGACAACCATTTCCAGGTCTAGCCATAGATTTTCAAGTAGATTTAAGTAATAACTGTAACTCGGCCTCTCAGAAACGTTCACTGTCTTCTTGGTAAGCAACTCCAGTGTAGATTTGGCCTAGTGTTTTAGGCTATTGACCTGCTGAGAGGTGAATTTATCTCCCAGTGTCTGGTGGAAAGCAGACTGAACCAGGTTTTCCTCTAGGAGTTTGTGAGTGCTTAGCTTTATTCCGTTTATTTTTTATCCTGAAAAACTCCCAAGTCCTTAACGATTACAAGCACACCCATAACATGATGCAGCCACCAATATGCTTAAAAATATGGAGAGTGGTACTCAGTAATGTTTTTTATTTAATTTGCCCCAAACATAAAACTTTGTATTCAGGACAAAAAGTGAATTGCTTTGCCAAATGTTGCCTTGTTGCAAACAGGATGCATGTTTTGGAATATCTTTATTTTGAACAGGCTTCCTTCTTTCACTCTGTCAATTAGGTTAGTATTGTGGATAAACTATGTTGTTGATCCATCCTCAGTTGTCTCCTATCACACCCATTAGAACTCTGTAACTGTTTTGAAGTCACCATTGCCTCATGGTGAAATCCCTGAGCAGTTTATTTCCTATCTCGCAACTGAGTTAGGAAGGACGCCTGTATCTTTGTAGTGACTGGGTGTATTGATACACCATCCAAAGTGTAATTAATAACTTCACCATGCTCAAAGGGATATTCAATGTCTGCCTTTTTTATTTTTACCCATCTACCAATAGCTGTCCTTTGCTAGGCATTGGAAAACTCACAGACGATTATTAAAGCTCAAACCAAGTTCAGACAGCTGAACAGACAAAGGCATTTTTCCACCAGCACAAGTATATATACCCCAAAAGTCTCTTCCTTCCCTCTAAACATTACATCTTTATTGCTTTGCAAGAAGTTAAGTGATGTGGGAAATAAACTGCTCCTTCTCTCTTAATGTGATCTGACCTCGGCCTCCATTCCTCACTAATCCACAGCTCTCCACCCTTATCAGTGACCAAAACCATGTGATTGCCTTTCCTTTACTCAGTACATTCCACGCCCCTGGCTCATATCCAACCTTAAATGACTCTACCATATACATTCCTCCTACAGATAACCATTACATTCTGGTGTAGAAACCAGACTGTGGCCCTTCTCATGTAGTGGTCTATTCCATATCGGAGGAGATCTGTCACGAAGATACTAAGGCACTGTTGATTTTCTTAGCTGGAAATGGTCACAAAATGTCCCCCTCTAAGATGCAGTTGTGTAAAAGTTTGGTTAAGTATTTGGGTCATGACATTACTTCTAAGGATCATGCCATCTCCAAAGAAAGGCTTGAGTCCCTGTCTAAACCTGTTACTCCACACCACATGATGTCACTGATGGGAGTGGCTGGTTACTGCCACCCATGGTTGAAAGATTAAGTGGAGACAGTACAGCCTCTGCAAAATTGTATTCATGGCAGAAAGATGGAAATGTCTGAAGTGGTGGAATGAATCAGCCTTGATTAAGTTAAACAGGCTCTACTGTCGAGCCCCTGTTTGGGTTTGCCTGACCACACCAAACCATTCCATCTTTTTGTCTCTGAGAATCATGGATTTATGTCTGCTATGTTGACACAGTACCACGGAGTTGGCTATAGGCCTGTGGGGTACTATTCTAAGCAGTTTGGTTTCCTGCCTCCGCTTTGTTACTGAGGTGGTTTGGCATGTTCATATATTGTAGCAATGACTGAGTTGTTCTTGCCATTATTAAACAGACTAAAACTGCCCATTTTACGCCTGCCAGATTACTGGATTATCAGAACATTCTGTTGACAATGTCTCATGTTACCCTGAAAAGATGTACAGTGGTTGCTCCACTAAAAGATTTGTGATTATGCTGCGGGACTTAGAGGTCATTTATGGTTTAGTATGGTACCCTGCGTCACTACTTCATTGCTCCAGACCAGCGCAAGGGGGAGTTAGAGGACTGATTATGCTTTTGGGTCCTACTGTGTCTGTAACTGACAATGAATGGGTGACATAAACCTAAATAGAAACTGATAATTGTGCACAACTTCAGTATTACTTACTAAAACTAAGGTTTTTATTATTTCATTTTGCTCTTACTTTAGTACTGTAGCCCACTCCTGACCAGTCACATTGTACAGCGCCGGAGTGGCGCAACGGTCTAAGACACTGCATAGCAGTGCAAGCTGTGTTGCTACAGATGCTGGTTCAATAACCGTGACTGGGAGACCCATGAGATGACTAAGATTTTGGTTTATCTCCCTCTAAAAACACATATAAATAATTCTAAATAACTTTATTTACAAATTAGTAACAATGTCTCACCCAATGTTCAAGAATGGCCTTTTTCTTGCTCATTTTACTTTATTTGAAAGCGAAATTATCTCCAAAATATTGTTATTTTTTAAACAAAGTGATTATTATTACTATTAATTTAGAATTATATAAAAGCCACTTGGATATTCTCACAGAGATATTATTAACCCTGTTATTAGCAGGACAATATTTATTGGTTATGGCTCCCGAGTGGCGCACAATGGGACTGCCTTCCAGTTCTCCAGCTGTATCCACTGAAACAGCAGTGGGCACGCAAGGTTCCAGGCACGAGGTTAGGTGGCATGGGATGGGCCTAGCCCATGGGGAAGGGAGGAAGGGGGGTGGACCCTAACCCCGCCCCACTGGGTAGCACAGAGCAACACTTTAAGGGGCATTTCACTAATAATGGCGCTGACTAGGGAAACGTTCCCGCTGTTCTTAGTGCCAGTCTGCACGTTCAAACTAAAACAATGTAACTAATAATGATGTCAAAAATGCCCCTTAGATATGAATTCGGAGGGCAGATATTATTAAATATTAAAGCATTAGACCTCTCACTAAAAGGCTTCACTCAAAAGTCATACTTAAATCCAAACTGGATTTAACGAAAAAGACATGAAAAGCTCACATTTGTAAATCCCAAACTCTAAAAGTAATTGGAAAGATGGGGGGAGATACAAATTATTTGTGACATTGTGGTTACAATAAAGAATGTAAACAAGATGCTGTGTTTTTATTTACAGTAGTGATGGACAGCTGGTGGCATTTGAAAACATGTTTTCAAACACTTGTAGCCCGGTTAGCAGGACAATACTCTTTATAGCCCTGCTACTGTAGGTGTGAACATCCCCCTACCTGCAAAAAATGACATTGCGACCAAGAGAACAGATGAAATGGACATTGTTTTCATCAAGCCAGCTTCTTTCTATGGTGCTACCTGTTCCAGGGTTAGGACCGTAGACACGAGAGAACTTGATAATGAGCCAGAGCTGAGATAATCACCAAAACTAAAAGGTATTTTGGTTTCAGTGCATGTTGTGTAGGCATACTGTGTAATTTACTAAATGATTTACTAATAAAATCAATAATTAAATAAAGGTTAAATGAAATAAAAAAATTGTGTACTAAAAACGTGAATGTGTTTTTGCAGACCATACAAACATGCCAACAACCATCCGTGGAGATCAGTGGACAAAGGGCTGGACAATGGGCCGCACTGAAAAAATGCGTGGTTGCCAAGAAAGCGGTTAGTTTATATAGATTCTTAAAATGTGTACACAGCATATGTGTGTTGGAGTCACTTTTAATTCTTAATTGATCTACCGTTTTTATCATAGGCCATTGTAATCGATGGGGGCTCAGGGTGGTACCATTCTGCTCATCTGATGAAGGTGCACATGGATCAGATTCAAACTTTGAAGACCGAGATCGAGTCATTGAAGGCAGACCAGCAGAAAGAGAAACATTATCGGAGGGCAGAGATACGGGCGACAGCTGACGCATTGGTCCAGAGCTATGCGGCATTGGCGGAGAGACAGGCAGAGAATGACGCGAGGAATGAGATGGAGTCACAATCCATGCAGGCACACCTGTGATCTCTGGAACTCCACCTCCGACAGGCAGAGTCAACATACCTGGCAGATTCATCAGGTTGTCGGTTCACCCTGACATTTCCATTCCTCTTCTGACAACAGAACTCAACCAACTGCTCACCAGGCACAGCAAGCGCCATCCGGACCGTTATGCTGTTCTGCTATAGCCTAACAAACAAATGCAGGTGGCTTATATCTTCAAAATGCTTTAAATGCTTTATTATCCAAATATAAAAGCATATACTGTACAGTACTGTATTTCTTCATCAGCATCTTTATGCTTTCGTTCATAAAATAATGATGAAAATACTCTTTCAAAATGCAGATGTTTATTTAGTTATGGATCCATAACGAATTACTATGGGAATAAATATCACTGAATTACAGAAATATTGGAACAAAGTTGTCTAATGAAGGTAAACAAATTGTTGCTTACTGGAAAATACTCTTTCAAACACACGGTCACATTGTACAGCACCATTATAGCTATTAGCAGAACTATATTTTGGCCTTTATGAGCGGCGCACAAGTCGCCCAGCGTTTCTCTCCCTCTAAAAACAGAAATAAATATTTTTGCCTTTACAAATAGTATTTTGGCCACTATTCAGATTACAATCGCTCACTTTCATTTTTTGAAAACAAAATATTGTTATATGTTATCAAGTTGATGGCACAGTCATATAGCCCGGCATCTACATAAACCTGAGTGACTCACTCATTCATGGCTTTAGATCAAAATAAATAAGTACCAACATTCTTTCTTTAACCTGTTGGGGCTAGGGGGCAGTATTTGCACGGCCGGATAAAAAACGTACCCGATTTAATCTGGTTACTACTCCTGCCCAGTAACTAGAATATGCATATAATTATTGGCTTTGGATAGAAAACACCCTAAAGTTTCTAAAACTGTTTGAATGGTGTCTGTGAGTATAACAGAACTCATTGGCAGGCCAAAACCTGAGAAGATTCCTTACAGGAAGTGGCCTGTCTGACCATTTCTTGCCCTCCTTGATCATCTCTAACAAAAACAGGGGATCTCTGGCATGACGTGACACTTCCTACGGCTCCTATAGGCTCTCAGAACCCGGGGAAAAGCTGAATGACGTAATTCAAGGCCCAGGCTGAAACACACTAGCGCGTTTGGCAAGTGCTCTATCAGAGGGCCATCAGACTGAGGCTCATGCATGAAGGGATAGCATGCTTTTACTTTCACTCTCTTTGTAATGAAAAACGATTTCCCGGTCGGAATATTATCGCTTTTTTACGAGAAAAATGGCATAAAAATTGATTTTAAACAGCGGTTGACATGCTTCGAAGTACGGTAATGGAATATTTAGAATTTTTTTGTCACGAAATGCGTCGTGCTCGTAACCCTTATTTACCCTTTTTTTGCTTTCGTTGTAAAGCCTTTTTGAAATCGGACAGTGTGGTTAGATTAATGAGAGTCTTGTCTTTAAAATGCTGTAAAATAGTCATATGTTTGAGAAATTAAAGTAATAGCATTTCTAAGGTATTTGAATAACGCGCCACAGGATTCCACTGGCTGTTACGTAGGTGGGACGATTTCGTCCCGCCGACCCTAGAGAGGTTAACCACTGCAATAGCTGAAGGGAGCTGAACGGCCATCAACAAAGAAGAGACAAGATCACAGTGAGCAATAGTTTTTCCAGACCAAGTAAAAAATCCTCTATTTTCCACAATGTGCCAAAATAGTGCACAACACCAAATGCATATCTATTGTCAGTGTAGATATTAACAGAGCAATCCTCAGCCAAAATACATGCCCTGATCAAACCAAATAACTCTGCTGCCTGAGCAGACAAGTGAGGGGAAAGTCTGGCACTTTCCACAGTTTGAACAGCGGTGACAACAGCATAGCCTACTAAAGGTTCACCCTTGTTGTTTCGCAAGGCAGAGCCATCCACAAAAACTCAGTCAGAATTCAATAGAGGAACGTCTTTTAGGTCAAGCCTAGGGCTACAGTCAATCTCAATGGTCAATTCACAGTCATGTTCTTCCCCGGCATCAGCTGTAGGGAGAAGACTAGATGGGTTAAGCAGATTACAGTGGTTCGTCCTTTAAAAGTTGCAGCGTACTGGTGCCACAGAATTCTATGGCACGTTATTTAGGTGTCAACCACTGGTACCATTGATGGGAGTTAGTGCTTGTTTGACCACCAGAGGGCATATCTTAAACGCATGTGATAGCCTTCAATAGTGGTTGTACTAGAGAATTGAAATACTTTTTTGTAAGAACATAGTATATGGGACTGATTTTAAGACATTTTGCTTAATTAATTGAATTAATATTATGGTGTTTCTATTCCAAGGGAAATTAAAACCCCTCTGCATTTCCGTTAGGATGTAACAAAAAATATACTGCTCAAAAAAATAAAGGGAACACTTAAACCACTCAATGTAACTCCAAGTCAATCACACTTCTGTGAAATCAAACTGTCCACTTAGGAAGCAACACTGATTGACAATACATTTCACATGCTGTTGTGCAAATGGAATAGACAACAGGTGGAAATTATAGGCAATTAGCAAGACACCCCCAATAAAGGAGTGGTTCTGCAGGTGGTGACCACAGACCACTTCTCAGTTCCTATGCTTCCTGGCTGATGTTTTGGTCACTTTTGAATGCTGGTGGTGCTTTCACTCTAGTGGTAGCATGAGACGGAGTCCACAACCCACACAAGTGGCTCAGGTAGTGCAGCTCATCCAGGATGGCACATCAATGCGAGCTGTGGCAAGAAGGTTTGCTGTGTCTGTCAGCGTAGTGTCCAGAGCATGGAGGCGCTACCAGGAGACAGGCCAGTACATCAGGAGATGTGGAGGAGGCCGTAGGAGGGCAACAACCCAGCATCAGGAACGCTACCTCCACCTTTGTGCAAGGAGGAGTAGGAGGAGCACTGCCAGAGCCCTGCAAAATGACCTCCAGCAGGCCACAAATGTGCATGTGTCTGCTCAAACAGTCAGAAACAGACTCCATGAGGGTGGTATGAGGGCTGACGTCCACAGGTGGGGGTTGTGCTTACAGCCCAACACCATGCAGGACGTTTGGCTTTTGCCAGAGAACACCAAGATTGGCAAATTCGCCACTGGCGCCCTGTGCTCTTCACAGATGAAAGCAGGTTCACACTGAGCACATGTGACAGACGTGACAGAGTGCAGACACCTTGGAGAATGTTCTGCTGCCTGCAACATCCTCCAGCATGACCAGTTTGGCAGTGGGTCAGTCATGGTGTGGGGTGGCATTTCTTTGGGGGGCCTCCATGTGCTCGCCAGAGGTAGCCTGACTGCCATTAGGTACCGAGATGAGATCCTCAGACCCCTTTGTGAGACCATGCTGGTGCGGTTGGCCCTGGGTTCCTCCTAATGCAAGACAATGCTAGACCTCATGTGGCTGGAGTGTGTCAGCAGTTCCTGCAAGAGGAAGGCATTGATGCTATGGACTGGCCCGCCCGTTCCCCAGACCTGAATCCAATTGAGCACATCTGGGACATCATGTCTCGCTCCATCCACCAACGCCACGTTGCACCACAGACTGTCCAGGAGTTGGCGGATGCTTTAGTCCAGGTCTGGGAGGAGATCCCTCAGGAGACCATCCACCACCTCATCAGGAGCATGCCCAGGCGTTGTAGGGACGTCATACAGGCATGTGGAGGCCACACACACTACTGAGCCTAATTTTGTCTTGTTTTTAGGACATTACAACAAAGTTGTATCAGCCTGTAGTGTGGTGTTCCACTTTAATTTTGAGTGTGACTCCAAATCCATACCTCCATGGGTTGATAAATTGGATTTCCATTGATTATTTTTGTGTGATTTTGTTGTCAGCACATTCAACTATGTAAAGAAAAAAGTATTTAATAAGATTATTTCATTCATTCAGATCTAGGATGTGTAATTTTAGTGTTCCCTTTATTTTTTTTGAGCAGTGTATATACACCCTAATTGTATAAGTGTAGTCTAACCAATATAAAAATGGAGATTCAGTGAAAATAAAAATCTCATTGATTTATCAAGACCAGTCCCCATGCCTGTCTCAGAGCAGCACGAAACGGTGCTAAAATAGTTGTAAGCTATTGCTTCAAATCCTATTGCTTCTAACTTCAATATGCTCTTTAAATAAATAAGAAACACCACTTTTAACAGCTCATTACTCAACACTAGTGAGACTCATGTCACCTACGGTAGACCTACAGTATATTGAAAAATATGACGTGACTCTCCGCCAATAATTACATATAAAGGATTGGAGGATTATAAATTAAAACCAAAAGCCGCCTCATGGGTCTTCCGGTGGCAGCCGGCAAGGGTATCGAACCTGCATCTGTAGCAACGCATTTTGCACTATGGGAGCCATCCACAAAGTATCAAAATACAGAGAGGTGTTGGTAAAGGTATATGGTCCTGCTAATAGCCCATAATGGGATATTATAATACTGTACATTGTGTCCCGGTCAGGATAACCAAAACATTTTATTAACCTCTCTGGGCTAGGTGGGACGCTCAACAGCCAGTTGAATCCCGTGGCGCGTTATTCAAATACCTTAGAAATGCTATTACTTCAATTTCTCAAACATATGACTATTTTACAGCTATTTAAAGACAAGACTCTCGTTAATCTAACCACACTGTCCGATTTCAAAAAGGCTTTACAACGAAAGCAAAACATTAGATTATGTCAGCAGAGTACCCAGCCATAAATAATCAGACACCCATTTTTCAAGCTAGCATATAATGTCACAAAAACCCAGAAGACAGCTAAATGCAGCACTAACCTTTGATGATCTTCATCAGATGACACACCTAGGACATTATGTTATACAATACATGCATGTTTTGTTCAATCAAGTTCATATTTATATCAAAAACCAGCTTTTTACATTAGCATGTGACGTTCAGAACTAGCATACCCCCCGCAAACTTCCGGCGAATTTACTAACAATTTACTAAATTACTCACGATAAACGTTCACAAAAAGCATAACAATTATTTTAAGAATTATAGATACAGAGCTCCTCTATGCACTCGATATGTCCGATTTTAAAATAGCTTTTCGGTGAAAGCACATTTTGCAATATTCTAAGTAGATAGCTCGGCATCACAGGGCTAGCTATTTAGACACCCACCAAATTTAGCCTTCACCAAACTCCGATTTACTATAAGAAAAGTTTGATTACCTTTCCTGTTCTTCGTCAGAATGCACTCCCAGGACTTCTACTTCAATAACAAATGTTGGTTTGGTCCAAAATAATCCATAGTTATGTTCCAACAGCGGCGTTTTGTTCGTGTGTTCAGGACACTCTCCGAATGGTAAATAAAGGTCACGCGCATGGCTCATTTCGTGACAAAAGATTTCTAAATATTTCATTACCGTACTTCGAAGCATGTCAACCGCTGTTTAAAATCAATTTTTATGCCATTTTTCTCGTAAAAAAGCGATAATATTCCGACCGGGAATCTGCAATTAGGTAAACAGCCGAAAGAAAATATATCACTGGGTCGACTCGGCACGCGCCTAATTCCTTTGTCCTCTGATCGGCCACTTGGCAAAGGCGATTATTTGTTTCAGCCTGGGGCTGCCTCGACATCGTTCAGCTTTTTCCCGGGCTCTGAGAGCCTATGGGAGCCGTAGGAAGTGTCACGTTACAGCTAAGATCCTGACTCTTCAATAAACAGAAGCAAGAACAACAACACCTTGTCAGACAGGCCACTTCCTGCATGAAGTCTTCTCAGGTTTTTGCCTGCCATATGAGTTCTGTTATACTCACAGACACCATTCAAACCGTTTTAGAAACTTTAGGGTGTTTTCTATCCAAAGCCAATAATTATATGCATTTTGTAGTTACTGGGCAGGAGTAGTAACCAGATTAAATTGGGTACGTTTTTTATCCGGCCGTGTAAATACTGCCCCCTAGCCCTAACAGGTTATTAAGACACTAACAGCTTACAGACGGTAGGCAATTAAGGTCACAGTTTTGAAAGCATAGGACATGAAAGAGACCTTTCTACTGACTCTGAAAAACACTGAAAGAAAGATGCCCAGGGTCCCTGCTCATCTGCGTGAATGTGCCTTAGGCATGCTGCAAGGAGGCATGAGGAATGCGTATGTGGCCAGGGCAATAAATTGCAATGTCCGTACTGTGAGACGCCTAAGACAGCGCTACAGGGAGACAGGAAGGACAGCTGATCACCCTCGCAGTGGCAGACCACGACTAACACCTGCACAGGATCGGTACATCCGAACATCACACCTGCGGGACAGGTACAGGATGGCAACAGCAACTGCCCGAGTTACACTAGATACGCACAATCCCTCCATCAGTGCTCAGACTGTCCGTAATAGGCTGAGAAAGGCTGGACTGAGGGCTTGTAGGCCTGTTGTAAGGCAGGTCCTCACCAGACATCACCGGCAACAATGTCACCTATGGGCACAAACCCACCGTCGCTGGACCAGACAGGACGTTCTTTTTTTGCTGAGTTTACTAGTAACATAGTTAGCTAAGCTAGCTAATTTTGGGAAGTTGTGAGAAGCGATAGTGAGTTAGTTAGCTAGCTAGCTACTGGCCGGAAGTGCTTAACCGGAAGTCCTTCACACAAAAAACCAAACAGACCCGGCCCATATTTCAGTTGAAAATGAGGTGAATAGTGCCAATAGCTTTGTGACAGTCTTGTGTTTTGGTGTAGACCATAATATTTGCCATACTTTGCCAGGTTATTCACCTACAACATTGCCCAGGTCTCTGCTGAAGCTTGCCAAAACACGTGAGAGCAGCACAAGGGTTGATCTTACTGTTTTTGCCCTTTCATTGTTATGGTGAATTGATACTTCTTGGGTCTGGATAGGCTTAGGTGCTTTTCTGTTTTGTCATGCTTATACCACAATGGCACTTGGTACTGCAATTCAGTTTTTAGCTGTGAAGTGCTACTACTAGTAGTAGTACTACTACACATTTTTTCTTACCCATGACAATACATTTATAAAAGGCAAAGGCCTTGGACAACTAGTGTACCAGGTTAATCACATCACACTTTCTCCATCGTCAGTCATATCACAGCAGCTCCATCATCACATTTTATGTTTTTATTCTATTTCGTATTCAAACATTATTGAAATCAGCAGGGCCAATTCAGTCGTATGTCTCAAGGCCCCTCAATGCTCATTAAACTGCAGGGCTCCAAAGTATTTTGCCACAGGATTGGAGAAAGCTTTCACACCACCATACTGTGAAGTTCCATGGGTGTGAATAAAATAGCCTCCCTCCTTACCCACCCAACCCTCCTCATCTTAAATCTTTGATTGTCACACACACACTCCAGAGTCCTAATGCAACACGTGCTGTGGGGCTGAAGAAGACAATAAAAATGGTGATGAAGGAGATGATGAAGATGGCACTGAAAAAGGCAAGAAGGCACCGATGGCTTCTCATTAGTGGAGGACTGGAGGCGCTGGAGTCTCTCCCATGGTTCACAGAGAGACACCAGGGGGGCATCCCACACTCGAAGATAAGATACCTCTCCTTTACCTCCTAATAACTTCTACTGGGGAGCTCAGAAAATTTCCCCTCCAGTTTTTTACTCATTAGTTTTTTCTCCCCTGCCAATTAGGACAGTCTTAAGCGGCATGAGTGCCATCTTTCTTTCTGAACCACGGCTCGAAGGAGAAGCATAATTGGAGAGAAAACGGACCAGTTGTTCTCCTCTCTCTCCCTCTTCCCTCCTTCCCCATTTCTCCACCAGGCTCTCCCTCTCTTCCTGATGGGGGTAATGAGAGGGGGAGTAGATGAGTTACGTGAGTGTGAAGGTCTCAGAAAAAATATTGTAGAACTCCACAAGTTCATCCTTGGGAGAAATTTCCAAACGCCTGAAGGTACCACATTCATCTGTACAAACAAATAGCATGCAAGTATAAACACCATTGGACCACGCACTACCATACCGCTCAGGAAGGAAACGCGTTCTGTCTCCTAGAGAAAAAGTGCAAATCAATCCCAGAACAACAGCAAAGGACCTTGTGAAGATGCTGGAAGAAACAGGTACAAAAGTATCAATATCCACAGTAAAACAAGTCCTATATCGGCATAACCTGAAAGGCCGCTCAGCAAGGAAGAAGCAATTGCTCCATAACCGCCATAAAAAAAAGCCAGACTATGGTTTGCAACTGCACATGGGGACAAAGATCGTACTTTTTGGAGAAATGTCCTCTGGTCTGATGAAACAAGAATGGAACTGTTTGGACATAATGACCATTGTTATCTTTGGAGGAAAAAGGGGGAGGCTTGCAAGCCGAAGAACACCATCCCAACCGTAATGCATGGGGGTGGCATCATCATGTTGTGGTGGTGCTTTGCTTGCAGGAGGAATGGTGCACTTCACAAAATAGATGGCATCATGAGGAAAGAAAATTATGTGGATATATTGAAGCAACATCTCAAGACATCAGTCAGGAAGTTAATGCTTGGTTGCAAATGGGTCTTCCAAATGGACAATGACCCCAAGCATACTTCCAAAGTTGTGGCAAAATGGCTTAAGGACAACAAAGTCAAGGTATTGGAGTGGGCATCACAAAGCTCTGACCTCAATCCCATAGAAAAATTGTGCGCGAGCAAGGAGGCCTACAAACCTGATTCAGTTACACCAGCTCTGTCAGGAGGAATGGGCCAAAATTCACCCAACTTATTGTGGGAAGCTTGTGGAAGGCTACTTATTTCATTATTTAGTAAAACGTATGCTTTGTGTATATCTTGTTTCGTCTATTGCTGCCATTGTCCTGGCACGAAGAAGGTTCAGTGAAGGTGGAGGTGAAGCGTGAGGTAATTCAGTAAGGGGGTTGCGAGTGCTTCTCAAAATTAATGTTTGAAGCATTCTCCACACTCTCGTCCTCACAAGAACGTACTGAAGAGAATATGGTCGGAGAATGCATTCAGAGCATGAGTGTGTGGAGCACGGTAGTGTGCATATTGAGAAACACCCAAAGGCTCCGCTCTTATAATGGAAATCAATGTCCGCAAAAGATAGGCGGGAGGAGGCGGGAACGTTTTAGCCAATGAGATGGTAGATTTGCATGTGAACAACAAGCACAACGGCAATATAAAATACTTGTTCTAAAAGTTGATGAAATGTCACGCGTGACCACTTATACCAGTACATTTGTAAAAACCTAAGCATTATGAAACATATTTTAGATCAAATAGGCCTCACACTGCAAATTAGCAATTACATTTTATGTTTACCAAATTCAACACCCTCTCATTGCCCTCCATACAAACAAATCCCCACTTCCACTGCTTCATGATTTATTTTCAAGAGGACATATGTTGGTACGGAGTCAGCTCTTCCTCTCTGACACTATTGCGTCTCTCTCTCCTCACGGAATGAATGACAAATGGATGAATGGGCGATAATTGTGCACCTTACTTCACAATTGAATTTAAATTAGGCCTAACTGAATGATAATAAGGGTGAAGAGGATGATTTTACACAATAGTGTAATGATGAGTTTTTGTTTTGCCTGTTTATCAGCTTTGGCGCTCATATTAATAATTTGACCACACGGGTTTGTTCCATTCTCTTTTCCATTTTGCTTTGTAAAAAGAAGCTGTTACATTTACTGTAACTATTACTAATATTATATGTGTTGCAGTAGGCCTTTAGAATAATTCAAAACATATCCTTGACTCTATCCAACTTGATGAGCGGGAATCAAATGATGCCAGTCAGCCTGCACAGCCGGCCTATCGAAACTATACCGAAACTAATTTCATACAAGAGTTAGTTTATAGACCAGATTAAATTGACAATAATCTGATTAGTGGCAATATTAGGCCTATCAGTTGTCAAATTGTACATGAAGAGATGGGCACATCTTGTAATTTACAGATGCAGGGAAAGGATCATCACTTTATCAAGTCACATGCAGGTACATTAGCATTGTTTTACAGAGCTAATAGTAGAATGTAGCTAGCTACATAAGCACGATCGAATTTAACACCATAAAGGTTATAAAATGAGTAACGTTACCTCACGTGTCCGCGGTTCTAAGGAATATACACAAATATATTATGCTCCATACATACAGTAAGCTACAGTAGAAACGACATACAGAAACTATTATAACATAATAATTTATTTTTATTATTTCACCTTTATTTAACCAGGTAGGGCAGTTGAGAACAAGTTCTCATTTACAACTGCGACCTGGCCAAGATAAAGGAAAGCAGTGCAACACAAACACAGAGTTACACATGGGATAAACAAACGTACAGTCAATAACAAAATAGAAAAAATCTATACACAGTGTGTGCAAATGTAGTAAGATTAGGGAGGTAAGGCAATAAATCGGACAGTGGCGAAATAATTACAATTTAGCAATTAAACAATGGAGTGATAGATGTGCAGAAGATGAATTTGCAAGTAGAGATACTGGGGTGCAAAGGAGCAAAAAAATAAATAATATGGGGCTGAGGTAGTTGGGTGGGTGGGCTCTTTACAGACGGGCTGTGTACAGGTGCAATGATCGGTAAGCTGCTCTGACAGCTGATACTTAAAGTTAGTGAGGGAGATATAAGACTCCAGCTTCAGTGATTTTTTCAATTCGTTGGCAGCAGAGAACTGGAAGGAAAGGCGGCCAAATTAGGAGTTGGCTTTGGGGATGACTAGTGAAATATACCTGCTGGAGCGCATGCTACGGGTGGGTGCTGCTATGGTGACCAGTGAGCTGAGATAAAGCGGGGCTTTACCTAGCAAAGAGTTATAGGCGACCTGGAGCAAGTGGTTTTGGCGACGAATATGTAGTGAGGGCCAGCCAACGAGAGCATACAGGTCGCAGTGGTGGGTAGTATATGGGGCTTTAGTGACAAAACAGATGGCACTGTGATAGACTACATCCAATTTTCTGAGTAGAGTGTTGGAGGCTATTTTATAAATGACATCGCCGAAGTCAAGGATCGGTAGGATAGTCAGTTTTACGAGTGTATGTTTGGCAGCATGAGTGAAGGATTCTTTGTTTCGAAATAGGAAGCCGATTCTAGATTTAATTTTGGATTGGAGATGCTTAATGTGAGTCTGGAAGGAGAGTTTACAGTCTAACCATTTGTAGTTGTCCACATATTCTAAGTCAGAACCGTCCAGAGTAGTGATGCTAGACAGGCGGGCAGGTGCAGGCAGCGATCAGTTGAAGAGCATGCATTTAGTTTTACTTGCAATTAAGAGCAGTTGGAGGCCACAATAAGTCACTTACTTTGATAGAAATGCACACATTTACAAAGTTATTATTAGTAACGAAAACAACAATGACCGCGATTCGGGCAACAGACGGAAAATGTTAACACGTGTGTGCAGATGCTGTTCTCATGGGAGATGTGCAAATGTCTGCAGACTTGAACTTTTTAGACGGTCTTTCTGTAGATCTCAGGTCTTTGCGCATCTCCCCCGTCAGAACAGGATCTGCACAGGTGTTCACATATTCCGTCTGTTGCCCGCATCGCGGTCATTGTTGTTTTCGTTACTAATAATAACTTTGGAAATGTGTGCGTTTCTATCAAAGTAAGTGACTTATTATGTTATAATAGTTTCTGTATGTCGTTTCTACTGTAGCTTACTCAATTTATGGAGCATAACATTTATTAGCTAGCCACCTAACTAGCAATTAGCATTAGCGACTAACACAATTTAGCCTCAATTTACTAAGAAAAGACGAACTAGCTGCTTGCAGATGTAAAAACCACAAATAGTGTAATCATAGAACACTTGTGGATTTATATTAAGGTGCAAAGTGGAAACCGCATCATTGTCATCAACAGCTAATGGGGATCCTAATAAAATACTCAATACCAAACATTGTTACATGTGCTGCATTGACCATGTAGACTGAATGCAAAGTGTCTCATGGTCAAACAACAACAAATACACTCCTTGAGTGACAGGGGGCTGGGCTAGGTCTGTGTGGAAAGCGGAATGGAGAGGGAGAGAGAGCTGAGAGATGACTCAAGTAGCGGTGTAAATTATAAAATGGACGTTACAAATGGCGTATCAATTTAACCTCTTGAATGTCTCTTCCCGTTAGCGGGATCATTTTCCAGCGAAAACTCCTAGCGACATTAGCATAACGAAATTCAATATTTTTTTTTTTTCAAATATAGGGCTGTCTCATATCGTTTTATAGATACACCTCTCTTGAATCGACCCTCGTTGTCCGATTTCAAAAAGGTTTTACAGGAAAAGCACAATATTAGATTATGTTAGAGGAGTACATGGTAAAAGTCGCATCATATTAATTTTCCGAGCAAGCACACCCATCACATATAACCAAAAAACAGCTAAATGCAGCACTAACCTTTTACAAACTTCATCAGATGACACACCTAGGACATCATGTTACACACAGCATGCAATCTTTTGTTCAATAAAGGTCATATTTCTATATAAAAACAGCATTTTACATCGGCACCTGAGGTTGACTAACTATTTTCCCATATAATGCGTCCCGGGAAACAGTGCTACAATTTTATAAATTACTATTCGAAAACGATTTTTTTAATATATATTGTCAATCTAAGATTTATAGATGAATATCTCTTGAAAACACCTGTCAAAACAGATTTTAAATTAACTTTACAGGGTAATCACACTTTGAGATCAAATGGGATGCGATACCCAGAAATTGAGCTCGAAAACCTAGCTCGGCGCCACCTGTGAACAATAGCACGTAACATCTGATATTGTATAATATCGCCAATAATCCCTCACCTTTAGTTGTCTTCATCAGAAATTACTTCCCGATGTCCCAGGTCCATGACAAATGTATTTTCGGTCGAAAAAGTCCATGCTTTATGTTCCATTAGCTTCCTCTTGTTAGCGCGTCCTAAGACTGTAATCAAATGTCGATCCGTGGGCGGCAGCTGTCTAACGCAAAATGACTGTTTACGGTAAGTTAGGGTCGTTCAAACATGTCAAACGTTGTATCAAGTAATCGTCAGGGCTTGTTTCAACAAGAGAGCCAATCAGATTCGAGTGGGACGATTTCATTGTGTTTCAAAAAACTTCCAAAGGTGGGGGCAGACACGGCCGCCAACGTCACAATGCTCATGGCCCTCCGACTGTGACCAATTGCCACATCGTCTCTTTCACTGAGTTTCTACCGTAGAACCCTCAAAACACTTTGTAAAGACTGGGGACATCTAGTGGAAGCACTGGAAAGTGCTCAATTTTCATTTTTTTACGTTGTGATTTATAGGTAAGGCTGTGAAGTCGAGTCCACAATTCAGATTTCCACTTCCTGGTTCAATCGGTCTCGGGGTTTTGACTGCCATACGAGTTCTGTTATACTCACAGACACCATTCAAACAGTTTTAGAAAATTTAGGGTGTTTTCTATCCATATAAAATAAGTATATGCATGTCTTAGCTTCTGACTTTGATTAGTAGGCCGTTGAAAATGGGAACGATTTTTTTCCAAAATGCGCTGTGGCGCCCCCTATCCTAGGGGAACGGCAAGAAGTTAACAAACCAAACATTCAAATAACTTTATAGAAGGTAAAGTGAAAGCGCAAACCCATCCATGCATCAATACCCGTATATTCAGCTGATGTTCTGAAAGACCTGCAAAATCTGGACCCCCACAACTTAGCCGGGCTAGACAATCTGGACCCTTTCTTTCTAAAATTATCATCTGGTCACTCTTCATAACATTCTGGAGAATATGCAAATTGCCATCATACAAACTGAGGCAGCAGACTTTGTGAAAATGAATATTTGTGTCTTTCTCAAAACTATTGACCACGACTGTAGACAATATGTGTGAAATGCTTGATAATGTATGTGATAAACAGAGAAGTATATTTTCTGGGTGATTTAAATATTTACTGGCTTTCGTCAAGCGGCCCACTCAAGAAAAACTTCAAACCAGTGCCTGCAACCTGGTTCAGGTTGTCAGTCAACCTACCAGAGTATTTACAAACAGCACAGGAATGAAATCATCAACATGTATTGATCACATCTTTACTAATGCTGCAGAAATTTGCTTTAAAGCAGTATCCAAATCCATAGGATGTAGTGATCACAATATAATAGCCATATCTGGGAAAACCAAAGTTCTGAAGGCTGGACCTAATATAGGGTATAAGAGGTCATACAATAAGTTTTGTCGTGATTCATATGTTGATGATGGAAAGAATATTTGCTGGTCTGTGGTGTGTAATGAGGAGCAACCAGACACTGCACTTGACGCTGTTATGAAATTGCTTATTCCAGTTACTAATAAGCACACACCCATTAAAAAATTACTGTAAAAACTGTTAAATCCCCTTGGGTTGTTGAGGAATTGGAAAATTGTATGGTTGAGAGGGATGAGGCAAAAGGTATGGCAAATTCCACATCAGGTAACTGATGAAAGTAGTAGAATCAGATTTAAAAAGCAGGTAAAAATACACCTTATGGACAGTGGGGACTGTAAATAACACATATAGGCACAGACACATGCATACAAACACATGATAACATACGCACTGTACACACATGTACACATGGATTTTGCATTGTAGATATGTTTTAGTGGAGTATGGGCCAACATTTGCCAACATTTCTAAAAACCTGTTTTCACTTTTTCGTTATGGGGTATTGTGTGTAGATTAATAAGGATTTTTTTTTAATTTAATCAATTTTGGAATAAGGCTGTAACGTAACAAAATGGGGAAAAGGGGAAGGGGTCTGAATACTTTCCGAATGCACTCTATATCTATGTCAATTGTCATGATGCATTCTATTTTGGGTCATTGGGCTCCTAAACCAGGTTTGTAGACATCTTAATAAACTGAAAGAGCTCTCAAAGCTGCAGTTGCTAACAGGATTAATTAATATACCCAGCAAATAATGTCAGAGTTACAGTTTTGACTTAAATCTTCTTAAAAATCTATGGCAAGATCTGAAAATGGTTGTCTAGCAATGATCAGCAACCAATTTGACAGAGCTTGAATAATTATTTAAATAATAAATGGACAAATGTTGCACAAAGCAGGTGTGGAAAACACTTAGAGACTTACCCAGAAAGACTCACAGCTGTAATCGCTGCCAAGGCTGCTTCTACAAAGTATTGACTCAGGGGTGTGAATACTTATGTAAATGAGATATTTCAGTGTTTAATTTTCCAAAATATGTTGCTAAAACTTCTTAAAATATGTTTTCACTTTGTCATTATGGGGTATTGTGTGTAGATGGATGAGAAAAAAACAATTTCATCCATTTTGAATTCAGGCTGTAACACAACAAGATGTGGAATAAGTCAAGGGGTATGAAGGCACTGTATATTGTATCAGGGTCTAACAGTTTATACACTCAGGACATGTCAGAAGTGGCATCTTTCTTTTTTTGAGAGGTAATGTTTAGCAATAACTATTTCCTATGGCTTGAGAGGAATATGATACGTGTTTGTCTTGTGTGGGCCTCCCCTCTCTCTATGTTGTCCTGTGTTCTCTCTGTCATGTCTGCTCCCTTCTCTTCTTTGCTGTCTGAAATTCTGCTTTCCTTGATCTCCTATATTATTGGAGATGGAATAGTATCAGTACCGTAACAATATGGAGTATTCTGAACAGACAAGCACATATAAGCAATTTACAAGCCCGCACACACTACACACGCACACAAACAGAATCAAATGAATAACAGGCAAATAATGTTTACCTGAATTGAGCTAAAGGTAAAATCTGGGATAATTTATGTTCCTTAATGATATTAGCAGTTCACTCAATCTTAAGCCTGATTTAAAATTCAACTGTCTTAACCTATCACTAACCACAATACAGTTGAAGTCGGAAGTTTACATACACCTCAGTCAAGTGCATTTTAACTCAGTTTTTCACAATTCTTGACATTTAATCCTCGTAGAAATTCCCTGTCTTAGGTCAGTTAGGATCAAAACTTTATTTTAAGAATGTGAAATGTCAGAATAGTAGTAGAGAGAATGATTTATTTCAGCTTTTATTTCTTTCATCACATTCCCAGTGGGTCAGAAGTTTACATACACTCAATTAGTATTTGGTAGCATTGCCTTTAAATTGTTTAACTTGAGTCAAATGTTTCAGGTAGCCTTCCACAAGCTTCCCACAATAAGTTGGGTGAATTTTGGCCCATTCCTCCTGACAGAGCTGGTGTAACTGAGTCAGGTTTGTAGGCCTCCTTGCTCGCACATGCCTTTTCAGTTCTGCCCAAACATTTTCTATGGGATTGAGCTCAGGGCTTTGTGATGGCCACTCCAATACATTGACTTTGTTGTCCTTAAGCCATTTTGCCACAACTTTGGAAGTATGCTTGGGGTCATTGTCCATTTGGAAGACCCATTTGCGACCAAGCTTTAACTTCCTGACTGATGTCTTGAGATGTTGATTCAATATATCCACATCATTTTCCCGCCTCATGATGCCATCTATTGTGTGAAGCGCACCAGTCCCTCCTGCAACCCGTGCTTCACGGTTGGGAGGGTGTTCTTCGGCTTGCAAGCCTCCCCCTTTTTGGTCAATATGGCCAAACAGTTCTATTGTTGTTTCATCAGACCAGAGGACATTTCTTCAAAAAGTACAATCTTTGTGCTCATGTGCAGCTGCAAACCGTAGTCTGGCTTTTTTTATGGCGGTTTTGGAGCAGTGGCTTCTTCCTTGCTGAGCGACCTTTCAGGTCATGTCGATATAGAACTTGTTTTATTGTGGATATAGATACTTTTGTACCCGTTTCCTCCAGCATCTTCACAAGGTCCTTTGTTGTTGTTCTGGGATTGATTTGCACTTTTCGCACCAAAGTATGCTCATCCCTAGGAGACAGAATGCGTCTCCTTCCTGAGTGGTATGACGGCTGCGTGTTTTCCATGCTGTTCATACTAGCGTACTATTGTTTGTACAGATGAACGTAGTACCTTCAGGCGTTTGGAATTTGCTCCCAAGGATGAACCAGACTTGTAGAGGTCCACAATTGTTTTTCTGAGGTCTTGGCTGATTTCTTTAGATTTTCCCATTATGTTGTTATGCGTCTGTGTGTAACTGGTGAGATGAGTCAGGCGCAGGACAGCAGATATGAGTAATGAAAGCAATTTTACTCAAATAATTCACAATACACATCCTATAAATACAAGGCCACACATATGGACCACAATACAATAAACAATTACTCACTAACAAACATGGGGGAACAGAGGGTTAAATAATGAACAAGTAATTGGGGGATTGAAACCAGGTGTGTAAGACAAAGACAAAATAAATGGAAAATGAAAAGTGCATCTGCGATGGCTAGAAGGCCGGTGACGTCGACCACCGAACGCCGCCCGAACAAGGAGAGGGACCGACTTCGGCGGAAGTTGTGACATATGTCAAGCAAAGAGGCACTGAGTTTGAAGGTAGGCCTTGAAATGCATCCACAGGTACACCTCCAATTGACTCAAATGATGTCAATTAGCCTATAAGAAGCTTCTAAAGCCATGACATCATTTTCTGGAATTTTCCAAGCTGTTTAAAAGCACAGTCAACTCAGTGTATGTAAACTTCAGACCCACTGGAATTGTGATACAGTGAATTATAAGTGAAATAATCTGTCTGTAAACAATTGTTGGAAAAATGACTTGTGTCACGCACAAAGTAGATGTCCTAACCGACTTGCCAAAACTATAGTTTGTTAACCTGTCTGGGAACGTGGGACGCTTGCGTCCCACCCTAGTCAACAGCCAGTGGAATCTTGTCGCGCGAAATACAAATACCTCTATATGCTAGAACTTCAATTTCTCAAACATATGACTATTTTACACCATTTTATAGATACACCTCTCCTGAATCGAACCACGTTGTCCGATTTCAAAAAGGCTTTACAGCAAAAGCAAAACATTAGATTATGTTAGGAGAGTACCCTGCCAAAAAAAAATCACACTGCCATTTTCAAAGCAACTAGCATGCATCACAAATACCCAAAACACAGCTAAATGCAGCACTAACCTTTGACAATCTTCATCAAATGACACTCCTAGGACATCATTTTTTGTTCGATAAAGTTCATATTTATATATAAAAACAGCATTTTACATCGGCGTGTGACGTTCAGAAAATATTTTCCCTCAAATACTTCCGGTGAAACAGCGCTACAATTTACAAAATTACTATTCGAAAACATTGTTAAAATGTAATATTGTCATTCAATGAATTATAGATTAACATCTTGTGAATGCAACCGCATTGCCAGATTTAAAAATAACTTTACTGGGCAATCACACTTTGCAATAAATGACGTGGTATGCTCAGAAAAATAGGCTAGGCGATACATGTTAGCGCCATCTTGGAACCATCTAAAATCAAATATACTATTGTAAATATTCCCTTACCTTTGATTATCTTCATCAGAAGGCACTTCCAGGATTCCCAGGTCCACAACAAATGTAGTTTTGTTCGAAAAAGTTAATAATTTATGTCCCAATAGTTCCTTCTTGTTAGTGCGTTCCGAAGGCTACTCATAATGTACTGAAGCGCGCGGGACTTGTTTTCATGAATGTGCAAATTTTTTTTATTTACGTTCGTTCAAACATGTCAAACGTTGTATAACATAAATCTTTAGGGCCTTGTGTTTCAATGGCAAAGGCTTGAAAGTGATTCCACACATCAGATTTCCACTTCCTGTTAGGATTTGTCTCAGGGTTTTGACTGCCATATGAGTTCTGTTATACTCACCGACACCATTCAAACCGTTTTAGAAACTTTAGAGTGTTTTCTATCCAAATCTACTAATTATATGCATATTTTAGTTACTGGGCAGGAGTAGTAACCAGATCAAATCGGGTACGTTTTTTATCCGGCCGTGCAAATACTGCCCCCTATCCCCAACATGTTATTAACAAGAAATTTGTGGAGTGGTTGAAAAACAAGTTTTAATGACTCCAACCTAAGTGTATGTAAACTTCGGACTTCAACTGTGTGTGTGTGTGTGTGTGTGTGTGTGTGTGTGTGTGTGTGTGTGTGTGTGTGTGTGTGTGTGTATATATATATATATATATTTATATTTATATTTATTGGTCATGGCTCCCGAGTGGCGCAGCGGACTAAGGCACTGCATCTCAGTGCAAGAGTCTTCACTACAGTCCCTGGTTTGAATTCAGACTGTATCACATCTGACCATGATTTGGAGTGCTATATGGCGGCGCACAATTAGCCCAGCATCATCTGGGTTTGGCAGGGGTAACTGCAGCGGCAACCGCAGCGCAATCAATAGGAGGTGAACAGTGGCTGGTGCTGAAAAGAGGGCTTTATTGGAGTATTTCTTCGGAGCCTAGACCTATATAAAATAACTTAACTGGTTGAGATAGGCTGTTAACCCTCAGCCTAATAGAAGTAGGATTTTTTATTAGGCCTACTTACATTTGCAACTGGTCACAAAGGTAGCGTCCTACATAAAACTATAATTTAAAGAAAAAAAGTCTGCATGTTCGAACTTAAAAAATGTAACTAATAATTAAAAGTGCACATTTGTAAATCCCAAACTCTAAAAGTAATTGGAAAGGTAGATACAAATGATGTGTGATATTATGGTTACAATAAAGAATGTAGCCTATCATGCAAATGTTTCCTATTAGCAGGACAATAGACTTTTTACAGCCCGGCTACTGTTGTGAAAATCCCTCAACTTCCAATGTATTCAATGCTTAAGTACTCTAAAGTGTTACATTTCTAACTTAAAACAGCATTTCTTCATCAACATCTTTATGCTTTCATTAATCTTCTTGATCTTCTTCGTAGCAATTTTGAGCAAATTGCTCAAGGGCCACTGTTGATTCGTCTTTGAAGGTGATGTTATTGAATGTCTCGCCAGCTTTGATCCATGCCTGGGCCTTCTTTACATTGTTGAATGTGCTGACAACAAAATCACACAAAAATAATCAATGGAAATCCAATTTATCAACCCATGGAGGTCTGGATTTGGAGTCACACTCAAATTAAAGTGGAAAACCACACTACAGGCTGATCCAACTTTGATGTAATGTCCTTAAAACAAGTCAAATGAGGCTCAGTAGTGTGTGTGGCCTCCACGTGCCTGTATGACCTCCCTACAACGCCTGGGCATGCTCCTGATGAGGTGGCGGATGGTCTCCTGAGGGATCTCCTCCCAGACCTGGACTAAAGCATCCGCCAACTCCTGGACAGTCTGTGGTGCAACGTGGCGTTGGTAGATGGAGTGAGACATGATGTCCCAGATGTGCTCAATTGGATTCAGGTCTGGGGAACGGGCGGGCCAGTCCATAGCATTAATGCCTTCCTCTTGCAGGAACTGCTGACACACTCCAGCCACATGAGGTCTAGCATTGTCTTGCATTAGGAGGAACCCAGGGCCAACCGCACCATCATATGGTCTCACAAGGGGTCTGAGGATCTCATCTCGGTACCTAATGGCAGTCAGGCTACCTCTGGCGAGCACATGGAGGGCTGTGCTCCCCCCAAAGAAATGCCACCCCACACCATGACTGACCCACCGCCAAACCGGTCATGCTGGAGGATGTTGCAGGCAGCAGAACATTCTCCACGGCGTCTCCAGACTCTGTCACGTCTGTCACGTGCTCAGTGTGAACCTGCTTTCATCTGTGAAGAGCACAGGGCGCCAGTGGCGAATTTGCCAATCTTGGTGTTCTCTGGCAAATGCCAAACGTCCTGCACGGTGTTGGGCTGTAAGCACAACCCCCACCTGTGGACGTCAGGCCCTCATACCACCCTCATGGAGTCTGTTTCTGACCGTTTGAGCAGACACATGCACATTTATGGCCTGCTGGAGGTCATTTTGCAGGGCTCTGGCAGTGCTCCTCCTGCTCCTCCTTGCACAAAGGCGGAGGTAGCGGTCCTGCTGCTGGGTTGTTGCCCTCCTACGGCCTCCTCCACATCTCCTGATGTACTGGCCTGTCTCCTGGTAGCGCCTCCATGCTCTGGACACTACGCTGACAGACACAGCAAACCTTCTTGCCACAGCTCGCATTGATGTGCCATCCTGGATGAGCTGCACTACCTGAGCCACTTGTGTGGGTTGTAGACAACGTCTCATGCTACCACTAGAGTGAAAGCACCGCCAGCATTCAAAAGTGACCAAAACATCAGCCAGGAAGCATAGGAACTGAGAAGTGGTCTGTGGTCACCACCTGCTGAACCACTCCTTTATTGGGGGTGTCTTGCAAATTGCCTATAATTTCCACCTGTTGTCTATTCCATTTGCACAACAGCATGTGAAATTTATTGTCAATCAGTGTTGCTTCCTAAGTGGACAGTTTGATTTCACAGAAGTGTGATTGACTTGGAGTTACATTGTGTTGTTTAAGTGTTCCCTTTATTTTTTTGAGCAGTGTATATATATAAATAAATTGGGGGGAATCTTTGTATAGCTTGTATAACCACCACCGAGCTTCAGGCCTAAGAGCACATCTTGTTTAGTTTTAATACCATAATTACTTAGGCCTATATTTCAATACTTATATAGGCTACAGTATCAATCAAACATTCATTCGTACATGTCATCACACAGCATACAAGTAATTTATAATTTCAAGTGCAATCAAGCATTTTAGTTTTCTAATAAAATAAATTAGCTTAAACAATAAATATACGGTTCCATTTCGGAAATTGCATTCATCAATGAATGTGAATGTTTTTAGTCTTTGCTGTAATAAAGGCTTGACAAAAAAATGTCACAAGACTCTCTGGTATGCTTGTAATTTATATTGTGTTATTTGCATTGTTCCAAACAGTCAGAAAGATTACATTAGATTAATAAAATTTAACAGCACCTGTTTGTCACACCTTTTTCCTGATCTTCAGTATTTTCCACAACTAGTCAAATTTATTCCACGCATCTGACTTCCACCTTACCTCCTGAGCAACCAGTAAACATTCTCCCGTTTCAAGTTTATTTGTCACACCCTTTTTTCCATTTTGCTCTCATGTGTTATGGTGTTCTGAGTTTGTAATAACCAATTTATTGATGTGATTATGCGATGCATACATTTACATTTACATTTTAGTCGTTTAGCAGATGCTCTTATCCAGAGCGACTTACAGTAGTGAATGCATACATTTCATACATGTTTTTGCGTCACGTAAAGAGAGCAAGGCTTGAGGGAATAGGGAAGGGATTTCCTAAACATATCAGGGATTTCCGTAACATAACTTTTCAGTCAGAAATGGCTGTAATTATTATGTTGCAGCTTCAGCAACATGGATATTGCGATTAACACTGTTGATGTTTTGTGGTGGTTACTGCAGCAGGGAGGAGAGAGAGACAAAAGGTGCTAGTCACACAGTCACTCGCTGTCATTTCTGAGCCTGGCACAATGAAATCAATTGTGGTCAGACTCTCTCTAGTCATTTGTCTGTCTTAATTATTTAATCAAACTGTGTGCCTAAAGCATCGGACAGGCTCAAGGCATACAGTTGAGTTGATTAAAAACACATAGGATGTGTCTATATGGAAAAATACTTGTTATAACAATCGATTGGTCGAAAGAACAGACGACCCTTGGTCGACCACTATTTTTTGGGGTCGGTGACAGCCCTAATTTTAACCCAGAAATTGTTGAATTGAAGAAGTTTAAGATGCCTATCAATCATTGTTTTTGCGACCAGTGGACAGCCAGTAAAAAATGTGGTCTTGCAACAGCTGCGTAGTGCAGATCCCAGCCTATGGAATAAAAGTTTAAGGGAGTTCCTCCCTTCTAAATTCCTCCATGTTTTGCTCCACATACTATCAAAAACGAGTTTAATTTAAGAAGACCACAAAATAGCAAAAACGGCAAGGGGGATGAATACTTTTACAAGGCGCTGTACCGTGTGTAGTATAGTATTCTCCAGTATACTACAGTTTACTACAGAATTCTATAGTAAGTAATGTAGTTCTCTTTCATGTGGCCATCCTTATTGTGCCATGTTTATAAATCCTCCTCACTGCCACACTGCTGCTGATACTGAGTGCTCTTGGCACTAGCCATGGCAGGAGCATCCCGGTGGGCTCCCCACGTCTCTCTATCTCTCCTGGAGGCTGTCCAGAGAGGGATAACGAGAGACGAGTTTTAAATATCTGCTCATTAGCCACCTGCAAATCAATCTAACGAGGGCCCATGGATTTTTCATTCCCTTTAATCGTGTTGAGGCAGTAGAAAGACGTGCGCCGGTGCTCGTTTCCTCCCAGGCCTGTTGTCCTAGCAAAGGCTGCACCCCCCTCTTTCAATTGATGCTAAAAGGGAGGTTGTGCCAAACCATCTTCATCAGGGTTGAGAATTGGACTACTTAAATATCCATTTACAAAGTACCGGCTGCACTTTGCCAGAAAAGAGCGGATCAAGATGTACTGTTGGTATTGGTAAGCAATCCACATAGTATTATACTTGAACTTTGTTTATTCTCCATAGCGTCTGTAATGAAAGAATAAAGATGTACAGTGACAGGAAGGACTGTGTGTGTGTGATATAAATAGGGACATGATGATATAGCCGCGGAAATAGCTGTTACCTTTGTATCTATCCAAATGCCTTAATTGAAAATAACTTGCACACACTTGACACATCCTTCAAGGAATAGATTGTGGAAAGTACCTCTGGGTCATTGGTTCTCAGCCTGAGGTCTGCAGCCACCTAGAGATCAATGAGAGAAATGCATGGAGTCATTGAACAGTATACTGTACTTGCAGTATATCTTTTAGAAAGAGTCTATGTAATATCCATTTCTGTATGGTACATGTAAAGAGCATATTAAAGGAATAATGGTCAAAAGCATAGAAGTATAATTTCCTTATTTCTGGCTGCTGGTTCACCCATCATTGCATATTGACCTGAATTCACATTCTAATAATTATATTTCTATGGTCACGAGCGCCTAGTGACAGAACTGTCTCCATTATCTTATTTTAAAGTTCCACTGTTCAATAATTCCTTATTTGTACTGTATTATAGAGACATAAATCATTATAAATGAAAAACAATGGACTAAATTAGATTAGGCCTCTCTCCCTGACTTCATTATCTGTTAATTGCAATATTAGTAGGTGATATTCATCAAAGCCAGAAGGGCAATTTGTTAATATTAGATATTATCTGCAGTATTTGATTAATGATACAACAACAAACTGTATGAATTAGTAAAAGAATGTGCTAGATATCTGTGGTATCAGAAAAAGCTTAATTTTCATATGTTCTTCAACATAAAGTTCACTGCATAGGACTTTTATAACAAAGGAAAGCATTTAGTTTATTGCTTAAAAATTGTTAAAGCAGATTCCAAAATAGTTTTCAAACACGAACACTCAAAGTTTGTGTCAAGTCTCATCAAAAGTAACAATCTTTGTAAGTGCTCAAAAGTGAGTGACATCTTGTGGGTTAATAAGAAAATAATTTGTTAATGACAGTTAATTGATCTCTAGACTTGTGTCTGTGGTTCAAGAAGAAGGTCTCTGCGTCTCATTAGACAGATTTTTCTTATTCTTATCAATTTTTTCTTATTCTTCTGCGCATATTCAGTACCACACTAAGTATTGCAGGTATCACACTCTTTATTCCCAAAGTCCAAAATCTGCATTTCTGGAATGTCCTTCATTCCTTGATCTATGAAATGCATGGACAGGTATATGTAGTTTTATTTTCTTCTTCCCCAAAAGAAGAAGGATCAAATGCAGGGAATAAAATAATAGGTTATTTCTGCACTGAATCCCTGCCTTTTCACATATGGTGGTAAAGCAGGGGGAGGGTTAATCCTGACAGCCATTCCTGACATTTGTTAAATCCAACGTCGGCTCTGTCAATAGCAGCCTTGTCGCTAGTTTTGCCACATGCCGTCATGATCCATCAATTTAATTTGAAAGATCACAAGCGTGCTTAGCCACAAGCGATGGCTGCGTTATTCAATAAGCAGCCTATGCCTCATTCTTATCTGTCAGCGGTGCCTGTTGCCCTGGAGCAGGGAAAAGACGATGAATGAGGAATATGTCTTCCACATCTCTCGAACACAGGCAGCTAGCTCGTGGACTTGCCACATCACATGGAGATGTACGGATACAAGATGAAGGGGGTCAAAAGGCTAGGGTCTATTTTTCTCCACTTCCTGTCTGACTGACGTGCCCAAAGTAAACTGCCTGTTACTCAGGCCCAGAATCCAGGATATGCACATAATTGGATCCATTGGATAGAAAACACTTTGAAGTTTGTAGAAATGTTAAAATAATGTATGAGACTATAACACAATAGATATGGTAGGAGAAAATCCAAATAAATTTTTGTTTTGTGAGAGCCCATGCTCTTCCAATGGAACGTATAGGGTCAAATCCAAATCCAGCTCCCAGTTTGCAATTCCTATGGCTTCCACTAGATGTCAACAGTCTTTGTTCAAGGTTTCAGGCTTGTTTCTTCCCAAGCGAGTAAGAATTTAGTGTTTTAGTACTGGGAGTCAGAGTTGGAAATCAGTCGAAGAGGACGTGCACCTGCTAATTTTGCTTTCCTATTGAACATACTTCTTTCTGCATGAAATATTATAGTTTAATTACATTTTAGGGTACCTGAGGATTAAATAGAAACGTATTTTGATTTAGCGGTAGCTTTTTGGATTCCTTTCTCTGCATGTTGAACGAGTGGATTTCTCAAATTGATGGCGCCAACTAAACTGACTTTTTGGGATATAAAAAATGATTTTATCTAACAAAACGACCATGCATGTTGTAGCTGGGACCCTTGGATTGCAAATCAGAGGAAGATTTTCAAAAATTGAATATTTAATTGCTTTTTGTGATTTATAAAGCCTGTGCTGGTTGAAAAATATTTTGATGTGGGGCGCCGCCCTCAAACAATCGCATGGCATGCTTTCGCTGTAAAGCCTGATGTAAATTGGACAATGCAGTTAGACGAACAAGACGTTAAGCTTTTAACTGATATAAGACACTTGTATGTACCTAAATGTTTAATATCCATAATTTATGATTATTTATTTGAATTGCGCGTCGTCCATTTTCACCGGAAGTTGTCGACAGGTGTCCCGCTGTTGAGCTATGTTGAATTAGGGGTTGAATTGCAAAAATAAATGTTTTTGAGTTTGCCTTAGGCTGAGGCTTGGTAGACAGAGGGACCCTTTCCACTTCCTCGCCGTTATGCATCACTACCAATTAATATCTGTTGAGCTAATACAGCCAAATCAGGACTGACTTGAGGGGACAGACTCAGAGCCCAAAGCCACTGAACTTTCCCCACATGACCTGACTAGATATTAGTGGTCCTGATGGCATGGAGGTTACACAATTAGAAATACAAAAAACTGAAGTAGCCATTTGTGCACCAAATACAAGCAGACTTCCCACATCCCTCTTACTGCCCTATCCTGAGGTCAAACCAGGGAGCCTCTGAACATATCAACACATGAGTCCCATGCAGTAGCATTACCAGTCGAGCTACAAAATGTACTGCCCTTGCTGAGCAAGGGAAACAACTACTTCTAGGTTTCAGCTCGTGTGACGTCACAGATTGAATGCTACTAGTGCACAGCTAACTAGCTAGCTATTTCACATCAGAAACATAAGGTTACACCAAAACAGGTTAAACAACTGATTTGTAGGGGAGATAGCATCTCTAACATACAGTGAGGGAAAAAAGTATTTGATCCCCTGCTGATTTTGTACGTTTGCCCACTGACAAAGAAATGATCAGTCTATAAGAAATTATCAGTCTATTCTGGATTTTTTAGTTGTTATTCTGTCTCTCACTGTTCAAATAAACCTACCAATAAAATTACAGACTGATCATTTCTTTGTCAGTGGGCAAACGTACAAAATCAGCAGGGGATCAAATACTTTTTTCCCTCACTGCATACCTGCGAGGACATTTGTCTGGATAAAAGTGCTGCATTAAGTGTTTCCCCAGTGTTTCGTGATGTCAGTTGACATTTTAAGTTGGAGGAAAAGGCTCTCAGCTTCAGTTCATTAATAAAAGTCCAAAACAGGAAGTGCCGTTAACCCAGAGTTATTCCTTCAAAGGTCAAGTTGAACCTGTATAATTACTGAGTGACGGGCTGCTTACAGCCCGGAATTTTATAAAATAAAAGATTGCTGAAGAGAGCGGTGAAAAGGTAAGGACAAAAGAGAAAACGGGAGAAGACAGGAAAAGTTTGGCCTTGAGTGATTGCAGCCATTTGGAATGAACAGTCTGTGTCTGTATATGTGTGTGAGTGTGTGCATACTTGCATGCGTCAAAAAAAGAACCTTGGCATGGATCTTGCCAGAAAGGAACATGTATGGACCTATCGTCCCTTGCATCTTCAATTTCTGCAAATAGAGCCAGATTGGTTTGGAACTGCCATCAACCGTGTGTGAAGAGATACATCTTCATGCTTCAGCTAACAACATGTGTTCCTTTCTGACGATGTGTGACCCATTTCAAGAAGCTAGGCATATGTCACAAATTAGTACTTTACAGGAGAGGCATTTGAACTTAAAAAAAAATTATTATCAAAATTTGTTCCGTCTGAAATGTGAACTTTCATGTGCCTTCATAACAAACTTGTATGCCATCTGCAAATACAAAAAAAATGTTAAATGATGTGGTTATTTGGTTTAGCCACGGAAAAAGTCAGAAACCTTCGCGCTAGCAATGATTGCCTGAGATAATGGATGAGCTGGACAAGCTGAGAGATGAGTTCGGATTGGTCTGCAGTGTAGAATGCTCCTGTCTATAACATGAGCTATTCAGTATGTGTAGATAGTCCTTGCTACTGCAGCTTTTTTGAAAGGTATCATGGAGAACTGAAAAGGTGTTGCTACTGCTGTCAACATTGCTGCCCTGAATTTAACAGGCACTGTCAACAAACATTAGTGGAAAAAGTTGTGATGGACTACTTTCTGGAGGACGATCGTGCCATCTGACTGAATATGAATCAGATGATGAGGAATCCCTGATTTAGGTAAAAACATTTTCATTGAGCCAGACATTGTAGACTCTTCTGATGACAGTGATGGGGAAGAAATGGCGATCAACAGTGTTATTATCACATAAGAAGTTTTGAAATCAGTGGAATCCCCGGTGTAAGCAGAGTATGATTGTAAATGCGGAGGGAGTGGAAAGAAGAACACAAAAGGCTGTTGTATAAAATGCTGTCTCAGGAATACATCTTCAAAATAAGGACAACCATGGCATCCAAAGAGGGAGAAGCGTTCATTCATACATACAAGTCTAGCTACATTTTCAGATATACGTTTCTAATTTTGTCAGAAAGTCATTTTCATTGCAGGTTAAAGCATACTGTTAGCTAGCTAGCTAACATGGAACCTAGTATGTGTATGATCTGTGTAGTAATATTATTTGGATCTCAGAAAGCCATTTGCATTGCTAGTTATATGCTAATGTAAGCTAGCCAGCTAACATAGAACATAGTTGGTTAGCTTTAGCTACCTGCAGATTCATGTATGGTGGCTAGCTATCACAATCAGTTTGTATTGCTAGTAGTAAAACCAGAGGATGAAAGCTGAGGTGCAAAGCTGGCGAACACACTTGAACATAGCCACAGAACAGAAGTACTGGCGAGAGTACTTGTATGCTGCACTGTATGAGTGATTGTGTTGGGTTCAATGGGCAGTGGCAATTACATCTGTATTGATCTATGATTGTAGGTAAGTAAGACCATTTTATTTCTCTCAAAAACATCAATCCTTCCTCGCTCTATACAAAGTGCAAGTCCCTGAGCCATTTTATGGCCACACTAATAAGTAAACAATATGGAGAGGCAAGAGGTGGCTAAATATTTTATTCTTCAAACCCCACACTGCGACCTAAAATGTGGGCAGCACAAACACTAGGGGAGTGGGGGCAAGTCTAAAGTGTAGTCCAGAGAGAACATATGAATAAATCAAATATTACTCTAAGCACACAGCCAAGACAACACAGGAATGGCTTAGGGACATGTCTTCTGAATGTCCTTGAGAGGCCCAACCAGAGCCTGGACTTGAATTTGAACCTGAAAATAGCTGTGCAGCGATGCTCCCCGTCCAACCTGACAGAGCTGCAGAGAAGAATGGGAGAAACTCCCCAAATACAGGTCTGCCAAGCTTATAGTGTCATACCCAAGAAGACTCTACGCTGTAATCGCTGCCAAAGGTGCTTCAACAAAGTAATGAGTAAAGGGTCTGAATACTTATGTAAATGTGATGTTTTTCTATTTGTAATACATTTGAAAAAATTCTAAACATGTTTTTGCTTTTGCTTTGTCATTATGGGGTATTGTGTGTAGATTGGTGCGTGAAAAAAACGATTTAATACATTTTGGAATAAGGCTGTAAAGGAACAAAATGTGAAAAAAGTCAAAGGGTCTGAATACTTTCCGAATGCAATGTAGAATGGAGGGGTTGAGGGTAGCTGAAGGATGGGACTAAAAAAAAACAAAGATAACTATTGTAAAATATACTGTGCCCGTAAGATGTATATAGTATGTATAAGCTGGAAGTAGAAGCCTATGTATTGTTGTCCATTAGTATACTCCAATTAGGGAAGGGGTGGTAGTGTTAGGGGGAAAAAATTTAATAAAAATGTTTTGTTTTTTTAAACAAACATACATATATATATATATATATATATGGGGGATTGGAAATTATGCAGACAATTACATTGATGGAAGCCACAATCTATTTGCAATTTTAGAGCATTCTATATGCAATATTTTTCCTTGTAAAAATGACAAACAACGTTAGAATTAACACAGTAACATAGAAAGCAATCTCTAAGCCAATAAATGGCGTGTTGTTTGTGTTTGCATGGGATACCATTTTTTTTAACGTTTAGCACCTGCAACGATAACGTAAAACCAGGGCAATGTTCTGGCTCCCAGATTGTGAAGTTCATGTGCTTTCATTGGAAAAACAAATACTATCATACTGCAAAACCCCTCCCCAATACATTAACAAGTCTTAAAGAGAATCAAGGATGAAATCGTAAGTTAAAGTAAAACTAAATAAAATGCCGGAAATGGATCAGACACATCTTCAAGAAACCATTCACAAACCAGACAAAATTTAACCTGGAACCCAGAGGGGAAAAGTATCTGGGAAGACCCAGCAAGAGCTGGATACAGTCTGTGGATGCAGAACTAAAAGAAGCAGGAACATCTTTGAAAGAAGTGGAGAAGACAGCCCACTGACCTATGCTCCCCAAAGAGCAAAAGGGTTTAAGTGAAGTAAGTCAAGAAAAAGGACAAATTAGTTTAGAAGACAATAGGGGAGCATCCTAAATGATTATTCATCGTCCCTGCAGAGCCATCTCTCGAGCTGCACAGGTCGCTTGCGTGGAAGATATGAGTCCACAAATACATTTCAGAGCAGCCTGCTAGAGTGGAGGGTGGATTTATTCACAAACCTCATTAATAGTCCAAAGCAAAAGCTCCATCTAATTATGAACCTCGTCCATCACCCATAACAAGGGGCTGTCATCGATATTTAGCGCCACCTCAGAAAAAATAACTCTGATTTATATGCTAAGCGAGGAGCCACAATGAATTCGCAAGTTCCCAATCTTGACACTAATGGCTTTCCATAATCGAATGAATGATGTATTAAGCCCAGGCTGAACCTTGGAGAGACAGAAAAAACGAGGAGGGAGAGACAAACAAAAGTCACAGCGAGTGATTTATTCGAGAAACTCTTGTCGTTGGAGTGAGGGAGAGAGGGTCATGTGACCTCTGGATGAGTCAAGCTAGCAGCAAGTAGGGTGTTGTGATTCTGTTCGGAGAAGTGATTTGAATGCAAGAACCCCTTCTGTCTCACAGTCATTAGCACCTCTTATTTAAAATGAGTTGTGATCAACCATGCATTGTGGGTATTAATAGAGGAGAAGAATGCAGCAGAAAGCGACAATAACACTTAGAATATGGTTATTGTACTCCGAACTGAAACGCAGCAAAACACAGTAACTGATATTACTGTTGTCGTGCACTGCTATTCCTTCACGCTGCATTGTAAAATACAGACCAAGTGTAACTTTGATTTCAGAGTCATTGGCATTGCATATCTTCAAATTAACTCTGGTTTGATATTGCAACTTTAGTCACCCATGATGAAGCTTGGGATCGAAAGTCTAAAACAATAACACAAACAGCAGACAAAATAATGTTTTACAACAACCGAGGCCATTTAGTCTTTGTGCATAGTCTTACCAAACAAAATAATATGATTCATGGATATTATCCTGCATAAGACATTTTTCTAGACCTGTATTTATTTATTGGATTTGAAAATCAATATGTCTTATTATATTAAATGGTTGTTCATAGCTCCACAATATGTCCCCTAATTCACCCATTATGTGCCAGAATCAAGTTTGGTATGGTGAGGTTAATGGTTTCATTAGGCAACACATTGCCACCCAGGGCTGTGCAAACAGCTTCGCTTCTTCTGTTCCTCTATATTTAATTGTTTGTCATTTACACTTATGAAAATATTAAATTACAGGAAACAGATTAGCCTGAGCTAAAAACATTTTATTGCAGCCAACGATTCAGCGCCAATATTTATACTACTGACTAACTATGGCAATGATTTACGAGAACTTATACAGACATGAAACCAGTATGGCTATGTGTAAGGAGAGCTAATTATTGTATCACCACATTTTAGTTAGGCAATCTGGTGGATTGTCTATCCTTCGACGTTTTGATGGTCCCCTGGAGGTTTTGTCTAGTTCTCGGTTGGTCCCGGGGACGTCCCACTCGCAAGAACATTCAGGGAACCTTCAGGGATCCATGACACAACGTCCCAAGAATTCTCTACCCGGGGCTAAAGCTCTGCTACCCAACCCGAGTCTGACAGGCCCCCGAGGTTATACATTGGGCTATGCCCGGTTAGGGCCTGTTTTTCATCAAAATCTAGGGCATGGGTAGGGCTTGGGTATCACTAAATTGATCACTGACATTTTGAATCTGAGACATTTGCTCGTGTTCTGCTGCGCTGTACAGTCATTATCTGACTAAGATCATAAAATGGTGTCAGAAATGCTTAAAACTCTACAAAATATAAGATAGGAGAGATTATACAAATGCTTTGATAGTGTTCCTATCAAAGGACATCAGTAAGGGCCATGTCAGGATTTTCATCTGACTCTCTTCGGGGAAGGCCCATCCCTCCTTCCATACAAGTACTGATCACCTTGATGTTTTTGGCACCTGGAACCTTCCATTGTGAAAACTGAGATTTGTGTGGTGTAAGTGAACTGACTGTATGCAGAATAGTTCAAAGTCTGCAATGCTATATGTGAACTGAAAGACAATTATATCAAGGTCCCTGATGCTGCTGCCCAAGCCAACTACAAGGTTGAGTTCTATGAATATGGGAACTTCCTTAGTCATTGACTGTATAGATGGATGTCATTTTTCCACCAAGTGTCTCTCTACAGCAGATGCTGAGGAGTACAGGAATCTTAAAAACTGGTTCTCAGTAAATGTACAAAGTGTGTGCACTCCAAAATGTGCAGTTCTCCAACATTGTTGCACGTTGGAAAGGTGCAACTCATGAATCAAGGATTTCATTGTGGAATCATACTTGGCGACTTCCTGTTCACCCCCTATCTTCATGCAATAGGACCCGAGCAACAACGGTATAACCAAGCTCATATCCGCTCCAGAGGTGTAGTGGAGCGCATGTTTGGTGTATGGAAGAGTTGTTTCGAGTGTCTCAAAAAAACATTGCACTTTCAACCAAGAAGATGTTGCATTGTCATAATTACAACAGCAGTGCTTCACAATTACCTTAAACAGCATGGCTGACGAGATCCTCGCATTAAAGAAGAGAATGATGCAGATGTTCCCATGGTTGAGGCAGACAATGACAGAAATTGACAAGCTTGCAGAGATGCTTTTGCTATGCAGCAGTTCTGACAACAATGTTAGCTCAAGTGGTTGAAGCAAACAATAGCCATGGATTGGTCACAATTTTTTTTTTTTATTCACAAATAGAAATATAGTAACCCCGAACTGGGGCTGGTTCAAGAAGAACATTGGTACTACTGCTGGTTCATGTTTCTCTCCTCCTTCATAGCCAACTCAACATAAATTATTTGCATCTTCATACCATTCTATTCTTTTAAATAGGTTAGTTTGCACTCATGAAATTCCATGGTCAGTTTCTCATGCATGCTCAGCCTCTGTCTTTGTCCTCTGGCCCAGGTTAGTGACACAATTTTCCCTCAGCTGCTGCAGATGTAGCGGGCTGACCTTCATCCTGTTAAGACAAGTCCCCCCCAAGCTATGGTGACCATCTACCTCTAGAAAATGATTACATTGCTGCATTAGAGAACATTATTTCTTCAAGAGTTGAGTTCATTATATCATTTGTATTATGGGAGTGCAAAAGATGACTGACAACATTGCATATTCCCTGTGTCCTACCAAATGAGGATTGGAACAGTCCCCCATCGGAACTGTCCAATTGGTCATCATCGGGGATACCTTCCAGGGGTTGCTGGCTGTCAATAATCCAGGTCAACAAGTCCCCCAACTCATCTGTCTCTGGTCTTCCCAGTCTTGAAACACTCCCTACGAGAAACAGCATTTGTGTTCTTTAAGTAGATTTTTATGTTTTTCAACAGGAGGACAAGACAATATAGAAATGATACTAGTAATTATTCATGATAATGTTTGTGTTACATTTCTGTCACAAGAAAACTAACATTTCAAAGGGACTCTGATTTGTAAACATTTATGTTTTAAAGTTCATTTCCTGCAATTCTACACATTTTGCAAAAGGGCAAAGAGAAGATTTTTGTAGTTTTACAGCAATTTCTTGCAATTTTACCCATTTTGTAATGACTTATGCCATCTTAATATGATATCTGAGTGAGAATGACTAACACAATCAATGGGGGCCTCCTGAAGGTCAGGGCCCTTGGACGCGTGCCTTATTGGTATACGGCCATGATTACTAGGTTTAGATAGCTGGCTAGACTAACTACCAATCAAGCAATGGGTAACTGGCATTTCTAATTAAGTGACTGTCAGTACTGACATAACAAGAGAAAAACTGCTGTTGCACGTCCACATTTCGAAATTGCACCTTGTGTATTCTACTATTCTTACTCTCAATAGTGAGTTGAGACCCCGAAAATAAATAAATATATATATATATATATAAAATCATTTTGGGGGACGATGGCCTCCTAGCGGCCAGGGGCCATAAGCGACCGCTTATGCCGGGAACCGACCCTGAATATAGGCCACCCACTGATGGGTTAAGGTGGAAGTCCATTCCAGAAAAAAGGACAAATAGTGTTTATCCTGTTTAGGGCGTGGGAGAAATAGAGTTGCCCTGTCTTTTTCCGCCTCTGATTTGTTCTGTGAGAGCATTTCATGACAAATTCTTTCTCAAAGTTCTATTTTATACCGATTCAAATAACTAGTGATCTATTTCCTAATATAAAAGGAAGGATTAAAAAAACATGTACATTATTACTATAAATTACTCAGAACAAAGATACTCTGAAATATTCAACTTGGAAACTGGGAACACAACAATGCTACCCAATTTCTACAAGCTGTTTTTGACAGTTTTGAACTTCAGAAGTCTTGACATGACCAAGTGCTTTTGTTCCTGAGTTTCTGACAATTCAGATTATCGTTACCATCCCCATGATGCAACAGACCAACCATGTCCCCTGATTATTTATATCACAAATGCCACCAGCATGGTTTGGTTTTCCCTTTCATTGTAGACTTGATATTATTACAAAAAGGTCCAGCTTTTAAGTTACAATTCCAATGTTGTACCTCAACTCCCACGATAAAGCCCTCTAAAAGTCCTCCTTGAACTAGTATCACTACTATCTGTGCCACAAATACATAGTAGATAGATACCATCTATACTGAACAAAAATGTAAACGCACTCATGTTTCATGAACTTGAAGTAAAAGATCCCAGACATTTCCGATCACACAAAAAGCGTATTTCTCTCAGTTTGTGCACAAATTTGTTCACATCCCTGTTAGTGAGCATTTCTCCTTTGCCAAGATAATCCATCCACCTGACAGGTGTGGCATATCAAAAAGCTGATTAAACAGCATGATCATTACACAGCATGTGCTGGGGACAATAAAAGGCCTAAAATGTACTGTTTTGTAATCACAATGCAACAGATGTCTCAAGTTTTGAGGGCACACTGACTGACTGCAAGAATGTCCACCAGAACTGCTGCCAGAGAATTTAATTAAATTTCTCTACAATAAGCCACCTCCAATGTCATTTTAGAGAATTTGGCAGTATGAAAAACATGCCTCACAACTGCAGGCCACGTGTAACCACGTCAGCCCAGGACCTCCACATACGGCTTCTTTATCTGCGGGATCATCTGAGACCAGCCACCCGGACAGCTGATGAAAGTTTGAGTTTGCGTAACCAAAGAATTTCTGCACAAACTTTCAGAAACCGTCTCAGGGAAGTTCATCTGCGTGCTCGTCGTTCACACCGGGATCTTGACCTGACCTGCAGTTCGGCGTTGTGACTGACTTTAGTGGGCAAAGCATCGTAACTGAGTTTAGTGGGCAAATGCTCACCTTCGATGGCCTTTGGCACATTAGAGAAGTGTGCTCTTCATGGATGAATCCTGGTTTCAGCTGTACCAGGTAGATGGCAGACACTGTGAATGGCGTCGTGTGGCTGAGTGATTTTCTGAGGACAACGTTGTGAACAGAGTGCCCCGTGGTGGTGGTGGTGGGGTTACGGTATGGGCAGGCATAAGCTACGGACAACGAACACAATTGCATTTTATCCATGGCAATTTGAATGCACAGAGATACCGTGCCGAGATCCGAGGCCCATTGTTGTGCCATTCATCAGCCGCCATCACCTCATGTTTCAGCATGATAATGCACGGCCCCATGTTGCAAGGATCTGTACACATTTCCTGGTACTTGAAAATGTCCAAGTTCTTCCATGGCCTGCATACTCACCAGACATGTCACCCATTGAGCATCAGGTATGCCCTGGATCGTCGTGTATGACAGCGTGTTCCAGTACCCACCAATATCCACAATCAACAGCCTGATCAACTCTATGCATGAGGCAAATGCTGATCACACCAGATACTGACTGGTTTTCTGATCCACACTCTTACCTTTTTTTAAGGCATCTGTGATCAACAGATGTATATCTGTATTCCCAGTCATATGAAGTCCATAGACCAGGGCCTAAAGAATTTATTTCAATTGACTTATTTCCTTATATGAACTGTAACACCCTAATATATTTTCAATTGTTGCATGTTGCATTTATATTTTTGTTTAGTGTTTTGTTATAATTTTTAAAATTAGTTTTTTTAATGGATGGAACTGATTACACATTTCTGCTTGAGTGACTTAATGATCTGCTAGAATCAATGAATAAAGAATACCAATCAATCATTCGGAAGAGAGGGCAGGTTATATGTGGCACCTGAGGAGATTCCACTGGTCCTCTGCTTCTCTTTGATTAATGCCTCGCTTCATTCTCCACCATGACCGGGCCTCCCACATTGCATTGCAGACCACTGCCTCAAGACCCGATTTTCCCTTCCCCCTCGCTACCAGGCATCCTTGACTCCAAGCTGACGAGACCGCCAATGCAGCATTTTAATAGTGTCCCCATTGTGATAAATCAAACACTTTGACCCAGTCAAAGCTATTTCAGCTGTTTGAAAATATATAACTTGATGTAACCGTTTCGGTTGCCCTTCACTTGCACCTCACCTACAAAGACTTTAAAAGCATGATGGGGGGGTTTGCTCCCTCAAACGAAAATTGAGGTTTATTTTGTCCTGGTTGTTAGTCACAGGTTGCAGCATTTAATTAAAATAAACCAACATTTCCAGCTGTGATACCGAATTAGCCAGAGCTTGCGATAAACCCATTTTTGTCCACAGAGTTTGAAAATCCTCTGTATTAATTCTGTTCAACAGAGGGCAAAAAGCGAGGGTTTATTCTATGCTCAAGACAAAGGTAATCTGTAAGGGCAGAACTTAAGAGTCGAGGCCAGCTGCAAGGCCAAGCATCCAATGCATATTTTAGGGGAGAAAATTACTTTAAAGCATTTTGGGAAAGAACGCTTCTATCATTAATATGTTTAAAATGGCTGAATAAAGAATAATTGAAATCGCAGACATGCATCTTTGTAAGTGGCCTTTATTGCCTCCCGCTTTCTTTAAAGGCCACCATAGGGTGCCCGCAGAAGGCAAGAATTGTGGTTAATGGTGGCATCAATATGGCTGTAATGTCATTGAGTGACGCATCTCGGTCATTATCCGGGCCGCTAGAGAGGTGTCCCTGCTCGCAGTAATGACCGAGATGTCAAGAAAACAAACGTTATTACCAGGCATTAAATATGGTGGTGATTTCTGCAGCCGAAGTGCAGGAATATAGCCGTCAGTTGCCAGTCTGAAATTTCTGTCAAAAAATAATATGCAAGGTCATCTAGGGTTGGGATGAATGTGAATGAACGAGGCTGTTTGTTTGCCTGTCTGGAGGCTCGATAAAAGTCTATGGCTTGCAGTCCCCACTCTCACTAAGCAGTTACATGGGTGTAATGCAGTACTAAGTGGAGAATTGCAGGTGTGTGAGTATGTGTAAGGGAGTGGGACATAAGAACATACATCAATTTAGGAGAGACAGCCTATACAAAAGAATCAATTCTCAGTTCAAAATGGTGGTTTGGACATATCTATAGTATGTACAATGTTATTTGGCAAGATATGAGGAGGTACACATATGTATTATGGATACTATTTCAAGGACATCTACTCGAAACAGTGCCTGAGGAAGACACGCAGCATCATCAAGGACGAGCTGTTCTCTCCCATGGTGCTGAACTGGATGGGGAAGATGGCGCGATGGCGCCGTAGCTTTTGCTTGTTTGTGATTCTTTTGGAGTATATCTTTAAAACCTGTTAGGTCTAGGGGGCAGTATTTGCACGGCCGGATAAAAAATGTACCCGATTTAATCTGGTTACTACTCCTGCCCAGTAACTAGAATATGCATATAATTGTTTGATTTGGATAGAAAACACCCTAAAGTTTCTAAAACTGTTTGAATGGTGTCTGTGAGTATAACATAACTCATATGGAAGTCAAAACCCTGAGACAAATCCTGACAGGAAACTGAAATCTGATGTGTGGATATCACTTCAAACATTTGCCATTGAAACGCACAGTGGCTTGTGAATCATTTAGCACTTCCTATGGCTTCCACTAGATGTCCCCAGTCTTTACAAAGTGGTTTGAGTCTCCTATGGTAGTAACTGACCCAAAGAGAGGCTGTGGCACTTGGTCACAGGGGATGGGCCATTACCATTGTGACGTCGGCGCCCATGACTACTCTCCCTTTTCGAAACGTTTTGAAAAACAATGCAACCGTCCCAATGGAATATTATTGAAGCCCTGGTGGAAAAAGCCCCTAAAGATTTATGTTATACAACGTTTGACATGTTTGAACGAACTTAAATATATTTTTTGCTCATTCCTGACGACAAGTCAGACTCACACGGTACATTTTCACTAGCCTTCGGAGCGCGCTAACACTATTGGGACATAAATTATTAACTTTTTTGAACAAAACTACATTTGTTATGGACCTGGGATTCCTAGAAGTGCCTTCTGATAAAGATAATCAAAGGTAAGGTATTATTTACAATAGTATTTTTGATGGTTGATCGTTCCAAGTTGGCTCCAACATGTATAGCCTAGACTTTTTTTCTGGGCATACCACGTCGTTTATTGCAAAGTGTGATTTCCCAGTAAAGTTATTTTTAAATCTGGCAAAGCGATGGCATTCAAGACATGTTAATCTATAAGTCTTTGAATGACAATATTACATTTTAACAATGTTTTTGAATAGTAATTTTGTAAATTGTAGCGCTAATAAACCGGAAGCATTTGAGGGAAAAGATTTTCTGAACATCATGCGCCGATGTAAAATGCTGTTTTTATATATAAATATGAACTTAATCGAACGAAAAATGCATGTATTGTGTAACATGATGTCCTAGGAGTGTCATCTGATGAAGGTTGTCAAAGGTTAGTGCTGCATTTAGCTGTGTTTTGGGCATTTGTGATGCATGCTAGTTGCTTTGAAAATGGCTGTGTGATTATTTCTGGCTGGGTACTCTGCTGACATAATCTAATGTTTTGCTTTTGCTGTAAAGCCTTTTTGAAATCGGACAGTGTGGTTCGATTCAGGAGAGGTGTATCTATAAAACGGTGTAAAATAGTCATATGTTTGAGAAATTGAAGTTAAAGCATTTATGAGGTTTTGCATTTAGCGCGACGCGATTCCACTGGCTGTTGATTAGGGTGGGACGCAAGCGTCCCACTGGCCCAGACAGGTTAACTTATTTTCACAAAATGTATCCGCTATCATTTCATATAGCCAACAAGAACCTTTGAACGTCAGATCAGCAGTTACTTACTTTGACTCATGGGCTCTTTCTGTCAATACCGACCCAATTTTCAGGGTATGCAAGAGGAAATGCCAGCGTTACAGTGGCAGGAGAGGGGGAGTCCTGGCAAGATTAAGGCGAAGGGAAAACCGGCCACTTCTTCCCTCCATTCTACAGTGCCTTGCAAAAGTATTCATCCCCCTTGGCGTTTTTCCTATTTTGTTGCATTACAACCTGTAACTTAAATAGATATTTATTTGGATTTCATGTAATGGACATACACAAAATGGACCAAATTGGTGAAGTGAAATGAAAACAATAACGTGTTTAAAAAAATTATAAAAAATAAAAACGTAAAAGTGGTGCGTGCATATGTATTCACCTCCTTTGCTATGAAGCCCCTAAATACAATCTGGTGCAACCAATTACCCTCAGAAGTCCCATAATTAGTTAGATTGCACACAGGTGGACTTTAAGTGTCACATGATCTCAGTATATATAAACCTGTTCTGAAAGGCCCCAGAATCTGCAACACCACTAAGCAACGGGTACCACCAAGCAAGCGCTAATATGAAGACCGAGGAGCTCTCCAAAACAGGTCGGAAACAAAGTTGTAGAGAAGTACAGATCACGGTTGGGTTATAAAAAAATATCCGAAACTTTGAACATCCCAGGAGCACCATTAAATCCGTTATTAAATAATGGAAAGAATATGGCATCACAACAAACCTGCCAAGAGAGGGCCGCCCACCAGAACTCATGGACAAGGCAAGGAAGGCATTAATCAGAGAGGCAACAAAGAGACCAAATATAACTTTGAAGGAGCTGCAAAGCTCCACAGCGGAGATTGGAGTATCTATCCATAGGGCCACTTTAAGCTCCACAGAGCTGGGCTTTTAGGAAGAGTGGCATAAAGAAAAAAATAAGCAAACACATTTGGTGTTAGCCAAAAGACTCCCCAAACATATGGAAGAAGGTACTCTGGTCAGATGAGACTAAAATTTAACTTTTTGGCCATCAAGGAAAATGCTATGTCTGGTGCAAACCCAACACCTCTCATCACCCCGAGGCCACTATCCCCACAGTGAAACATGGTGGTGGCAGCATCATGCTGTGGGGATGTTTTTAATCGGCAGGGACTGGAAAACTGGTCAGAATTGAAAGAATGATGGATGGCGCTAAATACAGGGATATTCTTGCGGTAAACCTGTTTCAGGCTTCCAGAGATTTGAGACTGGGACAGCGGTTCACCGTCAGCAGGACAATGACACTATTCATACTGCTAAAGCAACACTTGAGTGGTTTAAGGGGAAACATTTAAATGTCTTGGAATGGCCTAGTCAAAGCTCAGACCTCAATCCAATTGAGAATATGTGGTATGACTTAAATATTGCTGTTCACCAGCGGAACCCATCTAACTTGAAGCAGCTGGAGCAATTTTGCATTGAAGAATGGGCAAAAATCCCAGTGGCTAGATGTGCCAAGCTTACAGAGACATACCCCAAGAGACTTGCAGCTGTAATTTCTGCAAAAGGTGGCTCTACAAAGTATGGGGGTGAATAGATATTTCAGTTTTCTGTTTCTTGTCTCTTTTTTTGTCTTATTTCTTGTTTGTTTCACAATAAAAAATATTTTGCATCTTCAAAGTGGTAGGCATGTTGTGTAAATCAAATGATACAAATTCCCCCAAAATCTATTGTAATTCTAGGTTGTAAGGCTACAAAGAGGTGAATACTTTGTCAAGCCACTGTAGGCCTAAAATGAAACTCAAAACATGCTATTCTTCAGAAAATAAATTGTCTTAGTATCATGTTTCTTTATGACTTTCCTAAACAAAATCTTAAAATCAATTTCTTTGTGATTGTGTATATTAAATGTATTTATTAGACTGGTGGCTATAGGTACTCGTCGAGGCCTGGCTATTCTATTGTTAAATATGCATACGGTCATTTTGCGCTTTGAGGTAGAAATCATCAGAATGTGTTTGTCTTTTATGTTATTTATCTCACAGTTCTGCTAGAGTGTAAAATACACACTGTATTTAGGATTAGTCAGGGACAGGTGGGTTCAAGGTTGTTATCTAAAATAAGCTATTGAAATTACTATGTTGAAAATGGTCAGATTGACCCTCTTGGCAGTTCTAGTGTTAACACTGAGGTTAGGGCTAAGGACAGGGCCACCACACACAGGGCTATCGCAGAAATTCCTGAGGCTATGACTGAGGACAAGAACAAGTATAATAAGTCCAACTATGACCTCCGCAGAGTCATCAAACGAGCAAAGACAATATAGGAATATAGGAATAAGTTGGAATCATACCGCATGTGGCAGGGGCTACAGTCCATTATGGATTACAAAAGAAGACGCAGCCATGATCTGCCCAACAATGCCTCTCTTCCAGTCTAACTCAATACCCTTTATGCGCACTTCAACAATAACAACGTCGTACAATGCGTGCCCTCACCGATCCAGAGGACTAGGTGATCTCGCTGTCCGAGGTCGATGTGAGTAATGTCTTTAATCAGGTCGACACTTGCAGGGCCACGGGCCAGACGGTATTCCAGGGCCCATTTTCAGAGCATGCGCAGATCAGCTGGTAGGCATAGTTTTCAACCTCTCCTTGTCCCAGTCTGTAATCCCCACAAGTCTTAACCTCTTATGACTAGGGGGCAGTATTTTCACGGCTGGATAAAAAACGTACCCGATTAAATCTGATTATTAGTCCTGCCCAGAAACTAGAATATGCATATAATTATTAGCTTTGGATAGAAAACACTCCAAAGTTTCTAAAACTGTTTGAATGGCGTCTGTGAGTATAACAGAACTCCTATGGCAGGCAAAAACCTGAGAAGGTTCTGTTCAGGAAGTACCCTGTCTGAACATTTCTTGCCCTTGTTGATTCTCTCTATCTTTTACAAAGGATCTCTGCTCTTACGTGACACTTCCCACGTCTCCAATGGGCTCTCAGAGCCCGGGAAAAACAGGAATGACGTAATTCAAAGCCCTGGCTGAAGCACACGAGAGCAAAAGCTAAGTGGGCAATCAGTGGAGAAATGCTTAGGCTCGCGACCTGCCCCGCCCCCGTCTTTCGGTTTTTCCCTCAGTTTACAGACATGCAGATTCCCGGTCGGAATATTATCGCTTTTCTACGAGATAAATTGCATAAAAATTGGTTTTAAACAGCGGTTGACATGCTTCGAAGTACGGTAATGGAATATTTCGAATTTTTTTGTCACGTTCTGCGCCATGCGCACGACCGTGATTTACCATTGGGATAGTGTCTAGAACGCACGAACAAAACGTCGTTGATGGAACATAACGATGGATTATTTGGGACCAAACCAACATTTGTTATTGAAGTAGAAGTCCTGGGAGTGCGTTCTGACGAAGAACAGGAAAGGTAAGACCATTTTTCTTATAGGAAATGTGATTTTGGTGAAGGCTAAACTAGTTGGGTGTCTAAATAGCTAGCCCTGTGATGCCGGGCTATGTACTTAGAATATTGCAAAATGTGCTTCATCCGAAAAGCTATTTTAAAATCGGACATATCGAGTGCATAGAGGAGTTCTGTATCTATAATTCTTAAAATAATTGTTATGCTTTTTGTGAACGTTTATCGTGAGTAATTTAGTAAATTCGCCGGAAGTGTTCGGTGGGAATGCTAGTTCTGAACATCACATGCTAATGTAAAAAGCTGGTTTTTGATATAAATATGAACTTGATTGAACAGACATGCATGTATTGTATAACATAATGTCCTAGGTGTGTCATCTGATGAAGATAATCAAAGGTTAGTGCTGCATTTAGCTGTGGTTTTGTTTTTTGTGACATTATATGCTAGCTTGAAAAATGGGTGTCTGATTATTTCTGGCTGGGTACTCTGCTGACATAATCTAATGTTTTGCTTTCGCTGTAAAGCCTTTTTGAAATCGGACAGTGTGGTTAGATTAACGAGAGTCTTGTCTTTAAATAGCTGTAAAATAGTCATATGTTTGAAAAGTGGAAGTTTTCGGATTTTAGAGGAGTTTGTATTTCGCGCCCGGCCCACCTAGATAAGAGGAATACATGTGTGAGAATGCTGTTCATTGATTACAGCTCAGCGTTCAACACCATTGTCCCCTCCAAGCTCGTCTCCAAGCATAGGACCATGGGACTGAACACCACCCTGGAATTCCTGACTGGCCGACCCCAGATGGTGAGGGTAGGCACAATCACCTTTGCCACGCTGACCCTCAACATGGGGGTCCCACATGGGTGTGTGCTTAGTCCCCTCCTGTACTACACCCATGACTGCGTGACCATGCACGACTCCAACACCATCATCAAGTTTGCTGAAGCCACAACAGTGATAGGCCTAATCACCGGCAACAATGAGACAGCCTACAGGGAGGATGTCAGTGACCTGGCAGAGGGGTGCTGGAACAACAACCTCTCCCTCAACATCAATAAGACAAAGGAGCTGATCGTGGACTACGGGGCTGCAGTGGAGTGGGTTGAGAGCTTCAAGTTCCTCGGTGTCCATGTCACTAAGGACTTAAAATGGTCCACTCGCGCAGTAGTGAGGAAGGTGCGACAGCGCCTCTTCACCCTCAGGAAGTTGAAAAGGTTTGGCATGGGCTCTCAAATCCTCAAAAAGTTATACAGCTCCACCATTGAGAGTATCTTGCTTGACTGGCTGCATCACTGCAGTGGTGGTGCAAACAGCCCAGTACATCACTGGGGCCGAGGAGCTCCCTGACATCCAGGACCTCTATATCAGGCAGTGCCAAATGAAGGCCCGGAAAATCATTAAAAGACTCCAGCCAACCAAGCCATAGACTGTTCTCTCAACTTTCGCACGGTAAGCAGTACCGGTGCATCAAGTCAGACCAACAGGCTCCTGAACAGCTTCTACCCCCAAGCCAAAAGACTGCTAAAGAGCTAACAGAATGGCTACACGGTCTGAGTTGACCCTTGCGTTTTATTTTTGTCTCTATGCACACTCACAGGACTCTACACACACACATACATAACATGCACACATATTCATACTGACTCTACACACGCACACGCACTAATGTTAGCAGTTGATGTTACTCTTCTCTTTACACTTGAACTGGACTGACCACCTGCTCTGATTCTCTGCACCTAAGCACACACACACACACACACACACACACACACACACACACACACACACACACACACACACACACACACACACACACACACACACACACACACACTACAACTGCTGCTACCAGACTCATATTATACTGCTCACTTTATACACTGCCCCCCATCCCACCCTTGGGGTGGCAGGTAGCCTAGTGGTTAGAGCATTGGACTAGTAACCGAAAGGTTGCAAGATCAAATCCCTGAGCTGACAAGGTAAAAATCTGTCATTCTGCCCTTGACCAAACCCACTGTTCCTAGGCTGTCATGGAAAATAAGACTTGCCTAGTTAAATAAAACATATGTAAATATTGTACCTTCCTGTGTTATAGTAAAAGTAGCCATTTACTTTATGTTCATATTCTTACATTTTATGATTTCTTATTTTTGTTGCATTGTCAAGAAGGATCCTGCAAATAAGCATTTCATTGGAAGATGTATAAAACGTAAAACCAAACAATTATGATTGTATTGGGTACTATAATAGCAATTCAAAAACACATAGACACACAGTATACAGCATATTAAATAGATTAGAACACAACCTGGTATGCAGGCAAAGGATAACGCAATGAATAAACAATACAGCAAAACCAACAATAAATCACCTGTATGATATGGACGCATGGATACAAATGTGCCCTGGACAATAATGTAAACACAACTGTGGACGGAGGTGGTCTTTGAAGTCTAGGCACATGCTTACAATTCCAATATTCATCTACTGATTCGCAAGCAGAATACACCACAGATTCTCAGACTCATTGGGTGCCTTAGCTTTTTCCACACTGAACTGCTATGGTAAGTTATATTACATTGGATGTGTTTGTGTGTGATATGACTTACTGTATGCATTTTCCCATTATTTCACCACAAACTTACTCATTCGAGATCCCCCCGTAGTTTGTCTGCATATGTGTGAGTGTGTGTGTCTGTGACATCTGGCCTGCCTGCTGTCTCTCTCCTTGCCCACTCGTTGGTTCTCTAGTTATGCCCAGACGCGTTCAGTAACAACACTCACCCGTCAGGCCTTGATAAGGCCTCGGCACACAGCTGACGGGCATTGCTATGCATTTTTTAAGGTGCACTTTTCCCTCTCTGGAACTGGCTTCGGAGCCTCTTATTAAAATGGAAGCCACTTACCGGTGAGCAGAAAGGTTGTGACAAACCCCCAAGGCTAATTAAGAAAACTGGCTGTTTCCTCACCTCCAGCAAGGCAACAGTAAAGAATACAGTCGCCAATGAGGTGGCAGAGTTAGGATGGAATAAACACAGGATATTCCTTTTCTACTCCTCTGTAATATGTGACCCTAATCTAAGCGCTTCCAGGGATATGGTGGAGAGGAAAAGGCATAGGGGAGAGTGGGTTTAAGTTGAGCAATTCTTTACATTCAGCATCATTCTGTCAAGGGAAATATTGTACTTTTTCTAACAAAGATATCTACATATATTTTAGGATGTTGTTAATACCTGGAAATAATCAAAATACATGTAAACATTACAGTTTTGAAAACATGACTTGCACAAAAAAACGTAATTTGCTTACCACTTTTTCCATGTGGTTTATTCCTTCTCAGACTCCATGAAATGATGACCTCACTAAATATTTGGTCAAATTATTAATTTCGTGTACGGTTTCATAAAAACAAGGGTGGCTCAACAAACCACTTTGGCTCAACTTACCCACTTCCCCCTACTGTTGCTAGCTATCTCACTTTCTAACCGAGGTGCATGAATAAAGGAGCTACCTGGAAATGGGAAAGATATTCAGAAATTCTCAAAGGACAATGGAAGTTGACTACAGATGCCATATCTTAATTTGATCATCTTGTTGCAATAATCTTCCTGCACAGCAGAAAATGCAAGCTTGTAGTGTGTTCAAGGTTTCAATTTTCACTTTAAAATGGAGAAAAAAAACGGTTTGCCCTAACGCAAAATGTTTCAATCCATTAAAAAATGTCCATTAATTATTATTCCACATAATAATTTGCATTTCCTGTTACCGCAGGATTATTTTCCTGCTGTGAGAAACTGGGTCAAGTTAAAACTTTGGAAAAAGGGTCTTTCACATTCCCGTGAACATGCTTAAGGGGAAATATTAGATGGAGGAAAAACCTTAGATGTGATCCTGTGTGACTTAATTTATAGCAATTCCGAGGTCATGGATTAAATTCCAGCAGGGATCAAATTCTAAATACATGTACACTTACTGAAACGTGTCACTTTGGATAAAAGTGCATGTCAAGTGGCATACAGTGGCTTGTGAAAGTATTCACCCCACTTGGCATTTTTACAATTTTGTTGCCCTACAACCTGAAATTAAAATCAACTTTTGGGGGGTTTGTATCATTTGATTAACACAACATACCTAACACGTTGAAGATGCAAAATATTTTTTCTTGTGAAACAAACAAGAAATAAGACAAAAAAACAGAACTTGACCGTGCATAACTATTCACCCCCAAAGTCAATACACGTTTTGCAGCAATTACAGCTGCAAGTCTCTTGGGGTATGTCTCTATAAACTTGGCACATCTAGCCACTGGGATTCTTTCCCATTCTTCAAGGCAAAACTGTTCCAGCTGCTTCAAGTTGTATAGATTCCACTGTTGTACAGCAATGTTTAAGTCATAGCACAGATTATCAACTGGATTGAGGTCTGGGCTTTGACTAGGCCATTCTAAGATATTTAAATGTTTCCCCTTCATTTAACCAGGTAGCCTAGTTGAGAACAAGTTCTCATTTACAACTGCGACCTGGCCAAGATAGAGCAAAGCAGTTCGACACATACAACAACACAGAGTTACACATGGAATAAACAAACACAGTCAATAACACAATAGAGAAAAAAAAGTATATATACAGTGTGTGCAAATGAGGTAAGATAAGGCAGGTAAGGCAATAAATAGGCCATAGTGGTGAAATAATTACAATTAAGCAATTAAACACTGGAGTGGTAGATGTGCAAAAGATGAATGTGCAAGTAGAGATACTGGGATGCAAAGAAGCAAAAAAAAAAACTGTATAGGGATGAGGTAGTTGGATGGGCTATTTACAGATGGGCCATGCACAGGTACAGTGATCTGTGAGCTGCTCTGACAGCTGGTGCCTATAGTTAGTGAAGGGAGATATGGATCACCAGCTTCAGTGATTTTTTGCAGTTCGTTCCAGTCATTGGCAGCAGAGAACTGGAAAGAAAGGCGGCCAAACGAGGAATTGGCTTTGGGTGTGACCAGTGAAATATAACTGCTGGAGTGTGTGCTATGGGTGGGTGCTACTATGGTGACCAATGATCTGACATAAGGCGGGGCTTTACCTAGCAAAGACTTGTAGATGACCTGGAGCCAGTGGGTTTGGCGACAAATAGGAAGTGAGGGCCAGCCAACAGGTCGCAGTGGTGGGTAGTATATGGGGCTTTGGTGACAAAACGGATGGCACTGTGATAGATTGCATCCAATTTGCTGAGTAGAGTGTTGGAGGCTATTTTGTAAATGACGTCGTCGAGGATCGGGAGGATAGTCAGTTTTACGAGGGTATGTTTGGCAGCATGAGTGAAGGATGCTTTGTGAAATAGGAAGCCGATTCTAGATTTAATTTTGGATTGGAGATGCTTAATGTGAGTCTGGAAAGAGAGTTTTACAGTCTAACCAGACACCTAGGTATTTGTAGTTGTCCACATATCCTAAGTCCGAACCATCCAGAGTAGTGATGCTGGACGTGTGGGCAGGTGCGGGCAGCGATCGATTGAAGAGGATGCATTCAGTTTTACTTGCATTTAAGAGCAGTTGGAGGCCACGGAAGGAGAGTTGTTTGACAGTGAAGCTCGTCTGGAGGTTTGTTAACACAGTGTCCAAAGATGGGCCAGAAGTATACAGAATGGTGTCCACTGCATAGAGGTGGATCAGAGAATCCCTTGCAGCAAGAGCGACATCATTGATGTATACAGAGAAGAGAGTCGGCTTGTGGCAGGCCTTCCGATTTGACACACTAAACTCTGTCTGAGAAGTAGTTGGTGAACCAAGCGAGGCAGTCATTTAAGAAACCAAGGCTGTTTTAGTCTGCCGATAAGAATGTGGCGATTGACAGAATCAAAAGCCTTGGCCAGGTCGATGAATACAGCTGCACAGTATTGTTTCTTATCGATGGCGGTTATGATATCGTTTAGGACCTTGAGCGTGGCAGAGGTGCACCCATGACCAGCTCGGAAACCAGATTGCATAACGGCGAAGGTACGGTGGGATTCAAAATTGTCGGTGATCTGTTAACTTGGCTTTAGAAAAGTTTAGAGGGGCAGGGTAGGATAGATATAGGTCTGTAGCATTTGGGCAGCTGTCCAATCTTTGGGGATCTCAGACGATACTAAAGAGGTTGAACAGGCTAGTAATAGGGGTTGCAAAAATTTTGGCTGACAATTTTAGAAAGAGAGGGTCCAGATTGTCTTGCCCTGCTGATTTGTAGGGGTCCAGATTTTGCAGCTCTTTCAGAACATCAGCCATCTGGATTTGGGTGAAGGAGAAATGGCGGAGGCTTGGGCAAGTTGCTGTGGGGGGTGCAGGGCTGTTGACCAGGGTAGGGGTGGCTAGGTGGAAAGCATGGCCAGCTGAAGAAAAATGCTTATTGAAATTCTCAATTATTGTGGATTTATCGGTGGTGACAATGTTTCCTTTTCTTAGTGCAGTGGGCAGCTGGGAGGAGGTGCTCTTATTCTCCATGGACTTTACAGTGTCCCAGAACTTTTTGGAGTTTGTGCTGCAGGATGCAAATTTCTGTTTGAAAAAGCTAGCCTTTGCTTTCCTAACTGCCTGTGTATATTGGTTCCTGACTTCACTGAAAAGTAGCATATCGCGGGGGCTATTTGATGCTAATGCCGTACGCCACAGGATGTTTTTGTGCTGGTCAAGGGCAGTCAGGTCTGGAGTAAACCCCGGGCTATATCTGTTCCTAATTCTACATTCTTTGAATGGGGCATGCTTCTTTAGGATTGTGAGGAAAGCACTTTTAAAGAATAACCAGGCATCTTCTACTGACGGAATGAGGTCAATATCCTTCCAGGATACTCGGGCCAGGTCAATTAGAAAGGCCTGTTCGCTGAAGTGTTTTAGGGAGCGTTTGACAGTGATGAGGGGTGATCATTTGACCACAGACCCATTACGGACGCAAGCAATGAGGCAGTGATTGATGAGATCCTGGTGTAAGACAGCAGAGGTATTTGGTGGGCAGGTTGGTTAGGATGATATCTATGAGGGTGCCTGTGTTTACAGATTTGGGGATGTACCTGGTAGGTTTATTGATAATTTGTGTGAGATTGAGGGCATCAAGATTAGATTGTAGGATGGCCGGGATGTTAAGCATGTCCCAGTTTTGGTCACCTAACAGCATGAGGTCTGAAGATAGATGGTGGGCAATCGATTCACAGGGCACAGCTGGGGGCAGAAGGTGGTCTATAGCAAGCGGCAACGGTGAGAGACTTGTTTCTGGAAAGGTGGATCTTTAAAATTATAAGCTCAAATTGTTTGGGCACAGACCTGGATAGTAAGACATAACTCTGCCGGCTATCTCTGCAGTAGATTGCAACTCCGCCCCCTTTGGCAGTTCTATCTTGTCGGGAAATGTTATAGCTAGGGATGGAAATGTCAGGGTTTTTGGTGGCCTTCCTAGGCCAGGATTCAGACACAGCTAGGACATCCGGGTTGGCAGAGTGTTCTAAAGCAGTGAATAAAACAAACTTAGGCAGGAGCCTTCTAATGTTAACATGCATGAAACCAAGGCTTTTATGAAGAATAGAAGAAGTCAACAAATGAGAGGGCTTGGGGAATGGGAGTGGAGCAAGGCACTGCAGGGCCTGGATTAACCTCTACATCACCAGAGGAGCAGAAGGATAAGGTAACGGATAATCGCTAAAATAACTGGTCGTCTAGTACGTTCGGCGCGGTAGAATAGATTCAATGCCTAATGTACAGACAAGGGTATGGTCGGATGAGAATACAGTTGAGGTAAACCTAGGCATTGATTGACGATGAGAGAGGTGTTGTCTCTAGAGACATCAATTAAACCAGGTGAGGTCACTGCATGTGTGGGAGGTGGGACAAGAGGATTAGCTGAGGCATGTTGAGGGGGGTTGGAGGCTCCACAGTTAAATAAGACAATAATCACTAACCAAAACAGCAATGGACAAGGCATATTGACATTAGGGAGAGGCATGCGTAGCCAAGTGATCATAGGGTCCAATGAGTAGCTGGACAGGCTGGAGACACAGCGATTCAGAAGGCTAGCAGGCCGGGGCTACCAGGCTAGCAGAAGGGCCTTAGAGGGATGTCGCGATGGAAGAAGTCTGTTGTTGTAGCCCCCTCGTGCGGTTACATCGGCAGACCAGTCGTGATGGATCAGCAGGGGTCCGTGTAGTTTGCCAATTGGCAAAATAGGTATTGTAGCCCAAGAAATTTACTGATGGAACACTTCAGCTAAAGGAGCCTGTTGAAAAACCCCCTTGGACATATTACGTCGGTAGTCCAGTTGTGATGGATCGGCGGGGATCCGTATTGGCAATAAAAGGGGGTCCAGGCCAATTGGCAAAATAGGTATTGTAGCCCAAGGAGTGGCTGATGGACCTCTTCAGCTAGCCGGGAGATGGGCCTAGCATAGGCTTGCTCCAGGCTAATTGGTGCTTGCTTTGGGACAGAGATGTTAGCCAGGAGAAGCAAATTGGATAGCAGCTAGCTAGTTGCAATGATCCAGGTGAATATGTTCAGAGCTTGCGGTAGGAATCCGGAGATAAAGGAGTCCGATTAGCTTTGGGTTGAAACACGCTGTACAGACTGGCAGGAGTTGTCCTGGCTAAAGTTTAGCTGATGACCGCCAGCAGTGGCTAGCTGACTACTAGCTATTAGGTAGTTAGCTGGCTAGCCTCTGTTGAGGGTTTCGGTTCTAAAGTAAAGAAAATAGCAGATCCATACCACATTGGGTGAGGCGGGTTGCAGGAGAGCATGTTGAAGTTGGGGTTAAGAAAAATATAAAAAAATATATGCGAAGAAAAAATATATATACACGGGATAAGACGAAGACAAAAGACGCCTGACTGCTACGCCATCTTGGATAATACTTAAACCCCTCAAGTGTTGCTTTAGCAGTATGCATAGGGTCATTGTCCTGCTGGAAGGTGAACCGCCGTCCCAAATCTCTGGAAGACTGAAACAGGTTTCCCTCAAGAACTTCTCTGTATTTAGAGTCATCCATCATTCCTTCAATTCTGACCAGTTTTCCAGTCCCTGCTGATGAAAAACATCCCCACAGCATGATGCTGCCACCAAATGTGTTTACTTATTTTTTTCTTTAAACAATGGCTTTTTTTCTGGCCACTCTTCCATAAAGCCCAGCTCTGTGAAGTGTGCGGCTTAAAGTAGTCCTATGGACAGATACTCCAATCTCCACTATGGAGCTTTGCAGCTCCTTCAGGGATATCTTTGGGCTCTTTGTTGCCTCTCTGATTAATGCCCTCCTTGCCTTGTCCATGAGTTTTGGTGGGCGGCCTTCTCTCTTTTTTAAATTTTTTTATAACGCATTTAATTGTGCTCCGTGGGATGTTCAAAGTTTCGGATATTTTCTTAGAACCCAACCCTGATCTGTACTTCTCCACAACTTTGTCCCTGACCTGTTTTGGAGAGCTCCTTGGTATTCATATTGCCGCTTGTTTGGTGGTGCCCCTTGCTTAGTGGTGTTGCAGACTGGGGCCTTTCAGAACAGTTTTATATATACTGAGATCATGTGACACTTAGATTGCACACAGGTGGACTTGGTTGCACCAGATCTTATTTAGGGGCTTCATAGCAAAGGGGGTGAATACATATGCACGCACCACTTATCTGTTTTTATTTTTTCGAATTTTTTTAAACAAGTTATTGTTTTCATTTCACTTCACCAATTTGGTCCATTTTGTGTATGTCCATTACATGAAATCCAAATAAAAATCCATTTAAATTACAGGTTGTAATGCAACAAAATAGGAAAAACACCAAGGGGGATGAATACCTTTGCAAGGCACTGTGTATTTACAACTCCAAACATGAGAATAGTGTGCTGTTGATCTGATTTGCTACCACCAATTTGGTGACCTGGTCCCAGATCTGTTTGTGCTTTCTTGACAACTCCTGTGGTCATTGTTTGACATGGTTGACTGTACACAGCACAAACAGATCTGGGACCTGGCTATCAGTCAAGAGATTTCATCACATTATTTTCTTGACTGAACAAATAATTAAAAAAAAAAATCGTATTTTTTAATTAATTCCATAAATGTTTTAGAACGTCAATCTGAGATGATACTTTTTCTCTTTTATTCCTCTAAATTCAAAAGGCACTCGCACATCTGAGTTATCTTTGTTGCAGGTGCATGGTAACACTGCTCTTTATTAATCTTTACGTATTGGCCTCAAGGTCTTCATCAGAGCTTTTTTATTCCTCTGAAACATATATCACTATTAACATACGTTTGGTGGATCATTACCAAGTTATCACGATCAATCACAGAACTCGATAATGTTTAAGCACAGTGTGCCCTAACGAACGAACAACCCATCTACAATGTGCTTAAATTCATTTGCCTTCTTCGAATAAAAAAAGAGGATCGCCAGTCTCCAAGACAATTCTCCACTAGCGCACCTGACCCCTCAATGCCCCAGTTAGGTGTCCATGGCAACAGCAGCCTTGAATAAGCGCAAGCAAGGAGATCATTAGGAGGCGCGCTTTCTATGCTCATCCTGTCTGCTGTATTAATAAAGAGTGGTAAACAACTTTCAATGGCTCTGGCATGTTGTGGTACCTCTGTGGTCCTCTGACAGTGTGTTTGCTTATGTGCCACCTGTCATGGCGGATTCCGATATCAGTGCCGGCTACAACATCAGGTACGTGTGCAGAAGCAACAGAGACGCTCATATAAAATAAACGTTTTCCCAAAAACGGAATACCTACTAGACATTTGACTCGGCTCCATACCTTTATTTCCCAACCCCCCTTTCTCCTTATCCCACTTATTTTGTTTAATTTACACAGGGAAACCAAGAGAAGAAAAAGAGCCCCCCCCCAGTAGCGCCGCATCTAATGAGCTTCTTATTCCCTTCTCAGAGGAGGGCAGGAAGCCCACTCGGATGACTTGAGATGGTCTACTATAGCCTAGAATACAAACAAGTGGAAACGCTAACACTGCGGGTCAGCGGCACAGATGTGGGGAGGCTAGATGACTGTTCACTGACACTTTTAAACAACTTCTGCACCTTCTAGAAACACTCTCAAGCTCTTATCTCTATCCCCTCTGCCTTGGATGTTTTTAGGGTGATATTCATTGTTGAGTATAGTCATGTTAGATTTGCCCCAATCCTAATGCTTTGCATTAGCCCAAAAAATGCATTAGCCCAAAAAATGATTCCTTTGTCAATACCATTGGTCCTTATTGCAAACTCTTTTCTCTCATCTCAGCCATTTCACTCTGAAGCTGTTTTAATCCCCATTGGTATTATGGTGACATCCCTGAGCAGTTTCCTTACTCTCTGGCAACTCAATTATAAAGGACGGTTAGATCTAGTGTCTGGGTGATGTGATACAACATTCACAGCTTAGCTTGACCATTTTGTTCTTGCAATTCTACATATTTTGCCATGGGCAAAGAGAAAGATGTGCAGTTTAATAGCTAATCCCATGCTATTCTACACATTTTGTCATGAGGCTGAAAGAAAATATAGAATATCTTCCAGTTTTCTTTCATGTTTCCAAGCTATGAGCTCTAAAATTGTGACAATTATGATAATGCCCTTTCTGTGTAAGAGCCGTTTCAGCCTGTTCTGGTGGGTTGGAATTTTTGGGCCACGTCATGTCACAATGTGATCTGATTATAATAGACCAATGACTGTTCATCTGGGTAAGGGGTGTGCTCCAGACCATTTCCAACACCTTGTAGAATTCATGCCCCGAAGAAATCAGGCTGGTCTGGAGGCAAAGGGGGGTCCGACCCGGTACTAGATAGCAACTTAGAGTGTTTTGCTTCCTAACGCCCACACGATCAGACTGAGCATTTCAAGGGCCAAAGGAGGCTCAGGAAAATAAATGATAAAAAATATATTTTGGAGTTATTTTCATTTTAAAAAACACAGTGATTTATTAGACAGACAGTGATAATTGAAAAATAAAATTACAAAGACTGCATGGGGGCTTTAAAGCACATCAACGGGACTGCAGTAGAGTCAGCAGTTCCTCGGCGTCTACATCACAGAGGACTTCACACGGACCAATAACACCACCACTCTTGTCAATAGGGCACAACAGCATCTCTACTTCCTAAAGCAGCTAAAAAAAATCTGCATGCCACCCTGGGTCCTCTCCAAATACTTCCGCTGCATAATCGAGAGCATCCTGACCAGTTACATCACGGCCTGGTACAGGAATTGCTCCGTCCACGACTGCAAGGCCCTCCAGCGGATAGTAAATGCAGCCCAGTACATCACTTGGACCGTGCTCCCCCCATCCAGTACATCTACTTGAAATGGCGCCTGAGAAAGGCCCGCAGCATCATCAAGGACCCCACACAACCCAGCCACGAGCTGTACACTTCCTTACCGTCCTGCAGACGGTATTGCAGCATTAGGTCTGATAGAAACTGTCTCTGAGCCTGTTTGTATCTACCAAGCCATCAGACTGCTGAACAATTGAACTGGACGGACCACCTGATCTGATTCTCCGCACCTTAGCACACATGCACGCACACACCCACACAGACATACACACATCCACACACACAACTGCTGCAACCAGATGATGGCTAAATACTGCACAATTTAAACACTGACCCCCAATCTCCCTTCCCCAAAACTTGTGTAAATATTGGACTATAAATTGTGCCTTCCTGTATTACACTGCTAAAAATGTTATTATATTCTACTGAGCCATATAGTTTGTTCCTATTCTTATATTGTATGTCTTATTGTTGTTGCAAGAAGGAACCTGCAAGTAAGCATTTTGTTGGACGGTGTATACCATGTGTATCCCGTACGACTAATAAAACTTGGGTCACACTTTATTTGGATAGTCTGGATTTTTCATCTGTAGATGCTATACAGATGGCCACACTATCTATTGATAAGCAACTGCTTGCTAAGGTTAGGGTTAGGTTTATAATAAAAGTTAGGGTAAGGATTAAGGTTAGGGTTAGTCTTAAGGCTAGTTAGTAGATAGTTTGTTGAAATGTTAGTCTGTAGAACATCTACAGAAGGACTATCCAAATAAAGTATTACCGAAACTGGAAAGCTAATTTCCTACTGTTCTACACATTTTGCCATGAGGCTGAGAGAAAAATGTGCAGTTTTAAAGCTAATTTCATGTAACTACATTTTTAATGACATGTTCATACTTTATCTGGGGGGCTTGGGGGGGTTCATCTTACGCCACTGGTGGAACCAACCCCATAACTATACAGGCAGCTGAGACAATGCATTCTATCTCAACAGGTGGAGAAAATGTATATATTTTAAAGATATATAGTTTTGTGAGAAACATTTACAGTGCCTTCAGAAAGTTTTCATACCCCTTGACTTATTCTACATTTTGTAAAAAAAAATGAGAATAAAAAAAAATTCTCACCCATCTACAAACAATACCCCATAATTACAAAGTGAAAACATGTTTTTTAAATTTTTTCAAATGTATTGAAAATGAAAGACAGAAATATCAAATACTGTACATGTTAGAATCACCTTTGGCAGCGATTATAGCAGTGAGTCTTTCTGGGTAAGTCTCTGAGCTTTGCACACCTGGATAGTACAATATTTGCACACTGTTCTATTTTGATTCTTCCAGCTCTGTCAAGTTGATTGTTGAGCATTGCTAGACAGCCATTTTCAAGTCTTCCCATAGATTTTCAAGCCAATTTAAGTCAAAACTGTAACTAGGCCACTCAGGAACATGCAACGTCGTCATGGTAAGCAACTCCAGTTTATTTTGCCATGTGTTTTAGGTTATTGTCCTACTGAAAGGTGAATGTGTCTCCCAGTGTTTTGGAAAGCAAACTGAACCAGGTTTTTCTCTAGGATTTTGCCAGTGCTTAGCCCGATTCCGTTTCATTTTATCTTACAAAACCTCTTAGTCTTTGCCGATGACAAGCCTACCCCTAACATGATGCTGTCACGGATCCCTCCAGAACTTTCATTACACAGTGATCAGTAATTGTGTAAGTGTGCCCTTGGTTTACCAGTGTCCTGTCGATTATTGTTACAATGTCCGTTGGTTTGTGTGAGTACCTGTACTGTGTGTTTTGGCTTTGTGCCATTGTGGATCTCGTCCCGTGTATTAATCATAGTGCGCTTGTGTTATTTATTCAAGATACTTCTCGCTCTTTTGTTTGGGTTTCAACCCTGTGTTTTGTATAGTGTTTGTTTGGTCTTTGTCCCCGTGCCTTTACACTGCACGCCATAATTTGGGTGTAATAAAAAAAACTATTACGCATTCCTGCGCCTGTCTCCCGACCCTTTATGTGACAGATGCAGCCACCACCATGCTTGAAAATATGAAGAGTGGTACTCAGTGATGTGTTGTGTTTCATTTGTCCCAAACATAATGTTTTGTATTCAGGACATACAGTTCATTTCTATGATACATTTTAATTTCAGGCTGTAACGATTTTTGTTGTTGTTGATAAAGTAAAGGGATATGAATACTCTGAAGGAACTGTATTCTGCAACGTAAACACTGACATCATACTCATGTTCTTAGGTGCTTGTACCCACAGATACACAAAGCAGACAGCACATGTTGCTGGGTTACCAACGTCTTTCTTGGGAGAAAAAATCCATCTCTTGCAGTCCTCATCTTCACTATAATCTAAACTCATAAAAATTGGTAATAAAGACATGTCCAGTAAAAATGACCCTGAACTGTAAATCAAATGCATTAGATTGAGTTAATTGTCATTGTTCGTCACAGCTGTGTCTTGAATGATGGGTCATTACCCCAGGCCAATAAAAGGCTTGCATGCTGTCTTGTTTATTGATATGTTAAATGATCCATCTTTATCTTTTGGGGGCTTGATGAAACAATGCCTATTTAGGTCCAACCGCCTCCATTACTAAATAAGAGCAATTAGAGAGCTCCAGACTTATTTTTTATACAATTTTTTAGTGCCTGTTTTTCATGTTATTTTGGCATTCATTCGTGTCACATCAGTTTGCAAACAATGTATAAACACATTTATTGAATGAGTAAAGCCGCATAAAAACATGGTCTATTTCTTAATTTCTTGAGTAAGGCAGAACCAAAATGTAGGTGTTTCAGTCTAGCTCAGTGCTTTCTGTAGTGGAGGGGCAGCCAGCAGAGAGTACAGAGCATAGGCGTTGGTAATCTTCTATAGTTGCGCCGTGATTGGCTGTCACTCATGGGGACACTACGCCACCACATAACTCACAGGAAGAGCTAGGTAGCCCACTTGGGTGCTGCCATAGATTTACATTAGAAGTGCCCATCCAAGAAGGCTCAAGGTCATTGGCCACAGATAAAATTACATCAGATCACGTTATATCTACCGTAGCTTTCATTGGTCTGATCATGTCAACATTATACTTTCAAAATCATAGCGAGCAAGCTAGACAAGCAGTCATCATCATGAATCACGTTGACAATCTACTGACAAATTCTTTCCAATCCTTGTCATATGAAGAGAAATTTTAGATAAAACGTATCAGTGCTCATCAGCCATTGGACATTACACAAGTCGTAAATCGCAAATTCAACATTGATGGGTTTGGAAGGAATCAGTGGCTAACTGCAAGCATTGCAAAGCAATCACTATTTTTCTTCCCCTGCCTGCTATTCAGTGGAGAAGGTGTGTGGTCCAAGTCTGGGTTTAAGGATTTAAAACATCTGTCTGAAAGGCAATCCAGCATGACTTCTGCCACCATAAAAACAACTGGAAACTCAGAACTGGGAAATCTCAGACTTCAGTGAGTTCAAGACAACTGGGAACACTGAAAAAACAAGCTACAACTGGGAAAATGCGTTTTGAAATGTCATCCAACTCTGAATTCCAAGTCGGGAACTTGGCCCTCTTTCTAGAGCTCCGACCTGAAGATCACTGATGTCATGATTCAACCTTTTTTTTCCTGAGTTCCCAGTTGTCTTGAAAGCACCATATATCCAAAGAATGACAGACTTTGATGACAAAGATTTATGACAAAATTTGCCCAGAAGAAGGACCACCGTGCAGCTTTCCTGTTCAAGTGAGCACAGCAGAGCGGTGAGTCCAAAAATGTATTATATGATGCTGCATAAATTATGTAATATACCAGGGAGATAGTGTTACTTTCTAAGCTACAGTAAAACATAAGTGTAAGCTGTTAGTAGCCCATCTGACTCATCCTAATAATTTGGTCCCTTTCCCCCTCAGAACCTGTAAGAATGACCCATGTTCTGAGTTCTGTTGCTGTACATTTCAAAAGTGCTGAACAAATAGTTATATTTACTACTACAATCTTAGCTTGCTCATTAATGTCTTAATCAAAATGATTGCCTCATCTGCTCATCGTTCCCTTATGCCATAGTTTGTACATTTTAATTGTTATAGGCCTATTGCTTATATAAGTCTCTCATTAGCATAATTTTTGTCAATGTTGGAATGATTTAATTTTTTTGCTTACTTTGTGTATTATAAATAGCTCATGTGCTTTTCTTGATGAGGAGGAGATACTATATAATATTGTTGGGTCTGTAACCATGTTTGCCAGTGACAGTCTCTTCCCATTCAAATATTTGTTTTGATGATATTAGAATAAACATTATGAATGTACTGAACATAAATGTAATAATGTTTGTGTATGGTTCAAAAGTCAAAACAGATTTTGGCATTCGTTATTATTGAAGGAGAAGGCATGACATGCGGTTCTTATTGACTTACAAAATCCACTAGGAGTCAGTAGTAACCACATTTGTGAAAGCAAGTCAGCCACATCAGCTATGGTTTTTAAAAAGGCAGTAAATGAGGCTGAATGAACTGTTTCGCTGCCAGACAAGGCTCCGCTGATAGCCAGGTGTAGCAGTGGAAAGGATTCACTCCATGGTGCTGAAAGGACAGCTCTGCTGTTGGGACAGCTTTATATAGGCCCTAACAGTTTGTGGGCACCGTTTGTCACCATTATAGGGCAATTAATGTATTGTTTATTGTTGTGTAGTGGCTTTGTTGCTTTGCATCTAAAATAAATGTTGAGTTTACCCCACTTAGATTTACATGCTAAAATTGCCACTGATCCCCTCACATCCTCCTACAATTTGAGCCCTGGTTCTGGGTTCCAAAATAACTATTTATCAGATGAGGGGTTCTTTGCAAGTACACACAGGATGTGATAGTCCCTTCAACAATTTTACTTAGATGTTTTATTCTCCTTCAGAGAGTATTCCTACCTCTTGACTTACTCCACATGTTGTTGAGTTACAGCCTGAAATTGTTTAATTATTTATTTATTTGATTATTTAACCAGGTAGGCCAGTTGAGAACAAGTTCTCATTTACAACTGCGACCTGGCCAAGATAAAGCAAAGCAGTGTGAAACAAACAACAACACAGAGTTAGTTACACATGGAATAAACAAACATACAGTCAATAACACAATAGAAAAAGTCTATATATAGTGTGTGCAAATGAGGTAAGATAAGGGAGGTAAGTCAATAAATAGGCCATAGAGGTGAAATAATTACAATTTAGCAATTAAACACTGGTGGAAGATGTGCAGAAGATGAATGTGCAAGTAGAGATACTGGACTGCAAAGGAGCAAATGAAATAAGAAAATAAATAACAGTATGGGGATTAGGTAGTTGGATGGGCTATTTACAGATGGGCTAAGTACAGGTGCAGTGATCTGTGAGCTGCTCTGACAGCTGGTACTTAAAGTTAGTGAGGGAGATACGAATCTCCAGCTTCAGTGATTTTTTTTCAATTTGTTCTAGTCATTGGCAGCAGAGAACTGGAAGGAAAGGCAGCCAAAGGCGTATTTGGCTTTGGGGGTGACCAGTGAAATATACCTGCTGGAGTGCGTGCTATGGGTGGGTGTTGCTATGGTGACCAGTGAGCTGAGATAAGGCGGGGCTTTACCTAGCAAAGACTTATAGATGACCTGGAGCCAGTGGGTTTGGCGACAAATATGAAGTGAGGGCCAGCCAACGAGAGCATACAGGTCGCAGTGGTGGGTGGTATATGGGGCTTTGGTGACAAAACGGATGGCACTGCGATAGACTGCATCCAATTTCCTGAGTAGAGTGTTGGAGGCTATTTTGTAAATAACATCGCCGAAGTCAAGGATCGGGAGGATAGTCAGTTTTACTAGGGTATGTTTGGCAGCACGAGTGAAGGATGCTTTGTTTGCACAATAGGAAGCCGATTCTAGATTTAATTTTGGATTGGAAATGCTTAATGTGAGTCTGGAAGGAGAGTTTACAGTCTAACCAGACACCTAGATATTTGTAGTTGTCCACATATTCTAAGTCAGAACCATCCAGAGTAGTGATGCTAGACGGGCGGGCAGGTGCGGGCAGCGATCGGTTGAAGAGCATGCATTTAGTTTTACTTGCATTTAAGAGCAGTTGGAGGCCACGGAAGGAGAGTTGTTTGGCAGTGAAGCTCGTCTGGAGGTTTGTTAACCTGTTATGGCTAGGGGGCAGTATTTTCACGGCCGGATAAAAAACGTACCCAATTTAATCTGATTATTACTCCTGCCCAGAAACTAGAATATGCATATAATTATTGGCTTTGGATAAAAAACACCCTAAAGTTTCTAAAACTGTTTGAATGGTGTCTGTGAGTATAACAGAACTCATATGGCAGGCGAAAACCTGAGAAGATTCCAAACAGGAAGTACCCTCTCTGACCATTCCTTGAGCTTCTTGGCTCTGTTTAAAGAAAATCTAGGATCTTTGCTGTAACGTGACACTTCCTACGGCTCTCATAGGCTCTCAGAACCCGGGAAAAAGCTGAATGATGTACTTCCAACCACTGGCTGAAAAAGTTTAGCGCGTTTGGATGGTGGTCGATCAGAGGGCCATCAGACTGAGGCTCGTGCACGAGGGGATCCCATGCTTTCACTTTCTCTCTCTCTGAATGGTTTGGATTTATGTGACATTATATGCTAGCTTGGAAAATGGGTGTCTGATTATTTCTGGCTGGGTACTCTGCTGACATAATCTAATGTTTTGCTTTCGTTGTAAAGCCTTTTTGAAATCGGACAGTGTGGTTAGATAAAGGAGAGTCTTGTCTTTAAAATGGTGTAAAATAGTCATATGTTTGAAAAATTGAAGTTTTTGTATTTTTGAGGAATTTGTAATTCGCGCCACGCCCATCATTGGCTATTGGAGCAGGTGTTCCGCTAGCAGAACGTCTAGATGTAAGAGGTTAATACAGTGTCCAAAGAAGGGCCAGAAGTATACAGAATATTGTCGTCTCATCTGCGTAGAGGTGGATCAGAGAATCACCAGCAGCAAGAGCGACATCACTGATGTATACAGAGAAAAGAGCTGGCCCGAGAATTGAACCCTGTGGCACCTCCATACAGACTGCCAGAGGTCCGGACAACAGGCCCTCCAACTTGACACACTGAACTCTGTCTGAGAAGTAGTTGGTGAACCAGACAAGTCAGTCATTTGATAAGAATGCCGATAAGAATGTGGTGATTGACAGAGTCAAAAGCCTTGGCCAGGTCGATGAATACAGCTGCACAGTATTGTCTCTTATCGATGGCGGTTATGATATCGTTTAGGACCTTGAGCGTGGCTGAGGTGCACCCATGACCAGCTCGGAAACCAGATTGCATAGCGAAGAAGGTACGGTGCGATTCGAAATGGTTTGTTAACTTGGCTTTCGAAAACCTAAGAACGACAGGGTAGGATAGATATAGGTCTGTAGCAGTTTGGGTCTAGAGCGTCTCCTCCTTTGAAGAGGGGGATGACCGCAGCAGCTTTCCAGTCTTTGGGGATCTCAGATGATACGAAAGAGAGGTTGAACAGGCTTAGTAATAGGGGTTGCAACAATTTCGGCAGATAATTTTAGAAAGAGAGGGTCCAGATTGTCTAGCCCGGCTGATTTGCAGGGGTCCAGTTCTCCTATCACAGCTGTGAAACTCTAGAAATATTTTAAAATCACCATTGGCCTCATGGTGGGATCCCTGAGTGGTTTCATTCTTCTCTGGCAACTGAGTTACTGTAGGAAGGACACCTGTATATTTGTAGTGACTGGGTGTGTTGATACACCATCGAAAGTGTAAATAATAACTTCACCATGCTCAAACAGATATTCAATGTCTGTTTAATTACCAATCTACCAATAGGTGCCCTTCTTTGCGAGGGGTTGAAAATGTCTTAATCCGTAATTCTTAATACAACATTTTAATTGGTTAAATGGCTTCCTCGTCTTGTCTCCTTCCTCCATTGCGTCCTTTAAAGACATATTCCGGAACTTTGGTGACTAGTAAGTATTTTTTAAACCTCCCGCTTTGGGCTGGATGTGTCAATGTGTTGTTCATAAACTCAGCAATAAACAGAAACGTCCTCTGACTGCCAACTGCGTTTATTTTCAGCAAACTTAACGTGTAAATATTTGTATGAACATAACAAGATTCAACAACTGAGACATAAACTGAACAAGTTCCACAGACAAGTGACTAACAGAAATGTATTCATGTTTCCCTAAACAAATGGGGGGGGGGGGGGTTCAAAATCAAAAGTAACACTCAGCATCTGGTGTGGCCACCAGCTGCATTAAGTCCTGCAGTGCATCTCCTCCTCATGGACTGCGCCAGATTTGCCAGTTCTTGCTGTGAGATGTTACCCCACACTTCCACCAAGGCACCTGCAAGTTCCCAGACTTTTCTGGGGGGAATGGCCCTAGCCCTCACCCTCCGATCCAACAGGTCCCCGATGTGCTCAATGGGATATTGAGATCCAGGCTCTTCGCTGGCCATGGCAGAACACTGACATTCCTGTCTTGCAGGAAATCACGCACAGAACAAGCAGTATGGCTGGTGGTATTGTCATGCTGGAGGGTCATGTCAGGATGAGCCTGCAGCAAGGGTATGACATGAGGGAGGAGCATGTCTTCCCTGTAACGCACAGTGTTGAGATTGCCTGCAATGATAACAAGCTCAGTCCGATGATGTTGTGACACACTGCCCCAGACCATGACGGACCCTCCACCTCCAAATCGATCCCGCTCCAGGGTACAGGCCTTGGTGTAACGCTCATTCCTTTGACGCTAAATGCAAATCCGACCATCACCCCTGGTGAGACACAACCGCAACTCATCAGTGAAGAGCACCTTTTGCCAGTCCTGTCTGGTCCAGCGACGGTGGGTTTGTGCCCATAGGCAACGCTGTTGCCGGTGATGTCTGGTGAGGACCTGCCATAAAACAGGCCTACAAGCCCTCAGTCCAGCCTCTCAGCCTATTGCAGACAGTCTGAGCACAGATGGAGGGATTGTGCGTTCCTGGTGTAACAGTTGTTGTTGCCATCCTGTACCTGTCCCTGTGAAGTTCGAATGTACCGATCCTGTGCAGGTGTTGTTACACGTGGTCTGCCACTGCGAGGACGATGAGCTGTCCTTCCTGTCTCCCTGTAGCGCTGTCTTAGGCGTCTCACAGTACGGACATTGCAATTTATTGCCCTGGCCACATCTGCAGTCCTCATGCCTCCAATGGGGGCACCAACTCCATATTAGTGTGATTGATTTTGGAATGAGATATATCCTGTGTCTGTGGGGTCAGATTGCACTTCCTAAGGCTTCCAGTAGATGTCAACAGTCTGTAAAAGTTGTTCCAGGCTTGTATTGTGAAAGGGGATTGAATAAGAGCTGTTTCAACAAGTTGTCAAGCTGAAAGACATTAGTTTAGTCTCACGCATGGCCGTGAGCGCGACGCTCGTTCTCATTCCTTTCTAATGCAACAGAATTGTCCGGTTGGAATATTATTGAAGATTTATAATAAAAACATCCTAAAGATTGATTATATACATCGTTTGACATGTTTCTACTAACTTTAATGGAACTTGTTAGACTTTTCGTCTGGACTTTGTGTCCGCGCTTTGTGCATTTGGATTACTGGACTAAACACACAAACAAAGACTAGGTATTTGGACATAAAGATAAACTTTATAGAACAAAACGAACATTTATTGTCTAACATGGAGACCTGGGAGTGCCATCAGATGAAGATCATCAAAGGTAAGTGATTCATTTTAACGTTATTTCTGACTTTTGTGACCCCTCTCCTTCTTTGGAAAATGGCTGTATGGTTTTCTGTGGCAAGGCGCTGACCTAACATAATCGCATGGCGTGCTTTCGCCGTAAAGCCTTTTTGAAATCGGACACTGTGGCTGGATTAACTTCTTGGGGCTATGTGGGACGTTAGCGTGCCACCCGTGGCGCACCCTATCAACAGCAGGTGCATTTCAAGAGCGGCAAATTTGAAACCAAATAAATGTCAAAATTCAAGTTTTTCAAACATACAACTATCTGGCACCCTTTGAAAGATAAACATCTCCTTAATCTAACCACGTTTTCCGATTTCAAAAAGGTTTTACGGCGAAAGCATAAAGTTAGGTTATGTTAGGAGAGTACATTGACAATAGCTGTGTGTATTGTATTGTCAATTCAAAGACAGGCGTCACCAAAACCATAAAATCAGCTAAAATTATGCACTAACCTTTTACAATCTCCATCAGATGACACTCCTAGGACATCATGTTAGACAATGCATGCATTTTTAGTTCTATCAAGTTCATATTTATATCTAAAAACAGTGTTTTACTACGGCGTTGATGTTCAGGAAATCGTTTCCCTCCAATACCGGCAGTCAAGTCATCACAACAAAATAATTAATTAATATTAGAAAACATTGGTAAAATATTATATTGTCATTCAAAGAATTATAGATTTACATCTCTTGAACGCAATGGACTTGCCAGATTTCAAATTAACCTTACTGGGAATCACACTTTGCAATAATCTGAGCACTGCGCCCAGAAAAATACGCATTGCGATACAGACTAACCGCCATGTTGAAAAAAAATACTATGTAAATAATCCATTACCTTTGATTTTCTTCATCAGATGTCACTTCCAAAGAATCACAGGTCCGTAACGAATGTAGTTTTGTTCAAAAAAGCTCATCATTTATGTCCAAAAACCTCCGTGTTGTAGCACATGATCTAAGCCAGCCGGACTTCACTTCACTTCAAGAACGGAAAAAATATATTTTCGTTCGTTCAAACATGTCAAACGTTGTATCGCATAAATCATTAGGGCCTTTTTTAACCAGAACATGAATAAAATTCAAGGCGGACCATTGGGTTCTCTTTTAAAACGTTTCGGAATGAGAGTACCCACCATCAACTCGCACGCCAGGTGTCTAATGGGCCATCGCCGTTCCAACGCTCTTCTTCAGTCAGATCTCACTGTAGAAGACTCAAAACACTTTGTAAAGGCTGGGGACATCTTGTGGAAGCAATAGGAAGTGCCAAAATATTCCTCCTTCCCTTTGTTTTTCAATGGTATAGGCTTAAAGTCAATTCAACACATCAGGTATCCACTTCCTGTCAGAATCTGTCTCAGGGTTTTGCCTGCCAAATGAGTTCTGTTATACTCACAGACACCATTCAAACAGTTTTTGAAACTTTAGGGTGTTTTCTATCCATATATAATAAGTATATGCATATTGTAGTTACTGGGTAGGATTAGTAACCAGATTAAATCGGGTAAATTTTTTTATCCAGCCGTGAAAATACTGCCCCCTATACCCTAACAGGTTAACAAGAAGTTTATCTTTAAAATGGTGTACAACACTTGTATGTTTGAGGAATTTTAATTATGAGATTTCAGTTGTTTGAATTTGGTGCCCTGCAATTTCACTGGATGTTGGCGAGGTGGGACGCTCAGATCCTGAACGATCCCACAGAGTTTAAAAAGGTCTCCATCTTCGAAATCAACAGTAGCCTGTCATGGTTCCATCTGTCACCAGAGGGAGGCAGAGACCGCCCTAGAGACATTAACGACACTCAGGTGTGTCCAATTTACTCATTTTGATTTCCCTGTTAAAAGAGGTGTGTTTTCTGTTGTCCTTTGCAGAAGCTTGAATTGTTTACCGTGTGTGTTCGTTTCCTGAGTGAGTTTGAGACTTTGTTTGTTTTTTCAAGCTTATTGTGATCCTGCGGCTACTGTTTCTCAGTAAAGTATTATGTTTATCCTTAAATACTGCTTCCTTGTATGATCTCTTCTCTGCACCTGGGTCCAACCTTAACACGTCAAAGCAAGCTTCTGCCCAAACATGGACCCAGCAGAAATCACCCAGATCAAGAATGTTGTAACCCACCAAGAAGCACTGCTGGGGCGGGAGCAAGAACAACTCTCCCAAATATCAGAGACCCTAAGGGCACTTACTGACTCCCTCCAACAATAGTCCAACCTCAACCCAGGAGGAGCCCATGACCAAGTCTCATCGCTCAGTTGTCACCGTAGTTCCTCTAGTGAACCTGCACCGGGAAGCCAAGATCCCAGCCCCCGAGCGGTATGACGGCCAGGGGTTAATCACTCAGTGTTCTCTGGTGTTCAAGCAACAGTCCTCCTCATTCCACACCGATCGGGCCATGATCGCCTACATCATCTCTCTACTCTCGGGCAAGGCCCTGGCGTGGGCAACAGCGGTGAGGGAACAGCAGCCACTATCCTGCAGCTCCATATTAGCCTTCATTGAGCTGTGACGAGTCTTCGACCACCCAGTTGGTGGCCGAGACGCGGCCAGCAAACTGTTCAACATCCGCCAAGGGGCCAGACCAGTGACTGACTTCGTGATTGAGTTCCCCAACTTCAGCGCCGAGAGTGTGTGGAATACGGAGGCCCTGGTCACCGCTTTCCACCAGGGTTTGTCTAACTCCCTCAAGGATAAACTGGCCTCTCGGGAACGCTGCAATCAGGATCAACAACCGCCTCCGAGAATGTGTGAGACAGCACCTTTTTGACACCACCCCAGTATCCCAGTTTCCTGAACACCCCAAGCCCCCCGAACCCATTGAGGAGCCCATGCAGCTGGGACGCACACGTCTGTGCCCACAGGTGCGTGGCAGGCTGCTGCCTCTACTGCGGAGGTCTCGGCCATCTCCGTGCTACATGCCCAGAGCTGACAGGAAACACCAGGGCTTGCCAGGACCAAGGAAGTCCCTTACGAGGTGTGGAGTTACCTCCCGGCTACCCCGTCACCGTCTGTCATTACCCTCAACCCTCCACTGGGAAAACTGTCAGCACCAGATTCAGGCCTCCGTGGATTCTGGGGCCGCAGATAATTTCGTTGGTCAGGACAAATCCCCTGCGTGAAGTGTCCCATCCCTCTGCAGATTCAAGCCCTCGATGGACGGGCCATTGACTCCGGTCAGGTGGAATATCAGACCAAGCCCATTCTACTGCAGGTTGGGGTGAACCACTCAGACTCTTAGTTTTCTTTTGATCACTGTTCCCTAGAACCCCCTTTATCATAGGGTACCCCTGGCTAGCGCTACACAACCCACTATTCTCCTGGTCCATGGTTTGATTATAAATGTTGTTTGACTTGTTAGGAAAAGTTTATTAGTAACGTTTGGGATTCATTTTGTATGCATTTTGATGGAGGGAAACTGGGTGGATTATTGACTGAAGCGCGCCAGCTAAACTGAGTTTTTATGGATATAAATAAGGACATTATTGAACAAAAGGACCATTTGTGATGTAACTGGGACCTTTTGGAGTGCCAACAGAAGAAGATCATCAAAGGTAAGGCATTTTTTATATCGCTATTTCTGACTTTCGTGTCGCACCTGCCTGGTTGAAATATGTTTTTCATGGTTTTGTAAGCGGGGCGCTGTCCTCAGATAATCGCTTGGTGTGCTTTCGCCGTAAAGCCTTTTTGAAATCTGACACAGCGGTTGGATTAACAAGAAGTTATGCTTCATTTTGATGATTTACACTTGTGATTTTATGAAAGTTAAATATTTATAATTCTGTAGTTTGAATTTCGCGCTCTGCAATTTCACCGGATGTTGGCCAGGTGGGACTTGGTCTCCATTCAAGAAGCCAAGAGGTTGAACGCTCGCCAGGCTAAGTGGAATCTGTTTTTTAACATGTTCGATTTCACACCAGCCTTTTGCCCGGGATCCAAGAATCAGAAAGCAGATGCCCTGTCCTGCCAACACGATGCCTCTGAGGAGAGGGATTCCGAGCCCATCATCCCCAGCTCCAGCATTGTGGCCCCTGTGATATGGAGTATTGAGACCACGGTCTGACAAGCCCAGACCTGAGAACTTGACCCCGGTGGGGGACCCACTAACAGACTTTACGTTCCGCAATCAGCCCGTTCCCGAGTACTACAATGGGGATAATCCTCTAAATGAGGATTAATCGGACACTGGAGATCCTGAGGCGGAAATTCTGGTGGCCAAACATGATTGAGGATGTGAGATCCTTTTTTGCTGCCTGTTCCACCTGTGCCCAAAGCAAGTCCTCACGACAGTGACCAGCTGGGTTGCTCCAACCTCTGCCCATCCACAGCCGGCCCTGGTCCCACCTGTCCGTAGATTTTATCACAGGGTTATCTCCATTCCAAGGGCTTACCACTATCCTGGTGGTCGTTGATCGGTTCTCCAAGGCAGCCCATTTCATTGCCTTACCTCAGTGAAGGAGACCGCTGATCTCGTGGTTACCCATGTCTTTTGACTACACAGACTTCCCCAGGACATTTTCTTGGATCGTGGGCCCCAGTTCATTACATGGTATTGGAAAGCCTTCTGCTGTATGTTGGGGGCGTCGGTGAGTCTCTCCTCGGGATTCCACCCACAGTCAAATGGGCTAACAGAGTGGGCCAACCAAAAGCTGGAGAAGTTCCTCCGCTGTTTCGTCTCCACCCAGGTCAGCAACTGTAGCAAGTTCATCATCTGGGCAGTGTATGCTCACAACACAATGCCGAACTCGTCCACTGGACTGTTGCCGTTTGAGTGTTAGTTTGGGTTCGCCCTCATGTCATTGACTGAGTTGCTCACTCGACGATGTCGCCACACCTGGATCAGAACACGATCCTCCTTGCACAGCTCCTCTGGCTGACACCAACAACAGGCAAACCGGCACCAAAGGCCTCTTCGGGTCCTCTGACCGGGTCAACGGATGTCCACCCGTGATCTTCCATGCTACATAGGATCATTCAAGATCCTGATTCGCATCAACCCGGTCACCTATTGACTCCATCTCCCCAGGTCTATGAGTGTTTGTACATTCTTCCATGTCTCCCATCTCAAGCTGGTAAGGACCAGTCCCTTTTCTCCCCCCACACCTGCCCCTCGTCCCATCGACTTGTTGATGGTCACCCGGCCAACACTGTTCGGCGTCTGTTGAAGGCTCGTCATGTCCGAGGCACCCTGCTGTACCTGGTGGACTGGGAAGGTCAAGGCCCCGAGGAGAGGGGGCCTTCAACCCAGGCTACACTGCTGGAGCCGCTCCTAGAATGGGGGGGTACGGTCATGGTTCCACCTGTGACCGTCCTCGAGACATTAACCTCTTACATCTAGACGTTTCGCTAGCGGAACACCTGCTCCAATATCCAATGATGGGCGTGGTGCGAAATACAAACTCTTCTAAAATCCGAAAACTTCAATTTTTCAAACATATGACTATTTTACAGCATTTTAAAGACAAGACTCTCGTTAATCTAACCACACTGTCCGATTTCAAAAAGACTTTACAGCGAAAGCAAAACATTAGATTATGTCAGCAGAGTACCCAGCCAGAAATAATCAGACACCCATTTTTCAAGCTAACATATAATGTCACAAAAAACAAAACCACAGCTAAATGCAGCACTAACCTTTGATGATCTTCATCAGATGACAACCTTAGGACATTATGTTATACAATGCATGCATGTTTTGTTCAATCAAGTTCATATTTATATCAAAAACCAGCTTTTTACATTAGCATGTGACGTTCAGAACTAGCATACCCCCCGCAAACTTCCGGTGAATTTACTAAATTACTCACGATAAACGTTCACAAAAAACATAACAATTATTTTAAGAATTATAGATACAGAACTCCTCTATGCACTCGATATGTCCGATTTTAAAATAGCTTTTCGGTGAAAGCACATTTTGCAATATTCTGAGTAGATAGCCCAGCCATCACGGCTAGCTATTTAGACACCCACCAAGTTTAGCCCTCACCAAACTCCGATTTACTATTAGAAAAGTTTGGTGTTCTTCGTCAGAATGCACTCCCAGGACTGCTACTTCAATAACAAATGTTGGTTTGGTTCAAAATAATCCATTGTTATATCCAAATAGCGGCGTTTTGTTCGTGCGTTCAAGACACTATCCGAAGTGTAAATAAGGGTCACGAGCATGGCGCATTTCGTGACAAAAGATTTCTAAATATTCCATTACCGTACTTCGAAGCATGTCAACCGCTGTTTAAAATCAATTTTTATGCCATTTTTCTCGTAAAAAAGCGATAATATTCCGACCGGGAAACCGTGTATACGTACAAAGAGAGAGAAAATAAAAGCATGGGATCCCCTCGTGCACGAGCCTGAGTTTCATAGTACTGTGACTGGCCACTATCCAAACGCGCTACTTTTTTTTCAGCCAGAGCCTGCAAAGCCACGATTCAGCTTTTTGCCGCCTTCTGAGATCCCATGGGAGCCGTAGGAAGTGTCACGTAACAGCAGAGATCCCCTGTAATGGATAGAGATAATCAAGAAGGGCAAGAAATGGTCAGACAGGGTACTTACTGTACAGAATCTTCTCAGGTTTTGGCCTGCCAAATGAGTTCTGTTATACTCACAGACACCCTTCAAACAGTTTTAGAAACTTTGGAGTGTTTTCTATCCAAAGCTAATAATTATATGCATATTCTAGTTTCTGGGCAGGAGTAATAATCAGATTAAATCGGGTACGTTTTTTATCCGGCCGTGAAAATTCTGCCCCCTAGCCATAACAGGTTAACGACACTCAGGTGTGTCCAATTGACTCATTATGATTTCCCTGTTAAAACAGGTGTGTTTTCTCTTGTCCTATGCAGAAGCTTGAATTGTTTACCGAGTTTGTTCGTTTCCTGAATGAGTTATCGGAACTTAATGTTTGTTGTTTTTTCTGTGTACTGTGATCCTGCAACTACCGTTTCTCAGTAAAGTATTATGTTTATCATTCACCACTGATTCCTCATCTGGTCTCTTCTTTGCACCTGGGTCCAACCTTACCACAACACATAGCCTAGGCCAAGGTTCCTCTCTCGCTCGCTCTATCCTTAGCAGCAGGCACATGTGTGTGCAAGGAGTGTAAGAATGGTGCTGAACTTTATTTTGCTGGTTGGAATAGTGGAACGGAAAAAATAATAGTTATGTTCAGAATGAAATAATTGGAAAATTTTTGTTCCAACTCCTGCCATTACCTAAGCTGTAACGGTTGTCGTCGGATAAAGCGGACCAAGACGCAGCAGGGAAATGTGCACTCATCTTCTTTATTAATAGGACAAAGAAGGAAAAACCAAAAATAAACATGTACACAAAAAGACACAACGAATAACAGTCTGGTAAGGCACAAGGCTATACACAGAACAATCTCCCACAAAGTACTCAACAAACACATACCTATATATAGGACTCTCAATCAGAGGCAACTAGAAAACACCTGCCTCCAATTGAGAGTCCAACCCCAATTAACAAAACATAGAAATACAAAAGACTAGACAGAACATAGAAATACACTAACATAGAACAGTGCCCAAAAACCCCCGGAATACATAAATCAAATACCCTACTAAACAAACCACCACTCCGAACCACATAAAACAAATACCCTCTGCCACGTCCTGACCAAACTACAATAACAATTAACGCCTATTACTGGTCAGGACGTGACAGTACCCCCCCAAAGGTCCTGACCCCGGATGCACCTCACACAAAAAAACGAAATACCCCAAAACAAACATATCCCCTAAACTAAAGGGAGGGAAGGGAGGGTGGCTGCCGTCAACGGTGCTACACCCCCCCTCCCCAACCCACCTATACTGGAGGTGGCTCAGGTTCTGGTCTTCAGCCACTCCCTGACCAGTCCACCCCTGCACAATGTTCAGGGCTGTAGAGCGTCTCTGGGGGCTCCGGACTGTGGACCAACTCTGGAAGATCCAGACTGTAGGCAGACTCGCTTGGTTCCGGACCGTTGTCAGACTCACTCGGTTCTGGACCGTAGGCAGACCCATTCGGTTCCGAGCTGTAGGCAGACTCACACAGTTCGGATTGATCGGCAGACTCACACAGTTCGGAGTTATAGGCAGACTCACTCGGTTCCGGACCGCAGGCAGGCTCACTCGGTTCCGGACCGCAGGCAGACTCACTCGGTTCCGGACTGCAGGCAGACTCACTCGGTTCCGGACTGTAGAACCTCTCACTCCGTTCCGAACTGTGGGCCGTCTCACTCGGCTCTGAACAGTGGGCTGTCTCTCTTGGTTCCGAACTGTAGGCCGTCTCACTCGGTTCCAGGCTAGACACTCTTACCGGATACTCAGGATGGGGTACTATTGTCGGATACTCTGGACGGGGGACTGTTGCCGAATACTCTGGACGGGGCACTGTTGTCGGATACTCTGGACGGGGCACTGTTTCCGGACACTCTGGACGGGGCACTATTTCCGGACACTCTGGACGTGGCACTGTTTCCGGACACTCTGGACGGGGCACTGTAGTCGGAAGCTCGAGGCTGGGCTGACGCACTGGAAGCCTGATGCGTGGGGCTGGTAGTGGAGGTACCAGGCTGGGGACACGCACCTCAGGGCTAGTGCGGGGAGCGGGAATAGGCTGAGTTGGACTGGGCTGACGCACTGGAGGCCTGGTGCGTGATGCTGGCTGTGGATATACTGGGTCGTGGAGGCGCACAGACAGTCTCGATCGCACCTCCGGCACAACCCGTCCTGGCTGGATGGAACTAGTAACCCTGTACGAGCGGGGTGCTAGTACAGGGCGAACTGGGCGCTAGTACAGGGCGAACTGGGCTGTGCAGGGGCCTGATGGTTGACGTGCGTAGAGCGGGCGTAGGGTAGCCTGGTCCTCGGAGGCGCACCGGTGACCAGACGCGCTGCGCAGGCATCCTCCTACCAGGCTGGATGCCCACTCTAGCACGGTATCTGCGAGGGGCTAGGATAACTCGCACTGGACTGTGCGTGCGTATGGGCGAGATCGTGCGCACTTCTGCAAAACTCGGTGCCCTCCACTCCATACGATCCTGCATATAAGCACGGGTAGCTGGCTTAGGGCTCACCCTTGGCCCAGCCAAACTATCCATGTGCCCCCCCAAAAGAAAATATTATTGGGGTTGCCTCTCATGCTTTATTGGCGCGTATATGGCTTTATACCTTCGCCGCTCTGCCTTGGCTGCTTCAATCTCCTCCAGTGGGAGATGGTAATCCCCAGCCTGATGCCATGGTCCAGCCCCGTCCAGAATTTCCTCCCAGGTCCAATTCTCCTGATAGTCCATATACTTGTTCCGATGCGCCTTACCCCGCTGCTTGGTCCTTGGTTGGTGGGAGATTCTGTAACGGTATAGCTTTGTGCCTTACCAGCCTGTGATTAGTCGTTGTATTTTCTTTGTGTACATGTTTGTTTTGTTCTCCTTCTTGTCCGTTTATAATAAAGAAGATAAGTGCACATTTCCCCGCTGCATTTTGGTCTAAATCCGACGACAACCGTTACATAAGCATTGGTTATTAAGACATTTTATTGAAAGTATGACATTTACAGGTGAAAGAAAGTACCCATTAAGCATTTGTTTTTATCCTATGTCTGCAGATAAGTGCACATGAAGAGGAAACAACCTTTAATTAAGATACACCCAAATACTACTGAGATACAGTGCCTCAAGTCAATAAGGTTCCATAGTGAATATGCAATTCACAGATTTAGATTGGGAGGGCAGAGATGGAAAAGGAAGCGAGACACCTCACAGATTTCTTTCATTTTCTTCTTGTTCAATGAAAGTCAATGAACTAAGTAGACCAGGCCCAGCTGCTATTGCATTGATGGCTATGGGAGACACACCAAGTTAAGCAGACTGGAATAAATACAAAACTGCATTGGTAAAAAGCCTGAGTGAAATATCTTAATTTATCCACCATCTATGGGGAGGGCTTAGTTATAGTGCAAGTATCCACTTGTGCAGGCCACTCACTATCTCCCAGCCCAGTGGGGGTACTATCCTGCTAGGTACAATGATCATTATATACTTCTTTGAAGCCTCATACCGGTATAACTGTGTACTCCACACTAAAGATTCGGCAACGCTACCCCATTGTTTGTGGCTGTGAACAGCTTCCCCAAAACGAGCATCTGAATAAAATACTGGGAAATCATACAATCTTCACAACCCCTTATTTTTAAAAGCTCCCCTCTCGTAGCATTTTCCCCCTCAGATCAAATGATCCCCTGCTGTTTTATGGTGGCAATGCACAAAGGAAGATGACACAGAGCAGGTTCTGGTTATGGACCGTGACAGGCAAAGTGGCACTGGGTGGATTGCGTGTGTGTTGTGTGGGTGCAATCCGCTCGATTGCCTGTGTGTTACGTGAGTGGAGAGCTACCCTCATGCTCTTGCAATCGTCTAATGTTGAGACTGTTGTGTGTGTGTGTGTGTGTGTGTGTGTGTGTGAGTGAGTGAGTGAGTGAGTGAGTGAGTGAGTGAGTGAGAGAGAGAGAGAGAGAGAGAGAGAGAGAGAGAGAGAGAGAGAGAGAGAGAGAGAGAGAGAGAGAGAGAGAGAGAGAGAGAGAGAGAGAGAGAGAGAGAGAGAGAGAGAGAGAGAGAGAGAGAGAGAGAGAGAGAGAGAGAGAGAGAGAGAGAGAGAGAGAGAGAGAGAGAGAGAGAGAGAGGACAGATTGGAACTCTGGTGGTTTCCTTTACCTTTCTGTGTAGTGATGTCAATATTTGAACCTCAGATCAAGGTGTCTAGCACAGGAAGAACCTTTTACCCTGTACAAATAATACAATGTCAAGTGTACTGCTCTTAGCGAGTCGCTCAGGTCAAGGCGGTGTTTTTCCATGTGCTGCATTAATTTGAAATATCACCTTAAAAATGCTAACATCCTTCTTATTAGTATAATGGTAAGAGCTTAGGTTAATTTGTTGTAGCTTCTGAACTTTCTCACTCATCATTATTCATGATCCATTCATGTCTTTCTTAATAATGGCCCTGGGCCCAGTTTCCCAAAAGCATCTTAAGGCTAAGTTCATCGTTAGAACCTTTGTAGGAGCATCATCGAATTTTTACAGATGGGCTATGTACAAGTGCAGTGATCTGTGAGCTGCTCTGACAGCTGGTGCTTAAAGCTAGTCAGGGAGATATGTGTCTCCAGCTTCAGTGATTTTTGCAGTTCGTTCCAGTCATTGGCAGAAGAGAACTGGAAGGAAAGGCGGCCAAAGGAGGAATTGACTTTGGGGGTGACCAGTGAAATATACCTGCTGGAGCGTGTGCTATGGGTGGGTGCTGCTATGGTGACCAGTGAGCTGAGATAAGGCGGGGCTTTACCTAGCAAAGACTTATTGATGACCTGGAGCCAGTGGGTTTGGCGACGAGTATGAAGCGAGAGGTATGCGTAGAGCTGGATCAGAAAATAACCAGCGCAAGAGCGACATCATTGATGTATACAGAGAAGAGAGTCTGCCCGAGAATTGAACCCTGTGAGACTGCCAGAGGTCCGGACAACAAGCCCTCCGATTTTACACACTGATCTCTATCAGAGAAGTAGTTGGTGAACCAGGCGATGGAATTATTTGAGAAACCAAGGCTGTTGCATCTGCCGATAAGAATGTGGTGATTGACAGAGTCTTGGCCAGGCCAAGCCTTGGCCAGGTCGATGAATACGGCTGCACAGTATTGTCTCTTATCGATGGCGGTTATGATAGGACCTTGAGCGTGGCTGAGGTGCACCCATGACCAGCTCTGAAACCAGATTGCATCGCGGAGAAGGTGTGGTGGGATTCGAAATGGTCGGTAATCTGTTTTGTTAACTTGGCTTTTGAAGACCTTAGAAAGGCAGGTTAGGATAGATATAGGTCTGTAGCAGTTTGGGTCTAGAGTGTCTCCCCCTTTGAAGAAGGGGATGACCGCGGCTGCTTTCCATTCTTTGGGAATCTTAGACGATACGAAAGAGAGGTTGAACAGGCTTGTAATAAGGGTTGCAACAATTTCCCAGCTGATTTGTAGGGGTCCAGATTTTGCAGCTCTTTCAGAACATCAGCTATCTGGATTTGGGTAAAGGAGAAATGGGGGAGGCTTGAGCGAGTTGCTGTGAGGGGTGCAGAGCTGTTGACTGGGGTAGGGGTAGCCAGGTGGAAAGCATGGCCAGCTGTAGAAAAGTGCTTATTGAAATTCTCAATTATTGTGGATTTATCGGTGGTGACAGTGTTTCCTAGCCTTAGTACTGTGCACAGCTGGGAGGAGGTGCTCTTATTCTCCATGGACTTTACAGTGTCCCAGAACTTTTTAGAGTTTGTGCTACAGGATGCAAATTTCTGTTTGAAAAGCTAGCCTTAGCTTTCCTAACTGCCTGTGTATATTGGTTCCTAACTTCCCTGAAAAGTTGCATATCACGGGGGCTATTCGATGCTAATGCAGAACGCCACAGTTTGTTTTTGTGCTGGTCAAGGGCAGTCAGGTCTGGAGAGAATCTCTGAATCTCTGAGCTGTTTCCCAAAACCAATGTTTGTAAAGTTGCATTTAAAAACTCTTTATTTACCAACTGCCCTTCTTTATAGAGAGAAGATCTCCGCTAAACATCGAATCAAGATGTTTATCTGTCCCTCTGATAGCACTGATAACTTTAGAACAAAGTCAACTACAAATCCAAAGTTGCCAATGTCTTTGTAATTGTTGCAAATAAGTAAAGGATAAATGAAAACCTGAGATGTCTGCATTAAAAGATAAGTACAGAAGGCTACATACGCTGGCCTTCTTTCGATCCTTTCATTTGCGGCACATGCTCTAACGACTTAGCAAACGCTCTTTCTGCATGGTGTTTTGGGAAACGCATGTTCCATCTTCGGCTGTTGTTGGAACATTGCGTTACTAAAACCCTTGTAAGCCTGAGTTCCATCGTTGTCAGCAAACCACGCTCTGGGTAAGGCAGTTCTTTCCACATGTGCTAGTTTAATTTGACTTCCTATTTAAAGCACCTGCGAGACCCTACAACTATTGTTAACTGTGTAAGTGTTTTGTCTGTAGCCTACAGTAGTTAATCTAGAGGATTTGCCTAGTTATAGATTTCTAACACCGTTTTGCCTAGTCTAAATGTTAGACTATACTTATTTTGCATACGGTCAATGTTTATTTTGGCCATAACTGGCAATGCCCGTATTGCAAAATTCTGTGTAGCCTATACTGCATACATTCGAAACCAACAGGTCACCTTTTTAAATTGCACTTTATTTACATCTTTATAACAACCTGGTTGCAGTGTTTTTGATAAATAAGATGTTATACTTCAGTGATACATTATAATGGAGCTTAGTGGTGAGTGGAGCTGCTGTGAATCACAAACATCCTTGCAGCCCTAAATACACACATTCTGAACATCATGCATAGGCTAGCTAAATGGGAGGTGGTCCCCGGTGGCGATGGGTTTTTATTTTATTCATATTTTCATATTTGCACATTCCACAGTGCTTACGAGATATTTCTTGAACATTATCCCGTAGCTTTCTAGAACACCAAATGTCTTCGTTTACTTAAAAACAAATGAAGGATTGCGGCTCTAAAGCAGATATGCTTAGCAGGTATGTAGAAAAGCCACTGTAATGGTATCTTCCTTATCATATCTATGCTAATAACTCTCTCAGCTGGTCCCAAATCCACTAATCCTCTCATTAGCCATAACCATTCAATGTTTTCAGATCTGAAGAGTTTGGAGAGGTATAACCAGTGTAGTGGAGGAGTCATATTGCTTCCACCATACAATTCTGCAAACATTGAAGGTGGGACCAAAAGGGAGCATCTCTCGCTCTCTTTCAGTCTCTGTGTGTGACAATGAGAGGACTCGAGGAATCAAGGAATTGCAATTAAGATTCTCCCCATGTCTCTGTCTCTCTCTCCCATCTCTCCTCTCCAGTACTCTGTCTCAATGGCATGTCTGTTGCATACCTGCAGAGGGAGCCGTGGTACTTTCAATTGTTGCCATTGCTTTTGACATGGGAGTTTGCTCCAATGAGAAAGGACAGGTTATCCATTCGATGAACCCATGGCTCTCTGACGTTGATGGAACAATGATGGTGCAATGGCACTAGTGGTCAAATATACCATTAGAGTTGATGAATGTATCGTATGACACTGTGTAGGGCTAAATTAAAAGTATATTTATCAAATATACACTACATGACCAAAAAAATTGGATACCTGCTCGTCGAATATGTAATTCCAAAATCATGGGCATTAACATGTAGTTGGTCCCCCCTTTGCTGCTATAACAGCCTCCGCTTTTCTGGGAAGGCTTTGCACTAGATGTTGGAACATTGCTGCAGGGACTTGCTTCCATTCAGCCACAAGAGCATTAGTGAGGTCGGGCACCGATGTTTGGAGATTAGACCTGGCTCGAGGTCGGTGTTCCAATTCATCCCAAAGGTGTTCGATGGGGTTGAGGTCGGGGCTCTTTGCAGGCCAGTCGAGTTCTCCGACACCAATCTCGACAAATCATTTCTTTATGGACCTCACTTTGTGCACAGGGGGCATTGTCATGCTGAAACAGGAAAGGGCCTTCCCCTAACTATTGCTACAAAGTTGGAAGCACATAATCGTCTAGAATTTCATTGTATGCTGCAGTGTTAAGATTTCCCTTCACTGGAACTAATGTGTCTAGTTCAAACCATAAAAAGCAGCCCCAGACCTAGTCCACCAAACTTTACACTTGGTACTATGCATTCGGGCAGGTAGCGTTCTCCTGGCATTTGCCAAACTCAGATTTGTTCATGTTCATTTGTTCAGATTTCTTAATTTGTCAGCCAGATGGTGAAGCGTGATTCATCACTCCAGAGAAAATATTTTCACTGCTCCAGACTCCAATTGCATCAAGTTTTCCACAACTCAAGCCGACGCTTGGCATTAGGCATGGTGATCTTAGGCTTGTGTGTGGCTGCTCGACCATGGAAACCCATTTCATGAATCTCCCGACGAACAGTTCTTGTGCTGACGTTGCTTCCAGAGCGAGATTGGAACTCGGTAGTGAGTGTTGCAACCGAGTACAGATGATCTTTACGCGCTACATGCTTCAGCACTGTGCGGTCCCGTTCTGTGAGCTTGTGTGGCCTACCACTTCGCGGCTGAGCCGTTGTTGCTCCTAGATGTTTCTACTTCACAATAACAGCACTTACAGTTGACCGGGGCAGCACTAGCAGGGCAGAAATTTGATGACCTGACTTGTTGGAAAGGTGGCATCCTATGATGATGCCACGTTGAAAGTCACTGAGCTCTTCAGTAAGGCCATTCTACTGCCAATGTTTGTCTATGAAGATTGCATAGCTGTGTGCTCAATTTTATACACCTGTCAGCAAAGGGTGTGGCTGAAATGGCTGAATCCACCAATTTGAAGGGGTCTCCACATACTTTTGTATATAGTATAGCTTGGAATGGGTGGAAAATACAGATATCACTGGGTTGTGATTAGACATTGATAACTATTACATGTAAAATGCCAAAGGAGACCGCGCAGTTTATAGATAGATAGAAACGGTGCCTTCAGAAAGTATTCATACTGCTTGATTTATTCTACATTTTGTTGTGTTACAGCCTGAATTCAAAATGGATTAAATATATTTTTGTATCACCCATCTACACAATACACCATAATTAAAGTGAAAAATGTTTTTGAAATGTTTGCATCTCTACTGAAAATGAACGACAAATTTAAAAAAACATTTTTTACGTACCGTAAGTATTCATACGCCTAAGTCTATACAGCTGTAATCACCTTTGGCAGTGACTACAGCTGGGTAAGTCGCTAAGAGTTTTTAAACCTGGATCGTACAGTATTTGAACATTTTTATTTTAAAAAAATCTTCAAGCTCAGTCAGTAGTTTGCTGATCATTGCTACACAGCCATTTTCAAGTCTTGCCTTAGATTTTTAAGCCGATTTAACTCATGAACATGCAACGTCGTCTTGGTAAGCAACTCCAGTGTATTTGGCCATGTGTTTTAGGTTATTGTCCTGCTGAAAGGTGAATGTGTCTCCCATTGTAATGTGTGTCGTAAGGATTGGACCAAGGTGCAGCGGGAACGTGTATACTCATCCTCTTTATTAAATCAAAAGAAGGAAAAACAAACATATCACGTATACAAAACAACGAACGACACTAAACAGTCCTGTCAGGTGAACAGACACAAAACAGGAAACAACTACCCACAAACCCCCATAGCACAAACACCCCTATACATAGGACCTTCAATCAGAGGCAACGAGGAACAGCTGCCTCCAATTGAAGGTCAATCAACAAACCCTAAACATAGAAATAGAAAGACTAGACAGAACATAGAAGTACACTAACATAGAACAAAAAACCCCGGAACACATAAAACAAACACCCCTCTTACATAAGTACATAGCCCAACAAACACCCCCTGCCACGTCCTGACCAAACTACAATAACAAATAACCCCTTTACTGGTCAGGACGTGACACCTAGTGTCTGTTGGAAAGCAGACTGAAGCAGGTTTTCCTCTAGGATTTTGCCTGTGTTTAGCTCTATTCCGTTTCTTTTTATTCTACAAAACTCCATAGTCTTTGCCGATGACAAGCATACCCATTAGAGCTTGAGGTAGTCACCTCATACAAGTACTTGGGAGTATGGCAAGACGGTGCACTGTCCTTCTCTCAGCACATATCAAAGCTGCAGGCTAAAGTTAAATCTAGACTTGGTTTCCTCTATCGTAATCACTCCTCTTTCACCCCCAGCTGCCAAACTAACCCTGATTCAGATTACCATCCTACCCATGCTAGATAACGGAGACATAATTTACAGATCGGCAGGTAAGAGTGCCCTCGAGCGGTTAGATGAGGGAAGCCCTACAATATTATGTTTTTCAAAGTAGTGAGAACACTCGGAAGCAGGCAATGTTTAGACATGTTGTACTTTTCTTAAACATAGTTTGTAATTGCCTTAAACAGCAGACAGCAAGAAAAGTTAATTTCAAAATTGCTGCGAGCCAATGGGGTAACCCAGGTAACCACAGGTTGTTTTCCACAAAGGCGGGAGGGGGCACAACATTCGGTCTAATACTGACTGGGACTATTGAATGAACTGATACTATTGTTACACAAACATATGGTAAAATAATAGCCGGTAACACTTCTTTTGCAACAAGTCTTGTAGTTAATTGCAATAACTCATAGTTACACTGTAATAACAACATTTAACTGGTTGTAATTGTAGTCTCTAGTTAGAGGTGTAACATCAAATGTTTGTTATAAATGGGCAAGTTTACACTAAATGAACCAATTTAATGTTTAGTTTCTTCTAAGATGCATCTGATTTAGTAATAACTGTCCCAAGGCTGTAATCTCTTGTGGACAGTTGGGCTGGGTGTCCGAGATTGGAGCCGCAATAGGCTCTAATTACCTACACGTGAATGTGCACTCTTCAAAATTTCCACTTAATGCTGTTGCTAGCACTAGGTCCCAAAAAGTGTACCATCTGGGTTAATTTGGTTGAGTTTACAAAAACAGATCAGATATAGATCAACCCAGGACTCTGTCCCGCCTACCCTGAATGATGGGCTGCCACTGGGTCAACCTCACTGACTGGGGTCTACCATACAGGTGTCATCCCAGATTATAATACAAAAATAACTTAGAATGAATGTGTACATTATCCATTATGACAACCTGAACCTCCTTGCCATCCAAGTTAGAGGATAAATCCAAAAGTACAACACAGAGTACATGTACAATCTGCATAGTAAAATCTTATCTTGTGGGGTATTTACTTGTAACTAAAGGTGCAATATGCAGAAATCGTTCTGCAATTTCCTGGTTGCTAAAATGCAAATAGTTTGCCTAGCAATGTACAGTGCATTTGGAAAGTATTAAGACCCCTTGACTTTTTCCACATTTTGTTACATTGCAGTCTAATTCTAAAACGTATTAAATTATTTTTTCCTCAACAATCTACACACAATACCCCATAATGACAAAGCAAAAAAAGGGTTTTAGAAATGTTTGCAAATTTAGTAAAAAATAAATACAGAAATCTTACTATGAGACTCAAAATTTTTACTATGAGACTCAAAATTGAGCTCTGTTGCATCCTGTTTCCATTGATCATTCAAGAGATGTTTATACAACTAGATTGGAGTCCATTTGTGGTAAATTCAATTGATTGGATATGATTTGGAAAGGCACACACCTCTCTATATAAGGTCCCATGAGGTCGAAGGAGTTGTCCATGGAGCTCGGGGAGACAGGATTGTTTCGAGGCACAGATCTGGGTCGGGTACCCAAAAATGTCTGCAGCATTGAATGTACCCAAGAAAAAGTGGCCTCCATCATTCTTAAATGGAAGAAGTTTAGAACCACCAAGACTCTTCCTAGAGCTGGCCGCCCCATCCAAACTGAGCAATCGGGGGAGAAGGGCACAATAAATCACAGAGTACATATACTATATGCATAAGTACATGGTAAATACTAGATGTTACTAAGGATTTAACTAAATCAAATCAAATCAAATCAAATCAAATTTATTTATATAGCCCTTCGTACATCAGCTGAAATCTCAAAGTGCTGTACAGAAACCCAGCCTAAAACCCCAAACAGCAAGCAATGCATGTGAAAGAAGCACGGTGGCTGGGAAAAACTCCCTAGGAAAAACTCCTGAGAAAGGCCAAAAACCTAGGAAGAAACCTAGAGAGGAACCAGGCTATGAGGGGTGGCCAGTCCTCTTCTGGCTGTGCCGGGTGGATATTATAACAGAACATAGTCAAGATGTTAAAATGTTCGTAAATGACCAGCATGGTCAAATAATAATAATCATAGTAATTGTCGAGGGTGCAACAAGCACGTCCGGTGAACAGGTCAGGGTTCCGTAGCCGCAGGCAGAACAGTTGAAACTGGAGCAGCAGCATGGCCAGGTGGACTGGGGACAGCAAGGAGTCATCATGCCAGGTAGTCCTAGGGCTCAGGTCCTCCGAGAGAAAGAAAGAAAGAAAGAAAGAAAGAGAGAATTAGAGAGAGCATATTTACATTCACACAGGACACCGGATAAGACAAGAGAATACTCCAGATGTAACAGACTGACCCTAGCCCCCCGACACATAAACTACTGCAGCATAAATACTGGAGGCTGAGACAGGAGGGATCAGAAGACACTGTGGCCCCATCCGATGATACCCCCGGACAGGGCCAAACAGGCAGGATATAACCCCACCCACTTTGCCAAAGCACAGCCCCCCACACCACTAGAGGGATATCTACAACCACCAACTTACCGTCCGAAGACAAGGCCGAGTATAGCCCACAAAGATGTCCGCCACGGCACAACCCAAGGGGGGGGCGCCAACCCAGACAGGAAGACCACGTCAGTGGCTCAACCTACTCAAGTGACGCACCCCTCCCATGGACGGCATGGAAGAACACCAGTAAGTCAGTGACTCAGCCCCTGTAAAAGGGTTAGAGGCAGAGAATCCCAGTGGGAAGAGGGGAACCGACAAGGCAGAGACAGCAAGGGCGGTTCGTTGCTCCAGCCTTTCCGTTCACCTTCACACTCCTGGGCCAGACTATACTTAATCATAGGACCTACTGAAGAGATAAGTCTTCAGTAAAGACTTAAAGGTTGAGACTGAGTCTGCGTCTCTCACATGGGTAGGCAGACCATTCCATAAAAATGGAGCTCTATAGGAGAAAGCCCTACCTCCAGCCGTTTGCTTAGAAATTCTAGGGACAATTAGGAGGCCTGCGTCTTGTGACCGTAGCGTACGTGTAGGTATGTACGGCAGGACCAAATCGGAAAGATAGGTAGGAGCAAGCCCATGTAATGCTTTGTAGGTTAGCAGTAAAACCTTGAAATCAGCCCTTGCCTTAACAGGAAGCCAGTGTAGGGAAGCTAGCACTGGAGTAATATGATCAAATTTTTTGGTTCTAGTCAGGATTCTAGCAGCCGTATTTAGCACTAACTGAAGTTTGTGCTAAACTAGTTAAAATTAAATGTATCTTGTGGTGTATTTACATGTAATTACAGTGAGGGAAAAAAGTATTTGATCCTCTGCTGATTTTGTACGTTTGCTCACTGACAAAGAAATGATCAGTATATCATTTTAATGGTAAGTTTATTTGAACAGTGAGAGTCAGAATACCAAAAAAAACTGAAAAACACATGTCAAAAATGTAATAAATTGATTTCCATTTTAATGAGGGAAATAAGAATTTGATCCCTCTGCAAATCATGACTTAGTACTTGGTGGCAAAACCCTTTTTGGCAATCACAGAGGTCAGACGTTTCTTGTAGTTGGCCACCAGGTTTGCACACATCTCAGGAGGGATTTTGTCCCACTCCTCTTTGCAGATCTTCTCCAAGTCATTAAGGTTTCGAGGCTGACATTTGGCAACTCAAACCTTCAGCTCCCTCCACAGATGTTCTATGGGATTAAGGTCTGGAGACTGGCTAGGCTACTCCAGGACCTTAATTCTTGAAGTTCTCTGTCCCGTATGCGGGATCAACATCCAGCGTAAAATCATTTTGCCATATTCATAACCGAACAATAGAAAAATTTCATATTTTTTTCAACTATAGGACTATTTTATATCGTTTTATAGATACACCTCTCCTGAATCGAACCACGTCGTCCGATTTCAAAAAGGCTTTACAGCAAAAGCAAAACCTTAGATAATGTTAGAGGAGTATATCGTCAAAGTACTCACATAGCCATTTTCCGAACAACCACATGCATCACAAATTACCAAAAAACAGCTAAATGCAGCACTAACCTTTGACAATCTTCATCAGATGACACTCCTAGGACATCATGTTACACAATACATGCATTCTTTTGTTCGATAAAGTTCATATTTATATATAAAAACAGCATTTTACATCGGCGCGTGACGTTGAGAAACTATTTTCCCTCAAATGCATCCGGTGAAACAGCGCTACAATTTACTAAATTACTATTCGAAAACATTTATAGAGTTATAGATTAACATCTCGTGAAAGCACCCGCAATGCCAGATTTAAAAATAACTTTACTGGGTAATCACACTTTGCGATAAAAGGGGATGCGATACTCAGAAAAATAGGCTACCGTTACAGGTCAGCGTCATCTTGGAACAATCGCATATCAAATCTACTCTTGTATACTATTGTAAATAATCCCTTACCTTTGATTATCTTCATCAGAAGGCACTTCCAGGGTTCCCAGGTCCACAACAAATGTATTTTCGTTTGAAAAAGTGAATAATTTATGTCCCAATAGCTTCTTGTTGTTAGCGCGTTCTGAAGGCTGCACCAAATGTACCGTCGTCCGCGGGACTTCTCTCTCACCAAAATGCAAAAAATATATATTTAAGTTCGTTCAAACATGTCAAACGTTGTATAACATAAATCTTTAGGGGCTTTTTCAACCAGAGCTCCAATAATATTCAAGGGGGACGGTTGCATTGTCTTTCAAAACGCTTCGAAAGGGGAGGGTAGCCAGGGGCGCCCGCATCATATTGGTAACAGCCCTCCCCATGTGACCAAGATCAACAGCCTCTCTTTGGGTCAGTTTTCACATTAGAAGACTCAAACCACTTTGTAAAGACTGGGGACATCTAGTGGAAGCCATAGGAAGTGCTCAATGAACCATAGCTCACGGTGTGATTTATAGGCAATGTGCTGAAGTTGAGTCCGCAATTCAGAATTTCACATCCTGTTACAATCTGTCTCGGGGTTTTGACTGCCATATGAGTTCTGTTATACTCACAGACACCATTCAAACAGTCTTAGAAACCTTAGGGTGTTTTCTATCCACAACTATTAATTATATGCATATCCTAGCTTCTGAGTTTGAGTAGGAGGCCGTTTAAAATGGGCAGGTTTTTTTTTTTTTAATCGCTGTAGCGCCCCCTATCCTAGGCGACCGTCAAGAGGTTATTAATGTGCTTCTTCTTGAACCACTCCTTTGTTGCTTTGGCCGTGTGTTTTGGGTCATTATCAGGCTGGACTACCCATCCACGCAGCATTTTCAATGCCCTGGCTGAGGGAAGGGTGTTCTCACCCAAGATTTGACGTTAAATGACCCCGTCCATCGTCCCTTTGATGCGGTGAAGTTGTCCTGTCCCCTTAGCAGAAAAACACTCCCAAAACATAATGTTTACACCTTCCTGTTTGACAGTGGGGAAGGTGTTCTTGGGGTCATAGGCAGCATTCCTCCTCCTCCAAACACGGCGAGTTGAGTTGATGCCAAAGAGCTCGATTTTGGTCTCATCTGACCACAACACTTTCACCCAGTTGTCCTCTGAACCATTCAGATGTTCATCGGCAAACTTCAGACGGGCATGTATATGTGCTCTCTTGAGCAGGGGGACCTTGCGGGTGCTGCAGGATTTCAGTCCTTCACGGCGTATTGTATTACCAATTGTTTTCTCGGTGACTATGGTCCGAGCTGCCTTGAGATCATTGACAAGATCCTCCTGTGTAGTTCTGGGCTGATTCCTCACCATTCTCATGATCGTTGCAACTCCACAAGGTGAGATCTTGCATGGAGCCCCAGGCCGAGGGATATTGACAGTTCTTTTGTGTTTCTTCCATTTGCGAATAATCACACCAACTGTTGTCACCTTCTCACCAATCTGCTTGGCGATGGTCTTGTAGCCCATTCCAGCCTTGTGTAGGTCTACAATCTTGTCCATGACATCCTTGGAGAGCTCTTTGGTCTTGGCCATGGTGGAGAGTTTGGAATCTGATTGATTGCTTCTGTGGACAGGTGTCTTTTATACAGGTAACAAGCTGAGATTGGGAGCACTCCCTTTAAGAGTGTACTCCTAATCTCAGCTCGTTACCTGTATAAAAGACACCTGGGAGCCAGAAATCTTTCTGATTGAGAGGGGGTCAAATACTTATTTCCCTCATTAAAATGCAAATCAATTTATAACATTTTTGAAATGTGTTTTTCTGGATTTCTTTGTTGTTATTCTCTGTTCAAATAAACCTACCATTAAAATTATAGACTGATAATTTTTTGGCAGTGGGCACACGAACAAAATCAACAGGGGATCAAATACTTTTTTCCCTCACTGTATGTACTTAACCTTTTCTGACAATATAATCATCAGCTTCTGAAAGTGCCATCCTTGTGAGAAAATAAACAGATGAGAGTTGCAGGTAGAGACGCTCGTCGGATGTACCAGGGCTTGCAAACTATTACAGACTACAAAACGGAAGCACAGCCGCGAGCTTCCCAGTGACACAAGCCTACCAGACCAGCTAAATTACTTCTATGCTCGCTTCGAGGCAAGCACCACTGAAATATGCATGAGAGCTTCAGCTGTTCCGGACGACTGTGTGATCATGCTCTCTGTAGCCGATGTAAGACCTTTAAACAGGTCAACATTCACAAGGCCTCAGGACCAGATGGATTACCAGGATGTGTACTCCGAGCATGCACGGACCAACTGGCAAGTGTCTTCACTGACATTTTCAACCTCTCCATGACAGAGTCTGTAATACCAACATGTTTCAAGCAGACCACAACAGTCCCTGTGCCAAAGAACACTAAGCTAACCTGCCTAAATGAATACTGACCCGTAGCACTCACGTCTGTAGCAATGAAGTGCTTTGAAAGGCTGGTCATGGCTCACATCAACACCATTTTCCCGGAAACCCTAGACCCACTCCAGTTTGCATACCGCCCCAACAGATCCGCAGATGACGCAATCTCTATTGCACTCCACACTGCCCTTTCCCACCTGGACAAAAGGAACACATATGTGAGAATGCTATTCATTGACTACAGCTCAGTGTTCAACCACCATAGTGCCCTCAAAGCTCATCACTAAGCTAAGGACCCTGGGACTAAACACCTCCCTCTGCTACTGGCTGCTGGACTTCCTGACGGGTCGCCCCCAGGTGGTAAGGGTAGGTAACAACACATCCGCCACACTGATCCTCAACACGGGGGCCCCTCATGGGTGCATGCTTAGTCCACTCCTATACTCCCTGTTCACTCATGACTGCATGGCAAGGCACGACTCCAACACCATCAAGTTTGCTGATGACAGAACAGTGGTAGGCCTGATCACTGACAACGATGAGACAGCCTATAGGGAGGAGGTCAGAGACCAAGCCATGTGTTGCCAAGACAACAACCTCTCCCACAACATGATCATGATAAAGGAGATGATTACGGACTACATGAAAAGGTGGATTGAGCACGGGGCTGTAGTGGAGCAGGTTGAGAGCTTCAAGTTCCTTGGTGTCCACATCACCAACAAACTATCATGGTCCAAACACACCAAGACAGTCGTGACTGAGGTACAGTATGTAATCCAACTCAACACTTAACTACTACGTACTAAATTCAATTAAAATAAATAAAAGGTTAACTTACTTGTTTTTCGCTGTCTGGTGGCACCAAAATTGGGCATTTGATTTGCGAACTCATCACATGATCAGCGTCTCGTCACCAGGACTAAAAAAGTACTTCCATGTCATGAAATTTCAAAACAATTAAAAATAAAATTACCCCAAGTAATAGTATAAAAGTGTCAACAACCTGTGTTTATTAAAGGTATTTGAAAAACAAATGCCTACTCTTTAACAATGATTCATAATTGTTCATATTTAAGTGACATTTACATTAAAATGTGGGTTTTAAAACATGTTTTCCTAGGTCATATAAATTTCCCCAATGCAAATCACATATTGGCTTATAGAGAAAAAATATTCTGGGTGCCACAGCAAAAGTATTGTAGGGAGTACTTAGTAGGGTCTGTAGAATGTATACACTATATATACATAAGTATGTGGACACCCCTTCAAATTAGTGGATTCGGCTATTTCAGCCACACCCTTTGCTGACAGGTGTATAAAATTGAGCACACAGCTATGCTATCTCCATAGACAAACATTGGCAGTATAATGGCCTTACTGAAGAGCTCAGTAACTTTCAACGTGGCACCGTCATAGGATGCCACCTTTTCAACAAGTCAGTTTGTCAATTTCTGCCACACTAGAGCTGCCCCGGTCAACCTTAAGTGCTGTTATTGTGAAGTGGAAACGTTTAGGAGCAACAAAGGCTCAGCCACGAAGTGGTAGGCAACACAAGCTCACAGAACGGGACCGCTGAAGAGCGTAGGGCGTAAAAATTCTCTCCTCAGTTGCAACACTCACTACCGAGTTCTAAACTGCCTCTGGATCCAACGTCACCACAAGAGCTGTTAGTCGGGAGCTTCATGCGCAATGCCAAGCATCGGCTGAAGTGGTGTAAAGCATGCCGCCATTGGACTCTGGAACAGTGGAAACGCATTCTCTGGAGTGATGATCACGCAACACCATCTGGCAGTCCAACGGACGAATCTGGGTTTGGTAGATGTCAGGAGAACGCTACCTGCCCCAAAGCATAGCGGCAACTGTAAAGTTTGGTAGAGGAGGAAGAATAGTATTGGGCTGTTTTTCACGGTTCCGGCTAGGCCCCTTTTGTTCCAGTGAAGGGAAATTATAACTCTAGAGCTTACGATGACATTCTATACGATTCTGTACTTCGAACTTTTTTATTTTTTTATTATTTTTTTATTTCACATTTATTTAACCAGGTAGGCCAGTTGAGAACAAGTTCTCATTTACAACTGCGACCTGGCCAAGATAAAGCAAAGCAGTGCGACACAATCAACAACACAGAGTTAAACATGGAATAAACAAATAATGACTCCTTGCTGTCCCCAGTCCACCTGGCCATGCTGCTGCTCCAGTTTCAACTGTTCTGCCTGTGGCTACGGAACCCTGACCTGTTCACTGGACGTGATTGTTGCACCCTCGACAACTACTATGATTATTATTATTTGACCATGCTGGTCATTTATGAACATTTAAACATCTTGACCATGTTCTGTTATAATATCCACCCGGCACAGCCAGAAGAGGACTGGCCACCCCTCATAGCCTGGTTCCTCTCTAGGTTTCTTCCTAGGTTTTTGCCCTTTCTAGGGAGTTTTTCCTAGGGAGTTTTTCCAAGCCACCGTGCTTCTTTCACATGCATTTCTTGCTGTTTGGGGTTTTAGGCTGGGTTTCTGTACAGCAATTTAAGATTTCAGCTGATGTACGAAGGGCTATATAAATACATTTGATTTGATTTGATTTACAGTCAATCACACAATAGAAAGAGTCTATATACAGTGTGTGCAAATGGCGTGAGGAGGTAAGGCAATAAATAGGTCATAATAGCGAAGTAATTACAATTTAGCAAAGTAACACTGGAGTGATAGATGTGCAGATGATGATGTGCAAGTAGAAATACTGGTGTGCAAAAGAGCAAAAAATTTAATTAAAACAATATGGGGACGAGGTAGGTAGATTGGATGGGATATTTACAGATGGGCTGTGTGCAGCCATCGGTAAGCTGCCCAGATAGCTGATGCTTAAAGTTAGTGAGGGAGAAATGTCTCCAGCTTCAGTGATTTTTGCAATTCGTTCCAGTCACTGGCAGCAGAGAACTGGAAGGAAAAGCAGCCAAAGGAGGTGTTGGCTTTGGGGATGACCATTGAGATATACCTGCTGGAGCGCGTGCTACAGGTGGGTATTGTTATGGTGACCAGTGAGCTGAGATAAAGCAGAGCTTTACCTAACAAAGACTTATAGATGACCTGGAGCCAGTGGGTCTGGCAACGAATATGTAGTGAGGGCTAGCCGACGAGAGCATACAGGTCGCAGTGGTGGGTGGTATATGGGGCTTTGGTGACAGAACGGATGGCACTGTGATAGACTGCATCCAATTTGCTGAGTAGAGTGTTGGAGGCCATTTTGTAAATGACATCGCCGAAGTCGAGGATCGGGAGGATAGTCAGTTTTACGAGGGTATGTTTGGCAGCGTGAGTGAAGGAGGCATTTTTGCGAAATAGGAAGCCGATTGTAGATTTATGGCTAGGGGGCAGTATTTTCACGGCCGGATAAAAAACGTACCCGATTTAATCTGATTATTACTCCTGCCCAGAAACTAGAATATGCATATAATTATTAGCTTTGGATAGAAAACACTCCAAGTTTCTAAAACTGTTTGAATGGTGTCTGTGAGTATAACAGAACTCATTTGGCAGGCCAAAACCTGAGAAGATTCCAAACAGGAAGCACCCTCTCTGACCATATCTTGTCCTTCGTGATCATCTCTAACCAAAACAGGGGATCTCTGGCATGACGTGACACTTCCTACGGCTCCCATAGGCTCTCAGAACCCGGGAAAAAGCTGAATGACTGACTGAAAAGCATTAGCGCATTTGCTAAGTGGTCTATCAGCGGACAATGGGACTGAGGCTCGTGCATGAGATGACCCCATGTTTTTATTCTTTCATCTTTGAACGGATACAACGACTCCCGGTCGGAATATTGTCGCTATTTTACGAGAAAAATTGCATAAAAATTGATTTTAAACAGCGGTTGACATGCTTCGAAGTACGGTAATGGAATATTTAGAATTTTTTTGTCACGAAATGCGTCGTGCTCATCTTAGTGTGGTGAGTGACACACTTGGTGGGTGTCAAAATACTCACCAAAGTCAGATTTACTATAAGAAAAATGTTATTACCTTTGCTGTTCTTCGTCAGAATGCACTCCCAGGACTTCTACTTCAATAACAAATGTTGGTTTGGTTCAAAATAATCCATAGTTATATCCAAATAGCGGCGTTTTGTTCGTGCGTTCAAGACACTATCCGAAGGGTAAAGAATGGTGACGCGCCCGACGCGTTTCGTGACAAATAATTTCAAAATATTCCCTTACCGTACTTCAAAGCATGTCAAACGCTGTTTAAAATCAATTTTTATGCAATTTTTCTCGTAAAAAAGTGATAATATTCCGACCGGGAAACCCTCTTTTAGTTCAAAGACGCAAAAATAAAAACATGGTGTCGCCTCGTGCACGCGCCTCAGTCCCATTTTCCTCAGATCGACCACTATCCAAATGCGCTAAAGTTTTTCAGCCATGGCCTGCAAAGCCACCATTCATCGTTCTGGCGCCTTCTGAGAGCCTATGGGAGCGTTAGAAAATGTCACGTTATGCCAGAGATACCCTGTTTTGGTTAGAGATGATCAAGAAGGCCAAGAAATAGTCAGAGAGAGCACTTCCTGTTTGGAATCTTCTCACGTTTTGGCCTGCCAAATGAGTTCTGTTATACTCACAGACACCATTCAAACAGTTTTAGAAACGTTAGGGTGTTTTCTATCCAAATCAAAAATTATATGCATATTCTAGTTACTGGGCAGGAGTAGTAACCAGATTAAATCGGGTACGTTTTTTATCCGGCCGTGCAAATACCGCCCCCTAAACCCAACAGGTTAAACTGCCTCCTACTCAAACTCAGAAGCTAGGATATGCATATTATTATTAGATTTGCATAGAAAAAAGTCAGAAGTTTCTAAAACTGTTTGAATGATGTCTGTGAGTATAACAGAACTCATATGGCAGGCAAAAACCAGCTGAAAAATCCTACCAGGAAGTGGAAATCTGATGCGTGGACTCTTTTGAAGTCATTGCCTATCGAACACACAGCGACGTGGTAATCATTGTGCACTTCCTAAGGCTTCCACTAGATGTCAACAGTCTTTAGAAAGTTGTTTGAGGCGTTTACAATGATGAGAGACCGAATGAGAAGGCTGGGAATTTGTAGACCCAGGGAAGGACATCAGTTCATTGGCACGCTTTCACGTGAGGAGGTAGCTCTGTTCCAAAACGTTTTTCAAGACACTGTAACCGTCCGGTTGGAATATTACTGAATTTTTACGTTCTAAAGGCCCTAAAGATTGATGCTTTACAACGTTTGATATGTTTGAACGAACGTAAATAGATTATTTTTTTTTACTTTTGGTCGTGACATTTTCGGCGTGCATCCTACATTTGGAGTAGCTGAACTGATCGCGCGAACAACAAGGTGCTATTTGGACATAAATTATGGAGTTTATCGAACAAAACAACATTTATTGTCGACCTGGGATTCCTGGAAGTGCCTTCTGATGAAGATCATCAAAGGTAAGTAAATATTTCTAATTCTATTTAATATTTTAGATGACTCCAAAATGGCGGCTATCTGTATTGCCTAGTGTATTTTTCTGAGCGCAGTACTCAGATTATTGCAAAGTGTACTTTCCCAGTAAAGTTATTTTGAAATCTGTCAATGCGGTTGCATAAAGGAGATGTTCATCTACAATTCTTTGAATGACAGTTTAATATTTTATCAACGTTTATGACGAGTATTTTTGTAAATTGTAGTGCTGATTCACCATCAGTATTGGAGGGAAAATATTTTCTGAACGTCATGCGCCAATATAAAATGTTGTTTTTATATATAAATATGAACTTTATCGAACAAAAAATGCATGTATTGTGTAAGATGATGTCCTAGGAGTGTCATCTGATGAAGATCGTCAAAGGTTAGTGCTTCATTTAGCTGTGTTTTGGGTTTTTGTGATGCATGTAGTTGCTTTGAAAATGGCTGTGTGGTTATTTGTGTCGATGTACTCTCCTAACATAATGTAATGTTTTGCTTTCGCTGTAAAGCCTTTTTGAAATCGGACAACGTGGTTCGATTCAGGAGAAGTGTATCTATAAAATGGTGTAACATAGTCCTATGTTTGAGAAATTGAAATTATTCGATTTGTGGTTTTGAATGTGGCGCTCTGATTTTTCACAAACTCGATCCCGCTTACGGGATCGGTGTCAGTAAGAATTAACTTGGTTTTCGAAGACTTTAGAAAGGCAGGGCAGGATGGATATAGATTTATAACAATTTGGGTCTAGAGTGTCACCCCTTTGAAGAGGGGGAAGACCGCGCAGCTTTCCAATCTTTAGGGATCTCGGACGATACGAGAGGTTGAACAGACTTGTAATAGGGGTTGCAACAATGGCGGCGGATCATTTTATAAAGAGAGGGTCCAGATTGTCTAGCCCAGCTGACTTGTACAGGTCCAGGTTTTGCAGCTCTTTCAGAACATCTGCTATCTGGATTTGGGTGAAGGAGAAGCTGTGGAGGCTTGGGCAAGTTGCTGCGGGGGGTGCGGAGCTGTTGGCCGAGGTAGGGGTAGCCAGGAGGAAAGCATGGCCAGCCGTACAGAGATGCTTTTTGAAATTCTTGATTATCGTGGATTTATCGGTAGTGACAGTGTTTCCTAGCCTCAGTGCAGTGGGCAGCTGGGAGGAGGTGCCCTTATTCTCAATGGACTTCACAGTATCCCAAAACTTTTTGGAGTTTGTGCTACAGGAAGCAAATTTCTGTTTGAAAAAGCTAGCCTTAGCTTTCCTAACTGACTGCGTGTATTGGTTCCTGACTTCCCTGAAAAGTTGCATATCGCGGGGACTATTAGATGCTAGTGTAGTCCGCCACAGGATGTTTTTGTGCTGGTTGAGGGCAGTCAGGTCTGGAGTGAACCAAGAGCTATGTTTGTTCTTATTCTTCGTTTTTTTAAAGGGCATGCTTCAAACTTTGTAGCAATAGTTTGTGGAAAGCCCTTTCCTGTTTCAGCATGACAATACCCCCTGTGCACAAAGCGAGGTCCATAAAGAAATGTTTTGTCCAGATCGGTGTGGAAGATCTTGACTGGGCTGCACAGAGCCCTGACCTCAACCCCATTGAACACCTTTGGGATGAATTGGAATGCCGACTGCGATCCGGGCCTAATCGCCCAACATCAGTGCCCGACCTCACTAATGCTCTTGTGGCTGAATGGAAGCAAGTCCCAGCAGTAATGTTCCAACATCTAGTGCAAAGCCTTCCCAGAAAAGTGGAGGCTGTTATAGCATGCAAAGGGGGGACCAACTCCATATTAATGGCCATGATAATGGAATGACATATTCAACAAGCAGGTGTCCACATACCTTTAGTCATGTGGTGTAGGATGTTATTTCATGGGGCTCTGAATAATACAGAGTGTTGCTGGGCTTTTACTCCACCCATTCCATTTGCGACCACAATGTGAATCACTGTAAATGGAATACATAATCATCACGTGTGATTACTGCACTACAAAAAACCCTCTAACCAAACAACAGTGCAGAGCATGCACACTGAATTCAAGGGCAACTACACTCAACCTAAATTTCTACAATTTTACATAGACTTCAAAAGTCATTCCCTGATATGGTTGAAGCATTGTGAACAGAAAATTAAATGTGGTTGTTTTTCGATTAAAAAAGTGTGGAAAAAAGTAGAATTAAAAACCCAAGTCACCCATGTTTTTTTCTGTGTATGACAATAGAGTGGGTGTCCTTCTGCAGCACAGCATTTTGAGGAAAGTTGAGGTCAGGTCCAATATAGACTATGCAACGAAGACGGAAAGAAGTTGGGCCATCCTAGAAATGTTTTAGAGTAATATAATATATCAAATTTAGCAGATGATTTTATCCAAAGCGACTTACAGTCATGCATGAATACATTTGTACGTATGGGTGGTCCCGTGAATCAAATCCAATATCCTGGCATTGCAATGCTCTACCAAGATGCATGACAGGGTTATAAATACTTTGTGAACCCTAAATTTAATATGATTTATAAGGCCTTTATTAAACAGTGATTATGCCACCCTTTATAAAGCACAGGTTTATGTCATATTTGACATAGTGGGTTATATCACATTTGACATTGGTGGTTATGTACAGTTATGCCACATTTATAAAGCATGATATGGTTATATATAATTTAACACATTTATGTAGTGTTTTATGAAGCCTTTATAAGCTGCATGTCATTTAAAGTGGGACCGAATTTTTACATTGCAAAAAGTGAAAATAATTTTCCATGCCACAAGAAGTACTGGATCTGGCCAAATAGGTTCCGGAAAGAAACAACCCAAAACGAAGAGGTGCTGGATGCTGTTGTATTATTTCTATATAATTACTTATTACCAAAAATGTAAATGTAAAATACTTACAAACAAAAGATGTGCTTCTACTTTAGGATTTTTATTGTTAGATTAATAATTTCATTAATTAGATTAAACAAATATATAGGCCTGTTCAATGACATAAACATGTTTTACTGGTGACTCAAATCTATAGTCTATCTATAGTTTTGTGAGTAGCCTAGAAAGATAACTAATTTAGAAAAATGGGAATGTCTTTTCTTCTGTTTTTAAAATGACAAGTAACAATGGAAACTCTGGAAACTGTCTTCATCTGTTTCTTTCTTGTAAGCATTTTCCCATCCTGGAGTCTCAGACCTTTTGGAATCGGTGGTAGAGACGAAGAATGTATGACAATTTAGCGTAGACCCTCCACATTACCCCTAGTTGTCATCATCATAATTTCTATAGTTTAGGCATACAGCTAACTAGGCTCAAATCAAATTGTATTGGTCACATACACATGGTTAGCAAATGTTATTGCAAAGTATAGCGAAATGCTTATAGATTCTACAGTTCAGCAGTATCTAACAGGTAATACCGTATCTAACAATTCCACAACAAAACCTAATACACACACTCTAGTAAAGGAATGCGATAAGAATATATGAATTTAAAATATATGGATGAGCAGTGACAGAGCGGCTAAGATGCAACAGATAGTATAGAATACATAGATAGTGTAGGATAGAGGAATACAGTATATACATATGAGATAAGTTATGCGAGATATGTAAACATTCTTAAAGTGCCATTATTAAAGTGCCATTATTAAAGTGACTAGTGTTCCATTTATTAAAGTGGCCAATGATATCAAGTCTGTAGGTAGGCTGCCACCTCTCTGTGCTAGTGATGGGTGTTTAACAATTTGATGGCCTTGAAAAATAAGCTGTTTTTCAATCTCTCTGTCCCAGCTTTGATGCACCTCTACTGACCTAGCCTTCTGAATGGAAGTGGGGTGTACAGGCAGTGGTTCGGGTGGTTATTGTCCTTTATGATCTTTTTTGTCTTCCTGTGACATCGGGTGGTTGTAGGAGTCCTGTAGGTGTCCTGGAGCGCAGGTAGTTTGCCTCCGGTGATGCGTTGTGCAGATCGCACCACCCTCTGGAGAGCCCTGCAGTTGTGGGTGGTTAAGTTGCCGTACTAGGAGGTGATACAGCCCAACAGGATGCTCTCAATTGTGCACCTGTACAAGTTAGTGAGGGATTCCGATTTTTTCAGCCTCCTGAGGTTGAAGAGGCACCGTTGCGCCTTCTTCACCACACTGTCTGTGTGCGTGGACCATTGCAGTTTGCCGGTGATATGTACACCGAGGAACTTAAAACTTTCTACCTTCTCCACTACTGTCCCGTCGATGTGGATAGGGGGTACTCCCTTTGTTGTTTCCTGAAGTCCACAATCATCTCTTTTGTTTTGCTGACATTGAGTGGGGTTATTTTCCTAACACTGCACTCAGAGGGCCCTCACCTCCTCCCTGTAGGCTGTCTCATCATTGTTGGTAATCAAGCCTACCACTGTTGTGTCGTCTGCAAACTTGATGATTGAGTTGGAAGCATGCATGGCCACGTAGTCGTGGGTGAACAGGGAGTACAGGAGGGGGCTGAGAACGCACCCTTGTGTGGTCCCAGTGTTAAGGATCAGTGGAGTGGAGATGTTGTTTCCTACCTTCACCACCTGGGGCAGCCCGTCAGGTGGTGAACAGTATTCTTATATAAGTATTCCTCTTGTCCAGATGGGAATGGCAGTGTGCAGTGTTATGGTGATTGCATCGTCTGTGGACATATTGGGACGGTAAGCAAATTGGAGTGGGTCTAGCGTGACAGGTAGGGTGGAGGTGAAATGATCCGTGACTAGTCTCTCAAAGCACTTCATGATGACAGAAGTGAGTGCTACGGGGCGATAGTCATTTAGTTCAGCTACAACAGCTTTCTTGGGAACAGGAACAATGGTGGCCATCTTGAAGCATGTGGAGACAGCAGACTGGGATAGGGATTGATTGAATATGCCCGTAAACACACCAGCCAGCTGGTCTGCGAATGCTCTGAGAATGCGGCTAGGGATGCCATCTGGGCCGGCGAGGGTTAACAAATTTAAATGTTTTACTCACGGTGGCCACGGATTAAGAGAGTCCACAGTCTTTGGTAGCGGGCCGTGTCGGTGGCACTGTATTGTCCTCAAAGCGCACAAAGAAGTTGTTTAATTTGTCTGGAAGCAAGATGTCGATGTCCACGACAGGGCTGGTTTTCTTTTTGCAATCCGTGGTTGTCTGTAGACCCGGCCACATACGTCTTGTGTTTGAGCAGTTGAATTGCAACTAAACTTTGTCTCTATACTGACACTTTGCTTGTTTAACTTCTATGGGCTAGGTGGGATGCTAGCGGTACACACTATCAACAGCCAGTGAAATTGCATGGCGTGAAATACAAAACAGCAAAAATCTCAAACAATCAACTATTTTACACCATTTTAAAGATAAACTTCTCGTTAATCTAACCACATTGTCCGATTTCAAAAAGGCTTTACGGCAAAAGCATAAAATTAGAATTATGTTAGGACATAAAGTTCACAAGAAAAATCACAAGGCCATTTTCCAAGAAAGGACATGCATCACAAAAAACAAAATTACAGCTAAAATATTCACATACCTTTGATGATCTTCATCAGATGGCACACATAGGACTTCATGTTACACAATACATGTATGTTTTGCTCGATAAAGTTCATATTTCTATCCAAAAACACCATTTTACATTGGCGCGTGATGTTCAGAAAATGTATTCCCACCAAAACTTCCAGTGAATGAGCACATCAATTTACAAAAATACTCATCATAAACGTTGATAAAATTTAGAACAGTTATTGAAATAATTATAGATATATTTCTCCTTAATGCAACCGCTGTGTCAGATTTTAACCTCTCTAGGGTAGGTGGCACCAAATCGTCCCACCTACGTAACAGCCAGTGGAATCCTGTGGCGCATTATTCAAATACCTTAGAAATGCTATTACTTCAATTTCTCAAACATATGACTATTTTACAGCATTTTAAAGACAAGACTCTCGTTAATCTAACCACACTGTCCGATTTCAAAAAGGCTTTACAACGAAAGCAAACCATTAGATTATGTCAGCAGAGTACCCAGCCAGAAATAATCAGACACCCATTTTTCAAGCTAGCATATAATGTCACATAAACCCAGAAGACAGCTAAATGCAGCACTAACCTTTGATGATCTTCATCAGATGACAACCCTAGGACATTATGTTATACAATACATGCATGTTTTGTTCAATCAAGTTCATATTTATATCAAAAAACAGCTTTTTACATTAGCATGTGACGTTCAGAACTAGCATACCCCCCGCAAACTTCCGGCGAATTTACTAACAATTTACTAAATTACCCACGATAAACGTTCACAAAAAGCATAACAATTATTTTAAGAATTATAGATACAGAACTCCTCTATGCACTCGATATGTCCGATTTTAAAATAGCTTTTCGGTGAAAGCACATTTTGCAATATTCTAAGTAGATAGCCCGGCATCACAGGGCTAGCTATTTAGACACCCAGCAAATTTAGCCTTCACCAAACTCCGATTTACTATTAGAAAAGTTTGATTACCTTTGCTGTTCTTCGTCAGAATGCACTCCCAGGACTTCTACTTCAATAACAAATGTTGGTTTGGTCCCAAATAATCCATAGTTATGTTCAAACAGCGGCGTTTTGTTCGTGCGTTCAAGACACTATCCGAAGTGTAAATAAGGGTCACGCGCAAGGCGCATTTCGTGACAAAAAAATTCTAAATATTCCATTACCGTACTTCGAAGCATATCAACCGCTGTTTAAAATCAATATTTATGCCATTTTTCTCGTAAAAAAGCGATAATATTCCGACCGGGAATCTGCAATTAGGTAAACAGACGAAAGAAAATAAAGCACAGGGTCGACTCGGGCACGCGCCTAAGCCCATTGTCCTCTGATCGGCCACTTGTCAAAGGCGATAACGATAATGTGTTTCAGCCAGAGGCTGCCTCGATATCGTTCAGCTTTTTCCCGGGCTCTGAGAGCCTATGGGAGCCGTAGGAAGTGTCACGTTACAGCAAAGATCCTCAGTCTTCAATAAACAGAGGCAAGAAGAACAACACCTTGTCAGACAGGCCACTTCCTGCATGAAATCTATTCATTACAGAGGAAAAAGAAGCGGCAGGCCAAACGTGCCCGTGCAGTAAACAACTCACTGGTCCCAGGCAGTCCACTCATTGACTGAGCTCCTATTTTCTGCCCAGTAACAGGAGAAGGATGAAACACATTTATAAAGGCTGTTGACAGCCAATGGAAGCCTTAGGAAGTGCAATGTGACCCCACAGACACTGTAGTTTTGATAGGGATTCAAAAGAATAACTACAATTCTACGATTTCGCTCTTCCTGGTTGGATTTTTCTCAGGTTTTTGCCTGCCATATGAGTTCTGTTATACTCACAGACATTGTTCAAACAGTTTTAGAAACTTCAGTGTTTTCTATAACAGAACTCATATGGCAGGCCAAAACCTGAGAAGATTCCATACAGGAAGTGCCCTGTCTGACAATTTGTTGTCCTTCTGTTGCATCTCTATTGAAAATACGGCATCTGTGCTGTAACATGACATTTTCTAAGGCTTCCATTGGCTCTCTAAAGACGCCAGAAAGTGGAATGGGGTGTCTGCTGTCTCTGGGCAAAGAACAGCAGCAGAGTTTGGGAATGGTCAGCCTGGGGACAGTGAGACTGAGATGCGTGTTCACAAGACTTCTCCATGTTTTTCTTTCTCTCTCTGATTGACTACAACGTTGCCCTGTTGGAATATTATCGCTATTTTATGAGAAAAGTAGCATAAAAATGTATTTTAAACAGCGTTTGACATGCTTCTAAGTACGGTAATGGAATATTTTGAAATCTTTTGTCACGAAATGCCCTCGCGCGTTACCCTTCGGATAGTGACCTGAACGCACGAACAAAACAACGGTATTTGGATATAACTATGGATTATTTGGAACCAAAACAACATTTGTTGTTGAAGGAGAAGTCCTGGGAGTGCATTCTGACGAAGAACAGCAAAGGTAATCCAATTTTTTTAATAGTAATTCTGAGTTTAGGTTGTCCCAAACTTGGTGGATGTCAAATTAGCTAGCCATGATGGCCGAGCTATGTACTCAGAATATTGCAAAATGTGCTTTCGCCAAAAAGCTATTTTAAAATCTGACACCGCGATTGCATAAAGGAGTTCTGTATCTATAATTCTTAACATAATTGTTATGTATTTTGTGAACGTTTATCATGAGTAATTTAGTAAATTCACCGGAAGTTTTCGGTGGGTATGCTAGTTCTGAACATCACATGCAAATGTAAAAAGCTGGTTTTTGATATAAATATGAACTTGATTGAACAAAACATGCATGTATTGTATAACATAATGTCCTAGGAGTGTCATCTGATGAAGATCATCAAAGGTTAGTGCTGCATTTAGCTGTGGTTTTGGTTTTTGTGACATATATACTTGCTTTGAAAATGGCTGTGTGATTATTTTTGTCAGGGTACTCTCCTGACATAATCTAATGTTTTGCTTACGCTGTAAAGCCTTTTTGAAATCGGACAATGTGGTTAGATTAACGAGAGTCTTGTCTTTAAATAGTGTAAAATAGTCATATGTTCAGTGTAAAATAGTCATATGTTTGAGAAATTGAAGTTATAGCATTTTTGAGGTATTTGTATTTCGCGCCACGCGATTCCACTGGCTGTTGACTAGGGTGGAATGCAAGCTAGACCATAGAAGATATTAGTTAGCCTTGTTCTTAAATTAGCTTTGTTAAAATCCCCAGCTACAATAAATGCAGCCTCAGGATATATATTTCCAGTTTGCGAAAAGTCCATTGAAGTTCCTTGATCGCCGTCTTGGTATCTGCTTGCGGGGGGATATACACGGCTGTGACAATAACCAAGGAGAATTCTCTCGGGAGATAATGCTGTCGGCATTTGATTGTGAGGAATTCTAGGTCATGTGAACAAAATAACTTGAGTTTCTGTATGTTATTACAATTACACCATAAGTTGTTAATCATGAAACATACTGGAGAGATGTTTATTCCTGTTGGTGGGCTGTACCGACTCCGACAGCATGTCCCAAGCTATCCGTTTCCGTGAAACAGAGTATGTGACAATCCCGAATATCTCTTTGGAAAGCAACTCTTGCCCTGATTTCGTTGGCTTTGTTATCTAGGGACTTGACATTAGCGAGTAATATACTTGGAAACGGTGAGTGGTGTGCGTACATCCTAAGCCTCACTAGAAGACCGGTCCGGCACCTTTTCCTCCAGCGGCATTGTTTTGGGTTGGCCTCTGGAATCAGTTCAAATGCCCTGGGAGGACAAAGGACAAAGGACAAATGATCCGCTTTGGGAAAGTTGTATTCCTGCTACTAATACTGGTTGTGCTGGTAAGTTGACGTCTCTCTGATATCCAATTGTTCTTCCCGGCTGTATTTAATAACACTTAAGGTTTTCTGGGCTAACAATGTAAGAAATAATACATAAAAAAACAAAATACTGCATAGTTTCCTAAGGACTAGAAGCGAAGCTGCCATCTCTATCGGTTGCCATCTTCCCCAAGTTAGCTAGTTGTTGTGTTATCCAGCTAGCAATAATAGTGCTTGCTGCGTTCCAAAGTGCGCACTTGCACTCTTCGTTATCCCATTCTTTCAAGGGTGATCTTCCAAGAACACCTTAGAGAATACCATTTAGTATGGGAGAACAAAGTTTACGTATGTATGTAACCACGGTTATGTAAGCAATTGTATCACTCCAATATGGTATCCTTCCGTGCGGCAGTATACATTCCGAGTAAGGCTGACCACCTTAAATAGCTGCCGCCGTACTACTTCCCCCTCGTGTCCTTTTCGAGGCACCGTATATAACCTACAGAGTATCGGAGTGATCCAATAGCTCACGTGGTTACATACTGTACTATGTAATGTAGCACTATATTGGATCACTCCAATATGATATCACAATACCAGATAAATCGGTGAACTAGGTATGGGCCAAACAGAGAGCAAAGTACCGTAGGACTGAACTCAGGCCAGTCATAGTTGCTGTGCCCCTCCTTCCCCAACTTAGGAAAGTGGAGGCAACAACCAGCACAGCCGTTCCGGCCTCATTGGTGGGGGCAACAATGACATTGATAGTACCTAGAAAAAGGTGCTAGACAATGCCCAACTGACGAGGCACAAATGTCATTGAGGGGAACTCCTTGGAGCAGTGCCCATGATGTAGCTACTCCTCTAGTAGAATGCACCACTACAGCAGACTGCAGAGGCCTGCTGGCCAGCCGATTTGCTGTTATAATTGTGTCCACAATCCAATGTGACAGTCTTTGTATTGATCGGTTTTGGCCCAGAACGCTCTCACCATAGCAAACTAATAGCAGATCGGACTGTCGTATTGCCTGTGTCTGTGTAATGTAAGTGTCCAAGGCCCTGACCCGGGCAGAGCATACTTGGGGGTAAAAAAAAGAACACCCAGCTCACAAGAAATATATGTGGACAAATGTTAGGGCTGGTTAACATGTCTGTCAAACAGGACCTTTGGCAAGAAGGGGTTAAGACGGAGGGTGACATCTCTCTTGTCTGGACACATTCTGAGAAACATTCAGGGCTCACTTTCAACTCAAGTTCACTTACCCTCTTAGTGGAGATAATAGCCAACAGGAATGCCACCTTCATGGATTGGTGCTTCAAAGTCACCGACTCTCTCAAGGCATGGGTCTAGGTGCCGCAGTGTCCCCCCAGCCTGAAGAGAAGGTCAGACCTCAGGGGCAGCTGCCATGGGGTCCCCGAGAGGAGAGACAACAGAAAGCTGAACCATGGTGGTCTTGGCCGTCATGGAGCTATCAAGAGCAGCTGGTCACCAATCAAGATGACCCTGACTAGTGTAGCTGTGATCAAGGGAAATGGTGGGAAAGCATAAAGCGGCTTTGCTGGCCAATCATGAGCGAGGGCTTCCAAACCCATAGGGTCCGACAGCGAGAACCAGCTGGGACAATGAATGTTCTCCTGAAATGCAACCAGGTCCACCTTTTCTCTACCGAACCTGTCCCAAAGCTGTAGCACCATCTGAAGGTGTAGACTCTAGTCTGTGGTGGACTCTCTCACCCCCTTTAACAGGAAGGAGCAGGATAGCCACTTTGAGAGTGTCCTCAAACATGTACTCATCACCAACAGATGAAGGTGTCTGTTGTTTTCAGTGCCGGCCGTGGGAGTTGAACCGTCGCTGGGGTGGCCTGATGGAGACTGCCCAGCGTAAAAAACAGTGAAGCCACCGTCAGTAGGTTGAGGAACTGTTGGCACTCTAACACCGACATGGAAACAGTTGAGGTAGGATAGGATTTTGTTGCTCTCACCTCAGAGAAACGTGTCCTCATTACGGTTGAGTCTATGGACATCCAGAGGTAGATCACCTTCCGTGAGGGGATCAGGTGACTCTTCTCCTCGTTTAAGGGTGAGGCCCAGAACTCGATTGTGGTTCAAGAGGGTGCTTGTGTCTGTTGTGGCCTGTTCCTTGGATGGGTCAGACAATCCAATAGTCCAGGTAAGGCAGTTAGCATATTAAACATGAATATACAGTACCAGTCAAAAGTTAGGGTTTTTACATTTACATTTTAGTCATTTAGCAGACGCTCTTATCCAGAGCAACTTACAGTAGTGAATGCATACATTTCATTTCATAACATTTTTTTTCTGTGCTGGCCCCCGTGGGAATCAAACTCACAACCCTGGCGTTGCAAACACCATGCTCTACCAACTGAGCTAAAGCTACAGCTTTATTTTTACTATTTTCTCCATTGTAGAATAATAGTGAGGACATCAAAACTATGAAATAACTCGTTTGGAATCATGTAGTAACCAAATAAGTGTTAAACAAATCAGAAAATATTTTACATTTTAGATTCTTCAAAGTAGCCACCCTTTGCCTTGATGACAGCTTTTCACACTTGGCATTCTCTCAACCAGCTTCATGAAGAATACTTTTCCAACAGTCTTGAAGGAGTTCCCACATATGCTAAGCACTTGTTGGCTGATTTTCCTTCACTCTGCAGTCCAACTCATCCCAAACCATCTCAACTGGGTTGAGATTGGGTGATTGTGGATGCCAGGTCATCTGATGCAGCACTGCATCACTCTCCATGGTCAAATAGCCCTTACACAGCCTGGAGGTGTGTTTTGGGTCATTGTCCTGTTGAAAAACAAATGATAGTCCCACTAAGTGAAAACAAGAGGAGATGGCGTATAGCTGCAGAATGCTGTGGTAGCCATGCTGGTTAAGTGTCCCTTGAATTCTAAATAAATCACTGACCGAGTCACCAGCAAAGCACCCCCACAACATCCCACCTCCTCCATGCTTCACGGTGGGAACCACACATCCTTTCACCTACTCTGCGTCTCACAAAGACACAGATGTTGGAACCAAAAATCTCAAATTTGGACTCATCAGACCAAAGGATAGATTTCCACCGGTCTAATGTTCATTGCTCATGTTTCTTGGACCAAGCAAGTCTCTTCTTCGTATTGGTGTCCTTTAGTAGTGGTTTCTTTGCAGCAATTTGACCATGCAGGTCTGATTCACGCAGTCTCCTCTGAACTGAACAGATGATGTTAAGATGTGTATGTTACTTGAACTCAGTGAAGCATTAATTTGGTTGCAATCTGAGGTGCAGTTAACTGAACTTACCCTCTGCAGCAGAGGTAACTCTGGGTCTTCCTTACCTGTGGCGGTCCTCATGAGAGCCAGATTCATCATAGCATTTGATAGTTTTTGCGACTGCACATGAATAAACTTTCAAAGTTCTTGAAATATTCTGGGATTGATTGACCATGTCTTAAATTAATGATGGACTGTCGTTTCTCTTTGCTTATTTGAGCTGTTTTTGCCATAATGTGGACTTGGTCTTTTACCAAATAGGGCTATCTTCTGTATACCACCCCTACCTTGTCACAACACAACTGATTTGCTCAAATGCATTAAGAAGGAAAGAAATTCCACAAATTAACTTTTAACAAGGAACACCTGTTAATTGAAATGCATTCCAGGTGACTACCTTATGAAGCTGGTTGAGAGAATGCCAAGAGTATGCAAAGCTGTCATCAAGGCAAAGGGTGGCTACTTTGAAGAATCTCATCTAAAAAATATTTAGATTAGTTTTACACTTTTAGTCTGTATTTTAGTATGAACTTCATCTGTTACAATGAGCTGACAATTCTGCATGACAGAGAACAACGTGTGGATCTACTTCCAACATAGTGATGTTGCACACTGCTGAATAAACTCCCGAGTAAACTCCTGGGATAGTGTGATTTTCCTAGTGGATGGGAGGTTCCCAAGTTCTTTACATCTGTCTGTGGATGGGATGGGATGTGCTTCAACTTGAGGAGAACAGAGCAGAAACATAAGGCCAAGGGAGGAGAAATTAAAACTTCTCTAGGGTAGAGGGCAGTATTTTGACATCCGGATGAAAAGCGTGCCCAAAGTAAACTGCCTGTTACTCAGGCCCAGAAGCTAGGATATGCATATAATTGGTAGATTTGGATAGAACTGTTTTCCAAAACTGTTAAAAAATAATGTCTGTGAGTATAACAGAACTGATATGGCAGGTGAAAACCTGAGAAAAATCCATCCAGGAAGTGGATGGAAAGTTCACTTTTATGTTTGCAGTTTCCTATTGAATGCCCATACAGTATCCCATGACTTAGGACTCAGATTGCACTTCCTATGGCTTCCACTAGATGTCAACAGTCTTCAGAAATTGTTTTAGGCTTGTATTCTGAAAAATTAGGGAGTAAGACCACTCTGAGTGAGTGGACCCTGGGAAGTCCCCAGATCTGTTTGCTGCGTGAGACCGAGAGAGCGCCTTGTTTTTCTTTTATATTGACGAAGCTATTGTGCGGTTGAAATATTATTGATTATTATGACTAAAAACAAATGATGGCTGTTTATATTGTTGCAACCGGAAAGCGCTATATTTGTGTGTACAATATTATCACAAGGTCATTATAAGTTTGTTGCCATATTGAAATCTGAACATTGTAACACGCTCATCACAAAAAAAGATTTAGGTTATCATTGAGAAATGATCAACAGTTGAACCACTACAAGTAGTTTGCCTTTATCAAAGGAGTTTTCCTGAGTTTATCCCTCTTGCTTTAATTGACAATCAACAGCTGCCTTTCCGTCACCGCTCCCATCCCCGGGACATCAAAAGGTCATGTGAAGGTGGACTGAGGGATTATGGGAGCTCGGTGACTGGCCCCTTGCCCGCCATGAAGAGGAGTTAATAGCACAGAGTGTAGTGGGAGGTCTCCACCGTCGCCGTGGCCCTGAAAATGGATGCCTTTTATTGCACATTGACCCCCCCAGCTACTACCCATGGGCTCCCAGTAGTAGACCCAGGACTTTTCTAAAGAATTTACAGTTAATGTACCAGTCTTAATGAAACCGCCACGGTCCACCAGCCCTTTCACGGAGAGCGGGCCTCACTGAGTGCCCGTAAAGATCCCCTTTGTGGGCAGTGGTCCAAGGGGTAATGGTGGGGGGGAGAGGGGGTGGAGGAGGGGGGTGCTAAGCAGAGAGCAGACTCCCATAGCCCTTTTGACTGCTGCTCGGATCAATGTCATCCTGACCACAGGGATTGATACTGAAGTGTGAAGGTTGGATGAGTTTGTGTGGAAGTTAATGGCGACTGAGAGAAATAGAGAATACAGAGAAAATGGACAGTGTGAATATGGATCCCAATGTGACAGAACTACGACGACATGGGTCACCAGCTGTGACATGATTTTGGTATTATTTTAGATACTGTATGTTGGTTTTGAATCAGCCCATTTATAGGCATTTGGATTGTGACATATCTCAGAGGAGGCTGGAGAAGATAAGGGAATAGACATTTGATTCATAAAACTATAGTAAATGAATAATACAACGTCTATCTATTTTGGTGACATATTTACCCAATTAGTGTGCTTCACTAACCAGGTTTCCATCCAAGCTTTTCATTCAAGGAAAATACATTTTGGATAAACATTTTCATCACCGGCCTGATGGAAACCAAAAAAATGTTGGTAAACTTTCCAAATGTTGACAAAACAAAATATGCTAGACAAGGTGGGGATATTTTTGTGTTCGTAAATGAATTATCCGAGAAATATTGGTGGTTATGCGCAAATATACAACATCCACAGTACACTAGAGCGGATATGCCAATACCAGAGTGAGCACACTTGCTACATAATACACATTTTCTTTCGAGAAAACCATCACTACAGTTGAAAATGTGATGGAAACCCATTTAACTTGGGTACATGGGGATTTAACCGTGAAAGGTATTTTTATGTGCACTATGTGATCACGCACAGCCTTTTATCCACAACAAGTAAATTTGATGAAAACACATTTCTCGTGGGAAAATGTTCATGAAAATCTGTCACCAATTGGATGGAAACCTAGCTACCCTGAAGCATTGCATGATAATGCCCTAGAATTCGCATTGTCGTCGGCCATTTTCGCATGAATAAAGGCATAAAGACATTAGGCTCAATTTTGACAGCACTAATAAGTGGCACAAGCGTCAAGAAAGCATCAAGAACAAGTAGTAGTGGAATTTCTTTCAACACCTCTTCTACAACATTCAGAATTATGGCAATGATCTATGAAGGCTTATATATTGCCTCTCAGGGCCAACTTAGGTTTAGCATGTCACGGTGCAGTTATAAAATACATTGCTTTTTTACATTGTCAAAATGCCACCCAATGTCTCAGATGTCACTTGCGTTATTGATTAAAACATTACATTGGACAGTCCAATAATTCTGACAGGCTTAACAAGCACCCTAAGGCTAAAGTAGGCTTGAGAAAGCACCCGCATCAATTTCATGGTTACCTGCATCAGTTGATGTCAACCATGATCACGGCTCTACCTGGTGTTATAAGAATCAATGAGTTCTTAAAAGGTACGCTATCGACTTTCTCACTCACTGACTTACCTTTGGAAAGTATTCAGACCCCTTGACTTTTTCCACATTTGTTGTGTTACAAAGTGGGATTAAAATGGCTTTAAATGTCATTTTTTTTGTCAATGATCTACACAAAAGACTCTGCAATGTCAAAGAGGAAAAATATTTTAACATTTGTAAAAAAAATATGAAAAATGAAACACTAATATATCTTCATTAGATAAGTATTCAACCCCCTCAGTCAATATGTTAGAATCTTTCTGGGTAAGTCTGTAAGAGCTGTCGACACCTGGACTGTAAAACGTTTGCCCATGACTCTTTTCAAAGTTCTTCAAGCTCTGTCAAATTGGTTGTTGATCAATGCTAAACGAACATGTTTAGGTCTTGCTAAAGAATTTCAAGTAGATTTAAGTCAAACCTGTAACTCAGCCTCTCAGGAACATTCACCGTATTCTTGGTAAGCAACTCCAACGTATATTTGGTCTTGTGATTTAGGCTATTGTCCTGCTGAATGGTGAATTAATCTCCCAGTGTCTGGTGGAAAGCCGACTGAACCAGGTTTTCCTCTCGGATTTTCCCTGTACTTAGCTCCATTCCGTTTCTTTTTTATCCCAAAAAACTTTCTCAGAACGACCACTTTTCAAAACCCCTACTGTTTTTCGCCCAGGGACTGCAGAGTCATCATTCCCCGTTCTGGCGCCTTCTGAGAGCCTATGGGAGCCTTAGAAAATGTCACGTTACAGCAGAGGTCCTCTATTTTCGATAAACAGGCTATAGAAGGACAAGAAATGGTCAGGCAGGGCACTTCCTGTATGGAATCTTCTCAGGTTTTGGCCTGCCAAATGAGTTATGTTATACTTACATACACCATTCAAACAGTTTTAGAAACTTTAGGGTGTTTTCTATCCAAATCAAACAATTATATGCATATTCTAGTTACTGGGCAGGAGTAGTAACCAGATTAAATCGGGTATGTTTTTTATCCGGCCGTGCAAATACTGCCCCCTAGCCCCAACAGGTTAAGGTCCTTGAGTGGCCTAGCCAGTCTCCAGACCTTAATCCCATAGAAAATCTGTGGAGGGAGCTGAAGGTTTGAGTTGCCAAATGTCAGCCTCGAATCCATAATGACTTGGAGAAGATCTGCAAAGAGGAGTGGGACAAAATCCCTCCTGAGATGTGTGCAAACCTGGTGGCCAACTACAAGAAACGTCTGACCTCTGTGATTGCCAACAAGGGTTTTGCCAACAAGTACTAAGTCATGTTTTGCAGAGGGGTCAAATACTTATTTCCCTCATTAAAATGCAAATCAATTTATAACATTTTTGACATGCGTTTTTCTGGATTTTTTGTTGTTGTTATTCTGTCTCTCACTGTTTAAATAAACCTAGCAATAAAATTATAGACCGATAATTTCTTTGTCAGTGGGCAAACATAAAATCAGCAGGGGATCAAATACTTTTTCTACCTCACTGTAGATCAGTAACAGAAAATCCCAATTTAATCCACTTAAAATTCAAGCTGTAACACAACAAAATGTGCATCAAGTAAAGGAGTGTGAATACTTTCTGAAGGCACTGTATGTCCTGAGTGTTGCATACATTTTCTGTGTTCTTAGTCTTCACATATAATATTGATCCAATATGAAAAGGTAAGTCCAAAGAGCCTTCATGTAAGGAGAGACATATCAAGGAGCAGTGCAGGGACATTCATGTCCATCATACATTGTGCGTACATTTTGATAAAACACTCAATTGACCATGTCACAAGTGTAGGGAGGAGTAGGCAGGAGGCAGTCGCAGGTTTAGAACTACTGAGTTTATTAAAACACTATATATACACACTCACACACAAAAGCGGGACGAAACCCAAAATGAAAAATAATAAAGTACTCAGGAAATAGGAGAGATTCCTCTCAGGGAAACAAGCAAAATTTACGAAGACATATGACAGAGACAAGTATATATATAGAGTGGGGATTGGAATCAGGTGTGTGTAATGATGATGAGACAAGTCCGGGATTAATAGGTGAAGGCTGGTGTTCGCCAGCAGCAGGTTTGAGAGCAGCTAGAAGTCCGGTGACGCCGAACGCCTGAGCTGGACAGGAGGTGGAGCCAAAGCGAAGGCTGGTGTGACTGAGCAGTTGGATCACAAACCTATAAACTAAAACGTCCCTAAACCGTGACGGTTGTTGCTCAATATGCGAGAATGTGTATACAACAGCCAACTTTCCGGGACATAGACCTGTCTTATATGGGCAGAAAGCTTACATTCTTGTTCATCTAACTGCAGTGTCCAATTTACAGTAGCTATTACAGAAAAAAATACCATGCTATTGTTTGAGGATAGTGCACAACAACAAAACACTTTTATCACAGAAACTGGTTTGATACATTCACCTCTGAAGGTAAATAATGTGCTTGCATTCAGTAATCTTGCTAATGATCCATCATGTATGACATTCCTGGGAGTGTTTAAACAAATATTATCATAGCATTTTTTTATGTTCTCTAAAGTTATGTACTTGAAAATATATAAATTGATCAAATCGGCACATCTGGCAAACTCCTGGCAGACTAAATATTATGTAGTGATTTAAATCTTCACTGGATCAATCTGAAACTTTGCACACACTGCTTCTATCTTGTGGACAAAATCTAAATTAGACCTAGGGGGCTATCTTATTGTACGGCCTTGCTCTTGCATTTCAAAGCCGATGGAACAAAAAATAATGGAAAAAGCTCTTTTTTTTGTATTATCGTTCACCAGATCTAATGCGTTATATTCTTCTACATTAATTTCACATTTACACAAACTTCAAAGTGTTTGCTTTCAAATGCTATCAAGAATATGCATAACCTTGCTTCAGGTCCTGAGCTACAGGCAGTTAGATTTGGGTGTCATTGTAGGTGGAAATTGAAAAAAAGGGTCTGATCCTAAAGAGGTTTTAAAATACATTATTTGTTTTTTCAGAATCTTAATTTTGGCATGTTCCACATCATGTTTGTCCAACTTCTAGGACTTAACCTCAAATTTCCTCACTTTTTCACCATCCTTGTAAAGCCCTAGATTCAACATCAAATCAAGATTCAACATCAAATCAAATTTTATTTGTCACATGCGCTGAACACAACTGGTGTAGACTTTACCGTGAAATGCTTACTTATGAGCGCTTTCCCAACAATGCAGAGTTAAAAACTTCTTATGGATTGGGGGCACTATTTTCACGTCCGGATGAAAAGTGTGCCCAAAGTGTGCCCAAAGTAAACTGCCTGCTACTCAGGCCCAGAAGCTAGGATATGCATATAATTGGTAGATTTCGATAGAAAACTCTAAATTTCCAAAACTGTTAAAAATAATGTCTGTGAGTATAACAGAACTGTTTTGGCAGGCAAAACCGAGCACAATCCATCCAGGGAAAAATAAATGCAATCTGTTTTCTATGGTAAGCCCGTTTTAATAGAAATATGCTTGCAGTTCCTATAGCTTCCACTAGATATCAATAGTCTTTAGAAATTGGTTGATGTTTTTCTTTAGAGAAATGAAGAAGTACTGTCCAGAACAAGGGTCCAGCCTAGGGCTCTCTAATGTTTTGATGCGCGCGACCTGGAATGCACTTTCTTTGTTTTCCTCTGGTATTGAACACAGTATATTCCGTTTTAAATTTTATAGACTATTTACATTAAAAAATACTTAAAGTTGTATTAGGAAAGTTGTTTGAAATGTTTGGATGTAACGGTCGTCATAAGGAGCGGACCAAAATGCAGTGGGTATATTTATCATCTTCTTTATTGAAGGAAAAAACACTTAAAATAAATGATGAAAACAGTCGCGTAAGGTGCACAGACTATAATGGAGACAACCACCCACCAAAACACAAGAGAAAACTAACCCAACTAAATATGGCCTCCAATTAGAGGCAACGACAACCAGCTCCCTCCAATTGGAGGTCCTACCAAAACCAACATAGACATAGAAAAGCTAGATAGAAATAGAAAAACTACAACATAACCCAAAAACCCCGAAACACACAAACCAAACACCCCCTGCCATGCCCTGACCAAACTACAATAACCAATACCCCCTTATACTGGTCAGGACGTGACAGTATCCCCCCAAAGGTGAAGACCCAGAATGCACCTAAACACAAAAACCCCACAAAAATAACCCCAAACTTAAAGGGAGGGAAGGGAGGGTGGCCACCGTCAACGACGGCTCCCGTGCTACACCCCCCCCGCAATCATCCAACTATGGAGGTAGCTCTGGCTCCAGCCTTAGTCCCCATTGTAACCTGCCCACCCCCGCTGAAGGCTCACTGCTGTAGACCACTGCTGAAGGTTCTGGGCTGAGGTGCGTCGCTGGAGACCTCGGGCTGAGGTGCGTCGCTGGAGACCTCGGGCTGAGGTGCGTCGCTGCAGGAGCTGGGCTGTGGGCCATCACTGCAGGTCCCGGGCTGTGGGCCGTCTCTGCAGGCGCCGGACTGTGGGCCGTCTCTGCAGGCGCCGGACTGTGGGCCGTCTCTGGCGGTTCCGTCTGTGGGCCGTCTCTGTCGGTTCCGGACTGTGGGACGTCGCCGGAAGCACTGGCAGGGGCACTGTCGCCAGAAGCTCTGGCCGGGGCACTGTCGCCGGAAGCTCTGGCCGGGGGCACTGTCGCCGGAAGCTCTGGCCGGGGGCACTGTCGCCGGAAGCTCTGGCCGGGGAAATGTCGGCGGAAGCTCTGGACGGGGACTGCGCACTGTAGGCCTGATGCGTGGGGCTGGCTTTGGAGGCACCAGACTAGTGACACGCACCTCAGGGCTAGTGCGAGGAGCAGGACCAGGACGTACTGGACTGGGCAGGCGCACTATAGGCCTGATGCGTGGGGCTGGTTTTGGAGGCGCCAGCCTAGTAACACGCACCTCAAGGCTAGTGCGAGGAGCAAGAACAGGATACACTGGGCCATGAAGATGCACTGGAGGTCTGGAGCGCACAGCCTGCACAACCCGTCCTGGCTGGATTGTCACTGTAGCCCTGCACGGGCAGAGTGCTGGCACAGGGCGAACTGGGCTGTGCTGAGGAATGATGGCTGCCGTGCGTAGAGCAGGCGCAGGGTAGCCTGGGCCTAGGAGACGCACTGGTGGCCAGATGTGCTTAGCAGGCATACTCCTTCCTGGCTGGATGCCCACTCTAGCACAGCACTTGCGGGGGGCTGGTATCGACCGCACCGGACTGTGCGTGCGGATGGGCGAGACACTTCCGCATAGCACGGTGCTCTCCACACCAAACGCTCCCCATAATAAGCACAGGGAGTTGGCTCAGGGCTAACCCTTGCCCAGCCAAACTACCCGTGTGCCCCCCCCAAAAAAATTTTTTTGGGGGGGTGCCTCCTCTCCTGAAATGGAGGATATAATGCCTCATACCTCCGTCATTCTGCCTTAGCTGCCTCCAGCTCCTCCTTCGGGCGCTTTTACTCCCCAGCCTGGTGCCATGGTCCTTTACCATCTAATATCTCCTCCCATGTCCACCACTCCAAGTAGCTTTCCTGCTGCTTCTTCCTCCGCTGCTTGGTCCTCTTTTGGTGGGTGGTTCTGTAATGGTTGTCGTAAGGAGCGGACCAAAATGCAGCGGGTATATTTATCTTCTTCTTTATTGAAGGAAAAAACACTTATCATATCATATTACTCCAGTGCTAGCCTCCCTACACTGGCTTCCTGTTGAGGCAAGGGCTGATTTCAAGGTTTTACTGCTAACCTACAAAGCATTACATGGGCTTGCTCCTACCTATCTTTCCGATTTGGTCCTGCCGTACATACCTACACGTACGCTACGGTCACAAGACGCGGGCCTCCTAATTGTTCCTTTCTAAGCAAACAGCTGGAGGCAGGGCTTTCTCCTATAGAGCTCCATTTTTATGGAATAGTCTGCCTACCCATGTGAGAGACGCAGACTCAGTCTCAACCTTTAAGTCTTTACTGAAGACATATCTCTTCAGTAGGTCCTATGATTAAGTGTAGTCTGGCCCAGGGGTGTGAAGGTGAACTGAAAGGCTGGAGCAACGAACCGCCCATGCTGTCTCTGCCTGACCGGTTTCCCCTCTCTCCACTGGGATTCTCTGCCTCTACCCCTATTAAAGGGGCTGAGTCACTGGTTTACTGGTGTTCTTCCATGCCGTCCCTGGGAGGGGTGCGTCACTTGAGTGGGTTGAGTCACTGACGTGGTCTTCCTGTCTGGGTTGGCGCCCCCCCTTGGGTTGTGCCGTGGTGGAGATTTACATTTACATTTAAGTCATTTAGCAGGCGCTCTTATCCAGAGCGACTTACTGACACGGTTGCTAGATTAACAAGAAGTTCAGCTTTAATTTGGTGTATTGCACTTGTGAATGTATGAAGTAAAATATTTTTTATAAAAAAAAAATATTTGGCGATCAGCCATTTCACTGGATGTTGTCAAATCGATCCCGTTAACGGGATTTGAGCCATAAGAAGTTAACTTCTTCGGGCTAGGGGGCAGTATTCAGAAGTTTGGATGAATGAGGTGCCCAAAGTAAACTGCCTGTTACTCAGGGCCAGAAGCTAGGATATGCATATAATTGGTAGGTAGGATTGGATAGAAAACACTTCAAAGTTTCCAAAACTGTTAAAATAATGTCTGTGAGTATAACATAACTGATATAGCAGGCGAAAGAGGAGGAGAATCCATCCGGGAAATGTTTTTGGGAGGTGACACCATTTATAATGCCTGTCTATGAGGAAATCAATGGAATACCTCCCAGATTGCAGTTCCTAGGGCTTCCAGTAGATGTCAACAGTCTTTAGAAAGAGTTTCAGGCTTGTTTTTTTTAAAATTAGCTAGAATTTGTAGTTTTTGCAAGTGGCTCCCATTTTGGCTGTAGTGTTATGAAGCACGTGGATGAGAGCGCACACTTCGTTATTTATGTCCGGTAATGAACATACTCTTCTTCGTCTTAAAGTTTATCATTTATTTACATATTAGGGTACCTGAGGATTGATTTGAAACGTTGTTTGACTTGTTTGGATGAAGTTTATTGGTAACGTTTGGGATTCTTTTTGTATGCATTTTGAAGGAGGGAAACCGGTGGATTATTGAATGAAGCGCGCCAACTAAAGTGACTTTTTTGGGATGTAAAGAAGGACTTTATTGAACAAAACAACCATTTGTGATGTAGCTGGGACCCTTTGGATTGCAAACAGAGGAAGATCTTCAAAGGTAAGTGATTTATTTTATTGCTATTTCTGACTTTCGTGATGCCTCTGCTTGGTTGGAAAATGTTTTTAATGCTTTTGTATGCGGGGCGCAGTCCTCAGATAATCGCATGGTATGCTTTCACCGTAAAGCCGTTTTGAAATCTGACAAAGCGGCTGGGTTAACAAGAATTTAAGCTTTTAAAGGTCCCAATTCTGTTTAAACGTTTACACCCCTACGTCAAATAACAAAAACTTACATTCAGAGTTTGGATTTTTTTAATAAACATATACACTGAGCATACCAAACATTAGTAACACCTTCCTAATTTTGAGTTGCGTACCTTCCCTCCCTCTTTTGCCCTCAGAGCAGCTTCACTTCATCAGGGCATGGACCCTACAAGGTTTCAAAAGCATTCCACAGAGATGCTGGCCCATGTTGACTCCGGTGCTTCACACAGTTGTGTCAAGTAGGCTGGATGTCCTTTGGGTGGTGGACCATTCTTGATACACACAGAAAACTGCTGAGTGTGAAAAACCCAGCAGCGTTCAGTTCTTGACACAAACAGGTGCTTCTGGCACCTACTACCATACCCCATTCAAAGGCACTTAATATTAGGAATTAGGAAGGTGTTCTTAATGTTTTGTACACTCATTGTGTGTATATATATATATATATATATATATATATATATATATATATATATATATATATATATAAATAAATAAATGGTGTGTGTAGACAGTAATATATATTAAAATATAATCTATTTTTGAATAATTAACATTTTCACAATGTGTGTACTCTGGCTGGCTGTATTTTATACATTCATTTCATATGTTGCAATGCAGCAATAATGACGAAACTGAGAAGATAAACAACGTGTACATTAAATATGATGCTGCTTTTATAACTTGGGTTTCAGAAATAATGAAAATTCATGATGAATGTTTACATTTAGGGGAAGCTGTTCAAAATGCAGAAATACATATTGTTGAAACTGTGCACTTTGTACCCCCTTATACCTGATGTCTTATATAGGTGACATTGCATAACCTTTGCTAAGAATGTTGAATTTAATTTTCCAGAAATATGTCATTTGGGTCTACTTGGGCAGTCCTAATCACTTCTTAATTTTCATACATGGAAAATTGGGTCCAGTTATCTAAGAGTTAAGCATGCTTAGAATTTCCCCTCCCTGTTTCACACAATAAGATTAAATTCCCCCTGTCACAAGGGGAGTAATGGCTGATTTAAGATCAAATCATCAACCCTGTTATGGTAGGTTAGGAGAATTAAAAAAGAAGGTTATGATAATTAATGTAGGTCAGGAGAATTATGTTAAGGTTAGAAAAAAAGGTTAGGGTTAGCTAAAATGCTACAGTAGTCCCCAAAGCGACTTGAACATGGAACTTTTTGTCCATAGCTGTACTCCATCTAGCCACGTGACCGCATTCAGTGCATATAGTGCATTACAGCACTCCTTTGAAATGAAGTTGTTTTTGACAAAATGGAAATGTGTCAGTTTGTCACTTTGTAGTGAAGACATTTGTGTTTAGGTATTTAGAGAAAATCTACCATCAAGGAACAAGTTTGTCACTTTCCCCATTGACAATCAACTTGCCAAAATCCTGCCCTGGTCTGCTTAGTTTGTTTAATGTCACAGGAAGTTCCCAGAAAAAAACCCTTCTGGTTTTCCATCCTCTCTTGTAAGGCTCTTGCTAGCTGCAATCTAAGTTGAACTGACAGCAATGGTAGATTACCTGCATCTCGCCACACTGAGTTCAGTTCTAAGATGCAAATGACAAAGTGGCTGTCCTGCAATAAGTCAGAAGTGTCTACTACTTGATATTAAATTGTAGCCTTGTGACATGTCCCTGCCAAGGTTCTCAGCAGTGCACAGCAACCAAAAACTCAGATGATACAGTTCCCAGACCTGTCATCTAGTCTGTCATGCATGGTCTAACATGAAATAGAGTGAGTCTCATGTTGGTGATCTCTGAGGGAGAGAGAGACAGAGAAACTGGGCTGTCCTTCAATACTCCACTGAGGCTGTCTCTGTACATAGCAACGATCCCACATTCTGTGCTGCTTGCTAAGTGTCACATTCAAAGTTCATTGCACATCAGGGAAAGACGGTGCACAGAGATCAAATTCAAGATGTCACAACCTTAAAACATGCTCCAACTCGACTAGCTCACCAACACACGAGTTGCAATACAGCAACACACAATATAGATTACCTATTGTTAACTATAGTTTTATAAATCAAAGTTGCGATTACAGCAATGTACAATAGAATGTGAGATTGAGAACGCATACATACAAATATTCTTCATATGCAGATTCATATGCCCTAGCCTGTCAAGGAGTTCAGATTATGTTAACATATGCTAAATGTTGTGAGGTCAGTACAATGATAGGGCCAGATGACACTGAATATGGCTTTGAGAAATATAGCATTTGGACATGTAAGGGGGTAGTGGATATATCCCATAATTATTTACTACTATATTACCTCCCAATATTAAATATAGTACCAGGCACAGATGGTCCTACTCGCCAGCTTTGGGGCTTTCACAGCTGTCACACCTGTCAGATACCTGGACATCGGCCACCAGCGTGTCACAACAGGCGGGTCTGTGTGTGTGTGTGTGTGTGTGTGTGTGTGTTCGCATGCATGCTCCTGTATGTACATACATGTGTTGGTTGGTACCTACATGTGTGTTGCACGTGTGCTGTATGTAAATTGTGTGTGTGTGTGTACTGTGCAGATGTCTAGCCCCAGGTTCGTCCCGTCCACCGTCTGCCCTGCAGCACCTTGCCTTTGTGACCAGCCAAGCCGCTGTCACCTTGAAGCAGAGTCTGAAGCCACCTGTCACCTCCCATCAATGGCACACCTGCAGAACCACCTGTTTTCACAGTCTTGTCACCCGGGGCCTCAGGAGGCTGAGACAGGGACAGGTTTTGGGAGTCACGGGTTGAGATGATGGCCTGAATTAGAATGCTGGATTTTGAGATAGTTTATGATAGAAGGGTGAAAAGTGGATTACAGTCCTCACCATATGTATTTGGACAGTGAAGCTACAATTTAAATTTCAGCTCTGTACTCAAGTTACAACAGTATGAGGAGAAAATACAGAATGTCAACTTTTGAGTAAATGGTAAAACTGATATGTATGAAAATACCCTCAAACAAAAGACGATATTCTGTACTAATGTGTCATTGATAATTTGTCCCAGTATAGAGCCAAAATGAAATGTTTTGCTTTGCTGTACAAATACATATGGCATGTTTCGTTGAGCTAAAAAAAAATCTGGGATTTTTTGTAGACTAGTCATTGAAATGTGTGTTATGAATAGGGTTTTATTCAAACTGAAAACTTGAGTAGTGGCGTGCAGAAATGAAGTCAATATAACAATTACAATGTGAAACAAATAAAACAACAGAACATTACTGCAAACAAACCTCCTGAAACTTGCTTCCTGAGACACTATCCTCTTATGTTATAACATTCTTCCCATATAACCAACCCGAACCCTCCAGAGATTGACGCTGTCCTAATATAGACACTGTACTCCGTACTAATACAATTGCTTAGAGAAAGAGATTTTGTCTCACAAGTAATATTTTTTATCTAAAAAAGATAGGTGTCGGGGCGTTGTTATGGTGCTGAACTGAGTGGATGCGTATTTGGTGCTCTCCTGGCAACTTCAGCGAAATTCTTGTAATTTCTCCTTTTAAACCCTCATTTCACAAACAGCTCAAGGAGTCCGAAATGGCAACCAACAAAGTTGACGACCTAAACCAGAAAGAGAGCAAAGGGGTCTTGAAAGCAATCTCTGACATGAGGACAGACTTTTCTACCAAACTTGAAGGTGTCCTAATGGGGAGTACTGATGTTAAATGAGACCTTCAGGCCTATTCCACGCACTTGGACGAAGCAGAAGAACGCATTAGTACGGTGGAAGATACTGTTACTGTAAAATCAACAACCAAACTTTGGAAAAATCGGTAGCCGAACTTACTTCAAACCTAAGCTCACTCGAGAATTACCATGAGGTCAATCTTGAGGCTGGTAAATTTACTAGAGGCATTGGGGCTGAACAAAGGGTCTGTAGTGCCTAGTTTTTTGGCTTGCTCCTCAAGAAATGCTGGCGGCAATAACATAATCCAAAAGTGAGTTGGCTTGGGGGTGTGGTTTGATGTGGGTGTTTCTTGGGTGTGTCCTTGCCACCACACCCATCTGTCAGAAACTTGTTTTCCCCCTACTCAATCACAACAAACAAACCTCCTGCATGATGAGTTGAATAGGTCAGAGGAAGCTTTGAATAGGTCGGTAGCCTACAGAGTAATATGAGAAGAATGCAATTGTTGAATTTATAAGTAATATAAACTAAGTGTTTTGATTACTTTGAAATGTAGTAACAGGTCCATGTACAATAAACAACACTTTACATCCCACTGGGCACGGACATCAATTCAACGTCTATTCCACATTAGTTCAATGCAATTTCATTGGCACACGCTGTTGATTCAACCATTGTGTGCCAAGTGGGATAATACAGTACCATAGAAGCAGTGTTCTGCTAATATAACAATATGCACCTTTCATAACCTCTTACATCTAGCTGTTCCGCTAGCGGAACACCTGCTCCAATAGCCAATGATGGGCGTGGCGCGAATTACAAATTCCTCAAAAATACAAAAACTTCAATTTTTCAAACATACGACTATTTTACACCATTTTAAAGACAAGACTCCTTTATCTAACCACACTGTCCGATTTCAAAAAGGCTTTACAACGAAAGCAAAACATTAGATTATGTCAGCAGAGTACCCAGCCAGAAATAATCAGACACCCATTTTTCAAGCTAGCATATAATGTCACATAAATCCAAACCACAGCTAAATGCAGCACTAACCTTTGATGATCTTCATCAGATGACACCCCTAGGACATTATATTATACAATACATGCATGTTTTGTTCAATCAAGTTCATATTTATATCAAAAACCAGCTTTTTACATTAGCATGTGACGCTCAGAACTAGCATACCCCCCGCAAACTTCCGGTGAATTTACTAAATTACTCACGATAAACGTTCACAAAAAACATAACAATTATTCTAAGATTTATAGATACAGAACTCCTCTATGCACTCGCTATGTCCGATTTTAAAATAGCTTTTCGGTGAAAGCACATTTTGCAATATTCTCAGTAGATAGCCCAGCCATCACGGCTAGCTATTTAGACACCCAGCAAGTTTAGCACTCACCAAAGTCAGATTTACTATAAGAAAAATGTTATTACCTTTGCTGTTCTTCGTCAGAATGCACTCCCAGGACTTCTACTTCAATAACAAATGTTGGTTTGGTCCCAAATAATCCATAGTTATATCCAAACAGCGGCGTTTTGTTTGTGCGTTCAAGACACTATCCGAATGGTAAAGAAGGGTTACGAGCACGAAGCATTTCGTGACCAAAAAATTCGAAATATTCCATTACCGTACTTCGAAGCATGTCAACCGCTGTTTAAAATCAATTTTTATGCCATTTCTCTTGTAAAAAAGCGATAATATTCTGACCGGGAGTGGTGGTTTTTGTTCAAAGAGAGAGAGAAAGTAACATAGAGTCGACTCGTGCACGAGCCTTAGTCTCATAGTACTCTGACCGGCCACTATCCAAACGCGCTAATGTTTTTCAACCAGGTCCTGCAAAGCCACGATTCAGCTTTTTGCCGCCTTCTGAGAGCCCATGGGAGCAGTAGGAAGTGTCACGTAACAGCAGAGATCCCCTGTATTGGATAGAGATAATCAAGAAAGCCAAGAAATGGTCAGACAGGGTACTTCCTGTTTGGAATCTTCTCAGGTTTTGGCCTGCCAAATGAGTTCTGTTATACTCACAGACACCATTCAAACAGTTTTAGAAACTTTAGGGTGTTTTTTATCCAAAGCCAATAATTATATGCATATTCTAGTTTCTGGGCAGTAGTAATAACCAGATTAAATCGGGTACGTTTTTTATCCGGTCGTGCAAATACTGCCCCCTACCCTAGAGAGGTTAAGGCAGAAACGAGGAGGGTGGTTGGCCGAGCTGGATAGGTGGCGTATAATGCAAGCGTATAGCAACCCAAAAGTTGTGAGTTCGAATCTCATCACCAGGAACTTTTCAACTACTTGCTACTTTTTAGCTACTTTGCAACTACTTAGCATGTTAGCTAACCCTTCCCCTAACCCTTTCACCTAACTTCTAAACTTAACCCTAACCTTAACCCAATCCAAGATGGCGTAGCAGTTCAGATGTCTTCGTCTTTGTCTTGTTGTGTCGCATGTATATATATTTTTTTCTTCGTATGTATTTTTTATATTTTTAACCTCAATTTCAACATACCCTCCTGCATCCCGCCTCACCCAATGAGGTAGGGATCTGCTATTTTCTATACTTTAGAACCAGAACCCCCAACAGAAGCTAGCCAACTAACTAGCTACTAGCTAGTAGTCAGTTAGCCACTGCTAGCGGTCATCAGCTAACTTAGCCCGGTCAACTCCTGCCAGTCTGCACGGCGCGATTCAACCCAGAGCATACAGGACTGCTTTTTCTCCACCAAATCCCCACATCTCCGGATCCTAGCCTCGTGCTAGGCCCATCTCCCGGCTAGCTGAAGAGATCCATCAGCCACTCCTTGGTCTACAATACCTATTTTGCCAGATAATCCGTAATCTGCCCGAGAACGTCCCCTGAAGGCCCATCTGCTAGCCTGCTATCCGTGGCCGGCTAGCTGTCTAGAGCATATCGGACTGTTAGCTGAAGAGGTCCATCAGCCAATTTCTTGGGCTACAATGCCTATTTTGCCAATTAGCCTGGACCCTTTTACTGCCTACACGGAGCCCTGCCATACATTCACGACTGGTCTGCCGACGTAACCGTCCGAGGGAGCTACAACAGACTCTTCTGTCGCGAATTCCCCCTATGGCCCTTCTGCTAGCCCCGGCCCGCTAGCTGTCTAAGTCGCCATGTCTCCAGCTCACCCAGCTACTTACTGGTCCCTATGATCACTTGGCTACGCATGTCTCTCCCTAATGTCAATATGCATTGCTGTTTTGGTTAGTGATTATTGTCTTACTTCACTGTAGAGCCTCCAACCCTGCTCAACATGCCTTATTTCCCTTTTGTTCCACCTCCCACACATAGGGTCACCTCACCTGGTTTAAATGGTATCTCTAGAGACAAAACCTCTCTCATCGTCACTCAATGCCTAGGTTTACCTCCACTGTATTCACATCCTACCATACCCATGTCTGTATAGCCTTTAGCCATACCCTTATCCTACTCCTCTGTTCCTCTGGTGATATAGAGGTTAAATCCAGGCCTTGCAGCGCCTAGCTCCGCTCCCATTCCCCAGGCGCTCTCATTTGTTGACTTCTGTAACTGTAAAAGCCTTTTCATGACTGTTAATATTAGAAGCCTCCCTAAGTTTGTTTTATTCACTGCTTTAGCACACTCTGCCAACCCGGATGTCCTAGCCGTGTCTGAATCCTGGCTTAGGAAGACCACCAAAATTCCTGAAATTTCCGTCCCTAACTATAACATTTTCCAACGAGATAGAACTGCCAAAGGGGGCGGAGTTACAATCTACTGCAGAGATAGCCTGCAGAGTTCTGTCATACTATCCAGGTCTGTGCCCAAACAATTCGAGGTTCTACTTCTAAAAATGCACCTTTCCAGAAACAAGTCTCACCGTTGCCGCGTGTTATAGACCACCTTCAGCCGCCAGCTGTGCCCTGGACACCATATGTGAATTGATTGCCCCGATCTATGTTCAGAGCTCATACTGTTAGGTGACCTAAACTGTGACATGCTTAACACCCCGGCCGTCCTACAATCTAAGCTAGATGCCCTCAATCTCACACAATTATCAATGAACCTACCAGGTACAACCCCAAATCCGTAAACACGGGCACCCTCATAGATATCATTCTGACCAACCTGCCCTCTAAATACACCTCTGCTGTTTTCAACCAGGATTTCAGCGATCACTGCCTCATTGCCCGCATCCATAATGTGTCTGCGGTCAAATGACCACCCCTCACCACTGACAAACACTCCCTAAAACGACTTCACCGAGCAGGCCTTTCTAATAGACCTGACCTCATTCCATCAGTAGAGGATGCTTGGTTATTCTTTAAACGTGCTTTCCTCACCATCTTAAACAAGCATGCCCAATTCAAAAAATGTTGAACCAGGAACAGATATAGCCCTTGGTTTACTCCAGACCTGACTGCCCTTGACCAGCACAAAAACCTCCTGTGGCGTACTGCATTAGCATTGAATAGCCCACTCAATATGCAACTTTTCAGGGAAGTTAGGAACCAATATACACAGAAAATTAGGAAAGAAAAGGCTAGCTTATTCAAACAGAAATTTGCATCCTGTAGCACAAACTCCCAAAAATTCTGGGACACTGTAAAGTCCATGGAGAATAAGAGCACCGCCCAGCTGGCCACTGCACTGAGGCTTGGAAACACTGTCACCACCGACAAATTCACCATAATTGAGAATTTAAATAAGCATTTTTCTACGGCTGGCCATGCTTTCCACCTGGCTACCACTACCCTGGTCAACAGCCCTACCCCCCCCCCCCACAGCAACTTGCCCAAGCCTCCCCCATTTCTTCTTCACCCAAATCCAGATAGCTGATGTTCTGTAAGAGCTGCAAAATTTGGACCCCTACAGGTCAGCTGGGCTAGACAATCTGGACCCTCTCTTTCTAAAATTATCCGCCAAAATTGTTGCAACCCCTATTACTAGCCTGTTCAACCTGTCTTTCGTATTGTCTGAGGTCCACAAAGAATGGAAAGCTGCCGCAGTCATCCCCCTCTTCAAAGGGGGAGACACTCTAGACCCAAAATGTTACAGACCTATATCTATCCTACCCTGCCTTTCTAATGTCTTCGAAAGCCAAGTTAACAAGCAGATCACCGACCACTTCGAATCCCACCATACCTTCTCCACTATGCAATCTGGTTTCCGAGCTGGTCATGGGTGCACATCAGCCACGCTCAAGGTCCTAAACGATATCATAACTGCCATCGATAAAATACAACACTGTGCAGCCGTATTCATCGACCTGGCCAAGGCTTTCGACTCTGTCAATCACCACATTCTTATCGGCAGACTCAACAGCCTTGGTTTCTCAAATGACTGCCTCGCCTGGTTCACCAACTACTTTTCAGACACAGTTCAGTGTGTCAAATCGGAGGGCAGGTTGTCCGGACCTCTGGCAGTCTCTATGGGGGTGCCACAGGGTTCAATTCTCAGGCTGATTCTTTTCTCTGTATACATCAATGCTGGTGATTCTCTGATCCACCTCTACGCAGATGACACCATTCTGTTTACTTCTGGCCCTTCTTTGGACACTGTGTTATTTCTCTGGGATCGTTCAGGACATGAGCATCCCACCTAGCCAACAGCCAGTGATGTTGAAGGGCACCGAATTCAAACAACAGAAATCTCATAATTAAAATTCCTCAAACATACAAGTATTATATACCATTTTAAAGATAAACTTCTTGTTAATACATAGGGTTAAAGATAAATGATTTTTGCAATTCCTTCCAGTCACTGGCAGCAGTGAACTGGAAGGAAAGGCGGCCAAAGGAGGTGCTGGCTTTGGGGATGACTAGAGAGATATAGCTGCTGGAGAGCTTGCTACGGGCGGGTGTTGTTATGGTGACCAGTGAGCTGAGGTAAGGCGGAGCTTACCTAGCATAGACTTATAGATGACCTGGAGCCAGTGGGTCTGGCGACGAATATGTAGCGAGGGCCAGCCGACTAGTAGCTAATTAGCTGGTTAGCTTCTGATGGCTAGCCTATGATGGCTAGCCTCTGATGGAGGTTTTGGCTATAAGGCCTAAAAAAAAATAGCGGATCCGTGTCAAATTGAGTGAAGCGGGTTACTGGAAGGTATATTCAATTTAAAAATGGAAAAGAGATTGAAAAAGAAATGGAAACATGTGCAAAAAAGACTAAAAATACAAAAAGTAAATGAGAGGACGACAAACCACGTCGACAAACCACGCCAACTACGCCATCTTGGAAAAGATGTTACGTGTCAGAGCAGCTCACAGATCATTGCACCTCAGCCCATCTGTAAATAGCCATCCAATAGCCATACCTCATCCGCATATTGTTATTTTTTCTCTCTTTTGCACCGCAGTATCTTTACTTGCACATTCATCTTCTGCACATCAATCACTCCAGTGTGTAATTGCTAAATTGTAATTACTTCACCACTACGGCCTATTTATTGCCTTACCTCCCTAATCTTACCTCATTTGCACACACTGTACATAGATTTTTTTCTATTGTGTTATTGACTGTACATTTGTTTATTCCATGTGTAACTCTGTTGTTGTTTGTGTCACACTGTTTTGCTTTATTTTCACCAGGTTGCAGATGTAATTGAGAACTTGTTCTCAACTGGCCTACCTGGTTAAATAAAGGTGAAATAAAAAAATACTAAAATAAACCTTAGCCTAGCTAACGATAGTGAGCTAGCTTACATTAGTGATGCTAGCCACCTAGTTAGAATTGGTAACATATCGTAAGTTTTGAAAATTTGTAACATATAATATGAATTGTAATTCATACGAATGGGGGATGGACATCTACAAATGAATACATACCATATGAAATTTAACATAGCATACTAAATGGAGGTGCTCCGATTTACGTACAGAATAACACAAAATGCCTGAGACCAGGTTGAATATAATGGCTATTAGATTGGCACTGTCTAGCCTAGCTAGCTAGCTACCTTCACAAGAAGGAAGACCTTGGTTTTCGTTAAGTGGCTTTTTTGTCTTGTATTTTCACATTTGGAAGGTGCATTGAAACAATTAGCTGAATAACTGGTAGCGTGGTTATTTATTTTCAACCACAGCTAGTTAGCAAACTATGATACACTAAAGTTACTCTGGAGGGGATCACTAATGCCATTTGGCTATAAAAAACAAGTGAATTATCTGAAAGCATGTCATCCGACTATATAGTGTAACGTAACATGTACAATAGAACATTTTGTTTTGCTTTTGTTTCATTTTTTTGGCCCAACTCTCACTGTGTGTGTGTGTCTCTCTCTTTTTGTCAGCCTTTCCGTCTCTACGTCTCTCTGTTTAGGAGTTCAAGATGTGGCTGTAGGAGAAAAGTGATGGACAACACCAGAGGGCATCTTCACTGAGCAATGTAGGACATGTACAAGTAATATCCCACACAGTGCCCTCAGAAAGTATTCATATCCCTTGACTTATATAAAAAATCCATCTACACACAATACCCCATAATGACTAAGTGAAAATGTTTAGACATTTTTGCACATGCATTGAAAATTAAATATAGAAATTTTATTTACATAAGTATTCACACCACTTGAGTCAATACTTTGTAGAATCACCATTGGCACCGATGACAGCTGTGATTATTTCGATTTGGCCATCATACTTTTCAAATTCTTCAAGCTCTGTCAAATTGATTGTTAATCATTGCTAGACCAACATTTTCAGGTCTTGCCATGGATTTTAAAGTAGACTTAAGTCAAAACTGTAACTTGGCCACTCAGGAACATTGGTAAGCAACTCCAGTGTAGATTTGTCAGAGAGGAAGGAATTTCCTTCCCCTCCGGCAACTGAGTTAGGAAGGAATCCTGTATCTTCGTAGTCACTGGATGTATTGATACACCATCCAACATACAATAAATAACTTCACTATGCTCAAAGGGTTACGTTCATTTTTACTCCTGAACTTATTTAGGCTTGCCATAACAAAAGGATTTACTAAAGACACCTCAGCTTTTCATTTTCAATGAATTAGTAAACATTTAAAAAACATAATCCCTCTTTGAGATTATTGGGTATTGTGTGTAGGCCAGTGACAAAAAAAAGCTCAATTTAATAAATGTTTAATTCAAGCTGTAACAAAACAAAAGTACTTCTGTCAGGCAGGCGATGGTACGACCTATCCCAGGATGACCCGTCACAGGCACCCGTGGGCACGTAGGTGCAGTTCTGTGCAGGTGTGGGTTCCGTACGCAGGGCCTGCCGTATGTCGGCGTCCATCTCCCACACCACTGGCGCGATGATATGGAACGGAGGGATGATGGGGGTCTCCTCTCCCTGCTTCTCCTCTGTGTCATAGAGGTGAGACAAGGCGTCCGCCTTCAGGTTCTTCGAGCCTGGGTTATAGGAAAGCATGAATTGGAACCTGGTGAAGAACTGCGCCCACCTGGTCTATCTTGGGTTTAGCTTTCAGTGTCTTGAAAGCACTTTCCGCCTCCGCCGTCCAATGAAGCTACTGGGGACCTCTCAGCAGGAAGGTAAGAGGCTTGACCACCGTGCTGAAGCCCTGGATGAACCTCCGAAAATAGTTGGCAAACCCCAGGAATTGCTGGACTGCTTTCACAGATTCGGGGATGAGCCATGACCTGACTGCGCTGACGCGTTGCTCCTCCATCTCCACTCCCCCCGTGGATATGAGGTAGCCCAAAAAGGACACGGATCCCTGGAAAAAAAAACATTTTTCCTGTTTAACATATAGATGATGCTCCATCAGTCTTCCCAGCACAGACCTGACCAACAAGACATGCTGGGTGCAGTCAGCAGAATAGACCAAAATGTTGTCTATATAAACCACAATGCCCCGTCCCAGCATGTCCCGAAACTCTTCATTAATAAAGGCTTGGAAGACTGAAGGACCATTAGACAGGCCAAAGGGCATTACGAGATACTCCTAATGCCCTATGATCATGGAAAAGGCCTTTTTCCATTCGTCGCCTGCACGAATGTGCACCAGATTGTAGGTGCTCCTCAAGTCACAGTTTTGTGAAGTACTGCTCCCCGTGTATTTGTTTTTCTTAATGGTAGGGATGAGGGGTAAAATATAGGTGAACTTAATGGTGGCTTTACTCAGTGTTCGATAATCAATGCAGGAGCACAGTCCCCCATCTTTCTTCTTAACCAAAAAGAAGCTTGAGCACGCTGGTGATGTAGAGGGGTAGATTAAACCCTGCTGGAGGCTTACCTGTACGTAGGTCACCATGGCCTCGGTCTCCACATGGGAGAGGGGGTAGACGTGTCCTCTCGGGAGGGCTGCATCAGACAGCAGGTCAATGGTACAGTCCCAGGGGCGATGAGGAGCAGACGTGTTGCCTGGGTCTTAGGAATACCAGGATCTGCACCGGGTGTTCTCTCTGGTAAATCCATTTGAGGGGCATGGTTCGGACTCTCCACCGTAGTGGTGTTGACAGACACAGCAAGACACCTCCCCTGGGTTGGAGCAGGGGAATTCATTGGCTTGTCACCTTCATGCATATTAGTGGATAGAGGGCAGGTTGGGGAGAAATGCCACTTTTCTCCACATTAGGAGCAGAGGCCCAGATTCCTCCTTCTCCTATGCGCTGCCTCAGGCAAACATACGCGGCTCTGGCCACGGAGAAGGTATAGCCAGGCTAACTCCATATGTACCTTCTCCATCAGTTCACTGTGGAACATGGTGACCAGAGCCGACTCGTCCCATCTGTTGGAGGCCGCAATACCCTGTATCTCCCGGGGACAGCCTCGGCATAGTGAGCGAGGTACAGGTCGCAATGCAGAAGGAATCCCTTGCATCTCGCTGGTGTGCAATCAAAGCGCTCCGGGAGTGACTGGTATTCTGCAGACTGGCTCAGATGAGATGGGGGCAGGAAGTGGTGGTGTGGGGGCTGGTGCCGGTGCTGGAGACTGGAGGGACTGCACATTCCCCTCCAAATGCAGGATGGTTGCCAGTACGCTGTCGATGGCGCTGCCGAGTCTGGAGAGACAGTCCTCGTGATGCTGGACTGTCCCTACGATGGTCGTCACTTTGGCCTTTCCCGCTGTCTCCATTAGATTGATCTATTATTCTGTCACGTTTTATAATGATAGGAGACAGGCACAAGAATACGAAATAGTTTTTAAAAACTTCTCTACCCCAAATAGAGTACTCATGAACATGACGGGGACAAAGCCCAAAACAGTCCCGTGTATATACAGTTGCAAGAAAAAGTGTGTGAACCCTTTGGAATTACCTGGTTTTCTGCATAAATTGGTCCATTTTTTTTCATCTGATCTTCCTCTAAGTCACAGCAGTGTGCTTAAACTAATAACACACAAATTATTGTATTTTTCTTCTCTATATTGAATTCATAATTTAAACATTCATAGTGTAGGTTGGAAAAAGTATGTGAACCCATAGGCTAATGACTTCTCCAAAGCTAATTGGAGTCAGGACTAACCTGAAGTCCAATCAATGAGACAAGATAGGAGATGTTGATTAGAGCTGCCCTGCAATATAAAAAACTCACAAAATGTGAGTTTGCTATTCAAATTAAGCATTGCCTGATGTGAACCATGCCTCGAACAAAATATCTCAGAAGACCTAAGATCAAGAATTGTTCACTTACATAAAGCTGGAAAGGGTTACAAAATAATCTCTAAAAGCCTTGATGTTCATCAGTCGATGGTAAGAAAAATTGTCTATAAATGGATAAAGTTCAGCACTGTTGCTACTCTCCCTAGGAGTGGCCGTCCTGCAAAGATGACTGCAAGAGCACAGCACAGAATGCTCAATGAGGTTAAGAAGAATCCTAGTGTCAGCTAGAGATTTACAGAAATCTCTGGAACATGCTAACATCTCTGACAAGTCTATGATACGTAAAACACTAAACAAGAATGATGTTCATGAAAGGACACCACAGAAGAAGCCACTGCTGTCCAAAAAAACACTGCTGCATGTCTGAAGTTTGCAAAAGTGCACCTGGATGTTCCACAGCGCTACTGGAAAAATATTCTGTGGATAGATTAAACTAAAGTTGAGTTGTTTGGAAGGAAAACACAGCAAACCAACATCAAAACCACAACCCAACTGTAAAATATGATGCAGGGTACATCATGGTTTGGTGCTACTTTGCTGCCTCAGGGCCTGGACAGCTTGCTATCGTCGACAGAAAAATGAATTCCCAAGTTTAGCAAAACATTTTGCAGGAGAATGTAAGGCTATCTGTCCACCAATTGAAGCTCAACAGAAGTTGGGTGATGCAACAGGACAATGACCCAAAACACAGAAGTAAATCAACAACAGAATGTTTTCAACAGAAGAAAATATGCCTTCTGGAGTGGCCCAGTCAGAGTCCTGACCTCAACCCGATTGAGATGCTGTGGCATGACCTCAAGAGAGCAGTTCACACCAGTCATCCCAAGAATATTGCTGAACTGAAACAGTTTTGTAAAGAGGAATGGTCCAAAATTCCTCCTGACCGTTGTGCAGTTCTGATACGCAACTACAGAAAACATTTAGTTTAGGTTATTGCTGCCAAAGGAGGGTCAACCAGTTATTAAATCCAAGGGTTCACATTCTTTTCCCACCCTGCACTGTGATTGTTTACACGGTGTGTTCAATAAAGACATGAAAACGTATCATTGTTTGTTATTAGTTTAAACAGACTGTGTTTGTCTATTGTTGTGACCTAGATGAAGTTCAGATCAAATTTTATGACCAATTGATGCAGAAATCCAGTTAATTCACATACTTTCTCTTGCCACTATATAACACAGGGCTGTAACCCAAACAAACCGCGATGTGTAAACCTTTAATAAATACATGGTACGAGATCCATAATAACAAGTGCACACTAACATGGTAACACGAAAGCCATTACAACAGAGCCCAGGTACTCACAAGACCAATGGACATGGAACAGTAATCGACAATGGGGAACCGAGGGCATATATATACACATATTAATCAGGGAGAATGGGAACCAGATGTCTGTAATGAGACAAGACAGTCCGGGGTTGGTGGTAATGATCTAGTTCAGTGACGCCTAGAAGGCTTTTCATTTAATTCATTTGTAAACACTTAGAAACACATTATTCCACTTTGACATTATGGGTTATTGTGTGTAGACCAGTCAGACAAAATCACAATTTAATAAATGTCAAAAACAGGCTGTAACACAAAATATTTTGAAAAAGTCATGGAGTGGGATGACTTTTTGAAGGCACTATAGATACAGGTAAGCGTTTTCAGAATATACATTTTTACATGTATCGACTGATGGGGACAATGTTGTTGCTTGCAAATGGGGTGACCAGTTATCAAAACTTAACTCCGCCTTGATATAAGAGAATGGAGTTGAACGTTCCTCAGCTAGGACGAACTCAAAGGGGTCCTTCTCTCTCTCTCTCTCACACACACAGTCACTGTGTCAAAATATATATTTTAAATTTAGCCTACTGTTAGCTAGCTAGCTAGCAAGCCAGCCATCTAATGTCAGCTATCTAGCTAACAGTAAGCTTTACCTTGGTTTTCTGTTTAGACATGTAGCTAGCTACCTAGACAATGAACCATAATTCTAATCCATAGAGTACTAGCAATACAAATGGATTGTCATAGCTAGCTAACATTAGGCTATAACTAGCAATTCGAAATGGCATTCTGTGATCACCACACATATCATGCATGTAATGTTAGCTAGTAAGTCAGCCATCTAACTTTAGCTAACATAACGTATATGATCTGTGTAGTAATGTTAACTCAGAATGCCATTTGCATTGCTAGTTATAGCCTAATGTTAGATAGCTATGACAATCCGTTTGTATTGCTAGTACTATATGGATTGGGATTATGGTTCATTGTCTAGCTAGCAACATGTCTAAACAAAAGACTCCAAGTTAAAGCTTAATGCTAGCTGACGACCCATCAAGTTAGCCAGGTATGTCTGACGGTGGTTACGGCTATCTATAGTATAATAATCCCCAAAAATGTGTATCTGGAATTTGTCTTTCAGCATTGGTAGAACACGCCTGACTCTCCTCCACCAGTTATACAAGGAAAATGGTCTAATGCATCCCATCAAAAAGAAAGCTCGCCCAAGCAAGCACAGGTTACACCTGAAGCATGAGGACCTGCGGCGAGTTGTGAACTTCATCAACAACTACGCAGATGATAGGACTCCACCCAGGACACAAACACTTTGGTGGAAAGCTGCTGCCATCCCATGTGACAAAAGCAGCAATGTGGCATCTCTACAAAGAATCGATGACAACACTTGGTATGTAAAGCATAAACAACAGATTTTGATTATTTAATTGACATTATTTCTGTATTTTCCAGAGGTACGTGTAGTCGGGCTGTCTTCCTTCAGGAATCTGTGGAGAAACTTGCTACCTCACATCTCAAGCACTAAGCCCAGGACGGTCTGTCTACCAGAAGATGGTTGCTGACTGCAAGACCACATATCAAGACCTGCAGCTGTCTCTGGGGACCCCTACTGAACCAGCAAGCAAAGACGTCAGGATGCATTACAGCTTTGATTTTTCTCAACAAGTAAGCAACATTTCCTCCTTTATACTGATTTATAGGACACATGCTGGTGGAAAGCTATGGCTGGCAACAACACCTGACTCCGTACTTCAGGCCACAGCCACAGATCAAGCAATACCAGCACTTCAGGTGAATATAACTTTCATTGCATTATATGAGGTTATTCTTTTTATCTAAACTTGGGAGGTGAATTGATGTTGCGCAAGGTTGTAATGTCTTCTCAATTTGTTTTGTTATTTTCTGCTTTACAGCTTCAATGCTCTGGAGCCTGGTGTTGTTGTCGCCAAGAAGCATTCGGACTCAGTCAGGACCAGGTTTCAGCTGCTGCACAACGCTGACATCCTACTTCCCATAGATGGTCTGCCTGTTCAAGCACCACCTGGACTGGACACAGCTAGACAAACGTATATTTTTGAGAAGAGCAGGGAGTTTTGCAATGAAGAGACTATGGACATCACATGTCCTGCACCAAAGTAAAGGGCAGGACAGAAACAGGCTCTCCAAATATAGATTTTCTTGTTCACGCGTGGTTTGGACGGACCAGTCATCAGCACTATCTGCAATGCTTCTTCAAATAACTCTCTCCTAACACACACGCCATACGTTGCTGCTACTATTTTGTTTTATTTTTTTATTCCAAAACCACTTTACCCCCAATTGTATGCATATACTGTAACTACCTCATCTATCACTGATATCGTTATTGATAATGTTCTTGTACATACTGTATATTATTTATTTATATTGACACTATTTCTGATATTGCTACTATGCAAGTAACCATTTGGCTGTACCCTTGACACCCTCTGTAGAGACCCATCCACTTAACAAGATGTGGCTGGGTGTTATTGCATTTTCTTCACATGACCCGTCAACTTAGTGTGTCTGGGTAAGGGTCATCTAATATTTGTCAAATATTTTTTATCTGGACACTTTCTGTTCACCTGAATTTTTTCCTTATTGTAGGCTACTTTTAGTCTTAATCTTTACTACACTACTCACTGGTTAGCACATGACCCCACATGTGAATCCTTAAAGAGATGTGTGGGGCTGGTTTAAGAGGGTGTGAACAATGCTGAATGGGTGTAGACAAAGGAAAGCTCTCCAGCAGGTACAAAAAATGCAAAGGCCATTTTGTCAAAAGTGAGTTTACAAGTTTATCAACTTTCAAAGCAGAATTACTTTCCCGTTGTTCCTCAATTGCAGTGTATGATATACCATTTTGTCTCTACTTTCATCCAACGTAAAAAACACAATTTCAAATTTTGCTACATGAGACCCATTTGATCCGTTCGGTCACAAATATGTGTATGCGTTGTACTGGATAATACCATGAAAATTACATATCAAACACACTTTGCTATTTATTTTTCAATTTGGCAGACATTATGCATACTTAATCATGAAAATTCTAATGCAATACCTTTTTTAAAATGTATCAATATCGTGTTCCTTTTCCTAAATCGGTATGCATTTTTTGTGACAAAATTCAAACTAATTTCCAATTGAGTTTTGGCAGCTAAATGCCTCCATACTTTCTTGCCCATTTTTTCTGCCATTCACATTCTAATGAAATTGGAATAAGAGAGGCCGTGCCTTTGACAATTACAAATTGAAGTAATTAGCGCTATGTTTGTGGGTTTATTTTGTCCCAATTTGTCTTGTGACGGGCTGAGAAACAACCCAAAATAGGCTACTATCTGACATTCCAAAACGGTTATCTTTCAGTGGCCTTTTGAAATAAATGAATCTAGCCACAGGTTAGGGGCTATTTGACAGGATGTAGAAATGCTAATCTGCCTCCTAGAAAGAAAAAACAAATCTATAAAGGAAAGTTGTCCTTCTGTGAGACGATATTAACATAGATTTTATTACTTTACCTCTGGAGTTTAATGCAATCTATTATAGCGTCGCGGTACACTGAAGACTACATCACAACAGTGCAATTTTGAGAACAACAGGATTAATGGCATCCAGCCCAATCCCTTAGATTGTATGTTTAAACTGCAGAATGCATATTTAATATTAGTGAATCTGTGAAATTAGCTTGTCAATCAGTGCAGCAGCCCAGTCACAAAGACAACAACCAACAATATAAGTAGTAAACATCGACAGCAGTAAAGAAAAAAAACAATAAACAGTCCTTATGTCAATAATCAGATTATCAATTCTCATCAGCAGTCTGAATGAACAAGCAAGGAGGAGCAATAAATAAATAATGAAATGAATGAAGGCTAATGGATTTCTGTGTGTATACACAGTACACTCCTATGGAGTATACAAAACAAAGACATAACACCTCTCTTGTAATACCAATCAAAGAAAGCTATGAATCACCTCGACATACAGTGCCTAAAGAAATGTCTCACAGCCCTTGACTTTGTTCACATTTTGTTGTGTTAGTCTGAATTTAAAATTAAAATGAGATTTTGTGCCACTGGCGTACACACAATTCCCCATAATAGGAAAGTAGAAGAATGTTTATTTTTTTTAAATGTTTACAAATTAATCAAAAATGAAAAGCTATAATGTGTTTAGTCAATAAGTATTCAAGCTGTTTGTTATGGCAAGCCTTAAGTTCAGGAGTAAAAATGTGCTTAACAAGTCAAATAACTTCCATGTAATTGCAAAAGTACATGCTATAAATCATTTCAAATTCCTTATATTAAGCAAATCAGTCAACAATTTAATTTTTTTTACAAATGTATTTATGGAAAGCCAGGGGCACACTCAAACACTCAGTCATATATAAAAATAAATCTCTTCTTTTTTTTTTTTTACAAACGTACATACGAAACATTTGTGTTTAGTGAGTCTGCCAGATCAGAGGCAGCAATGATGACTGCATGTTTTCTTGATAAGTGTGTGAATTGGAAAATATTCCTGTCGTGCTAAGCATTTGAAATGTAACAAGTACTTTTCGGTGTCAGGGAAAATGTATGGGAGTAGAAAGTACATATATTCTTTAGAAATGTAGTGGGGTAAAAGTACAAGTTGTCAAAAAATATACATAGTAAGGTACAGATACCCCCCCCCCAAAAAAAACCCAACAACACTTAAGTAATACTATTCCAAAACATGCATCCTGCTTGCAATAAGGCAAATCCAACATAACATACCACTGAGTACAACTCTTCATATTTTCAAGCATGGTGGAATAGCGTAAAGCACAGGCAAAATCCAAGAGGAAAACCTGGTTCACTGTCACGAATCCCACCGAAGGTGGCTCCCCTGCCTGCTCGGGCGGCGCTCGGCGGTCGTCGTCACCGACCTACTAGCCGCCGCTGATCCCTTTTTCCTTTTCGTTTGGTATGTCTTATTGTTTGCACCTGTCCCTCATTTGGTATTTTGATTTTGGTTATTTAAGCCTGGTTAGCCCGCCCAGTGTTGTGCGGGATTATTTTAGCGTCAGGTTGTACTTTTGTCTTTGGATGTGCTGGCGATTTATTACTTATTATTAATTGCATGCGGTGCACCTGTTTTGGGCACTTGGCAATTTTCCCACGGCGCTTGTGTTGGCGTTTATCGTGTTGTTTTTTTTTTGTTCAAATAAACACGAAGTTCCATACCTCTGCTCTCTGCGCCTGACTCCTACCACCACTCCTAGCAACACTGTGACATTCAGTCTGCTTTCTGACACACACTGGGAGACAAATTCACCTTTCAGCAGGACAATAACCTAAATTATAAGGCCAAACTATTCACAAAAAAATAGAAAATATACAGACTTATAGTTTCAATGCTTCTACAATGTCACCAGTTTGCCAAAATGCATTATGTTAACCAATGATCAAGTGAGGGGTGATTGAACTAGCTTGGAATAGACAGAGGTCAACCATTTTCTTAACTCTACCCAGAGAATATATTTTAAATGGGAAAGATTTAGGATACAAAGTTTAGGGATTAGTGGTATTGGGGTAGAGGTAATCTCAGAGATATAAAAGTTTTGGAGTTGAGTTCTGTGCTATATCTCAGCACATTCCCACAGGCAATGATACTGTACAAGCTGCCTTCATGCATGTTACATTTAACACAGAAGTCTGGGATATATAACTTTGAAAATGCAGACCTTATTCCTGTATGAAGGATTTTGCATCATATGATGCAAAATGCATTTTACAGAGATGACTTCTGTATTTTCAAAGTAAGATCTTAAAAACTTGATTGCTAAGAATCAAAACATTTTGGGACTATGTCAACAATAGGCTAACGAAATAAATACCAAAAGATAGTTTCTGTGTGGAATGTTTCTTTAACAGGGTGATACGGCAGATAGCCAAGTGGTTAGAGTGTTGGCCCAGTAACCAAAAGGTTGCAAGATCGAATCACTGAAATGACAAGGGAAAAATCTATCATTCTGCCCCTGAACAAGGCAGTTAACCCACTGTTCCTAGGCTGTCATTGTAAATAAGAATTTGTTCTTAACTGACTTGCCTAGTTAAATAAAGGTTACATACAGTGCCTTCAGAAAGTATTCATACCTGTTGACTTATTCCACATTTTGTTGTGTTACAGCCTGAATCCAAAATTAATGAATCTGATTTTGTTTTCTCTCACCCATCTACACACAATAGCCCATAATGCAAAGTAAAAATATGTTTTAACCTCTACGTGATTGGTGCCCGCCCCCAATGGGACGGTTGAGCTAACATTGGCTATTGTGATTAGCATGAGGCTGTAACAAGAACATTTCCCAGGACATAGGCATATCTGAAATGGGCAGAAAGTTTAATATTATTAATCTAACTGCACTGTCCAATTTACAGTAGCTATTACAGTGAAAGAATACCATTCTATTGATTGAGGAGAGTGCACAGTTATGAACTTGAAAATGTTGTGTTAAATATTAGTATTAATAAACCAATTAGGCACATTTGGGCAGTCTTGATACAACATTTCAAACAGAAATGCAATTGTTCATTGAATAAGTCTAAAACTTTACACATACACTGCTGCCATCTAGTGGCCAAAATCTAAATTGTGCCTAACCTGGAATTGTATATTATGGCCTTTCTCTTGTGTTTCAAAGATAATATAAAATCACACTTTTTTTATATTATCTTTTACCAGATCTAATGTGTTATCCTCTACGGGCTAGGGGGCAGCATTGAGAATTTTGGAAAAAATATGTGCCCATTTTTAACTGCCTCCTACACCAACTCAGAAGCTAGAATATGCATATTATTGTTCAGGTTTGGATAGAAAACACCCTAAAGTTTCTAAAAGTGTTTGAATGGTGTCTGTGAGTATAACAGAACTCCTACGGCAGGCAAAAACCTGAGAAGGTTTCATGCAGAAAGTACCCTGTCTGACAAGGTGTTGTTGTTCTTGCTTCTGTTTATTGAAGGATCTTAGCTGTAACGTGACAATTCCTAGGGCTCCAATAGGCTCTCAGAACCCGGGAAAAACCTGAACGATGACGAGGCAGCCTCAGGCTGAAACACATTATCTCCTTTTCCAAGTGTCGCATCAGGGGACAACAGAATTAGGCGCGTGCGCGATTCGTCCCCGTGGAGTATTTTCATTCGGCTGTTTAGCTAATTGCAGATTCCCGGTCGGAATATTATCGCTTTTGTACGAGATAAATTGCATAAAAATTGATTTTAAACAACGGTTGACATGCTTCGAAGTACGGTAATGGAATATTTCGAATTTTTTTGTCACATTCTGCGCCATGCGCACGACCGTGATTTAGCATTCTGATAGTGTCTAGAACGCACGAACAAAACGCCGCTGTTTGGATATTACGATGGATTATTTGGGACCAAACCTACATTTGTTATTGAAGTAGAAGTCCTGGGAGTGCATTCTGACGAAGAACAGGAAAGGTAAGACCATTTTTCTTATAGGAAATATGATTTTGATGGCTAAACTTGCCGGGGGTCTAAATAGCTAGCCCGTGATGGCTGGGCTATGTACTTAGAATATTGCAAAATGTGCTTCATCCAAAAAGCTATTTTAAAATCGGACATATCGAGTGCATAGAGGAGTAATGTATCTATAATTCTTAAAATAATTGTTATGCTTTTTGTGAACGTTTATCGTGAGTAATTTAGCAAATTGTTAGTAAATTCCCCGGAAGTTTGCGGGGCGTATGCTTTTTCTGAACGTCACATGCTAATGTAAAAAGCTGTTTTTTGATATAAATATGAACTTGATTGAACAGACATGCATGTATTGTATAACATAATGTCCTAGGTGTGTCATCTGATGAAGATCATAAAAGGTTAGTGCTGCATTTAGTGTGGTTTAGGTTTTTGTGACATTATATGCTTGCTTGAAAAATGGGTGTCTGATTATTTGTGGCTGGGTACTCTGCTGACATAATCTAATGTTTTGCTTTCGTTGTAAAGCCTTTTTGAAATCGGACAGTGTGGTTAGATTAACGAGAGTCTTGTCTTTAAATAGCTGTAAAATAGTAATATGTTTGAGAAATTGAAGTAATAGCATTTCAAACGTTTTAAAAATCGCGCCACAGGATTACACTAGCTGTTACGTAGGTGGGACGAATTCGTCCCGCCGGTCCCATAGAGGTTATATTCTCCTACATTCATTTCACATTTCCACAAATTTCAAAGTGTTTCCTTTCAAATGGTATCAAGAATATGCATACCCTTGCTTCAGGTCCTGAGCTACAGGCAGTTAGATTTGGGTATGTCATTTTAGGCGAAAATTGTAAAACAAAAAGGTTCCGATACTTAGAAATGTTTGCAAATTTATTGAAAATGAAATATAGAAATCTCTAATTTACATACGTGAAAATATTCACACCCCAGTGTCAATACTTTGTAGAAGCACATTTGGTGGCGATTACAGTGTTGAGTCATCTTTGCACATCTGGATTTGGGGATTTTCTCCAATTCTTCCTTGCATATTTTCTCAAGCTCTGTTAAGACAGATGAGGAGCGTTGGTGAACAGCAGTCTTTCTATAGTCTTTCTACAGATTTTCAATGGGATTCAAGTCTGGGAATTGTCTGTGCTACTCAAGGACTTTCACATTCTTGTTCTGCTGCTGAGCTGTGCCTGGTTTTCTCCAGACATAGCACTTTGCATTCAGGCCAAATTATTTTTGTCTCATCAGACCACAGAATATTTTGCCTTATGCTCTGTCTTTCACGTGCCTTTTTGCAAACACTGGGCGTATGGTCATGTGTCTTTTTCTCAGGTGTGGTTTCAGTCTGGCCACCCTCCCATACAGCCCAGATTGGTGAAGTGCTGTAGGTTCTCCCATCTCAGCCAAGGAACTATGTATTTCTGCAAGAGTGGTCATTGGGTTCTTGCTCACCAAGGTCCCTCTTGCCCGGTTGCCCAGTTTGGTCAGACGGCCAGCTCTAGTCTGCGTAGTTCTATATTTTTTTCATTTCCCAATGAAGTAGACCACTGTGCTCTTGGAAAATGTCAACATTCTAGAAATGTACTTCTGTAAATGAGATACATTTGAATATACACTGTATGTGTGAAAAACCCCTGAAATTAGTGGATTCGGCTATTTCAGCTACACACATTGCTGTCGTGTATAAAATTAAGCACACAGCCATACAATCTCCATAGAAAAACATTGGCAGTAGAATGTAATTTATTGTATATAATAAAGCAAATCCAAGGAAAACGCTATCTAAGTTCTATGAACACATTGCCTGCAGTACTCGTTCTTCAAAAATTCTCGGCCATTGTTACTCTCCATTCCGGGTTGGCTACAAGGCCCTCCCCCGCACTCCCTTCGGCAAATCAGATCATGACTCTCTTCCTATAAACAGAAACTCAAACAAGAATTACTTGTGCTAAGATCTATCTATTCAATGCTAGTCTGACCAATCGTAATCCATGCTTCAAGATTGTTTTGATCATGCAAACTGAGATATGTTAGGGGTTCCCTTTGAGAATAACATTGACGTATACACTGAAACTGTGACTGAGTTTACATTTACATTTACATTTAAGTCATTTAGCAGACGCTCTTATCCAGAGCGACTTACAAATTGGTGCATTCACCTTAAGATATCCAGTGGAACAACCACTTTACAATAGTTCATCAGGAAGTGTATAGGGGATATTGTTCACACTGTGATGATTAAAACCTATCCAAACCAAAAACTGTGGATAGATGATGGCAGCATTTGCGCAAAACTTGAAGCGCATTTAGCCATGGTAAGGAAATATGTACATTTAAATAAATTAATTTGGCCATAATCTAAGGATTTCACATGACTGGGAATACAGATACCTTAAAAAAAGGTAGGGGCATGGATCAGGAAACTAGTCAGTATCTGGTTTGACCACCATTTGCCTTATGCAGCGCGACACATCTCCTTCGCATAGAGTTCATCAGGCTGTTGATTGTGGCATGTGAAATGTTGTCCTACTCCTCTTCAATTGCTGTGCGAAGTTCCTGGATATGGGCGGGAACTTTTCAGCTTCCAGGAATTGTGTATAGATCCTTGCAACATGGAGCCATGCATTATCATGCTGAAACATGAAGTGATGGTGGCGGATGAATAGCATGACAATGGGCCTCAGGATCTCGTCACAGTATCTCGTTGCACTCAAATTGCCATTGATAAAATGCAATTGTGTTCGTTGTCCGTAGCTTATGCCTGCCCATACCATAGCCCCACCACCACCACCAAGGGGCACTCTGCTCACAACATTGACATCAGCAAACTGCTCGCCCACACAACGCCATGCCATCTGCCCGGTAGAGTTGAAACCAGGATTAATCTATGAAGAGCAGACTTCTCCAGCGACCCAGTGGCCATCAAAGGTGAGAATCTGCCACTGAACGCGGTTACATCACCGAACTGCAGTCTGGTCAAAACCCTGGTGGGGACGATGCGCACACAGATGAGCTTCGCCGAGACGGTTTCTGATAGTTTGTAGAGAAATTCTTCGGTTGTGCAAACCCACAGTTTCATCAGCTGTCCGGCTGATTTCAGATGATTCTGCAGGTGAAGAAGCCGGCAAGGTACACCTGTGTAATGATCATGCTGTTTAATCAGCTTCTTGATATGCCACACCTGTCAGGTGGATGGATTATCTTGGAAAAGGAGAAACGCTCCGTAACAGGGATGTAAACAAATTTGTTTACATCATTTGAGAGGAATAAACTTTTTGTGCGTATGTAAAATGTCAGTAATTTTTTATTTCAGCTCATGAAACATGGGACCAAAATGTTACATGTTGAGTATATATTTTTGTTAGTATAGCTAGGCTGTATACCTATGTTGTACAGCTTTTCATCTTCCTAGCTAAACCCAGTAAACCCAATCTCTTCTGCCTCACGTTACCGAAACCCTGCCCACAGTGTTTGATTGACAGGTCTAACACACTTCGAAAACGATAACGCTATGGACCAATGAGGAAACTAAATAGCAAAACGAAGCATTACGATTCATTTATCGAATTTGATCATTTGAATGTTGAGTCTTAAAACACACAGAGCATGGAAAAGCATTGTCAATGCCAATGCAAGATTGAATCAAGATGCTTATAGACTTCCATATGGAAGATTGAAATAATATTAAATAATAACATAAAATTCTAATAGGCAAATGATAATCAATGATGATCAATATCATGTTTGCAATTCCTTTCTCTAAGTAGGATTGTGACAAAATTCTAATTCGAAGACCACAAAATATGAATATCAGTAATGTGTGATTGCTCAAAAAATATTGAGGTAATTGTATTTCAAAAAGTAGTAAGTGCTTGGTTGTAATCGAATGCTGTATATCATGAATTTTGTATACGAGTGTATAACTGGATATTGGCTATATAACAGGGATTTTGCAAGTGGTAGAAGTCAACATGTGTTGCTTTTCTACTATATTAATTAAACCTACTCAACTTGAGTGCTTGAGAAGGATCAGGATGTCCTTGAAATATTGTCATAATTTGCCATCTATAATTGGCATGTACACAGCAATGGAAATTATAAATAAATAAGCAATGCCACATGAATAAATAATCACATTGTCTATTCTCGTGGCTGTAAAAGGAAGGAAGGCAGGAAATGGCCCAGCCACTGATGGATGAGACCGCAAACTTTCTCCTCAAGAAGTTGACACTCAAACACTGTCAGTAAATAACTCATGAACAAGAACATCACAAACTGGGTCAATGGGAGTCACAATGGTTGTGTCCTTTATGAAATATACAGCAACTACAAGTGTGCGATTTTTTTTATTATAGGGAAGACTGCCTGCAGACAAGAGTATGAACCGAAGCCAATTTGATAAGTTTGGAATAGTTACAAAAAATATTGAGATTAATTGATCTTGACTGCGAGTAGACCTAGAGCTCCTTATAAAAGCCACCTAAAGACGGCCGACTGGGAAGGAAGTGCGATACATCTTTTACACAGCTAAATATAATTCTCTCTAGCGGTGTGCGAATACTCGTACTTCCATCCCAAATAGATGGCTTTTTGGGTATGTGAAAATCAAAAGTTTTATAGTATTTGAAATACTGTAAAATAGCATATGCTTTTTAATGCCAGGATATCATACTATTTTCTTCTTTCTATTTATGAATTTTCTGAACATAATTGAGTAGGGAAATTGTATTTTTAGACCCTCGTGTTTGGACAACAGCTAATAATTAGATGAGAGGACGCGCTTTACCATAATGAAGAATTTAGGGGAACAACCCAATTGTGCATTACCCATTCTCAGTGTAGACGAGCCAATTATGTTAATATTGGATGCTTACTGTATACATGTGTCAGAAACAATGCATGTTGGCTAGCTAGGTCATGTTAGCTAGATCACATTAGCCACCTAGCGCTAGCTAGCTAAAGCCTACAGATGTAACTCGGAGGTGAAGCCTACTTTCTGAATTAAGTAATAGAGTCGATACTAATATAATTAATAGGGTTGTCATTTAGCTAGTTTGCTACCTAGGCTAAACACCATATTTGAAGCAGTTTGAATCATGAATCATGTAGTAGGTAAACTCATATATGAATCATAAATACAGGTACCATTTTATTTTGTTAACCTCTCCAGGTTTGTAATCTGATTTATTGGAGCCTGGAGGAGATAGAGTATGGTTGCATCTAAGGCAGGAACATAGAGCACTCCGTCTCAGTGAGACATACTTTTTCCTTGACATTGCATGATACCATTTGTGACTAGTTTCAGGAAAGTAGGAGTATGTCGCACGACACTACTTCACAGAAGAGGCAATTGAACATAAACATTTATTTTTTTATATTAATGTGTTTTTGGGCAAAAATGCCTTCTTCTTCTGTTTAGCTTGTCTGGAAGCAAGACGGTGTCCGTGACGTGGCTGGTTTTCTTGTTTTAGTCCGTAATTGTCTGTAGACCCTACCACATACGTCCCTTTAGCGTCATTTTGCTTGTTTGATTGCCTTGCGGAGGGAATAACCACACTGTTTTATTCGGTCATATTCCCTGACCTCTTTCGATAGTTGAATGCTGTGGTTTGCGCTATCAGTTTTGCGCGAATGCCGCAATCTATACAAAGTTTCTGGTTATGGTAGGTTTTTATAGTCACAGTGGGTACAACATCTCCAATGCACGTCCTAATAAACTCACTCAACGAGTCAGCATATAAATCGATGTTATTGTCTGAGGCTTCCCTGAACATTTTCCAGTCCACGTGATCAAAACAATCTTGATGCGTGGATTCTGATTGTTCAGACCAGCGTTGCCTGTAGGATGGTACGAGCAAGATGGAGTTGTGGTCGGATTTGCCGAAGGGAGGGCAGGGGAGGGCCTTGTAGGCATGGAGGAAGTTAGAGTAGCAGTGGTCCAGTGTTTTTCTCGAGCGTGTACTACAGTCGGTGTGCTGGTAGAATTTAGGTAGCCTTGTTCTCAAATTAGCTTTGTTAAAATCCCCAGCTACAATAAATGCAGCCTCAGGATATATCGTTTCCAGTTCACATAGAGTCCAGTGAAGTTCTTTCAGGGCCGTCAAGGTATCTGCTTGGGGGGGGGGGGAGATAATGCGGTCGGCATTTGTTTGTAAGGAATTGTAGTTCAGGTGAACAAAAGGACTTGAGTTCCTGTATGTTGTTATTGTTACACCATGAGTTGTTAATCATGAGGCATACAGCCTGCCCTTCTTCTTACCAGAGAGATGTTTGTTTCTGTTGACGCGATGCATGAAGAAACCCGGAGGCTGTACCGACTCTGACAATATATCCCGAGTGAGCCATGTTTCCGTGAAACAGAGAATGTTACAATCTCTGATGTCTCTCTGGAAGGCAACTCATGCCCTAATTTTGTCCACCTTGTTGTATAAAGACTGCACATTGGTGACTAACATGCTCGGAAGGGTGGGTGCTCTGCTCGCCTTCTAAGTCTGACCAGGAGGCCGTTCCATCTGGCGCTCCTGCGGCAACGACGTTGTTTTGGGTCGGCCTCTGGGATTAGATCCAATGTCCAGGGCAGAGGTCCGAACAAAGGAGCCACTTCAGGAAAGTCGTGATGTTGGTAAGTTGACGACGCTCTTATATCCAATAGTTCTTCCTGGCTGTATGTAATAACACTTAAGAAATAATACATAAAAATTACTGCATAGTTTCCTAAGGACTTGAAGCATGGCAACCATCTCTGTCGGCACCATCTTGCAGTGATATACAGTCGACTGCTGAGGAAAAATTAATTCTGCCAGATCATCCTATACTGTTAGTTTTCAGTATATGTACATTTTTCCACAAAAGGTTGGTAAACTGTGTTTGTGTTTACCCTCCACCACAGCAATGCTCTTGATGTTTTCATATCAAAAGAAACATGCATTCCAGATTGTTTATTTTGAAATGTCTCTGAGGTTGATGAGAGAATGGCTAGACTGATATTATTAATACACTAAAAGGTACATTTTCCAGAAAGTATATATTTCCATCTGTCTAGTAAGAGTATTTCCACCTAATGCTGCTATTATTTGAAACTGTACTTTCATATCGAGAGTGGTCAGTAGTTATGGTCAGTAGTTGTATGGTTGTGGTCAGTAATTTAGTGGTTGTGGTCATTAGTTGTGGTCAGGAGTAATATTCAGTACTTGTGTTAAATAGTTGTGGTCAGGAGTTATGGTCTGTAGTTGTTTTCAATAGTTATGGTCAGGAGTTATGTTCAGTACTTGTGGTCAGGAGTTATGGTCTGTAGTTGTGGACAGTAGTTGAGTGGTTGTGGTCAGTAGTCGTGGTCTGGAGTGTGGTTGTGGTCAGGAGTTGTGTGCAGTAGTTGTCGTCAGTAGTTATGGTCTAAATGTTTTGTGGTCAGTAGTTGTGTGGTTGTGGTCAGTATTTGTCAACAGGAGTGTGCAGTAGTTGTGGTCAGAAGTTGTGGTCTACAGTTGTGCTATTTTGGTCGGTGGTTGTGTGGTCAGCAGTTCTCGTCTTCTCTCTATACACCAAGTCACTTGGCTCTGTCATATCCCCTCATGGTCTCTCCTATGATTGCTATGTGGATGACACACAACTACTTTTCTCCTTTCCCTCTTCTGACACCCAGGTGGCGACATGCATCTCTTTGTGCCTGCGTGCCTGAAGCTCACATCCACTACAAGACCATGGTGGTTATCTATGGAACAGTAAGTGTAACTGCCTCTCCATACCTTCAGGCTATGCTAAAACCCTATACCCCAACCCGAGCACTCCATTCTGCCACCTCAGGACTCTTGGGCTTCCAACCCCTACAGGAGGGCAGCTCCCGCTCAGCCCTTCTCTGTCCTGGCACACCAATTGTGGAACCAGTTTCCCCCTGAAGCTAGGACAGCAAAGTCCCTGCCCATCTTCTGAAAACATCTGAAACCCTACCTCTTCAAACAGTATTTTAAATAATCCTCCCCCTCACCTCGACCTGACCCAGCAAATTCCTGACATAGTGACCCGTTTCAAGAAACTAGGTGTATGTCGGTGTTTTGACAGAAAGTGGATTCATTTCAAGTTAAAGTGTACTGTTAGCTAGCTAGCTAACGTTATCTGGCTGGCTTGCTAGCTAACGTTATGTGTATGATCTTATTATTCGTATCTCAGAGCAATTTGCTTGGCTTGCTATAACCTAATATCAGCTAGCTAGCATTGAACCTGGTTGGTTAGCTACCTGTAGATTCATGCAGGGTAGTAACATCATGAGTTGGGATTGTGGTTCATTTTTTACCTAGCTAGCTAGCTACGTGTCTTAACAAAATACTCCACAATGCAAGTAACCATTTCAGGTGTGTTCATAAATTCAGTCTGGCCATCTACTCCGATTTCAGAGCACTCTCGTCTGAGTGTGCCAGAGTGCAGAATAACTGATGAATTCACAAACGTTTAACACTCCTTAAATATGGCCGGTGTCAGTAAACATTGGCAAAAAAAGCGTAATTCAATTGTTGCCAGCAGCCCAGGTAGTCACCAACGCTCTGGATAACATGTAAACAACCAGCTCTGCTAGGGCAAGAAAATGGTCAGAGTGGGGTGTTCTCTCATTTGTGTCTGGAAATAGCTAGCCAATGTTAGTCAGCTAGCTTGGGTGCTTGACTGCCGTTGTGAGTTCAGAAAGTTCGGATCATCTCTACTCATCGGCTAGAGCGTCCAGTGTGTGCTTCTAGAGCAAAATGCTCTGAATTTACACGGACAATCTGACAGCACAGTTGCCGTCACCAACACTCTGGATAACATAACAGCCTAACCAGATATGCTAGGGCGAGTAATATTCAGTGAGCTGTTCACTCATTTGTGTCTGGAATTAGCTAGCTTGGGTGGGTTAGCTTGGGTGCATAACTGCTGTTGTTTGTACAGAATGTTCAGATCAACCCTGAAAGAGATGGATAGGGCTAAAGCTTAAGAGGGTGTGAATGATGTTGAATGACTGTAGACAAAGAAGGGCTCTCCAGTAGTAGCACCAAAACATTTGAAGGCCCTTTTCTCAAAAATGAGTTTACAAGTTTATCAACTTTCAAAGCAGAATAACTTTCCCATTGTTCCTCAACTGTAGTGTATGTTATACTATTTTGTAGCTCTGAGGCTCTACCTTTATCCAATGTAAAAAACACAGTCAAATTTTGCTACATAAGACTGATCACATATAGTGATATCGGATCATTCTCCGGTGTCATGCTTAATACACAAATAGAAAATACGCTCTTCTCATTTTCCAAATTCTATCACTAAGTGTATCTTCTTGACCCAAAATGTATTAAATATGTAATCCAAAAAATTAAATCCTTTACCATTTGTAATGTAGACATAAAGGATAGAGAAATGGAGACCCCCGATATAATCTGGGATACGGAGTACATTGGGTTAAAATAAATCTCTATCTTAGAAAACGACCATACGTTTTCTTTACAAGGTAAAGAAGAAAATGTTGAATTGAAGCAGGAATATGATCTTTTACTTTTGTAAAAATTTATGTAAATCAGAATTAAACAACAGTTGGACAGATACCATAACCTTCTTAGACTCAACAAATCTTAATAAATTATTAGCCGACAAAAAATAATCACGAAAAACAGACATCACACAAAAATAAATATTAGATACTGTTAAAACATTTACATGGAGAAAAGCACCAGGAAGGGATGGCTTTCCCTGAGAATTCTATTCAACATTTTGGGACAAAGTACTGGCCCAATTTACACAAATGACAAACATGTCATTCAACATGTCACTCAAAATCTTGAGTCCCCTACTGATTATAGACCCAGACTTGAAACATATCAACTGGGTTTATTAACCTTTTCACATGTTAGTTCCAAATATCTGTAATGGTCGTGTGTGAGTTTATTTATGCATGTGATGTCAGAATGCAGTCACTGTTCCAAAATGTGATTGAAACGCAACAGGACAGTTAACCTGCGCTGCACTCAAAGCAAAGGCACGCTGCCTGCTAATTATCTATAGGCTGTTTCAATTTGTCAATTTCAGGTTATTTTCTAACAAGTTGGATTTTTTAACAAGAGCTTGAATTGAGGTGTGCTCTGTCTCCTCATTAATTCACATAAGAAGTCACCCATTTCAATGTTGCGGACAATTTATGTTTGAAGCAGACAAACTTCTCTGCTTGTCGAGAGCCCAAGCACTTCCCCAGTGTTTCCCCAGATCAAGTATGAAGACATTGCACATCTCTGTCAGAACAGGCCTTGCACCAACTTTTTCCCCCTGACACATTTTCTGGCTGGTGCCCGCATTGCCTTAATTATTGTTTTCCTTACAAATAATAACTTTGGAGATGTGTGTGTTCTTTCAGAGTAAGTAGCTTAATTTCTCTATATTGTGTTTCTACAGTAGCATACCGTATGTATGTGTGTATATATATATATACAGTGAGGCAAAAAAGTATTTAGTCAGCCACCACAATTTGCAAATAAATTCATAAAAAATCCTACAATGTGATTTTCTGGATTTTTTTCTTCTAATTTTGTCTGTCATAGTTGACGTGTACCTATTATGAAAATTACAGGCCTCTCTCATCTTTTTAAGTGGGAGAACTTGCACAATTGGTGGCTGACTAATGGTGACAAATCATGCATTCTGATTCTTGCATGGATTGCCATGGACACATATGATGTGTGTAAAATATTTTTATGAAGGTTGTACCAATTATGATTAGCTAATGTTAAGCTATTTGCGGCGGCATGTTTGTTGATATCGTACAATGCATTCTGGTTGTCACGTAAGCATCTGTCAGAGAAAAGATGTCATACAAAATGAGGCAAAGGGATAGTTCACTCGTGCTTTCAAGACAACTGGGAACTCTGAAAAATATATGAGGCCACATCATAACGTTGAAGCTCTAGAAGTTCCAGAGTTGGAATTCCAAGTTGGATGACCGTTCAAAAACACTTTTCACAGTCAGAGCTGTATTTTTCAGAGTTCTCAGTTGTCTTGAATGCAGCATCAGATTGTAACTATGGTACCTCAGGGTTGCCAGCTCAGACCTCCCTTTCCAACGGTTTTATTTTTACTTAGTTTATTAAGTTCTGTGTTTGCCTCCCATTTATTGATAAATCCCCCATCATAGTAATATTTCCTGCATCATATACCTCCCCCCCACGATACCTTCCCATTTCTACCCCCCATGGACATGAAAACACCCCACAAATTAAATGTATCCCCCTAAAATGGTTTCATCCTTGTTTAGCTTTCTATGGTTAACTTTTAACTTTGTTAATGCAAGGCCCCTGATCTCTCGTGTATTTTCTGTACTATGCAATAATATAGGCAGCGACCATGTAACGCTTTAACAACATACAGAAGTGCGCTGGTTATCAAGGGACAAAGTATTGACAAATTTTTTTTGAATTGGGAGTCTGAATTGAGAGACTAGCTTAAAGTTCTCTTTACTGACCATCATTTTCACTGGTCTGACTGCATGCATGATGACGAGTTTCTCACACGACTGGCCTGAATGATCTGAATCTACGATTACAGACTGTCCGCAACTATATTCAATGTGTGGGACAAAATTGAGGCTATGCTTAAGAAGTTGGAGCTCTTCTCTGTCTGCAATAACAAGGACAATGCACAGGTCTTTCCATCATTGTTTGATTTTTTTGTGTGTACATGATCTCAAGCTTACGGACAATGCCAAATGTGATGTAGCATAGCACCTGAGTGAGTTGGGTGCGCAATTACGCAGGTACCTTCCCAAAACGGATGACAAAAACAACTGGATTCGTTATCCCTTTCATGCCCTACCTCCAGTCCACTTACCGATATCTGAACAAGAGAGCCTCATCGAAATTGCAACAAGCGGTTCAGTGAAAATGTAATTTAATCAGAATCCACTGCCAGATTTCTGGATTGGGCTGCACTCAGAGTATTCTGCCTTGGCAAATCGCGCTGTTAAGACACTGATGCCCTTTGCAACCACGTACCTATGTGAGAGTGGATTCTCAGCCCATCACTAGCATGAAAACTAAATACAGGCACAGACTGTGTGTGAAAAATGATTTAAGACTGAGACTCTCTCCAGTACAACCCAACATTGCAGAGTTATGAGCATCCTTTGAAGCACACCCTTCGCATTAACCTGTGGTGAGTTAATCACTATTTTTGATGAACAAATATGGTTTTATATGTAAGATGGTTAAAGAGGAAAATTATTGATTATTATTATTCATATTTGTGCCCTGGTCGTTTAAGATCTCTGTCACTTCACATGAGCCATGTTGTGACAAAAACGCACACTCAATCTTAGGTTTAATAACTATACCGTACAGTGCCTTGTAAAAGTATTTATCCCCCTTGGCGTTTTCCTATTTTGTTGCATTACAACCTGTAATTTAAATTGGTTTTTATTTGGATTTCATGTCATGTACATACACAAAATAGTCAAAATTGGTGAAGTGAAAAAAATTACTTGTTTAAAAAATATATATACACTGCTCAAAGAAATAAAGGGAACACTTAATCAACACAATGTAATTCCAAGTCAATCACACTTCTGTGAAATCAAACTGTCCACTTAGGAAGCAACACTGATTGACAATACATTTCACATGCTGTTGTGCAAATGGAATAGACAACAGGTGGAAATTATAGGCAATTAGCAAGACACCCCCAATAAAGGAGTGGTTCGGCAGGTGGTGACCATAGACCACTTCTCAGTTCTTATGCTTCCTGGCTGATGTTTTGGTCACTTTTGAATGCTGGCGGTGCTTTCACTCTAGTGGTAGCATGAGACGGAGTCTACAACCCACACAAGTGGATCAGGAAGTGCAGCTCACCCAGGATGGCACATCAATGCGAGCTGTGGCAAGAAGGTTTGCTGTGTCTGTCAGCGTAGTGTCCAGAGCATGGAGGCGCTACCAGGAGACAGGCCAGTGCATCAGGAGACGTGGAGGAGGCCGTAGGAGGGCAACAACCCAGCAGCAGGACCGCTACCTCCGCCTTTGTGCAAGGAGGAGCAGGAGGAGCACTCCCAGAGCCCTGCAAAATGACCTCCAGCAGGCCATAAATGTGCATGTGTCTGCTCAAACGGTCAGAAACAGACTCAATGAGGGTGGTATGGGGGCCCGACATCCACAGGTGGGGGTTGTGCTTACAGCCCAACACCGTGCAGGACGTTTGGCATTTGCCAGAGAACACCAATATTGGCAAATTCGCCACTGGCGCCCTGTGCTCTTCACAGATGAAAGCAGGTTCACACTGAGCACATGTGACAGACGTGACAGTCTGGAGACGCCGTGGAGAATGTTCTGCTGCCTGCAACATCATCAAACATGACCGGTTTGGCGGTGGGTCAGTCATGGTGTGGGGTGGCATTTCTTTGGGGGGACGCACAGCCCTCCATGTGCTCGCCAGAGGTAGCCTGACTGCCATTAGGTACCGAGATGAGATCCTCAGACCCCTTGTGAGACCATATGCTGGTGCAGTTGGACCTGGGTTCCACCTAATGCAAGACAATGCTAGAATTCATGTGGCTGGAGTGTGTCAGCAGTTCCTGCAAGAGGAAGGCATTGATATTATGGACTGGCCCGCCCGTTCCCCAGACCTGAATCCAATTGAGCACATCTGGGACATCATGTCTCGCTCCATCCACCAACGCCACGTTGCACCATAGACTATCCAGGAGTTGGTGGATGCTTTAGTCCAGGTCTGGGAGGAGATCCCTCAGGAGACCATCCGCCACCTCATCAGGAGCATGCCCAGGCGTTGTAGGGAGGTCATACAGGCACGTGGAGGCCACACACACTACTGGGCCTCATTTTGACTTGTTTTAAGGACATTACATCAAAGTTGGATCAGCCTGTAGTGTGGTTTTCCACTTTAATTTTGAGTGTGACTCCAAATCCAGACCTCCATGGGTTGATATATTGGATTTCCATTGATTATTTTTGTGTGATTTTGTTGTCAGCACATTCAACTATTTAAAGAAAAAAGTATTTAATAAGATTATTTCTTTCATTCAGATCTAGGATGTGTTGTTTAAGTGTTCCCTTTATTTTTTTGAGCAATATATTTAAAACAGAAAAGTGGTGCGCGCATATGTATTCACCCCCTTTGCTATGAAGCCCTTAAATAAGATCTGGTGCAACAGTTACCTTCAGAAGTCACATAATTAGTTATATAAAGTCCACCTGTGTGCAATCTAAGTGTCACATGATCTGTCACAGGATCTCAGTATATAGTTGAAGTCGGAAGTTTACATACACCTTAGCCAAATACATTTAACTTGGATCAAACATTTCAGGTTGCCTTCCACAAGCTTCTCACAATATGTTGGGTGAATTTTGACCCATTCCTCCTGACATAACTGGTGTAACTGAGTCAGGTTTGTAGGCCTCCTTGCTCGCACATGCTTTTTCAGTTCTGCCCAGAAATTTTCTGTAGGATTGAGGTCAGGGCATTGTGATGGCAACACCAATACCTTGACTTTGTTGTCCTTAGGCCATTTTGCCACAACATAGGAAGAATGCTTGGGGTCATTGTACATTTGGAAGACCCATTTGCGAGCAAGATTTAACTTCTTGAGTGAGGTCTTGAGATGTTGCTTCAATATATCCACATCATTTTTCTTTCCTCATGGTGCCATCTATTTTGTGAAGTGGACCAGTCCCTCCTGCAGCAAAGCACACCCAAAACATAATGCTGCCACCCCCGTGCTTCATGGTTGGGATGTTTTTTTTCGGCTTGCAAGCCTCCCCCTTTTTTCTCCAAACATAACAATGGTCATTATGTCCAAGCAGTTCTATTTTTGTTTCATCCGACCAGAGGACATTTCTTCAAAAAACACAATCTTTGTTCCCATGTGCAGTTGCAAACCGTAGTCTGGATTTTTTATGGCAGTTTTGGAGCAGTGGCTTCCTTGCTGAGCGGCCTTTCAGGTTATGTCGATATAGGACTCATTTTACTGTGGATATAGATACTTTTGTACCTGTTTCCTCCAGCATCTTCACAAGGTCCTTTGCTGTTGTTCTTGGATTGATTCACAGTTTTTTCACCAAAGTATGTTAATCTCTAGGAGACAGAATGCGTCTCCTTCCTGAGCGGTATGACGACTGCGTGGTCCCATGGTGTTTATACGTGCGTACTATTGTTTGTACAGATGAACGTGGTAACTTCAGGCATTTGGAAACTGCTCCCAAGGATGAACAAGATTTGTGTAGGTCTACAATTTGTTTTCTGAGGTCATGGCTGATTTCTTTTGATTTTCAAATGATGTCAAGCAAAAAGGCACTGAGTTTGAAGGTAGACCTTGAAATACATCCACAGGTACACCTCCAATTGACTGATATGATATCAATTAGCCTATCAGAAGCTTCTAAAGCCATGACATCATTTTCAGGAATTTTCCAAGCTGTTTAAAGGCACAGTCAACTTAGTGTATGTAAACTTCTGACCCACTTCTGACCCACTGGAATTGTGATACAGTTAATTATAAGTGAAATAATCTGTCTGTAAACAATTGTTGGAAAAATTACTTGTATCATGCACAAAGTAGATGTCCTATTAAACTTGCAAAAACAATAGTTTGTTAACAAGAAATTTGTGGAGCGGTTGAAAAACGTATGTAAACTTCCGACTTAACTGTATACACCTATTCTGAAAGGCGCCAGAGTCTGCAACAACACTAAACACCACCAAGCAAGCAGTGTTACCACCAAGCAAGCGGCACCATGAAGACCAAGGAGCGCCCCAAATAGGTCAGGGACAAAGTTGTTAAGAGAAATCAGAAACTTTGAACATTCCACACAGCAAAATTAAATCCGTTATTAAAAAATGGAAAGAATATGGCACAAGAACAGACCTGCCAAGAAAGGGCTGCCCACCAAAACCTGTGGACCAGGCAAGGAGGGCATGAATCAGAGAGGCAACAAAGAGACCAAAGATAACCTTGAAGGAGCTGCAAAACTCCACAGCGGAGATTGGAGTACCTGTCCATAGAAATGCTTTAAGCCGTGCACTTCACAGAGCTGAGTTTTACAGAAGAGTGTTTAGAAAAAAGCTATTGCTTAAAGAAAAAAATAAGCAAACACATTTGTTGCTCTCCAAAAGGCATTTGGGAGACTCCCGAACATATGGAATATGATAGTCTGGTCAGATGAGACAAAAATTTAGATTTTTGGCCATTAAGGAAAACGCAATGTCTGGCGCAAACCCAACACCTTACATCACCCTGAGAACACCATCCCCACAGTGAAGCATGGTGGTGGCAGCATCATGCTGTGGGGATGTCTTCATTGGCAGGGGCTGGGAAACTGGTCAGAATTGAATGAATAATGGACAGCGCTAAATACAGGGAAATTCTTGAGGGAAACCTGTTTCAGTTTTCCAGAGATTTGAGACTGGGACGGAGGTTCACCTTCCAGCAGGACAATGACCCTAAGCATACTGCTAAAGCAACCCTCGAGTGGTTTAAGGGGAAGCATTTAAATGTCTTGGAATGGCCTAGTCAAAGCCCAGGCCTCAATCTAATTCAGAATCTGTGGTATGACTTAAATATTGCTGTCCACCAGTGGAAGCCATCCAATTTGAAAGAGCTGGAGCAGTTTGCTTGAAGAATCGGCAAAAATCGCAGTGGCTAGATGTGCCAAGCTTAAAGAGACATACCCAAGAGACTTGCAGCTTTAATTGCTGCAAAAGGTAGCTCAACAAAGTATTGACTAAAGGGCGGGTGAATAATTGCACGCTCAAGTTTTCTGTTTTTTTTGTCTTATTTCTTGTTTGTTTTACAACAAAAAATATTTTGCATCTTCAAAGTGGTAGGCATGTTGTGTAAATCAAATGATACAAACCCCCCAAAAGTGTATTTTAATTCCAGGTTGTAAGGCAGCAAAATAGGAAACATGTCAAGGGGCGTGAACACTTTCGCAAGCCACTGTAAAGTGTGTGTGTGGCAGGCTTACAATGATGGCATGAAACATTTGAGCGTGCCCTGACCCTGGTGCTAGAGGGGGTACGCAGCTGGATGTTGAATGTTTGAAGGGGTATGGGAATAAAAAGTATGGAAACCATTGGCCTGAAGGGGTATGGGACTAAAACGTTTGGAAACCATTGGCCTAATAGATTCAAATATTTTAGCAACTCAGATGTAGCCTAATGGCTTAATACTAGGTAGGTGTATCATTTGCACATATATGAAAGTGATGTCAATATTTAGCCTGATAATCTAGCTGTTGTATAATTTGGTTCTCGGTTTCATTTATTTTTAAATGATTCTTGCTTCGCTTGTTGATAACATTGCAAACTTTGTATTCAACTATTACGTTTTCAGAGGTCACAGAGACAGATAAATAGCCTATGTTCTATGTTCAGTGGAAATTTGTATGTACAATGACATTGGAGGGCAAACAGTGATCTAACAACGCACTTAGCTGTTCTACGGTCTGAGGCAGGCGTTAGATTACGAGTGATTTCAAGAGTAACGTTAAGAAAGTAAGTTTTGTGAAATGGCACATAAATTAAAATAACGATGAACTTAGCCTTAAGATGCTTTTTGGAAATCGAGCCTTGGACTCGAATTGAGTGGGTATGAGAGGGTCAGTGTAGGTCGGTGCTGTTTAAGATTAGGGAGGTGCACTTTTTTTATGAGCATGGCCTTATTGGACAGCATATTGGATGACTGTCATTCAATTCCATTCACCCTGCTCAATGAAACATCGATAGGTTTATGGCTACTAAATGCTACTCAAATTTTCCCTATACCCATCATGAGGTTTCTACAACCTAGCATATGAATGAAAGTTTATAACCTAGATGCCCAGGTCGAGACAATTACAGGTGATAGATAGTGACACATTCAATACCACCTTTCACACTCATGCCTTCATCTCGTTGATCTAGGGTGTAATCATTAGTCTAAACAGTTGCAAACGAGAGTTTCTATAGGACAATTTCAGGTAGGTATATCCCCGTATCATTCCATTTGTTTCCGTTTAAGAAACATTTTTCAATAGAATCGGCTGAATGTATACACCGCTGATCACCTGCACATACAGTTCACCTTAATAGCAGCCATATACAAATGGCATCATCACTTTGCTGATTGTATAATTCCTTCTCGCATCTACGTACTCTCCTCCTCTCACCTTTTCTCTTTTCTTGTGGACTTCAGTGCACAACACAAAAGCTGTCTGTGACAGGCAAAAAAACCTTTCAAGCCAAACCTTCATACCGTAAGTGCTAATTGCTACACAGCCTACATTGTTGTCACCATATTAGCTAACGTCATAGTCAACATAGCCACTATAACTAATGTGTTAGTAAACCTGCTACAATCACACAGTACAGTGTACAGCAAGCAGTTTAGCAGTTACACCAGGGAGCACTGGTGACAATAAATTAAGAAAAATTATAACTTACCTTGACTTGGAAGAGAGATGTTCCAGTGTTGGATAGCTAACATAAATCACATTCCTCTCTGTTTGAGCCGGGTGTTTGAGTAGGCTAAATTAGCTAGCTGCATTAGCTAACTATGTAAATAAAAGTGAAAAAAATACAATGAAATACAGCTAGCTCTCTCACTTTCCTGCTTTTCCTTGATTTTTTAAAAGAAATGTACTTGTTCAAAACTATTGTCTTTCTCTGTCTTTGAGTCAACTACTTACTACATTTTATGCACTGCATACCTGGAGGACAGAAAATAGCTGTCATCTAAGTATACCAGAGTGCTGTTGAGGCTACTGTAGTGAATATATATTTAGGATAACTTTAAGGTTTCACTATTGAACTTTTTCTGACATTCACTGAGTAGGATGGTCCACCCCTTCCTCCTCTGAGGAGCCTCCACTGGACGAGGGTATGCCATAGGCCTACCTTTTATGAAAAAAATGGCAAAAAGCACAGGCCTATCCATTGTTAGCTTAATTTAGCTCATTTGTGTGGTATTAAAAAGATTCTGCTAATATGGAGCATACTGGTTAAGGGCGTTGGGCCAGTAATCGAAAGGTTGCTGGCTCGAAACCCGAGCCGACTAGGTGAAAAATTTGTCGTTGCCCTTGAGCAAGGCACATGACCATAATTTCTCCTGTAAGTCGCTTTGGATAAGAGCATCTGCTAAATGACTCAAATGTAAATGTAATTGTAGAATTGTATGAAATCTTTTTAGGATGGCCATTTTTTCCTCGGACCTGGAAATACGATGATAGATTCATGCAATGCATTTACTATAAAGGAGATCTTTCCCCTGCTTTGTCCACAGCAGTCTGTGAACCCACAACCTTCTGGCCCGCAGCTCTGTGTAAGAAAAAATATATTCCTGCGTTGCCATGTAATGCTTACAGTATAGTTTGTCCAAGAAGTGAGGGTAAATTTGAGAAATGTTCTCTGCTATCCACTTTAATTATAATTTTGGGTATAGGGGATGGTCACTTGTTTTTTTTTTCAAGCATTCAGCGAGGTTTAGGTAAAATATGTTTAACTAAAGGGAAGATTTTCTACATTATATATTGAACAAACGCAACAATTTCAAAGATTTTACTGTTAATATAAGGGAATCAGTCAATTGAGTAAATTCATTAGGCCCTAATCTTTGGATTTCACAAAACTGGGCAAATGCGCAGCCATGGGTGGGCCTGGGAGGGCATAGGCCAACTCACTGGAGAGTTAGTTTTCCCCACAAAGGGAGTTTATTACAGACAGAAAAACTCCTTAGCACCACATCAGACGATCACGCAGGTGAAGAAGCTAGATGAGGAGGTCCCGGGCTGGCCTGGCTGCACGTGAGCTGTGGCTGTGAGGCTGGTTGGACGTACTGACAAATTCTCCAAAAACGACATTGGAGGTAGAAAAATGAATATTCAATTCTTTGGCAACAGCGCTGGTGGTCATTCCTGCAGTCAGCATGCCAAATGCACGCTCCGTCAAAACTTGAGACATCTTTGGTATAGTGTTGTGTGACAAAACAGCACATTTTAGAGTGGCCTTTTATTGTCCCCAGCACAAGGTGCACCTGTGTGATGATCATGCTGTTTAATCAGCTTCTTGATATGCCACACCTGTCAGGTGGATGGATTATCTTGGCAAAGCAGAAATGCTCACCTTCAGGGATGTAAACAAATTTGTGCACATTTTAGAGAAATCAGCTTTTTGTGCGTATGGAACATTTCTCTGATCTTTTATTTCAGCTCATGAAACATGGGAATAACATTTTACATGTTGCGTTTATATGTTTCTTCAGTATATAAATAATTTTCACTCCCTAATAAGACTATAAGAAATCTTAAGTTGTGCTATGCCTTCAGCAAGCACACCTAATAATAAGTCAGAAGTATGTCGAAGATTTAATTAAAGTGGGGACTCTTGCTTCGCATGCTTCATGAATAACTTTTTAGAGCATGTTTCCAAGCTAGCAATGAGGAATCGGCCCAGGAGCTGTCCTCTTCTGGGGGGCCGGAACTGATTGAATCAGCCCGGAATCTGGTGTCGGACTCAGCCTGGAATCAAAATGAATGACTGCCCAGAATTGGCCCAAGTACATCGGGCCGGTTCCGTCTATCGGAATTCAGCCGACTTTGCCGGCATCTTACCAGAATCCCCCCAGAAGTGGCCCGATGCAATTTTAAATAAATGTATACAAAATTACCCGATTTAATAATTTAAAATATTACTATTATACATTTTATACATACAAATTATACCCATCCCCCCTTTTTTGGGATTTTTTACTCCCTTTTCGTCATATCCAATTGTCTTGTCCCATTGCTGCAAATCCCGTATGGCCTCGGGAGAGGCGAAGGTCGCGAGCTGTGCATCCTCCAAAACATAACGCCGCCAAGTCGCACTGTTTCTTGCCACAATGCACGCTTAGAACCCGGAAGCCAGCCGGGAGGAAACACCGTACACCTGGTGACCATGTCAGCGTGCACGCGCCTGGCCCGCCACAGGAGTCGCTACAGCGTGATGGGACAAGGATATCCTGGCCGGCCAAACCCTCCCCTAACCCGGACGATGCTGGGACAATTGTGAGTCGCCTCATGGGTCTCCCGGTCGCGGCCGGCACGGGTATCGAACCAGCATCTCTAGCAATGCTGTTTGCACTGCGATGCAGTGTCTTAGACCACTGTGCCACTCGGGAGGCCCCATCCACAAAGTTATTAATGGTTATCAATTTGCAGAAAGTATTAAAATACTAAAATAGTACTGAAACAGGACTTTTAAAGAATTTCATTTAAATGTTAATTTTATTTCTTGATCACTGAGACAATGAGAAAATATGGAAAAATAAATAAATAATGAAATGTTAATTATATAAAGCAGCCCGTGTAAGCATCTGCCAGAGTAACCACAATCGGCCCGAGCCCCAAGTATTACATTTGGGCCAGATAACTCACACCGGAATCGGCCCGAGCTCAATACTGATGAAAGCGGCCCAGACTCGGGCCACATGATATCAGCTGAGTCTGACTCTCAGCCGGAATCGGCCCAGATCCACCGTGCTAGCTGGGTTGTCACATTGGTCTTCCATTTTTACTAAATTCTTTGGTAACCTAAACATCAAGAAATGCACTTAGAGCGTATGATTAAAAACGTCTAAAATAAATGCATGTCATGTCCAGGGTGAGCACATTTATTTCCATGCACATCAGATATATCCCAGATTAAAGGTCTGACGGTTCTTTGATAGTTCGAAACGCAGGTAACTACTGCAGGCTCAGCCCCACAATGTGTCATTCCACATTGACTGTGTGTGAGTACAGAAAATCACAGAAATCACGTAGAGCTCCGAAACACGCCGCAACTGGATCTATAACTTTTTGGGAAAAAAACACATTTGTTTAACAATCAACAAACGGACGTTGTACTGGCTGGTTCTATTTTTCTTACACTGTAGGTTTATGTACTTTGACGTCAAGCAGTCAAATTAGCTCTGTATTACCGTTTTCGACCTTAATCTCAGAAAATGGGAATTAACTCAAAGAGCGTTGAGGCCTCAACACCATCTTGTTTCTGGGCTAAAAGTACATTTGGTCAAACCTATGCTCACCGAGTTCCTTCTTCGAAGTCTTTTTTGTTAACGAGAAATGGCCATGTCCATTTGGTGATATTTTGTCCATTTGCAATAAGCAGCCAGTCACAATCTGGTGGAATTTTCCGGTACAGCAGAGAAATGACATGGAAATCAAATGTCCGAGAGACATTATTTGATGACTTCCCGGAAGACCGGGCCCTGGGGGACGACCTGAGGCCGTCGGCCTATTTTAATAACACCCACGGACGTCTAGTAAGGGACCGTACATGTGCAATATGGAGATCCTCATCAACCACACGGGAAATGCCACTCGCATCCCTGTTGCTACACTCCAAGGTAAGGCCCTTGCTTTCGGAACCACTGAAGGCACTAGTATTTAGTCAGGCAGCTTGAAAAAGATGAGTCACCATTTAGGCCCGTGTGACAGCATGGCCAGATAGGGAGATGACAATAAATGCATGATGTACCTTTCATCACCAAAGCCATGTTATCATTCACTGCACATGTTGATGAACAGTTCAACCCTTTTGTTAGTGTAAAATTCATGTTTGGAAATTCACATACAATATTCAGTTAGTGAGTATTCACTGTAATACATCCAGGATCCTGTGGTGAAATGACTTCTAAGCAAGGTATCCGTGCAACAGTTTTCTTACACAGCCCAAAGCATATTCAGATTGGGAATAGTGATCTTGGACCAGCTGCCCCTTGTCAATGTAATCATGTATTCATTGTGTTCTAAAAAGGCTAAAAAGTCAGTACTCTGAGATGCTTTGTGAATACCATCTGAAATCTGCCAACACCAAAAACATGAATAAGAATTAGCCTAGACAGTCAGTAACTTATCTAGCTAAAGGAAAAGAAAGGAAGAGGGGGATACCTAGTCAGTTGTACAACTGAATGCATTCGACTGAAATGTGTCTACCCCATTTAACTCAAACCCTCAGAATCAGAGATGTGCGGGGGGCTGCCTTAATCGACATCCACGAGAAGAATTGCAGCAATGCATCATTAAACAGGCAGGGGAACTAATTAGATTACAAAAAGTGTTCAATAGTAAGTAACTTTAAAGTATAGCTAGCAAATACAGTGCTGTAAAAAAGTACAGTATTTGCCCCCTTTCTTGATTTTCATGATATTTGCAAAAAATGTTATGCTGAAAGTTATCAATCTTCAACCAAAACCTAATATTCGATAAAGGTTTACAAATAACCAAAAAAGTATACTTAATTAAATAAAATAACAAAGTTACGCAATAACCAATTCACCTGTATGAAAAAGTTATTGCCCCCATACACTCAACAACTAGTAGAGACTCAGAGCTAGAAAATTGTATATCATACACTACAGTTGAGGAACAATGGGAAAGTAATTCTGCTTTGAAAGTTGATAAACTTATAACCTCACTTTTGAGAAAATGGCCCTTCAATATTCTGGTACACCTGGAGAGCTCCTCTTTGTCTGCACCCATTCAGCATCATTTACACCCTCTAAAGCTTTAACCTCACCCATCCCTTTAAGGATTCACATGTGAGGCCATGTACTAAACATCCAAAGATGTCAAGACTAAAGGCTCGTTTACACTACTGGTGTGTTCGTAAACTTAATCTGGAGTGCCAAAGTGTGCTCTGGGTGTTCGTAAACTCAGAGATTTGTCAGATTGTTTGTAAATTCAGAGTAATTCACTCTCGGCGCGCACACTGGACGCTCTGGCCGAGGAGTAAGGTTGATCCGAGCTTTCTGACCTCACAATGGCATTCAAGCACCCAAGCAAACAGGTCAAGGTTGGCGAGCTACTTCCAGACAAAAATGTGAGAACACCTCACTCTGACCATTTTACTCACCCTTGCAGAGCTGGTTAGGCTGTTAACCTGTTAGGGTATAGGGGGCAGTATTTTCACGGCTGGATAAAAAAATGTACCCGATTTAATCTGGTTACTAATCCTACCCAGTAACTACAATATGCATATACTTATTATATATGGATAGAAAACACCCTAAAGTTTCAAAAACTGTTTGAATGGTGTCTGTGAGTATAACAGAACTCATTTGGCAGGCAAAACCCTGAGACAGATTCTGACAGGAAGTGGATACCTGATGTGTTGAATTGACTTTAAGCCTATACCATTGAAAAACAAAGGGGCTGAGGAATATTTTGGCACTTCCTATTGCTTCTACAAGATGTCCCCAGCCTTTACAAAGTGTTTTGAGTCTTCTACAGTGAGATCTGACTGAAGAAGAGCCTTGGAACGTGATGGCCCATTAGACACCTGGCGTGCGAGTTGATGGTGGGTACTCTCATTCCGAAACTTTTTAAAAGAGAACCCAATGGTCCGCCTTGAATTTTATTCATGTTCTGGTTAAAAAAGGCCCTAATGATTTATGCGATACAACGTTTGACATGTTTGAACGAACGTAAATATATTTTTTCCGTTCTTGAAGTGAAGTGAAGTCCGGCTGGCTTAGATCATGTGCTACAACACGGAGGTTTTTGGACATAAATGATGAGCTTTTTTGAACAAAACTACATTCGTTATGGACCTGGGATTCTTTGGAAGTGACATCTGATGAAGAGAATCAAAGGTAATGGATTATTTACATAGTATTTTCGATTTTAGATCTCTCCAACATGGCGGTTAGTCTGTATCGCAATGCGTATTTTTCTGGCGCAGTGCTCAGATTATTGCAAAGTGTGATTTCCCAGTAAGGTTAATTTTAAATCTGGCAAGTCCATTGCGTTCAAGAGATGTAAATCTATAATTCTTTGAATGACAATATAATATTTTACCAATGTTTTCTAATATTAATTAATTATTTTGTTGTCATGACTTGATTTCCGGTATTGGAGGGAAACGATTTCCTGAACATCAACGCCATAGTAAAACGCTGTTTTTAGATATAAATATGAACTTGATAGAACTAAAAATGCATGCATTGTCTAACATAATGTCCTAGGAGTGTCATCTGATGGAGATTGTAAAAGGTTAGTGCATAATTTTAGCTGATTTTATGGTTTTGGTGACGCCTGTCTTTGAATCGACAATACACTACACACAGCTATTGTCAATGTACTCTCCTAACATAACCTAACTTTATGCTTTCCCCGTAAAACCTTTTTGAAATCGGAAAACGTGGTTAGATTAAGGAGATGTTTATCTTTCAAAGGCTGTAAGTTAGTTGTATGTTTGAGAAATTAGAATTTTGACATTTATTTGGTTTCAAATTTGCCGCTCTTGAAATGCACCTGCTGTTGATAGGGTGTGCCACGGGTGGCACGCTAACGTCCCACATAGCCCCAAGAAGTTAAAATGTTATCCAGAGCGTTGGTGACTGCCACTGTGCTGCTGGAAACAATTTAATTACGCTTTTTTGGCAACGTTTACTGACACCAGCCATATTCAACGGGTGTTGAGCTTTCTTGATGTTAATAATTTTATGTTAATGTACGTGCAAGCAGTTGCTCCTGACGCCACTTGTGTAACGATGTGCACTGAGAGTCAGGAAGCAAGTTTAGTGAGTGTGTTTAAAAAAATAAATGAAACAATACCCACGTAACACAAACAATGCACAGACATGACCCAGGAACAGAAACAATAATGCCTGGGAGAAGGAATCAAAGGGAGTGACATTTATAGGGAAGGTAATCATGGAAGTGATGGAGTCAAGGTGAGTCTGATGATGTGCAGTTGCACGTAACGATGGTGACAGGTGTTTTTTATTTTTTATTTCACATTTATTTAACCAGATAGGCCAGTTGAGAACAAGTTCTCATTTACAACTGCGAACTGGCCAAGATAAAGCAAAGCAGTGCAACAAAACAAACGTACAGTCAATAACACAATAGAAAAATCTATGTACAGTGTGTGCAAATGTAGAAGAGTAGGGAGGTAAGGCAATAAATAGGCCATGGAGGCGAAATAATTAAAATGTATTGTTAACACTGGAGTGATAGATGTGCAGATGATCATGTGCAAGTAGAGAATAGAGATACTGGGGTGCAAAAGAGCAAGAGGATAAGTAACAATATGGGGATGAGGTAGTTGGGCGTGCTATTTACAGATTGGCCTGTGTACAGGTACAGTGAACGGTAACGTAAAGTTAAAAAGGGAGATATGTCTCCAGCTTCAGTGATTTTTGCAATTTGTTCCAGTCCTTGGCAGCAGAGTAATGGAAGGAACGACGGCCAAAGGAAGTGTTAGCTTTGGGGATGACCGGGGAAATATACCTGCTGGAGCATGTGCTACGGGTGGGTGATGCTATGGTGACCAGTGAGCTGAGATAAGGTGGGGCTTTACCTAGCATTGACTTGTAGATGACCTGGAGCCAGTGGGTTTGGCGATGAATATGTAGTGAGGGCCAGGCAATGAGAGCATACAGATCTCAGTGGTGGGTAGTATATGGGGCTTTGGTTACAAAACGGATGACACTGTGATATACTACAATCGTGGCCATAAGTTTTGGGAATGACACAAATATACATTTTCACAAAGTCTGCTGCCCCAGTTTGTATGATGGCAATTTGCATATACTCCAGAATGTTATGAAGAGTGATAAGATGAATTGCAGTTAATTGCAAAGTCCCTTTTTGCCATACAAATGAACTGAATCCCCCAAAAACATTTCCACTGCGTTTCAGCTCTGCCACAAAAGGACAAGCTGACATCATGTCAGCGATTCTCTCGTTAACACAGGTGCGAGTGTTGACGAGGACAAGGCTGGAAATCACTCTGTCATGCTGATTGAGTTTGAATAACAGACTAGAAGCTTCCTCTGTCAAACATGGTTACCTGCAAAGAAACATGTGCCGTCATCATTGCTTTACACAAAAAGGGCTTCACAGGCAAGGATATTGCTGCCAGTAAGATTGCACCTAAATCAAACATTTATCGGATCATCAAGAACTTCAAGGAGAGTGGTTCAATTGTTGTGAAGAAGGCTTCAGTGCGCCCAAGAAAGTCCAGCAAGTGCCAGGACCGTCTCCTAAAGTTGATTCAGCTGCGGGATCGGTGCACCACCAGTACAGAGCTTGCTCAGGAATGGCAACAGGCAGGTGTGAGTGCATCTGCACGCGCAGTGAGGTGAAGACTTTTAGAGGATGGCCTGGTGTCAAGAAGAGCAGCAAAGAAGCCACATCTCTCCAGGGAAAACATCAGGGACAGATTGATATTCTGCAAAAAGGTACAGGGATTGGACTGCTGAGGACTGGGGTAAAGTCATTTTCTCTGATGAATCCCCTATCTGAGTGTTTGAGGCATCCGGAAAAAAGCTTGACCGGAGAAGACAAGGTGAGCGCTACCGTCATTCCTGTGTCATGCCAACAGTAAAGCATCTTGAGACCATTTATGTGTGGGGTTGCTTCTCAGCCAAGGGAGTGGGCTCACTCACAATTTTGCCAAAGAACACAGCCATGAATAAAGAATGGTACCTATACATCCTCCGAGAGCAACTTCTCTCATCCATCCAGGAACAGTTTGGTGACAAACAATTGATTATTGATTATGCAAGAATGGGCTGCCGTCAGTCAGGATGTGGCCCAGAAGTTAATTGACAGCATGCCAAGGCAGATTGCAGAGGTCTTGACAAAGAAGGGTCAACACTGCAAATATTGACTCTTTGCATCAACTTCATGTAATTGTCAATAAAATCCTTTGACACTTATGAAATGCTTGTAATTATACTTCAGTATTCCGTAGTAACATCTGACAAAATATCTAAAGACACTGAAGCAGCAAACTTTATGAAAATTAATATTTGTGTCATTCTCAAAACTTTTGGCCGCAACTGTAAATCCAATTTCCTGAGTAGAGTGTTGGATACTATTTTGTAAATGACATCGCCGAAGTCAAGGATCGGTAGGATAGTCAGTTTTACGAGGGTATTTTTGGCAGCATGAGTGAAGGAGGCTTTGTTGCGAAATATGAAGCCGATTCTAGATTTAATTTTGGATTGGAGATGCGTAATGTGAGTCTGGAAGGAGAGTTTACAGTCTAACCAGACACCTAGGTATTTGTAGGTGTCCACATATTCTAAGTCAGAACTGTCCAGAGTAGTGATGCTGGTCGGGCGGGAGGGTGCGGGCAGCAATCGGTTGATGAGCATGCACTTAGTTTTACTTGCATTTAAAAGCAGTTGGAGGCCTCGGAAGAAGTGTTGTATGGCATTGAAACTTGTTTGTAGGTTTGTTAGCACAGTGTCCAATGAAGGGCAAGATGTATACAGAATGATGTTGTCTGCGTGCGTAGAGGTGGATCAGAGAATCACCAGCAGCACGAGCAACATCATTGACATATATAGAGAAAAGAGTCATCCCGAGAATTGAACCCTGTAGCACCCCATAGAGACTGCCAGAGATCCGGACAACAGGCCCTCTGATTTGACACACTGAACTCCTTCTGAGAAGTAGTTGGTGATACCGGCGAGGCAGTCATTTGAGAAGCCAAGGATATTGAGTCTGTTGATAAGAATGCGACGATTGACAGAGTCAAATTTCTAGGCTAGGTCGATGATGACGGCTGCACAGTACTGTCTTTTATCGATGGCGGATATGATATCGTTTAGGACCTTGAGCGTTGCTGAGGTGCACCCATGACCAGCTCGGAAACCAGATTGCATAGTGGAGAAGGTACGGTGGGATTCGAAATGGTCAGTGATCTGTTTGCTAACTTGGCTTTTGAAGATTTTATAAAGGCAGGGCAGGATGGATATAGGTCTATAACCGTTTTGGTCTAGAGTGTCTCCCCCTTTGAAGAGGGGATGACCGCGGCAGCTTTCCAGTCTGGGGATCTCAGTTGATACGAAATAGGCGTTGAATAGGCTAGTATTAGGGGTTGCAACAATTTCGGTGGATAATTTTAGAAAGAGAGGGTCCAGATTGTCTAGCCCAGCTGATTTGTAGGGATCCAGATTTTGCAGCTCTTTCAGAACATCAGCTGTCTGGATTTGGGTGAAGGAGAAAATGGGGGGGCGTCGGCAAGTTGCTGCAGGGGGTGCTGAGTTGTTGGCCGGGGTAGGCGTAGCCAGTTGGAAAGCATGGCCAGCCGTAGAAATTTGCATATTGAAATTATTTATTATCATCGGTGGTGACAATGTTTCCTATCCTCAGTGCAGTGGGCAGTGCAGTGGGCAGCTGAGAGGAGGTGCTCTTATTCTCCATGGACTTTACAGTGTCCCCTGCTGTTGGCTATAACGAGCAGCCTGGTGACCTAGAGGCCAGAGAGGGAGCACACGTGACAGCACCCCCTCCCCGACACGCGGCTCCAGACACAGGGCCCTGACAAAAATGACAATCCCGGGGATCAGGAGCGGACCAGTCACCTCTGCTGAGGCACGGGGACCTGTCGCCAGCTGGAGCGCGGGAACCTGACAGACCGGCTGAGGCAGTGGAGCCTGGTGATCCGGATGAGGCATGAAAGCCTGATGAGTCCGCTGAGGCAGGGGAGCCTGGCGATCCGGCTGAGACATGAGAGCCTGACGATGTAGCCTAGTAGACTCATGTTAACTAGCTAACTTAGCTGGTTCATGGTTGCCAGTGTGAGGAAGTGAGGCTAACAAGTATTTTAGCTAGGTAGCCTATGAAAGCAAAAATGTTAATGTGTACTGTATGACAGAGCCATAGACCCTTTTTCAATCATGAAAGAGAGGAGCATGGCATTGGCGTTCAACTCACAAGTAGGTGAGTCAACATTTTATGTTTTATTTGCACGCACACGCAGGCACACACAGAGAAATCAGTCCCATGGACAGCCACATGATATTTAGCAACATTGATTGGACAAAATTGTTTTTGATTGTTATATTTTTAAGTTTGTTTTCAGTGTCTTAAACTAAGAATATTAAGCATTTTGCTCTCCGGTTTTGTGATGACACAAACGTGTGTAGTTGAATTTATTCTGCTACTGTATGAATGTTGTATTTTTGTTGTCACGGCTTTATTGTATATCACAGTGGCGTATAAAGGAAAGAGTTATAGAGCAAACAACTCAATTATTACAACATAGGTTGTAATTTGGCTTTTTTCTGACCCGGCTTCCTCAGTGATTTTACCCACACACCGTTACTGTCCCCAGTCAGCTCCAGAGTCTTCACCTGAATGAACGTCACAGGCAAAATCATAGGCTGTGTCACGCACTTGAGGGGCTGTTGCTTACTGGCGCATATGCTTCACAAAGCAGCTCGGGGGGATGTACTTACATTTTTATTGCCAAATTTAAACGTAACTTGCACCATGGCCTTTAAATGAAGAACACTCCAGGAAATTGTTGCACAGGTGTAGGAAATAAAGCTGTGAGGCAGATCAACAACATCACACGTACAGTACCAGTCAAAAATTTGGACACAGGTAGTAATCAAAAAAGTGTTAAACAAATCTAAATATATTTCATATTTTAGATTCTTCAAAGTAGCCACCCTTTGCCTTGATGACAGCTTTGCAGACTCTTGGCATTCTCTCAACCAGCTTCACCTCAAAGGCTTTTCCAACAGTCTTGAAGGAGTTCCCACATATGCTCAGCACTTGTTGCCTGCTTTTCCTTCACTCTGTGGTCCAACTCATCCCAAACCATCTCAATTGGGTTGAGGTCAGGTGATTGTGGAGGCCAGGTCATCTGATGCAGCACTTCATCACTCTCCATCTTGTTCAAATAGCCCTTACACAGCCTGGAGGTGTGTTTTTTTTAACCAAATGATAGTCCCATTAAGCACAAACCAGATGGGATGGCTTATTGCTGCAGAATCCTGTGGTAACCATGCTGCGTGCCTTGAATTCTAAATAAATCCCTGACAGAAGACACCAGCAAAGCACCATCACACCTCCTCCTCCATGCTTCATGGTGGGAACCACACATGCAGAGATCACCCGTTCACCTACTCTGCATCACAAAGACACGGCGGTTGGAACCAAAAATCGCAAACTTCAGAACAAAGGACAGATTTCCAATGGTCAAATGTCCATTGCTTGTGTGTCTTGGCCCAAGCAAGTCTCTTCTTCTTATTGGTGTCCTTTAGTAGTGGTTTCTTTACAGCAATTGATCCATGAAGGCCTGATTCACACAGTCTTCTCTGAAGAGTTGATGTTGAGATGTGTCTGTTACTTGATCTCTGTAAAGCATTTATTTGGGCTGCAATCTGAGGTGCAGTTAACTCTAATGAACTTATCCTCTGCAGCAGAGGTAACTCTGGGTCTTCCTTTCCTGTAGCGGTCTTCATGAGAGACAATTTCATCATAGTGTTTGATCGTTTTTTTGACTGCACTTGAAAAAACGATTAAAATTCTTTACATTTTCTGGATTGACTGACCTTCATGTCTTAAAGTAATGATGGACTGTCATTTCTCTTTGCTTATTTGAGCTATTCTTGCCATAATATGGACTTGGTCTTTTACCAAATAGGGCTATCTTCTGAATACCAACCCTACCTTGTCACAACACAACTGATTGGCTCAAAAACATTAAGAAAGAAAGAATTTCTACAAATGAACTTTTAACAAGACACACCTGTTACTTGAAATGCATTCCAGGTGACTACTTTAAATAATCTAAAATATAAAATATAATTTGATTTTTGTTAACACGTTTTTGGTTACTACATCATTCCATATGTTATTTCATAGTTTTGATGTCTTCACTATTATTCTACAATGTAGAAAATAGTAGAAATAATGAAAAACCATGTAATGAGTAGGTGTGTCCAAACTTTTGACTGGTAATGCAACAGTTTTGAGTCTGTCCTTCTCCTTGCCCCAACATGGGATCAAACCAGCGACCGGACCCTCTGAACACGTCAACTGTCACACACAAGGTATTGTTACTAGCCTTTTTCCAGGCCCTAAGAGAGATATAGTTGGGGGGATTTTAGTCTCCCTGCTCTTGGCGGCGGAGAGAATGATTTTGAAGGTTTAAAGTTCAGTACTTAAATTTCCTGCAATTCTACACATTTTGCCATTGGACAGAGAGTAAATGTTGAAATTTTAACACAAATGTCATGCCATTGTACTCGACGTTGCCATTTTAAAGCACATTTCTTCTTATTGTATACATCTTTCAATATCCTATGTCAGGCTGATGTAATCTCTGAGTGAGAGTGACTAACAAAATCAATGGGGTCCCCCAAGAGGTCTGGGCCCCTGGGCACAGCCAATAATTCAGCCATGATTACTACAAGGTTTAGATAGCTGACATGGGCTAATTGAATGACTGTCAGTGACTGACCTAACAAGAGGAAAACTGCTGATCCAATACCAAATTGCACCTTGTGTATTCTTCTATTCTTAGTCCCAATAGTAAGTTGAGACCCCAAATGACTTCCTAAAAAAATGAGGGGACACTGCCAGCCCCTAGCAGCGGAGGCGGCACTAATTGTTACCTGTCACTCCACAAAAGCCGTGACTTCAAGTCTCAGAGCAGGTGACATCACTGATTGAGCACTACTTGTGCACACCGCTAACTAGCTAACCATTTCACATCGCCTACACACACACACACACACACACACACACACACACACACACACACAGAGCAGTATTCAGCCATATCACTGCCATGAATACGATCCCCAAGGGACCTCCCAAAAGAGCTTTTGTCCCAATCAGTCTGCATGATGGGGTTATTCTGTGTTTGTTTGTTGACATCTTTACTTTTTATGGGGGTACCTAGTGCAGTGGAGTATGGAAAGAAACTCCCTGATGTATATTACTGAGTCAATATTTCGTTTTAGCTGCCAGCATTTCCTCCGTGGAGACTTGGCTGCCTGCCATACAGGTTACCTAAACTACACTGATGATATAAAATGCACGAAATCCCCACTCACATAATACTTACACATAAAGGGAAAGAATAGGCCATCTGTCATGGATGAAGATATATCATTATCAGCCTCAAAACGTCATCCTGTCACGTTTTTTCCGCTTATGTCAACTGGCCATGCTCCCAGCAAGCTTTGCGGTGCCAATGGGAAAAGATGGGCGTCAACCAATTGATGATTATGTCAATACATTTGCAGTCAATGGGAAAAGATGTGTTACAGGGTTCACGCTTATGTCAACACATTGCATTCAATGGGAAAAGATGAGTGTCAACCAATTGATGCTTGTCAATACTTTGCATTCAAAGGGAGGAAAATATGAGTGTCAACCCAGTAACATTTATCGCAATACATGGCAGTCAATGGGAAAATAAGAGTGTCACAAGATGGATGCTTATGTCAATACAACACTGTAAATGGGAAAAGATGAGTGTCAACACATTGCATTCAATGGAAAAATATGTGTGTTAACCAATTGATGCTCATGTCAATACATTGCAATCAATGGGAAAAGATAAGACTCAGAGACCATCTCTCCCCCCTTCTTTCACCCTCTCTTCCTCTCTCTCCCTCGTCTCTCTTTCACACTATTCATCCTTCTCCATCCTATTTCTCTCTCCTCTCACTCCTTTTTCCCCTCCCCCTCATTTCATCTCTCTCTACCTCTCCCTCCTCTCTCCCACCTGTCTGTCTCTCTCTCCCCCCCACTCCTCGCTCCCCCCCTTCACCCTCTCCCTTTCTCTCTACCCATCCCTCTCTCCCCCTTCTCCCCTCCCCCCTGCATTCTCTCTCCCTCATTCTTTCCCTCCCCCTCTTCTCATCTCTCTCTTCCATCACTCTCCCCAACTCCACAGACAAGATATTGACGCAGGCAGACAGATGCAGACAGACAGACGCAGGCAGACAGACAGTCACAGAAGTTTCATAATTAATTCTAACAAGGCTCTTAGTTTCTAGGACTGCAAGACCATTGTGTCCAAAGGAGATAAAAAATGTTTTTGGGCCAATTGACTTCAAATTTCATATGCCGGGTCATGACAGTCCAACGGTCACAAATATTTGGGAAGATTCAACCTTTTTAACCCTTCGAAACTGCCTATTGATGACCCCCAATTACTGTAAAACACTTCCTGTAATACCAGGAAGCTGAAATTAAATTTACAGCCTCCTGGGAACACACAATTCCCTGAGTTTCAAGTCTTTACGTTAAAGGTCCTGAACAGCGAAAATCATGTTTTTTTTAATCAAATTGGAAGATATTTGGATGAAACCAGTTGAAAGTAAGGTGACTCAAGTATGATAAATGACTGTAGCTGGTACACTTAGATTCAGGGGGCAGGCAATACCAAAGATTTACTTCCGGCTTTACGCAACGTCACATAAAATGTCTTATCTTTTCTAATTTGAATATGTACTGCCTTAAAACCGTCATCACATGTGTGCCTATGCCTTCCTTTGGCTTTGCTTACAAACCATAAGCTACAAGTAGCTAGCTCAAGCAGAACATACAACCAAAGATACTGGTAACCTTTCATCTGTGGTGTGACTGTTAGCTAGTGTCGTGTTTGGACCATCATTAAATATGAAGACTTATTTATATCAAATCAGTTCTCTAGGTTTAGTTATTACGTGATTAAACTAATCATGTAAACATTAATTAACTAGGAAGTCGGAGCACCAAGGAAAATGTTGAGATTGCAAAGTTATAATTTCCCAAATATAACTCTTCAGATATTTTAATATTTGATCAATTAGTCTTCTATTAATTAATTATTAATTGTTACCTCATTCTCATTCCAAATGTTTTAAAATTCTTGGATATCTGCACAAACCCTAGTTTCCATAATGAATCAGCAGTATACAAATTGGCTTAATTATTGATTTACTAACTAACTAAATAATCACAGAAATACAAAACAAACAAACAGATGTTGGTTACTAACAATGATAGAAAAGTCTCTAGTGGGCTAAGCCGATATGACGGCTTGGTAGACAAAGGAAAGGTGGGGGGACAGAGAGCAGGAAAGACAAAATGGATTTAATACACACAGTCTATAATTATATTCATTGAAATGCTAATCCTGAACGGCTGGTCATTCGAGAATAATTGCAATTTATATATTTACGCCGTATGTCATTGTTGTCTTCTCTGTTGGAATCCTCAATCATCCTGTAGAGTTCATCAGAGTCTGGTTAACTTTCCCAGAAGTCACAATGACTTTTGTGGTTGTATGTGGTTAGAATGGATACTTCAGAGTACCATTTGTAAATGTTCTCATATATTAGATGCTTCGGCGGTTGTTGGTATTCTCGTACTAGGTTTACGGAATTTCTAGCTGCAGACCAGTAATTATACGTCTAAGATTTGCTCTTATTCTGTAGTGATTGATAGTCTCAGAGTTTAACATTTTCCAGCCGTGTAGCCAAAACTACAGTTGTATGGTCTCTGTGGCTTATAGAATTGTAGCCATTCCGACGTGGGATCTCTGTCAAGTCATTCTCTGACTTCTTAACAATTCGAGACGTCTATCTTACCGTGGGTCTCTTTGGCATGAAATGTACACAGGTGGTTTTATACTCTCACATGGGCGTGGCCATTGATTTGGTTTACTATATACATGAAAACCCATACTCTCATTTAAAGGTTATCATCAGATTATATCTTTTCACAAATAGTTTCATGTTTAATCACACGTTTCACAATATTTAGATGTAAACCTGACAGTTGGGAAATGTACACTTTAAGAGATACAGTTATTTGTGTTGCCTGTCCTTCATGAGCTCACCAAATGAAACACACTCGTCATAAGTGTCCATGGACCATTGCCACATTCTCAAAAGTAGAACTATTGTTTAGTTCTCCCATTTTGGGGATTAGGAGTTTTGAACTAAGAGAAATCTTTGTTCTGGTAGACTCTCAATACTGCTTGGCAGTTTCTACCAGGTATTTATGACCTGTCGTAAAGTCATAAATCTTTGGAGAGAGAGAGAGTGGGGGGGGGGGCTATGATCCTCCCCCCAGGGCACGTCATGACACTAGCAAGCTACTTACTGAATCAGCATGCCAGCATTTTGATGTCCTGCTAAGCATTCAAAATGTAATGAGTACTTTTGGGTGTCAGGTAAAATGTATGGAGTAAAAAGTACATTTAATGGAGTAAATGTGAAAGTAGTCAAACATATACAGTTGAAGTCAGAAATTTACATACACCTTAGCCAAACACATTTAAACTCAGTTTTTCACAATTACTGACATGTAATCCTAGTAAAAATTCCCTGTCTTAGGTCAGTTAAGATCACCACTTTATTTTAATAAAGAATGTGAAATGTCAGAATAATAGTAGAGATTTGTTTCAGCGTTTAATTCTTTCATCACATTCCCAGCAGGCAAGTTTACATACATCCAATTAGTATTTGGTAGTACCGCCATTAAATTTGTGTCAAACATTTCAGGTAGCCTTCCACAAGCTTCCAACCATAAATTGGGTGAATTTTGGCCCATTCCTCCTGACAGAGCTGGGGAAATGAGTCAGGTTCGTAGGCCTCCTTGCTCGCACACGCTTTTTCAGTTCTGCCCACAAATTGTATGTAGGTTTGAGGTCAGGGCTTTGTGATGGCCACTCCAATACCTTGACTTTGTTGTCCTTAAGCCATTTTGCCATAACTTTGGAAGTATGCTTGGGGTCATTGTCCATGTGGAAGACCCATTTTAGACCAAGCTTTAACTTCCTGACTGATGTCTTGAGATGTTGCTTCAATATGTCCAAAAAAGTTTCCATTCCTCATGATGCCATCTATTTTGTGAAGTGCAACAGGTCCTCCTGCCGCAAAGCACCCCCACAAAATGATGTTGCCACCCCCGTGCTTCACGTTTGGGATGGTGTTTTTCGGCTTGCAAGCCTCCCCCTTTTTCCTCCAAACATAACGATGGTCATTATGACCAAACATTTCTATTTTGTTTCATCAGACCAGAGGACATTTCTCCAAAAAGTACGATCTTTGTCCCCATGTGCAGTTGCAAACCGTAGTCTGGCTTTTTTATTGGGGGTTTTGGAGCAGTGGCTTCTTCCTTGCTGAGCGGCCTTTCAGGTTATGTCAATATAGGACTCATTTTACTGTGGATATCGATACTTTTGTACCTGTTTCCTCCAGCATCTTCACAAGGTATTTTGCTGTTGTTCTGGGATTGATTTGCACTTTTTTCTAGGATTGATTTGCACCAAAGTACGTTCATCCTTAGGAGACAGAACGTGTCTCCTTCCTGAGCGGTATGACGGCTGCTTGGTCCCATGTTGTTTATACTTGCGTACTATTGTCTGTACAGATGAACGTGGTACCTTCAGGCATTTGGAAATTGCTCCCAAGGATTAACCAGACTTGTGGAGGTCTACAATTTTGTGGAGACTTTATGATGTCAAGCAAAGAGGCACTAAGTTTGAAGGTAGGCCTTGAAATACATCCACAGGTACACCTCCAATTGACTCAAATTATGTCAATTAGCCAATCAGAAGCTTCTAAAGCCGTGACATCATTTTCTGGAATTTTCCAAGCTGTTTAAAGGCACAGTCAACATAGTGTATGTAAACTTCTGACCCACTGGAATTTTGATACAGTAAATTATAAGTGAAATAATCTGTCTGTAAACAATTGTTGGAAAAAATTACTTTTGTCTTGCACAAAGTAGATGTCCTAACCGACTTGCCAAAACTATAGTTTGTTAACAAGACGTTGTGGAGTGGTTGAAAAACGAGTTTCAATGACTCCAACCTAAGTGTATGTAAACTTCCGACTTCAACTGTAAATACTGAACAAAAATATAACCGCAACATGCAACAATTTCAAAGATTTCTTGAGTTACAGTTCATATAAGGAAATCAGTAAATTGAAATAAATTAACTAATCTATGGATTTCACATGACTGGGAATACAGATATGCATCTGTCAGTCACAGATACCTTAAAAAATCTAGGGGCATTGATCACAAAACCAGTCAGTATCTGGTGTGACCACCATTTGCCTCTTGCATCGCGACTCATCTCCTTCGCATAGGCTGTTGATTGTGGCCTGTGGAATGTTGTCCCACTCCTCTTCAATGGCTGTCCGAAGTTGCTGGATATTGGCGGGAACAGGTTCAATGGGTGACATGTCGAGTGCATATGCAGGCAATGGAAGAACTGGGACATTTTCAGCTTCCAGGAATTGTGTAACAGGTCCATGCATCGTGATCATGCTGAAACATGAGGTGATGACATTGGATGAATGGCATGACAATGGGCCTCAGGATCTCGTTACAGTATCTCTGTGTATTCAAACTGCCTTTGATAAAATGCAATTGTGTTTGTTGTCCGTAGCTTACACCTGCCCATACCATAACCCCATTGCCACCATTGGGCACTCTGTTCTCAATGTTGACATCAGCAAACCGTTCACCAATTACGATGCCATACACGCTGCCTGACACCTGCCCGGTACAGTTGAATCCGGGATTCATCCGTGAGTAGCAAACTTCACCAGCGTGCCTGTGGCCATCGAAGGTAGGCATTTGTGCACTGAAGTCGGTTACGACCCCAAACTGCAGTCAGGTCAATTGATATGCCAGCTTCTTGATATGCCACACCTGTCAGGTGGATTAATTATCTTGACAACATTTGAGAGAAATCAGCTTTTTGTGCATACTGTATGTAATATTTCTGGGATCTTTTATTTCAGCTCATGAAACATGGGACCAACACTTTACATGTTGCGTTTATATTTTTGTTCAGTGTATATACTGTATATATTTTATAATTTTCACTGTTGGACATAAAAGACTGTAAAATCACAAGGAAATCAGCTCAAAGTGATTTTAATTTAGTTAACCTGTTCCCAAGTATTCCCACGCATAAATAGAGAGGCAAATGTTATCATATCCCATTGTCATCAAGGTTTGAAATGATTCTGGTCTTGTGAACTACTATATCTGTTTGGGATTCTTGCGGTCATTTTGCAGTGCACAAATTATTTATAACTGTTCCGGGCTGCCGACCAACCGCTTGAGGAAACATTGTCCCACCCATGCCTTATAGCGATGCCCTGTGTTGAGATTCAGCTTACTGGGGCAACAGGAAACACTGTCTTCCGTCCTCTGAAACTCAGTGCATTGTTAAATAGTGTCCCCAGGATGCCGTACATTGACTATCAGCTTCCTGCAATTACAGGAAGTGACTTAATTGAGGGTCATAGCGGAGATTTCAAAGGGTTAAAAAGGTTGAAAATGCCCAAATGTCTGACCGGGGGGGGCTGTCATGACCTGGCGTATGAAATTAAATCGAACCAAAATAATTTTTTATCTCCATTGCAGTTCCAGAAACCAAGAGCCTTGTTAGAAGGAGTTTTTAAGAGGATATTGGTCAAAAAATTTATGAGAAGAGGGGGAGGGAGTTAAAGGAGAAGGGTGAAAGAATTCCTGGAGGAGGGAGAGAGAGAAGGGGGAGAGAAGGAGGGGGTGAAAGAAAGGGAGAGGGAGTGAGATAGAGAGGGTGAAGGAGGGAGGTGAGAGCGAGAGACAGAGGAGGAGATAGGATGTAGAAAGAGAGATTAGAGAGAAAGAACGAGAGAGGGAGGGAGAGTGATAGAGACACAAGGAGTCAAAGGGAGGGAGGGAGCGAGGGAGGAGAAAGAATCAGGGAGAAGGGGATTAGAGAATAGAAAGAGACATGTTTGTCTGTCTGTCTGTGAGTCTAATCTTTTCATACTTTAATCTTTTCCCTTTAGTTGGATTGTATTGACATAAGCATCAATTGGTTGACACTGATCTTTTACCACTGCCCTGCAATGTGTTGAAAAAAGTGTCAACCCTGTGACACTCATATTTCCCTATTGAATGCAATGTATTGACATGAGCATCAATTGGTTGAAGCCTAACTTGTGGCAAAAAGTAACATGGTGAAGTTTTCCTATGATATCATATTGGCTGTACCCATAAAGCTCAATTCCTCCAACTCAGCAGGAAACAGACACCACATTCACATAGGCCTGATGGGAGCCTGAGCTCACTGAAATTCTAACTCCATTTTATTACAAGAAAGCAACCTGCCACCTTCCCAGGGTGTTTAACTAAATTTTACACACTTTCAGCTGAATTGAACAAGCGAAGTGGGGGCCTTTATTGTTCGCATGCCCTTTTCTGTTTCAGACCAGTGTGCTACTGCTTTTTCACAAATTGCAGTGTTGCTGTGGGATTCTAAAGTCAAAATGTGTAGCTAAAATGAACACTCATGCAGCTTACTTGGCAGTAAACCAGGTACCCAGAGCTTTTGAATGTCTGTGCCTTCCTCCATCATCCTCGATATGCAGGGTTTGGCTAATTAACTCTTGGGGGATGCCCTTAATAAAATAATGTCCTAGACCAGTGTTAAAATATTTTTCTGTTCATATTCTTAACGCTTATGGGGTATTCGCATAAGGGCCCAACGATCGTTCTGTCAAAGTAGTAATCAATGAAAACACAAAATGTTTGGGCCAAGAAAAATACATTTTCTCAGAAAGTTTATAGATCTGTGTTGTTGAACTGGTAGGTTTGGACCTGTTGAAAGCGTCACAGAACATTAGCTGACCAACATGTTAAGGGAGTTCCTCGTATCACATAATTATTGTGAGTCACTGTCAAAACATTCTATAAAAAACAACAACTGTAAACTGGTGCATGCATATGTATTCACCCCCTTTAATGTGAAGCCCCTAAATAAGATCTGGTGCAACCAATTAACTTCAGAAGCCACATAATTAGGTAAATAAAGTCCACCTGTGTGCAATCTAAGTGTCACATGATCTCTGTATATATACACCTGTTCTGAAAGGCCCCAGAGTCTGCAACAACACTAAGCAAGGGGCACCACCAAGCAGGCGGCACCATGAAGACCAATGAGCTCGCCAAACAGGTCAGGGACAAAGTTGTGGAGAAGTACAGATCAGGGTTGGGTTATAAAAAAATATCAGAAACTTTGAAAATCCCACGGAGAATCATTAAATCCGTTATTAAAAAATTGAAAGAACATGGCACCACAATAAACCTGCCAAGAGAGGGCCGCCCACCAGAACTCATGGATCATACAATGAAGGGCATTAATCAGATGGGCGACAAATAGATCAAAGGAAACCCTGAAGGAGCTGCAAAGCTCCACAGCGGAGATTGGAGAATCTGTCCATAGGACCACTTTAAGCCGTACACTCCATAGAGCTGGGCTTTACAGAAGAGTGGCCAGAAAAAAAGCCATTGCTTAAAGAAAGAAATAAACACACATTTGGTGTTCGACAAAAGGCATATGGAAGAAGGTACTCTGGTTAGATGAGACTAAAATGTAGCTTTTTGGCCATCAAGGAATACGCTATATCTGGTGCAAACCCAACACCTCACATCACCCCGAGAACACCATCCCCATTCATCGGCAGGGACTGGGAAACTGGTCAGAATTGAAGGAATGATGGATGGCGCTAAGTACAGGGGAATTCTTGAGGGAAACCTGTTTGTCTTCCAGAGATTCGAGACTGGGAAGGAGGTTCACCTTCCAGCAGGACAATGACCCTAAGCATACTGCTAAAGCAACACTCAAGTGGTTTAAGAGGAAACATTTAAATGTCTTGGAATGGCCTAGTCAAAGCCCAGACCTCAATCAAATTGAGAATCTGTGGTATGACTTAAATATTGCTGTACACCAGCGGAACCCATCCAACTTAAAGGAACTGGAGCAGTTTTGCCTTGAAGAATAGGAAAAAATCCCAGTGGCTAGATGTGCCAAGCTTATAGAGACACCCCAAGAGACTTGCAGCTGTAATTTCTGCAAAAGGTGGCTCTACAAAGTATTGACTTAGGGGTGGTGAATAGTTAAGCACGCTCAAGTTTTCCGTTTTTTTTTGTCTTGTTTCTTGTTTGTTTCACAACAAAAATATTTTAATAATAATATTTCCATGTTGTAAGGCAACAAAATAGGAAAAATGCCAAGGTGGTGAATACTTTCGCAAACCATGTGGGTTTGTGTATATGAGAGAGAGCTAGAGATGCTGGAAGTAAACAAACAATGTCACGTCCTGACCAGTGAAAAGGGTCATTTGCCATGGTGGAGTGGGGGGATGTGTTCTAGTTTGCATTTTGTATGTTTTGTTTTCCAGGTTTGGCCGAGTATGGTTTCCAATCAGAGGCATGTGGCTTTTGTTGTCTCTGATTGGAAGCCATACTTAGGCAGCCTGTTTTTCTTTGGGTTTTGTGGGTGGTTGTTTTCCGTATAGTCTATGTACCTTACGGAACTGTTGGCTGTCGTTAGTTTTTTCTTGTGAAGTGTTACTCATTAAAAGTAAAGAATGAGCACTCAACACGCTGCACCTTGGTCTCTTCCTTTCGACGCTTGTGACAAACAAAGCACATTTTGTCAGGTAAACCCACCAACTCGTTATGTATTCCTATGGGAACATGCAATACTACGCAAAAAAACAAACCAGACTATGGACTACTAAGGATCAGTTTGTATGACATGGTTTGTGGTTATCCCCTTAGAAAAAACTTCCACTTCAAGAAGCCTTGAAACAGGGTTGAGAATGTAAATTACAGTGCATGGTCAAAGTAAATATTAGTGTACAAATCACGGCAACCAGTTATGAATGACTAACTTTTGACTATAGCAAATAATATCGCATGAATGAGTAACTTTCAACCATAGCAAATAGACAGAGGACCAACTTTACCTGAAGCGGATTGAAACCTATCTGAGAAACTGTCGTTAAAGCAAGGCCATATTCCACAAGAAATTAGGCTACTACACTAATCCACTGCTCAATCCATTAGTCTCTGAGCAGCATTGACCGATAGACCAAAGCATCGTAAAAAAAATTGAAAGCAAAGCACAGACTGAAGTCATTACCAGAAGGATTACAGGCCTCCAGTCGCTTCCTCAAGGCACACAGACAGGGCCAAGGGGCCAGCTATGAAGTCTTCATCTCCTCCCCTGCTTGTTTTGACCCAAGGTTTACCACAACAGAGATCAAACATACTAGCTTAAACCCTCTTATCTGCAGGAGCGAAGGGACACGCAGAAATAGAGGAAGACGATTCGTCACAGCGTGTATTCCGTATCAGCTCGCCACTATATTTGGCATGGCATTGCATTGCGGATCTGCTTTGACAAGCCTAAGTCTGTGATGATGAGTGCAGATTACCTCTTGATGAATGTGATTATTTTACATTTACATTTTAGTCATTTAGCAGACGTTCTTATCCAGAGTGACTTACAGTAGCGAATGCATACATTTCATACATTTTTTTTATTTATTTTTCTCTGTACTGGTCCCCCGTGGGAATCGATCCCACAACCCTGGCGTTGCAAACACCATGCTCTACTAAATGAGCCACACGAGACCCCGTGATTATACAGTATCTCACTTATAAAAGGTTTTATAGTTTTTCTCCCAGATTGACAAATGATCTAACCTATATAGGGTCTGAGATATGAGAATAATATCTCTAACAATAATATGAATAAATACAAGACATGTTCAATATTGTTTGCATCTTTCTACCCCTCATAAGTAGTAATTATCCTGAAATCAATAATAGACTTGAACATCAGGCAACTGGAATGTGTTTTCTCAGGGGTTCACACTGTTTTATTGGAACTGGAGAATAAATAAAGTTAAACCAAATGTAAATGTTTCTTTCTCATCTTTTATAAAAGGATTTGTTTTAGAATGCTTCATAAAGAGACCTAGGTTTAAACCCACGAAAAAAATACAAATTCACTGAAGGTCAGTCCAGATTATTTATTTTTTTAAGAACCAAACCCATGGAGAGAAATTATCCTCATCTGGGCAGGTATTCACAAAGTGTCTCAGAGTAGAGTGATAATCTAGGATCAGGTCCCCCTGTCCATATCATCTTATGCCTTATGATCTAAATCCTAGATCAGCACTCCAACTCTGAGACACTGTGACTACGGGCCATGGGCAGGCAGGCATACAGCAAAATATTTAGAAGCCTAAGCCTTATGCATCTGTTTTTTAGAAACTTAATTTGCAAGAACCCAGGCCTTTTATAGTTCAACCACAGACACATACCTATTGCATTGATGAAGACATTTACTGCAATCTGCAATTTACACTTAGTTTAGTTGTCAAATATTTGGACCGACACCCAATTCAGTAAACCCACAGGTTGATAAAAGAAGTTGGTAGAAGAGAGCGAGGAAGGAAGGGAAGGAGAAAGAGTTTTACAGTCGACAGAGGGATAGGACGAGGAAGGAGAGGGGGGGGGCAGGTCTCTTGATTATATGATCATCGCCACGCAGACTCCCTCCAGGCAATTTACTAAGACTAACACATTTTTGAAAGTGTCTTGGCTTGAGGCCAATCAGTGCTGTGCATAGTAATGTGGCCAGATGCCCGTGGGCTCGGAATGATGTGGGAGGTAAATTGCAGGTTAAAACACGTGTAAAAAAGCACTATTCACTAAGGGTTTCGGAAGACAGCAAAATGTGCAAATGTACAAACAAGAGCTGAATAAAATGAACTAGAAAGATATGTGCCTTAGTTGGCATGGTCAATTTACAAGTGTGGGCTTTATACTGTGCCTTGCAAAAGTATTCATCCCCCTTGGCATTTTTCCTATTTTGTTGCATTATAACCTGTAAATTAAATAGATTTTTATTTGGATTTCATGTAATGGACATACACAACATAGTCCAAATTGGTGAAGTGAAATGACAAAATTAACTTGTTTCAAGAAAATGTAAAACGGAAAAGTGGTGCATGCATATGTATTCACCAACTTTGCTATGAAGCCCCTAAATAAGATCTGGTGCAACCAATTACCCTCAGAAGTCCCATAATTAGTTAAATAAAGTACACTTGTGTGTAATCTAAGTATCACATGATCTCAGTGTGTATATACACCTGTTCTGAAAGGCCCCAGAGTTGCAACACCAATAAGCAAGGGGAACCACCAAGCAAGTGGCACCATGAAGACCAAGGAGCTCTCCAAACAGGTCAGAGACAAAGTTGTGGAGAAGTACAGATCAGGGTTGGGTTATTAAAATAAATATCAGAAACGTTGAACATCCCACGGAGAACCATTTAAATCCATTATTAAAAAATTTAAAGAACATGGCACCACAACGAACCTGCCAAGAGAGGGCCGCCCACCAGAACTCACGGACCAGGCAAGGAGGGCATTAATCAGAGGCAACAAACAGACCAAAGATAACCCTGAAGGAGCTGCAAAGCTCCACAGCAGAGATTGGAGTATCTGTCCATAGGACCACTTTAAGCCGTACACTCCACAGAGCTGGGATTTACAGAAGAGTGGCCAGAAAAAAAAACATTGCTTAAAGAAAAAAATAAGCAAACACATTTGGTGTTCGCCAAAAGGCATGTGGGAGACTCCCCAAACATACTCCCCACAGTGAAGCATGGTGGTGGCAGCATCATGCTGTGGGATGTTTTTCATCGGCAGGGACTGGAAAACTGGTCAGAATTGAAGGAATGATAGATGGCGCAAAATACAGGGGAATTCTTGAGGGAAACCTGTTTCAGTCTTCCAGAGATTTGAGACTGGGAAGGAGGTTCACCTTCCAGCAGGACAATGATCCTAAGCATACTGCTAAAGCAACACTCGAGTGGTTTAAAACCTCTTATGGACAGGTGTTCTGCTAGCGCTACTGGTTGGAGGGCACACAACATCCCTTTCTTGTCCTAACGGATCATCATAATCTGGAATATATCAGAGGGGCCAAGAGGTTAAGAGGAAACATTTAAATGTCTTGGAATGGCCTAGTGAAAGCCCAGACCTCAATCCAATTGAGAATCTGTGGTATGACTTATATATTGCTATACACCAGCAGAACCCATCCAGCTTGAAGGCGCTGGAGCAGTTTTGCCTTGAAGAATGGGTAAAAATCCCAGTGGCTAGATGTGCCAAGCATATGGAGACATACTCCAAAAGACTTGCAGCTGTAATTGCTGCAAAAGGTGGCTCTACAAAATATTGGGCGGGGGGGGAGTAGTTATGCACACTCAAGTTTTCAGGTTTTTTGTCTTGTTTCTTTTTTGACTCACAACAAAAATATTTTGCATCTTCAAAGTGGTCGGCATGTTGTGTAATTCAAATGATACAAACCCCCTAAAAATCGATTTTAATTCCATGTTGTAAGGCAACAAAATAGGAAAAATGCCAAGGGGGGTATCGCAAGCCACGAAGTGTTTGTGGGTGTTAGAAGGTTAGAGGTCGTGTTCTCTTTGATACTTGATATTGCTATTCTGAAATTCTCATGACTTCCAACACAAATATGTGTATGGAAATAAAACAACTAGGTCCGATCAATGTATTGAACTAGCATCACCAAAAGCAGAAAACCAGCTAAAATTATGCACTAACCTTTGACAATCTTCCTCAGATGACACTCCTAGGACATTATGTTATACAATACATGCATTTTTGTTCCATCAAGTTCATATTTATATCCAAAAACAGCATTTTACAGTGGCAGAATTTTTTTTTCTCCCTCAAATGCTTCCGGTAAATCAGGTTACAATTTACAAAATTACTATTCGAAAACATTGGTAAATTATAATATTGTCATTCAAAGAATTATAGATTAACATCTCATAAATGCTACCGCATTGCCAGATTTCAAAATAACTTTACTGGGAAATCACACTTTGCAATAAACGGGGTCCTATGCTAAGAACATGCTAAGAACAATAGGCTAGGATATACAGGTTAGCACCATCTAATATCAAAAATACTATTGTTAATAATCCGTTACCTTTGATTATCTCCATCAGAAGGCACTTCGAGAAATCCCAGGTCCACAACAAATGTGGTTTCTTTCGACAAAGTTCATAATTTATGTCCAAATAACTCCAAGATGTTCCATGTTGTTAGCACTTCGGTAGGCTCCTCAAAAGTAGGGCGGGGGGGGGGAAGTCCCGACTAAAAGTAAAAAAAAAAATCTATTTACGTTCGTACAAACATGTCAAACGTTGTTTAGCATCAATATTTATGGCCATTTTTAAGGTGAAACATCAGTAATCATCAGTAATCATCAGTAATGTTTCAAGCCGACCTCTCCCGTGTCTTGAAAAACGTTTTTGAAAAATATCACGCCTCACATGAACTCACATGAAAGTGCAGGTGCGCTCAATAATGAAGTGATGACATCCCAGGGACGTCAACTTCTCTTCCTTGTCATCCGGTCTCTGTTCATCATAGACGCTTCAAACAACTTTATAAAGATCGTAGACATCTAGTGGAAGCCGTAGGAAGTGCGAAATAAATCCTTTGTCACTGTGTGATCTATTAGCAATGATTCGAAAATAGTACAGCTACAACATTTTCATTTCCTGGTTGTATTTTTCTCAGGTTTTTGCCTGCCATATGAGTTTTGTTGTACTTACAGACACCATTCAAACAGTTTTAGAAAATTCCCTTACTGTATTTATTTATTTTATTTATTATTTTGTTCCTTTGCACCATATTATTTATAGTTTAACTTTGAACTTTCTTCAAATTACAAATCTACCATTCGAGTGTTTTACTTGCTATACTTTACTTACTTTGCCACCATGGCCTTTTTTGCCTTTACCTCCCTTATCTCACATCATTTGCTCACATTGTGTATATAGTCTTATTTTTTTCTACTGTATCTTTGATTGTATGTTGTTTTATTCCATGTGTAACTCTGTGTTTTTGTATGTTGTCGAACTGCTTTGCTTTATCTTGGCCAGGTCGCAATTGTAAATGAGAACTTGTTCTCAACTTGCCTACCTGGTTAAATAAAGGTGAAATAAAATAAATAAAATGAGACTGAACACACACGCACGTATGCACACACAACCAGCTGAGTGATACTGTTGTGCATCCACAGCGACTGGTCTCCAGTCTTATGGCCCACAGCACACTCCTGGCACATCACCCAACACTGTAACCAAATCCAGTTCACTCCATTTCTTCATGAAATAAAGTGTCTGTCCTATAAATATCCAATGAGCTTTGAAAATTAGGATATTTAGTCTCCTGGTAAACGGTTTGAAAGCTGGGAGAGTAGAAAGCCGGGTATAATGCATTGGCAAACATGACTATGTATCCTACAATATAAACATATAATATACACTTCTACTAAACCTGCACACAAGCGCACACACTCATATAGTTCACGCAAATACGCCCACTCTCCATAAAGACTGAAGATTTACACAAACTAGCTATTCAGCTCCTGATACAGTCAAGTGCAGTGTTCTGTAGTGCATGGTTAGTCACAGGTGGAGGCCTTGGGGAATCCATTGTCAGTGAGGACATATAACCTGAGGTGACTACCTCATGAAATATGCAGCCCTGTAAACCCATGATATGTCACATGCAACTTATTTAACCTCTTATGGCTAGGGGGCAGTATTTTCACGGCTGGATAAAAAACGTACCCGATTTAATCTGATTATTAGTCCTGCCCAGAAACTAGAATATGCATATAATTATTAGCTTTGGAGAGAAAACACTCAAGTTTCTAAAACTGTTTGAATGGTGTCTGTGAGTATAACAGAACTCCTATGGCAGGCAAAAACCTGAGACGGTTCTGTTCAGGAAGTACCCTGTCTGACCATTTATTTGCTTTCTTTGACATCTCTTCCAAAAACTAAGGATCTCTGCTGTTACGTGACAATACCCACGTCTCCAATGGGCTCTCAGAGCCCGGGAAAAACAGGAATGACGTAATTCAAAGCCCTGGCTGAAACAAAGGAGAGCAAAAGCTAAGTGGTCAATCAGTGGAGTAAGCCTTACGCTCGCGACCTGCCCCGCCCCCGGCTTTCGGTTTTTCCCCCAGTTTACAGACAGGCAGATACCCGGTCGGAATATTATCGCTTTTCTATGAGATAAATTGCATAAAAATTGGTTTTAAACAGCGGTTGACATGCTTCGAAGTACGGTAATGGAATATTTAGACATTTTTTGTCACTTTCTGCGCCATGCTCGTGACCGTGATTTAGTATTCTGATAGTGTCTACAACGCACGAACAAAACGTCGTTGATGGAATATAACGATGGATTATTTGGGACCAAACCAGCATTTGTTATTGAAGTAGAAGTCCTGGGAGTGCATTCTGACAAAGAACAGGAAAGGTAATAACATTTTTCTTATAGGAAATGTGATTTTGGTGAAGGCTAAACTGGTTGGGTGTCTAAATAGCTAGCTCTGTGATGCCGGGCTATGTACTTAGAATATTGCAAAATGTGCTTCATCCGAAAAGCTATTTTAAAATCGGACATATCGAGTGCATAGAGGAGTAATGTATCTATAATTCTTAAAATAATTGTTATGCTTTTTGTGAACGTTTATCGTGAGTAATTCAGTAAATTCACCGGAAGTGTTCGGTGGGAATGCTAGTTCTGAACGTCACATGCTAATGTAAAAAGCTGGTTTTTGATATAAATATGAACTTGATTGAACAGACATGCATGTATTGTATAACATAATGTCCTAGGTGTGTCATCTGATGAAGATCATAAAAGGTTAGTGCTGCATTTAGCTGTGGTTTTGTTTTTTGTGACATTATATGCTAGCTTGAAAAATGGGTGTCTGATTATTTCTGTCTGGGTACTCTGCTGACATAATCTAATGTTTTGCTTTCGCTGTAAAGCCTTTTTGAAATCGGACAGTGTGGTTAGATTAACGAGAGTCTTGTCTTTAAATAGCTGTAAAATAGTAATATGTTTGAAAAGTGGAAGTTTTCGGCTTTAGAGGAGTTTGTATTTCGCGCCCCGCCCATCATTGGATATTGGAGCAGATGTAAGAGGATAAGCCACCCCAAGATAAGGACTGGGTTTTGTTCATTAGGGCATGCAACGGAAAACATTTTAAACATTTTGCAACGGAAAAGGAAAATGTTTATTTTAGGACAAACAAGGTAGTCTTTCGCTGTTTCAGTCTGTTTCCTTCCGTTTTGTGCCTACTGAACATAACCCTGACCCACTAAGGGACAGATCGAAATTTACTGGGGCAGTGGTGATCCAAAATAGGGGAGATACTTTTTTTTGCTTTGGGGAGGATTGTGTGCATTTTTGAATTTCTACTCGTCTTTTCCCTATAAACAATGGTTTGACTTACTTATGATATTACCGTAATAATGTTTACAAAAGTTTGTGAACATTTGGTATGGTGTGGCTATTATTAAGCTTTAGCTACTGCAGGCCTATGATACGAAGGCAGTGTCGGTGTTGTAGCATTCCACGAGCATATCTCTATCGTTCTGGGGTTGGCCTAGCTTTTTTAACATACATTTTTAACATACATGGAATCATGTAGTAACCAAAAAAGTGTTAAACAAATCAAATTAGATTTTAGATTCTTCAAAGTAGCCACCCTTTGCCTTCATGACAGCTTTGCACGCTCTGGCATTCTCTCAACCAGCTTCATGAGGAATGCTTTTCCAACAGTCTTGAAGGAGTTCCCACATCCCCTGAGCACTTGTTGGCTGCCTTTCCTACACTCTGCGGTCCAACTCAATTGGGTTGAGGTCGGGTGATTGTGAAGGCCAGGTCATTGGATGCAGCACTCCATCACTCTCCTTGTTCAAATGTGCCTTACACAGCCTGTTGAAAAATGAATGATAGTCCCACTAAGCGAAAACCAGATGGGATGGCGTATTGCTGCAGAATGTTGTGGTAGCCATGCAGATTAAGTGTGCCTTGAATTAGAAATAAATCACCAACAGTGTCACCAGCAAAGCACCTCCACACCATCACACCTCCTCCTCCATGCTTCACGAGGGAACCATGAATGCGGAGATCATCTGTTCACCTACTCTGCATCTAACAAAGACACGGCGGTTGGAACCAAAAATATCAAATGTGGACTCATCAGACCAAAAGGACAGATTTCCAGGAGTCTAATGTCCATTGCTCGTGTTTCTTGGCCCAAGCAAGTCTTCTTCTTATTGGTCTCATTTAGTAATGGTTTCTTTGCAGCAATTAGACCATGAAGGCCTGATTCACAAGGATTAAATGTCAGGAATTGTGATATACTGAGTTTAAATGTAATTGGCTAAGGTGTATGTAATCTTCCGACTTCAACTGTGTGTGGTATGTATATATATATATATATGTGTGTGTGTGTGTGTGTGTGTGTGTGTGTGTGTGTGTGTGTATATGTATATATATAAAAATATATATAAAAATATATATATATATATATATAATTTTTTATTTAACCAGGTAGGCCAGTTGAGAACAAGTTCTCATTTACAACTTAGACCTGGCCAAGATAAAGCAAAGCAGTGCGACAAAACAACAACTCAGAGTTATTCATAAACAAACGTACAGTCAATAACACAATAGAAAAATCTATGTACAGTGTGTGTGCAAATGTAAAGAGGTAAGGCAATAAATAAGCCATAGAGGCAAACTAATTACAATTTAGTATTAACACTGGAGTGATAGATGTGCAGATGATGATGTGCAAGTAGAGATCCTGGGGTGCAAAAGAGGATAAGTAACAATATGGGGATGAGGTAGTTGGTGTGCTATTTACAGATTGGCTGTGTACAGGTACAGTGATCGGCAAGCTGCTCTGACAGCTGATGCTTAAAGTTAGAGAGGGAGAATATAAGATTCCAGCATCAGTGATTTTTGTAATTGGTTCCAGTCATTGGCAGCAGAGAACTGGAAGGAAAGGTGGCCAAAGGAGTGTTGGCTTTGGGGTGACCAGTGAAATATACCTGCTGGAGCGCATGCTACGGGTGGGTGTTGCTATGGTGACCAGTGAGCTGAGATAAGGCGGGGATTTACCTAGCAAAGACTTATAGATGACCTGGAGTCAGTGGGTTTGGTGACATATGTAGTGAGGGCCAGCCAATGAGAGAATACAGGTCGCAGTGGTAGGTAGTATATGGGGCTTTGGTGACAAAACGGATGGCACTGTGATAGACTACATCCAGTTTGCTGAGTAGAGTGTTGGAGGCTATTTTGTAAATGACATCGCCAAAGTCAAGGATCAGTAGGATAGTCAGTTTTACGAGGGTATGTTTGGCAGCATGAGTGAAGGAGGCTTTGTTGCGAAATAAGAACCCAATTCTAGATTTCATTTTGGATTGGAGATGCTTAATGTGAGCCTGGAAGGAGAGTTTACAGTCTAACCAAACAACTAGGTATTTATAGTTGTCTACATTTTCTAAGTCAGAACTGTCCAGAGTAGTGATGCTAGTCAGGCGGGAGGGTGCGGGCAGCAATCGGTTGAAGAGCATGCACTTAGTTTTACTAGCATTTAAAAGCAGTTGGAGACCACAGAAGGAGTGTTGTATGGCATTGCAGATCGTTTGGAGGTTTGTTAGCACAGTGTCCAAAGAAGAATCTCTACTTGCACATTCATCTTCTGCTTTTCTACCATTCCAGTGTTGTAATTGCAATATTGGAATTACTTCGCCACCATGGCCTATTTATTACCTTAACTCCCTTATCTTACCTCATTTGCACTCACTGTACATAGACTTTTTGTTTTCTTTTTTTCTACTGTATTATTGACTGTATGTTTTGTTTATTCCATGTGTAACTCTGTTGTACGTGTCGAACTGCTGTGCTTTATCTTGGCCAGGTCGCAGTTGAAATGAGAACTTGTTCTCAAATAGCCTACCTGGTTAAATAAAGGTAAAAAAGAAAGGGCCAGATGTATACAGAATGGTGTCGTCTGAATAGAGGTGGATCAGAGAATTACCAGCTGCAAGAGCGACATCATTGATATATACAGAGAAAAGAGTCGAGAATTGAACCCTGTTGCACCCCCATAGACTGCCAGAGGTCCGGACAACAGGCCCTCCAATTTGACACACTGAACTCTATCTGAGAAGTTGTTGGTGAACCAGGTGAGGCAGTCATTTGAGAAGCCAAATATGAGCAAAACAGAAAGAAATGTGTCCCTAATGTTTGACAAAATGGCAATAAAAAACATCTCGATTACAATTGCGAAAGGGACGCGATCGATGGCTAGCGAAGACTTATAGATGACATCGAGGGCGATGTTGCCAATCAGGCAATGGTTGTTATAGTTAGGGGTGTTAAATCGAAATATAAAGATATAATTACGTTACTGAGCTATCATACAACTACATGATTACTGTTTAACTTTCCTAAAATTCTACAAGAGACAGCTGACATTGTGGCTGAGGCAATAAAGAGACTTAAAAGAATAGGACTGACTGTAAGCAGTAATGTCTTTATACAATTGTCCAGTTTCGTCACTACTATATTTTTGGAATTTACAGTAATTACTTTAATTGCGACAGGTCATCAATGTGGTGTGTGACCAATCACCCTGTAATATGAAGTCCATGTAACTCCTTGGAGCAAGTCAAAATGCTGAGGACCACACTGACGGAGCACACTGCATCAAAGTTGAAGTCCACAAAATCCACAACTTTGATATTCCGCACTTGGTCAAATCAGTGCGTAACAACTTCAAGTGTCATGGTATGAAGGTAGATTCAAAAATGTTATAATTACAATTGAATGGAAAATAGAAATGTTTAAAAATAAACATTTACTAATGTCATTCCTTTTAGCTCACCAGATCATAGATGATGAAATCCTTTGTGACCATCTGGTGTTGTTTTACAAGATGATCAAAAGGCATCCAATCAGGATGGCACCAAAGCTGATTGACAAACACAATCTGCCACCCTACAAACATGCGAGTGAAGCTGGCAACACAGGTGTTTAGCCACACTGATGTATGATGTAGTAGCACTAATGAAGTGAAGTAAGGGGTCTAGCCCGAACCATGAAAACAGCCCCAGACCATTGTTCCTCCTTCCCCAAATGTTACAGTTGGTACTATGCATTCAGGCAGGTCGCGTTCTCCTGGTATATATAGTGTATTTTAAATTAAAATATGAATATCATACACTGGACACCTAAGTTTATAGGTCTTTGCATGCGATGCCTTGATACATTTAGTGCTCAAATCTCTGACATCTGAACCGTGAGCTGGACAGTTAGGAAAGTAGCCTAAACTGGCCCAAAACACAGGCTATGAAGTTTAGTATATGCTACACATTGTAACACAAGGAAAAGTGTTTTTGTAATTTGTTATAGGCTGTTTTAAGGACATGTAAATGTGGCTAATTTGGCCAATATCCCTTGTTTATTGATGGCACTGGCTGCGCAAGGTTGGATCTGAATGCATATGGATGTCCATAACATTTCTCTAATATCTGGTAAATTGAAATATTCCCTGTCATGTCTGGTGCCAAATTTTCCTAAACAAAGTCGGTATGCTTTGTTTAATGTTTGTGTGGTGCATTGACACAGAAACCTGTTGGTGTAAAATTTGTTGCGTATATTTTATACAATTATAAAAATGGCATCAAAATGTTGAAAATGTGATTTCCACCTGGCTGAACATTGTCTGCAGCTGGCTCTGATTGTAGTGGAGGCATAATGAGGGAGGGGAGAGTGAGCTCGTCTGTGGTGGTCAGCGAACAATTTTATGACACCTTGAGTTGGACCAGCCCCTCCCCGCAGTAAATGTCGATCTGTCCCTAACAAAAAAAGTGGAAAATAGTGTTTACTGAATTTTTTTATTTATTTAATCAGGCTCAAGTAGAGAATTGCTTGGAATTACGCTTAGAGAAGTCAAAGGTCTTAATGTACAGATGCAGTCAAATATATTTGCGTCCTTGCATGGTTCACAATTTCTCCTAAAATATGTAGAAATTGAAAAAAACTTGTGTTCCCACGTGTGTTTGTTAGATTTACAACTGCACAGGACCAAGAAGAAAACATGACTGATTGTTTGAAAGAGTTTGGCAGTATTCACCACAAGAGAGGGATGGTTTTTGACAATGCAAAATAATATCTTACCACAGATATGGATGGTAATTGCCTCAGACACTTAAGTAATGCACTATCAAGGGAATAGGGTGCCATTTGGGACACAGTCAATGTACAGGTGCATAATTATGTTTGCCTTAAGGATGGTATCTCTCAGAAGCACTTTGCATTGCAACTAACATCCTTGAACAAGCTGTAAATAAACATGTGAGACCCATTCTCAAGGGCTTTCCTTTTGTTAATTTGTCTCAACCGAACCCAGCAAATGACTAATTTGAAGTATGCAAACTAAGTCGTTTTGCCGAAGCTAATGTGTAAATTACAGCCGACTTTGTGTGACTAAATCTGCAAGCTCTGTGAATTTTGTCTTGTGCTTATGTTTGTCTAAAGAAGGAAGCAGCCTTTTACTTACACGAGGAGGGGAAAACAGATTGTGCCTTCGCTGTGTTTATAAATTATTGTTTGGCTAACATGAATTACCAGCTGTACAATAGTTTTGTAATTGCCGCATAGAAGGAGCTATGTGGCAGGATGAGGCTGTTGGGTTTTTTTGGAGTCTGAGACTAACGTATCTAGTGAGAGAGAACGTTTTTGTAACGTTACCCTTAACGTTCCCCAGATGTTTGAGTGTCCAGTTTTCTATTAGTTAGGGTGACATTCTATTTATGTTATCAAAAACCTCCTGAGAACCTATTTAGCATGTTTTGGCGTTAGTGTTAGGAGAAAATTCCCAGAAAATTCCCAGAACTTATGCAGAACATGGTTGCCATGTTCTCAGAATATCCAATATTAATGTTCTAGACACGTTTCAATGGAACGTTGCAAGAACATTCCTGTGTCCAGTTTTCTGAGAGTTAGGAGAATATTCCATCAATGTCCCACCAAACATACATAGAACATGATTGCCATGTTCTCAGAACATAGGATATTGATGTCGTACACACGTTTCATGGAAATGTTGCAGGAAAATGTCTATCAAAGAAATGTCTCCCCCCCCCCCCAAAAAAAGTGTTTCATTACACATCATTCCTTGTTTCTGTTGCCGAGCCTATTAAGGCCCTGATTGGTGAACCACTGACCCACTCAAAGCTCTTTGTCTTTTGGCAAGTTCGAGACACACACACAGTGCTTTTAACATCGTGTTTTCAACTTACATATTTGATGCACTTTTGTATACATGATTAGTACATTGTGCATGTTCATTTACATAGTAATTATTATTCAGCATGTCTTCACAACCTCTTGGATCATGGCATTCCTATCTTTCTGATATGCCACCATGTCTGTGTGAGTTATTTACTAATATCTGTGTAAGTCATCAGTTAATTTTCTCATCCTTGATTTGATTGACTTATTTCAGCAATTTTAGGGCTTTCTTTATAATTGTCTAATATTGCTGGTACATTTAAACCTGTTTTAATGTTACTCTTGAATCACTTATCAATAAAATAGGTTTTGTTGAGTGTACAGAGATGACAATGGAATGATGCTCTGCTATATAGAATAAATAAAAACTGATCATTTATGAAAGGCAGCAGAAATGTGGTCATAATTTCTGCTCAAGGGGTAATCCTACAGATTCCGATCTTTGAATGAGAAACTAATTTTAATTAGATCAGTTAGGGGTGTTGTAAATGTTACCAAGTAATGACATTAACATCTATTCCTAAGAATTTGTGAGTAGTGTGATCCTCCTTGCGGGTCTCGAAACCCAGCCCACCAGCACCAATGATGAACACCCTAACCACTGTCCCAATTATGGATATCCCTTGGACATGTTTCAGGTTGTATTAGTCGTATGCACTGGATACACATCCTATACACTGCCCAATGAAATGCTTACTTGCAGGTTCCTTTTCGACAATGCAACAACAATAAGAAATAATTAAAGATAAGAATATGAACATAAAAGTTAATGGCTCAGTAGATTAGAATAGACATTTTAGCATAATAAAGGAAGACAATTTATAGTACAATATAAAAATGTACAATACAGGTATTAGGGAAGGGGGGATTGGGGGGTAAGTGTTTAAATTGTGCGGTATTAAGAATAATAAATAATAGTCTGGTAGCTGTGGTGATGTGTGTGTGTGTGTGTGTGTGTGTGTGTGTGTGTGTGTGTGTGTGTGTGTGTGTGTGTGCGCTAAGGTGTGGAGAGTCAGTGCAGCTGGTCAGTCCAGTTCAAGTGTTCAGCAGTCTGATGGCTTGTAGATAGAAACTGTCTTTGAGCCTTTTGATATCAGACCTCATGCTCCGATACCGTCTGCCCGGCGGTAAGGGAGTCAACAGTTCGTGGCTGGGGTGTGTGGGGTCGCTGATGTTGTACTGTGCCATCTTCACCACCCGCTGGAGGGCCGTGAGAACGTGGATGGAGAAATTTCCATACTAGAAAGTGCTGCAACTGGTCAGAATGCTCTCGAATGGTGCAGAGGTAGTATTTGGAGAGAACTTGGGGTAGCATACAGAATTTATTCCACCGTCTAGGAAGTAGAGGAGCTGTTGTGCTCTCTTGACAAGAGTGATGGTGTTGTTGGTCCATGTAAACTTAAAACTGCTGACTCTCTCTACTGCATCCTTGTTGATGTGGATTGGGGCGTGTTACCTCCTCTGCTTCTTGAAGTCAACAATCAACTCTTATGTTTTGCTGACGTTGGCGCAGTAGGCAAATTGGAGTGGGCCCAGTGTGCCTGGCATGCTGGCCTTGATGTGGGCCATGACTAGCCTCTTCAAGCACTTCATGAGTACAAGGGTGAGTGTGATGGGGCGATAGTCATTTGGGCATGTCACCTTGTTTTTCTTGGGCACTGGGACGATGGTGGTCTCCTTAAAGAAAGTGGCGACTACAGCCTAGAACAAGGACAAGAACAGTTTGAAGACGTCTAAGAAGACGCCCACCAGCTGGTCAGCGCACAATGAGGACACAGCAATGGATGTCATCTGGGCCGGCGGCTTTGTGAATCTTCAGTCTTTTGAGAGTTTTCCTAATGTCAGTCTTGGAGAACAAAAGCACCTGCTCGTCCGGAGCAATGAGAGCCTTCCTGGATGGCTCGGTATTGTTTGCCTCAAAGCAAGCATAGAATGTGTTAAGCTCGTCTAGGACGAAGGCTTTGGTGGGCACCACACAGCTGGATTTGCCTTTGTAGTCTGATAGCCTGTAGTACGTGTCGCGAGTCTGAGTTGTCAAGTTGTATTGTCTTTTTGCATCCCTAATGGTTTTGTGGAGCTTGTACCTGCTTGCCTTGTATGCGTTGTGCGCATGGTATGTGTTGGCTGAAGTGGGGGCGGAGGGGATGGCTTTGTACACATCATGAATGTTTGTGTACAAATGGTCCAGCGCGTTGTTTTCTCTTGTGGGGCAGGATACATGTTGGTGATACTTTGGAATAATTTGTTGTAAATTTGATTGGTTATAATCTCCCGCGACAAAGACTGCTTCCGGTTGAGAGGATTCTTGCTGGCTAATGTTCTTGTGAAGTTCGCTGAATAACACACGTCAATTTCCTATAGTGGGCATATAGTGGAGTCATAATTTTAGCATCTGAAACTCCAAGTCGGGTGAACAGGAGCTAGAGATGTTTGCAACCTTGGTACACCAGTAATTGTTGATGAGGAAACACACCGCTAGCTAGCTAGTAGCACAGACAAAAGGGGTTTGTTATCAGTATTTCTATAGATACTTGGTTGTAGTGATTTTTAGCATTAACATTGTATCCAACATTACAAAAACAAAATTAATCCTGAAGACATAGCTAGCTATAGCTCTCCCACTTCATATATGCAGTCATTACTCTCCCAACTTCAACCTCTATGATACTAACACACTAACATAACACCCTGGACCAGAGCTCGTGCCCCAACTGGTATGTGGGTAGTACACTGGCGCCCTGGAACAAGTTGCGAGTTCAGGTTGTGCGCGGATGTACCAACTGAGACTCAAAAATATAATCTGAGTCACACACACATTTGCTTTGCAATTTAAAGACCAGGCGGCATCAGCGCAAAATCTGCAGCTGGATGCTTCTTCTCTTTTTAGCCTAGCTTGACGTATCCCTTTCCTTTTTTTTCTTCATCCCAGGCGTTGCCTTTGGTCATCCCGCTGTGGGGGAACAAAGGAGCGAATGTAGCATTTCCAGATCTGGGAGGCTGAGAGACAAGTGTGTAGCTTCTGCTTCATGATAGAGAAAGTGTTTGTCGGTTGTAAGAAATTATTGCACAAACATTGCGCAAACAAAGTAATAATTAACCCAAAAAATAAATAAAAAAGTAAAGTTGAGTAGGAATTGACAAGATGCGCTCCGCGCCCTCTTCAGCACGCCATGTTAACATGTGCTTATTGGAACAGTATTATTAGGCCCTGACCAGAAGCAACCCTAACCCCATCTCCCTAAGCACTGGTGTATATCTGAAACAACTGGATAGGTGTAAGCTCTGTTAAAAGTACACTCAAAAGTTTGTTTTTTATTGATTATAGTGATTCAGGGGTAACATTAAAACAGGATTATAAACCCCACCAACATTAGAAAACCATACAAAATTCCAAGGAAAAGGTTGAAATAACTACATCAAATCAATGATGAGAGAATAGTCAGATTAACTGACAACTGACACAGACATGGTGGCGTAGCAGGAAGATCAAAATGTTGTGAACCAAGAGCTTGAGAGTTCCAATGCAAGGGGAGGACATATTGAATAATAATTACTGAACATGTACAGTTGAAGTCAGAACTTTACATACACTTAGGTTGGAGTCATTAACAAACTATAGTTTTGGCAAGTCGGTAAGGACATCTACTTTGTGCACGACACAAGTAATTTTTCCAAGAATTGTAAACAGACAGAATATTTCACCTATATTTCACTGTATCACACTTCCAGTGGGTCAGAAATTTACATACACTAAGTTGACTGCCTTTAAACAACTTGGAAAATTCCAGAAGATGATGTCATAGCATTAGAACTGGAGGTGTACCTGTGGATGTATTTCAAGGCCTACCTTCAAACTCAGTGCCTCTTTGCTTGATATCATGGGCAAATCAAAAGAAATCAGCCAAGACCTCAGAAAGAAAATTGTAGACCTCCACAAGTCTGGTTCATCCTTGGGAGCAATTTCCAAACGCCTGAAGGCACTACGTTCATCTGTACAAACAACAATACGCAAGTATAAACACCATGGGACCACACAGCCGTCATACCGCTAAGGAAGGAGAAGCGTTCTGTCTTCTTGTGATGAACGTACTTTGGTGTGAAAAGTGCAAATCAATCCCAGAACAACAGCAAAGGACCTTGTGAAGATGCTGGAGGAAACTGGTACAAAAGTATCTATATCCACAGTAAAACGAGTCCTATATCGACATAACCTGCAAGGCCGCTCAGCAAGGAAGAAGCCAAAACCGCCACAAAAAGCCAGACTACGGTCTGCAACTGCACATGGGGACAAAGATCGTACTTTTTGGAGAAATGTCCTCTGGTCTGATGAAACAAAAATAGAACAGTTTAGCCATAATGAACATCATTATGTTTGGAGGAAAAAGGGTGAGGCTTGCAAGCCGAAGAACACCATCCCAACCGTGAAGCACGGAGGTGGCAGCATCATCTTGTGGGGGTGCTTTGCTGCAGGAGGTACTGCTGCACTTCACAAAATAGATGGCATCATGAAGAAAATTATGTGGATTTATTGAAGCAACATCTCAAGACATCAGTCAGGAAGTTAACCTCTTATGGCTAGGGGGCAGTATTTTCACGGCTGGATAAAAAACGTACCCGATTTAATCTGATTATTAGTCCTGCCCAGAAACTAGAATATGCATATAATTATTAGCTTTGGAGAGAAAACACTCAAGTTTCTAAAACTGTTTGAATGGTGTCTGTGAGTATAACAGAACTCCTATGGCAGGCAAAAACCTGAGACGGTTCTGTTCAGGAAGTACCCTGTCTGACCATTTATTTGCTTTCTTTGACATCTCTTCCAAAAACTAAGGATCTCTGCTGTTACGTGACAATACCCACGTCTCCAATGGGCTCTCAGAGCCCGGGAAAAACAGGAATGACGTAATTCAAAGCCCTGGCTGAAACAAAGGAGAGCAAAAGCTAAGTGGTCAATCAGTGGAGTAAGCCTTACGCTCGCGACCTGCCCCGCCCCCGGCTTTCGGTTTTTTCCTCAGTTTACAGACAGGCAGATTCCCGGTCGGAATATTATCGCTTTTCTACGAGATAAATTGCATAAAAATTGGTTTTAAACAGCGGTTGACATGCTTCGAAGTACGGTAATGGAATATTTAGAATTTTTTTGTCATATTTTGCGTCATGCTCGTGGCCGAGATTTAGCGTTGGGATAGTGTCTAGAACGCACGAACAAAACGTCTTGATGGAACATAACGATGGATTATTTGGGACCAAACCTACATTTGTTATTGAAGTAGAAGTCCTGGCAGTGTATTCTGACGAAGAACAAGCAAGGTAAGAACATTTTTCTTATAGGAAATGTGATTTTGGTGAAGGCTAAACTTGCAGGGTGTCTAAATAGCTAGCCCTGTAATGCCGGGCTATGTACTTAGATTATTGCAAAATGTGCTTCATCCGAAAAGCTATTTTAAAATCGGACATATCGAGTGCATAGAGGAGTTCTGTATCTATAATTCTTAAAATAATTGTTATGCTTTTTGTGAACGTTTATCGTGAGTAATTTAGTAAAATCACCGGAAGTGTTCGGTGGGAATGCTAGTTCTGAACGTCACATGCTAATGTAAAAAGCTGGTTTTTGATATAAATATGAACTTGATTGAACAGACATGCATGTATTGTATAACATAATGTCCTAGGTGTGTCATCTGATGAAGATCATAAAAGGTTAGTGCTGCATTTAGCTATGGTTTGGGTTTATGTGACATGATATGCTAGCTTGAAAAATGGGTGTCTGATTATTTCTGGCTGGGTACTCTGCTGACATAATCTAATGTTTTGCTTTTGCTGTAAAGCCTTTTTGAAATCGGACAGTGTGGTTAGATAAAGGAGAGTCTTGTCTTTAAATAGCTGTAAAATAGTCATATGTTTGAAAAGTGTAAGTTTTCGGATTTAGAGGAGTTTGAATTTCGCGCCCCGCCCATCATTGGATATTGGAGCAGACGTTCCGCTAGCGGAACGTGTAGATGTAAGAGCTTGGTTGAAAAGGGATCTTCCACATGGACAATGACCCCAAGCATACTTCCAAAGTTGTGGAAAAATGGCTTAAGGATAACAAAGTCAAGGTATTGGAGTGGCCATCACAAAGCCCTGACCTCAATCCCATTGAAAATTTGTGGGCAGAACTGAAAAAGTGTTTGTGAGCAAAGAGGCCTACAAACCTGACTCAGTTACATCAGCTCTGTCAGGAGGAATGGGCCAAAATTCACCCAACTTATTGTGGGAAGCTTGTGGAAGGCTTCCTGAAGCGTTTTACCCAAGTTAACCAATTTAAAGGCAATATTACTAAATCTGAATTGAGTGTATGTAAACTTCTGACCCACTGGGAATGTGATGAAATTAATAAAAGCTAAACTAAATCATTCTCTCTACTATTCTATTGACATTTCACATTCTTAAAATAAAGTGGTGATCCTAACTGACCTAAAACAGGGAATTTCTACTCGGATTAAATGTCATAAATTGTGAAAAACAGAGTATAAATGTATTTGGCTAAGGTGTATGTAAACTTCACACTTCAACTGTATCTACACGTACACTAACTTCACAAGACTTAGGCCTCCTTATTGTCCCTTGAATTTCGAAGCAAACAGCTGGAGGCAAGGCTTTCTACTACCGAGATACATTTTTATGGAATGCTCTGCCTTTCCATGTGAGTGACGCAGACTCGGTCTCAACCTTTAAGTCTTTATTGACGACTCGTCTCTTCAGTAGGTCCTATAATTAAGTGTAGTCTGGCCCAGGGGTGTGAAGGTGAACAGAAAGGCACTGGAGCGATGAACCGCCCTTGCTGTCTCTGCCTGGCCAGTTCCCCTCCCCTCTCAGATTCCCTGCCTCAACCTTATTACGGGGGCTGAGTTAATGGCTTACTGGTGCTCTTCCATCCTGTCCCTAGGAGGGGTGCGTCACTTGAGTGGGTTGAGTCACTGACATGATCTTCCTGTCCAGGTTTGGCGCCCTCGGGTGTGTGCCATAGGGGAGATCTTCGTGGTCTATACTCTGGCTTATCTCAGGGTAGTAAGTTGGTGGTTGAAGATATCCCTCTAGTGGTGTGGGGGCTGTGCTTTGGCAAAGTGGGTGGGGTTTTATCCTGCCTGGTTGGCACTGTCCAGGGGTATCGTCGGACAGTGCCACAGTGTCTCCCAAACCCTCCTGTCTCGAACCCTCCTGTCTTCATTATTTATGCTGCAGTAGTTTATGTCGGGGGCTTGGGTCAGTCTGTTATATCTGGAGTATTTCTCCTGTCTTACCCAGTGTCCTGTGTGAATTTAAGAATGCTCCCTCTAATTCTCTCTCTTTCTCTCTCTTTTTCTCAGGGGACCTGAGCCCTAGGACCATCCCGCAGGACTACCTGGCTTGATGACTCCTTGCTGTCCCCAGTCCACCTGCTGCTCCAGTTTTCAACTGTTCTGCCTGCGGCTATGGAACCCTGACCCGTTCACCGGACATGCTACCTTGTCCCGGACCTGCTGTTTTCGACTCAATTCAAGGAGCTTTATTGGCATGGGAAACATATGTTAACATTGCCAAAGCAAGTGAATTAAATAATATAAAAAAGTGAAATGAACAATAAAAATGAACAGTAAACATTACACTCACAGAAGTTCCAAAATAATAAAGACATTACAAGTACAAAAGGTCAAATAAATAAACATATGGGTTGTATTTACAATGGTGTTTGTTCTTCACTGGTTGCCCTTTTCTTGTGGCAACAGGTCACACATCTTGCGGCTGTGATGGCACACTGTGGTATTTCACCCAGTAGAAATGGGAGTTCATAAAAATCGGTTTGCTTTCTAACTCTTTGTGGATCTGTGTAATCTGAGGGAAATATGTGTCTCTAATATGGTAATACATTTAGCAGGAGGTTAGGAAGTGCAGCTTAGTTTCCACCTCATTTTGTGGGCAGTGTGCACATAGCATGTCTTCTCTTGAGAGCCAGTTCTGCCCACGGCGGCCTTTCTCAATAGCAAGGCTATGCTCACTGAGTCTGTACATAGTCAAAGCTTTCCTTAAGTTTGTGTCAGTCACAGTGGTCAGGTATTCTCCCACTGTGTACTCTCTGTTTAGGGCCAAATGGCATTCTAGTTAGCTCAGTTTTTTTGTTAATACTTTCCAATGTGTCAAGTAATAATTTTTTTGTTTTCTCATGATTTGGTTGGGTCTAATTGTGTTGCTGTCCTGGGGCTCTGTGGGGTGTGTTTGTGTTTGGGAACAGAGCCCCAGGACCAGGATCTTTTTGCAGAATTCTGCATGCAGGGTCTCAATTTGGTGGTTTTTCCCATTTTGTGAATTCTTGGTTGGTGAGCGTACCCAAGACATCACAACCATTAACTTCTTGCCGTTCCCCTAGGATAGGGGGCGCCACAGCGCATTTTGGAAAAAAATCGTTCCCATTTTCAACGGCCTACTAATCAAAGTCAGAAGCTAAGACATGCATATACTTATTTTATATGGATAGAAAACACCCTAAATTTTCTAAAACTGTTTGAATGGTGTCTGTGAGTATAGCAGAACTCGTATGGCAGTCAAAACCCCGAGACCGATTGAACCAGGAAGTGGAAATCTGAATTGTGGACTCGACTTCACAGCCTTCCCTATAAATCACAACGTAAAAAAATGAAAATTGAGCACTTTCCAGTGCTTCCACTAGATGTCCCCAGTCTTTACAAAGTGTTTTGAGGGTTCTACGGTAGAAACTCAGTGAAAGAGACGATGTGGCAATTGGTCACAGTCGGAGGGCCATGAGCATTGTGACGTTGGCGGCCGTGTCTGCCCCCACCTTTGGAAGTTTTTTGAAACACAATGAAATCGTCCCACTTGAATCTGATTGGCTTTCTTGTTGAAACAGGCCCTGACGATGTCTTGATACAACGTTTGACATGTTTGAACGACCCTAACTTACCGTAAACAGTCATTTTGCGTTAGACAGCTGCCGCCCACGGATCGACTTTTGATTACAGCCTTAGGACGCGCTAACAAGAGGAAGCTAATGGAACATAAAGCATGGACTTTTTCGACCGAAAATACATTTGTCATGGACCTGGGACATCGGGAAGGGATTTCTGATGAAGACAACTAAAGGTGAGGGATTATTGGCGATATTATACAATATCAGATGTTACGTGTTCAAATGTTCAAAGATGGCGCCGAGTTAGGTTTTCGAGCTCAATTTCTGGGTATCGCATCCCATTTGATCTCAAAGTGTGATTACCCTGTAAAGTTAATTTAAAATCTGTTTTGACTGGTGTTTTCAAGAGATATTCATCTATAAATCTTAGATTGACAATATATATTAAAAAAATCGTTTTCGAATAGTAATTTATAAAATTGTAGCAGTGTTTACCGGGACGCATTATATGGGAAAATAGTTAGTCAACCTCAGGTGCCGATGTAAAATGCTGTTTTTATATAGAAATATGACCTTTATTGAACAAAAGATTGCATGCTGTGTGTAACATGATGTCCTAGGTGTGTCATCTGATGAAGTTTGTAAAAGGTTAGTGCTGCATTTAGCTGTTTTTTGCCTATATGTGATGCGTGTGCTTGGTTGGAAAATTCATATGATGCGATTTTTACAAAGTACTCCTCTAACATAATCTAATATTGTGCTTTTCCTGTAAAACCTTTTTGAAATCGGACAACGAGGGTCGATTCAAGAGAGGTGTATCTATAAAACGATATGAGACAGCCCTATATTTGAAAAAAAAAAAATATTGAATTTCGTTATGCTAATGTCGCTAGGAGTTTTCGCTGGAAAATGATCCCGCTAACGGGATGAGACATTCAAGAGGTTTTAAGGGCTCTATAACTGATTCAAGGATTTTTAGCCAGATCCTAATTGGTATGTCGAATATGAGGTTCCTTATGATGATTTGTCTCTCAGCTCGTTCACAGCTTTGTGGAAGTTACGTGTGGCACTGATGTTTAGGCCAAGGTATGTATCGTTTTTTGTGTGCTCTAGGGCAACAGTGTCTAGATGGAATTAGTATTTTTGGTCCTGGCGACTGGACATTTTTTGGAACACCATTATTTTGGTCTTACTGAGGGCCCAGGTCTGACAGAATCTGTGCCGAAGATATAGGTGCTGCTGTAGGCCCTCCTTGGTTGGTAACAGAAGCACCAGATCATCAGCAAACAGTAGACATTTGACTTCAGATTCTAGTAGGGTGAGGCCGGGTGCTGTAGACTGTTCTAGTTCCCTTGCCAATTCGTTGATATATATATATATATATATATATGTTGAAGAGGGTGGGGCTTGAGCTGCATCCCTGTCTCACCCCACAGCCATGTGGGAAGAAATGTTTGTGTTTTGCCAATTATAAATGCACACTTGTTGTTTGTGTACATGGATTTTATCATGTCGTATGTTCCCCCCCCCCCCCCAACACCACTTTCCATCAATTTGTATAGCAGACCCTCATGCCCAATTGTGTCGAAGGCTTTTTTAAATCAACAAAGCATGAGAAGACTTTGCCTTTGTTTGTTTGTCAATTAGGGTGTGCAGGGTGAATACGTGGTCTGTCATATGATAATTTGGTAAAAAGCCAATTTGACACTTGCTCACTACATTGTTTTCACTGAGGAAATGTACGAGTCTGCTATTAATGATAATGCAGAGGATTTTCCCAATGTTGCTGTTGACGCATATCCCACGGTAGTTATTGGGGTCAGATTTGTCTCCACTTTTGTGGATTGGCGTGATCCGTCCTTGGTTTCAAATATTGTGGAAGATGCCAGAGCTTAGGATGATAAAGTTTTAGTATAGCCAAATGGAATTTGTTGTCTGTATATTTCATCATTTCATTGAGGATACCGTCAACACTACAGGCCTTTTTTGGATTGGAGGGTTTTTATTTTTTCCTGTAGTTCATTCAAGGTAATTTGAGAATCCCGTGGGTTCTGGTAGTCTTAATAGTTTGTATTTTTGCATTTGATCATGTTTTTGCTGTTTGTTCTTTGTTACAGAGCCAAAAAGATTGGAGAAGTAGTTTACCCATACATCTCCATTTTGGATAGATAATTCTTCGTGTTTGTTTAGTGTTCTCCAATTTTCCCAGAAGTGGATTCTTCAATTACATTGAGCTGATTTCTGATGCGCTGTTCCTTTTTCCATAGTGCATTTCTGTATTGTTTTAGTGATTCACCATCGTGAAGGTGTAGACTCAGGTTTTCTGGGTCTCCATGTTTTTGGTTGGACAGGTTTCTCAATTTATTTCTTAGGTTTTGCATTCTTCATCAAACCGTTTGTCATTGTTGTTCGTTTTCTTCGGTTTTCTGTTTGACATTTTTAGATTTGAAAGGGAAGCTGAGAGGTCAAATATACTGTTAAGATTTTCTACTGCCAAGTTTACACCTTCACTATTACAGTGGAACGTTTTGTCCAGGAAGTTGTCTCAAAGGGATTGAATTTGTTGTTGCCTAATTGTTTTTTGGTAGGTTTCCACAATACATTCCTTCCATTTATAGCATTTCTTAATATTACTCAGTTCTTTTGGCTATGATGCATCATGGTTGAGTATTGCTCTTTTCAAGTAGACTATGATTTTGCTGTGATCTGATAGGGGTGTCAGTGGGCTGACTGTGAACGCTCTGAGAGACTCTGGGTTGAGGTCAGTGATAAAGTAGTCTACAGTACTACTGCCAACAGATGAGCTATACAGTAGGTGTACCTACCATAGGAGTCCCCTCCAAAGCCTACCACTGACTATGTACATACCCAGCGTGCGACAGAGCTGCAGGAGTTGTGACCCGTTTTTGTTGGATATGTTGTCATAGTTGTGCCTAGGGGGGCATATGGGGGAGGGAATGCTGTCACCTCCAGGCAGGTGTTTGTCCCCCTGTGTGCTCAGAGTGTCAGCTTCTTGTCCGGTTCTGGCATTTAGGTTGCCACAGACTAGTACCTGTCCCTGGGCCTTCCTGGGCCTCCAGTATGGAGAAGCTGTCTTGATTAAATTATGGGGTTTCTATTGGGGGATATAGGTAGAACACAGGAGGACATTTTTCTCTGTTAAGATAATTTCCTTTTGAATTTCTAGCCAAATGTAAAATGTTCCTGTTTTGATTAATTAGTAAAGTGAGTTAGGTCTGCTCTATGCCAAATTAGCATACCCCCTGAGTCCCTTCCCTGTTTCACACCTGGTAGATTGGTGGATGGGACTACCAGCTCTCTGTAACCTAGAGGGCAACCAGTGGGTCCGTCTCCTCTACAGTGGCTTGGAATTTTTCCTGGAATTAAAATGTATTTTGGGGGGGTTTGTATAATTTGATTTACACAACATGTAGATGCAACATATTTTTATTGTGAAACAAACAAGACAATAAAACAGAACTTGATCGTGCATAACTATTCACCCCCCCAAAGTCAATATTTTGTAGAGCCACCTTTTGCAGCAATTACAGCTGCAAGTCTCTTGAGGTATGTCTCTATAAGCTTGGCACATCAAGCCACTGGGATTTCTGCCCATTCTTCAAGGCAAAACTGCTCCAGCTGCTTCAAGTTGGATGAGTTCCGCTGGTGTACAGCAATATTTAAGTCATACCACAGATTCTCAATTGGATTGAGGTCTGGGCTTTGACTAGGTCATTCCAAGACATTTAAATGTTTCCCTTAAACCACTTGAGTTTTGCTTTAGCAGTATACTTAGGGTCATTGTCCTGCTGGAAGGTGAACATCCGTCCCAGTCTCAAATCTCCGGAAGACTGAAACAGGTTTCCCTCAAGAATTTCCCTATATTTAGCGCCATCCATCATTCCTTCAATTCTGACCAGTTTCCCAGTCCCTGCCGATGAAAAACATCCCCACAGGGGATGCTGTTCTCACGGTGATGAGAGGTGTTGGGTTTGCACAAGACAGCATTTTCCTTGATGGCCAAAAAGCTCAATTTTAGTCTCATCTGACCAGAGTATCATCTTCCATATGTTTGGGGAGTCTCCCTCATGCCTTTAGTTAACACTAAACGTGTTTGCTGATTTTTCTCTTTAAGCAATGGCTTTTTTTCTGCCCACTTCCGTAAAGTCCAGCTCTGTGGAGTGTGACAGATCATGTGACACTTAGATTGGACACAGGTGGACTTTATTTAACTAATTACAGTATGTGACCTCTGAAGGTAATTGGTGGCACCAGGTCTTATTAAGGGGCTTCATAGCAAAGGGGGTGAACACATATGCACACATCACTTTTCCGTTTTTTTGATTTTCCATTTTTTTTTAAAGAAATTATTTTTTAACATACACAAAGTAGTCCAATTTCACCAATTTGGACTACTTTGTGTATGTTCATTACATGAAATCCAAATAAAAATATATTAAAATTACATACATGAAGGGACCTCACGTGCGCAAGCCGTATGGTTAGTGAGAAAGTCCATATTGCAAATGTACGCTCCCTTACTAGATGTCCGACTACGTCCGATAAATCCGCGGACGGCGTCGGGCCACTCACAGGGGCTGGATCTTCCAGGAAGTCATCGAACGGAGTCTCTCGGACCTTCCGTTTCCGTTTAATAAAATGTTCAAATTTTGGTCATTTCTTTGCAGTCCCGGATTATTCCACGAGAGGGCGAACGGAATCATATTGCAAACGTAACATATATCACCGATCACGACACGGCTTTTTCTCCTAAACGGAAAATAATTCGGAGACGAAACTCGGTCAGCGTGGGTTTGGCATAATGGGCAGTTGGCCCTGAACAGGATGGAGTCGAGGCCTCGACGCTTTCGAGTTAAGGCTATTTTTCTGGGATTGAAAGTCAAACAGGAAAATAGAGTGCTGATTTGACGGCTTCACATCAAACTACATGAGCCTACGGTATCGGGAGAAAAGGAACCATGCATTTACCAATGTTCATTTCAGAGAAATTGTACAATGACACATTGGTGATATTCAACAATAGGAGGGTTTTTTTCCCAAAAAGTTACATATCCAGTTGCAGCGTGTTCAGATGAGTCCGTTAAGGCAGGTTTCGGAGCTCTGCGAGATTTGTGATTTTCTGTAACAACACACACTTGTTCAACCCTCTGTAAATAAGTCAGTTCTTAACAGAAACACTTAAAACTCAATATTATATAAGAGCCTAACGTTCAGATTCCTGTGTCAACCAGAAATGCCTTAAAATAGTGTCATAGGGGCTGTTTTGAAGGGTTAAAAAGGTCAGATCGTTCCACAACTTCATATGTGTGACTAGGCAACCCTCATGAACTGTAAATCAGTCATTTATCCCATCAGATGTCAAAGAAAAGCTCTCTCTCACACACACACACAGCAAGGACGGAGTGACACAGTGCGGTGCTTAAAGACACAAAGAGCCTGCAATGGCATTACCATTATCTCTAGGCTGAGACAAGTTCAACGAGATGCCCCGCTTGACCGTAGCTCGTTCGGTCTGAGCGCAGCGACCGTGAGAAAACTAGGCCCAAAACGAGGCCTGCACCAATATGTCAAGTGCTTTTGGGTGACAGTGAGAGAACCGTTAGGGTTAGAAGCACAATTCAACCTCAGGAGCGTTCCTGAGGTCCTCCCAATCTGTGCAAGCCTAACCTTGCTTGACCCTGTGGCATTAACCCTTCACAGTGAAAAGAAGGTGTTTAGATCAAAAAGTGTGCAATGACTTCTCTCCCCATAGGAATACATTGACTATTCTGCTAAATTCAACCTGAAGTCTATGTGGGTTATTAATGCCTTATGAATCTGTCTTCTATAACAATCCATCAGGCTACTGTGAGGTCTACCTGTGTTGATTCTAAGGTTCCTGGAGCAACCGGAAGTTGTTAAAATCACCCTAGAGCTATTGTCATATAACCTGCACATAGTGAAAATCACGCAACTCAACCATGTGTCATTCAGTCAATTCTTAAGGTAGAGGCTTCATATTCAGGATTATGTTTATGTCTACCCCAAAGACAACGTGTGTGGAGCAAGAGCTTCCTGTGACAACCGGAAGTTGTTAAAAACAGCCTAGAGCTATTGTCATATAACCTGCACATAGTGAAAATCACACAACTCAACCATCTGTCATTCAGTCAATTCTTAAGGTAGAGACTTCATATTCAGGATTCTGTTTATGTGTACCCCAAAGACAACGTGTGTGGAGCAAGAGCTTCCTGTGACAACCGGAAGTTGTTAAAAACAGCCAAGAGCTATTGTCATATGGCCACCTGCAGATAGTGAAAATCACGCAACTCAACCATCTGTCATTCAGTCAATTCTTAAGGTAGAGGCTTCATCTTCAGGATTCTGTTTATGACTACCCCAAAGACAACGTGTCTTGAGTAAGAGCTTCCTGTGACAACCGGAAGTGGTTAAAAACAGCCTAGAGCTATTGTCATATGGCCAACCTTCAGATAGTGAAAATCACGCAACTCAACCATCTGTTATTCAGTCAATTCTTAAGGTAGAGACTTCATATTCAGGATTCTGTTTATGTCTACCCCAAAGACAACGTGTGTGAAGCAAGAGCTTCCTGTGACAACCGGAAGTGGTTACAAACAGCCTAGAGCTATTGTCATATAACCTGCACATAGTGAAAATCACGCAACTCAACCATTTGTCATTCAGTCAATTCTTAAGGTAGAGACTTCATATTCAGGATTCTGTATATGCCTACCCCAAAGACAACGTGTGTCTATTCTTTTTGCAAAAAAAACAAAAACACACAGTCACAATTTGGCCATAGGGACATAGTGTGGGGCTTAGAGGCTTATACCGCCTTCAATAGTTACTTTCGTTCAAACGATTCAAGAACCGTCAGACCTAGAGCTCCGAAATTTTAGAAACCTGTTCTAGAGCTCAAGTCGATAGTGCACGGTGATTTATGGGGCTCTAGAAGGTTCTCAGACCGAGAAACCGACTCGTGCATTTGCAATATGTTCAATTCATTTTGAATATCACAGACATGGCGACATGTAGAAATGTCCCAGAGTCGCAAGACTAGGTGCATTGAAACCGGCTCGGCCCATAGAGACGGACCCCAATGTTTCTGTCCGATAGCTCATTCAGGGACCCCGTAGTAACGCCCTGAAAAAGTGGATTTTCAGCACCAATTAAGGCCATTGCTCGGGCACCGAATGACCTATCGAGCCGAAACTTGGGATTCGGGGTCGCCTCACATAGACCTACACATAATGTCAGAGCTGGACCCGCAGCTATAACGTAACTGTGTTTTATGTTTTTTTTATGGTTAAAATTGAAAGCACTGTGAATTATGGGCCTTCTCTGACATATGTGATAGTTGGCTTCTATACGAGTTGGAAAAAGTGGATTTGGTGTCAGATGGTATCAGTTTGGTGTCAAAATGACATCTAATTGACTGATGGACGCTGACTGCTGGGTGACGAGCAATGGAGAGGAACCACAGTCACTGCCCGGCCATCCCGAGTTCATCGAGCCAGTCAATTATGCATTTCTGCAGTATTTTGAGCATGCCTAAATTCGTGATGCTAAATGCCCTTTGAATCATATTGCAAACGTAACGCGCAATATTGCAAATGTAACGCGCATTTGCAATATGATTCAACAGCAAAAAATATCACCAAAGTTGACATGATGAAATCAACACAACGAGTGATGGAGAGGAACCACAGTCACTGCACGGCCATCCCGAGATCATCGGGCCAGTCAATTATGCATTCTGAGCATGTCAAATTCGTTAAAAATGTTAAAAGCAACAGAGTCCCACTTCTCCCTCATCATACATGACAAGTAGACCATCTGCGTTGATTCATGGCTTAACATAGGGCTATATATCATTTGGGCAGTATAAATGCCATTTGGACCATGGTTCACTGACTTTTGGGTTTGGAAACCGACTTCCTATGATCGTACATGGCAAACGAACAAACATCCTGATTTGGCACGTTCAATACTTTCATACATGTATAATTGACAAAAAAAGAATTGGACATTTCATTTGCACATTTCTAATGGCATTTGGCAAAAAAAGAAAAAAATATGTCACTTTTGACTTCCTATGAAATCATATTCCAAATGCACAAATCATATGCCTTATGCACAAGCAAATATGTCACTTTTGACTTCCTATGAAATCATATTCCAAATGCACAAACATATGCCTTATGCAAAAGCAAATATGTCACTTTTAACTTCCTATGAAATCATATTCCAAATGCACAAAACATATGCCTTATGCACAAGCAAAAACAACCCAAAAAATTACGTCAATAAAATATGTCAAAAGTATGTCCATACAGCTCTTATACATGTGTAATTGACATAAAAAAAAACGGTCCAGAAACCACTTTTTAAGGGGTTGAAAAGTTTTCAAAAAATGTCATTTTTTCAAAAATTGACTCTTGGGACTTGAATTGTGTTACATTTGCAATATGAAAATTCACTGCGGAGAGCTCTAGCTATCTATTGGATATTTGCTGTGATTTGGCACATGCAATACTTTCACAATTGACAAAAAAAAGCATTGGACATGTCATTTTGCAAAAAAATGAAAAAAATGTCACTTTTTTCCTATGAAATCATATTCAAAATGCACAAAACATATGCCTTGTGCACAAGCAAAAGCAACCCAAAAAACGACGTCAATAAAAAACGTCATAAGCATGTTCATACAGCTCTTATACATGTGTAATTGACATAACAATCGGAAAAATTTCGAAAAACGGTCCAGAAACCACTTTTGGTGGTGATAAGTTTTCAAAAAAAAATTCATTTTATCAAAATCTGACCCTTGGGTGTAGACTTGGGTATCATTTTCTGTATGAAAATCCACGGTGGAGCGCGCTTGCCATCTAAAGGAAATTTGGGGTGTTACAATTGGCAATTGCCATCGGAAAATTGCCATATGATTGGCCCGGAGATGGGCCGCTTTCGGTGGTATTTACAATCGTGTGTATGATTCGTGCTGTGCCATGTTATTTTGTCCAAATCAGGGGGGTTTTCCCTTACAGGTTGTAATGCAACAAAATAGGAACACCACCAAGGGGATGCATACTTTTGCAAGGCATTGTGTCTGTATTTCCATTTTCTTTGATAAAGTCCAGGTTCCTGTTCTTTAGGCCAAAGGCAGATGATCTCAGGCCTTGGATATTCCAGGATGAGATAGTGAGGGTCTTGTGTTCCATAAAGTGTCCAATGTTGTTGGTTGTGTGGTTTGACCTCAGGCCAGTAAGTGTGAGCAGAGCCTGCTGAGCATCTGGTACATTCCATTGGCTTGGGTTTAGTGTAAGAGTGGGGGTTGGGAACGTTTGCTCGCTGTGGTGGCTAATTTCTGCATTACCAAATGAGGAGAGTTAGACTTCACACACCAGTCAGAGTTATACTTAAACTACATCTTTAAGAAGAGCTTTTTCAATAGCACTTGACTTTCAATGATGCGCCATCTCTAATGAACCATTGAAAGTGACAACACAAAAGTACAAAGATCTTTTATTGCCAAGATACACCCTTCTCAACATACATGACGAGCCACAGATCTTAGGAACAGTTCACAAATAAAGACTTTTACTTGAGAGAGGAGTATCCCATAGCCAGATAGCATTCGCAATAAATTATCGATCAGTTTGGTCCCTAAAATTAGGTTCTAATCCCATTCCTTGTACTTCATAGCACAAAAACATTACCTCATGTTATTCTGGAATGCTCTTTAGGTTTTATCACCCAAAGACATCGTAAATCTCCTCTGTCAGTGCTATCTCATAGAGGCCCATCCTCAGTAAAACACACACACAATAGTTAACACACTACCCCTCTGTTAAGAGGGGGGGGGGGTGTTAACGAGGGGTGGAAACTCAGGATATTAGACAATGAGAACTTTGAGTCAGCTAATAAACTGTCTAGGACTTCTACTTTCCCCAATGCACAAGTGGTTATCTCCACCCTGCTACCACAAAAATACTTCCACCCTGCTACTATACAGTTGGTAAACGCAAGTATTTCCCGTGACTGTGCCTCAAAACCAAATGTTTTCCTGGCCCACCACTCCACCCTGGACTTGAACAGCCTTTACGACCAGCTCCACCAATACAAGGCAGCAGTGCCCGTCTTCGCCCAGACCCTAAAAAAGGACATCGCTCTCAAAAACAGCCCCAACACTTCACACTGGAGCAACAGATCATAGACACCGCGCCCAGACTAGCGAGGCACTCTCCCAGACCTGCAAGACCCCCCCCCCCTCATGACCTACACATAGAGGACACATGCCGAGAGGACCTACATCCAGACCACAACACCACCAGCCACATCCACACCCCCATCCCAACCAATCAACACCCCCCCACCCCCCTGAGTCAACCATGCCCACACCACATTTTAAGCCCCCTCAGATCAGATTTATGCCCCTCCTGCCCACCCCATGCCCCCCACTCCCGCAAAGAGGGTCTCAACATGGAAGTCACACATACGCCCAGGCCGTGAGCGATGTTGTGGAAAATTGCAAGATTGTTATAATGCTTGTATTGTATTATAATGGTTGTTTTATTTGACAGAAGATAGTATTCTGTTAATATAACACTGTGCCATGCCAGGGGATGGTCTGTGCGGAAGATTAAGTTGCTTATGTTCACATTTTTATAAGTCAGCAATAAGTGTCACTTGATTTTCCATGAGGAACTTCATTTTGTACTCTTTTCTTGCCTTTTTTTGCATACAGAGGGTACTGTATTTTAATTACCTCTGAACAGCGGGAGGCAGCTTCAAAACCCGCTGCATTTGGTTGGGGTAGCCTGTTTAATTCTCCTGCCATTGCTGGGCTAAAGGGCTCTTACACCTCTCATTTGACACGTCAGTGCTAATTGAAGTTGTATCTCCTAGTCCTAGCAAGCATGGTAGTCCAACTCAGCATTCAGTCCTCATAAAGTAAAATATATCATTTTAATGTATTTTTCTTCTTAACTTTTGAAAATAAAATATAGCTTCAGACTAATCATTACTCACTCAGTTCCAAGTTGGATGGAGTTTTCAGTTTGTTTGCCAGAGCATTTCTGTATAGCTTGGGCCTTCCAGGTAATTCCGTAATTCCATCCAAAATCAGGTTGTAGGTTATGCTGTGGAGGGTAGAACCTGTACATGTCCCTGCCAAAAAATCCAAGTTTTTCTAACTCCAAATCTATATTTTTCCAAGCACATGCTGAACAATGCAGGAGCTCATCTGCTCATGACCTTTCTGTCCTCTCTGTCCTATGTCTCTCGGCTCTCTCTCTACCGCACCTGCTGTCTCTAACTCTAAATGATCGGCTATGAAAAGCCAACTGACATTTACTCCTGAGGTGCTGACCTGTTGCACCCTCTAAAACCACTGTGATTATTATTATTTGACGCTGTTGGTCATTTATGAATGTTTGAACATCTTGGCCATGTACTGTTATAATCTCCACCTGGCACAGCCAGAAAGAGGAACCCATCAGAGCCTGGTTGCTCTCTACGTTTCTTCCTAGGTTCCGGCCTTTCTAGGGAGTTTTTCCTAGCCACCTCACTTCTACATCTGCATTGCTTGCTGTTTGGGGTTTTAGGCTGTGCTACTGTGTAGCACTTTGTGACATTGGCTGATGTAAAAGGGCTTTATAAATACATTTGATTGATTTGTTGTTAGCTGAGGAGTGCCGTGGTGAATTCTGCCATCTGGCTTAATCACCTTACAGACACAAAACGGAGGCGGTGCTCACACTTTTTCCCTCACAGTAACACATTTTTCTCAGCTGGATAAGGGAGAAAGAGAGAGGGTACTAAAACTTGTGCAGTTTCATGTGTGTATTTCCCCACCAGCAATAATGGCCCCGGAGGGGTTGGCCTCCGTTTTACGGGCTCCTAACAAACTGTGCTATTTTGTTACTTTGTTTGTAACTCATTTTGTACATAATGTTGCTGCTACCGTCTCTTATGACCGAAAATAGCTTCTGGACAGAACAACAATACTTCTTATGGGCAGGTGGGACGGTAGCGTCCCACCTGGCCAACATCTGGTGAAATTGCAGAGCATGAAATTCAAATGACAGTATTATAAATATTTAACTTTCATATAATCACAAGTGTAATACATCAAAATAAAGCTTAACTTCTTGTTAATCCAGCCGCTGTGTCAGATTTCAAAAAGGCTTTACGGCGAAAGCAAACCATGCGATTATCTGAGGACAGCGCCCCGCATACAAACACATGAAAAACATATTTCAACCAGGCAGGTGCGACACGAATGTCAGAAATAGCGATATAAAAACTGCCTTACCATTGATGATCTTCTTCTGTTGGCACTCCAAAAGGTCCCAGTTACATCACAAATGGTCCTTTTGTTTGATAATGTCCTTTATATCCATAAAAACTCAGTTTAGCTAGCGCGCTTCAGTCAATAAGCCACCCAGTTTCCCTCCATCAAAATGCATACAAAATGAATCCCAAACGTTACTAATAAACCTTTCCAAACAACGTTTTTTTTGGGGGGGGTGGTTTGTTCTCGGGGTTTCGCCTGCCATATCAGTTCTGTTATACTCACAGACATTTTTTTAACAGTTTATATGCATATCCTAGCTTCTGGGCCTGAGTAACAGGCAGTTTGTAATATCTTATGTTTCACAAAGACGTCGCCGAAGGACAACACGGATAATGTAGAGCTGGTTGGCTTCTCCGTAAATCGGCAGGACAGACAAGGGGCGGGCGTGTGTGTCTATTTGTCAATAACTTCTACGTCTGGTAAGACGAAGGGGAGGGGTGTGTGTCTATTTGTCAATAACTGCTGGTGCGCGATGTCTAATAATTAAAAGGTCTCGAGGTATTGCTCACCTGAGGTAGAATACCTTATGATAAGCTGTAGCCCACACTATCTATCAAGAGATCTTGTCACACCCTGATCTGTTTCACCTGTCCTTGTGCTTGTCTCCACCCCCTCCAGGTGTCACCTATCATCCCCTGGGTATTTAAACCTGTGTTTTCTGTCTGTCTGTGCCAGTTCGTCTTGTATGTTCCAAGTCAACCGGCGTGTTTTTCCCGTGCTCCTGCCTTTTCTATTCTCTTTTGCTAGTCCTCCCAGTTTTTACCCTTGCCTGTTTTCTGGACTCTGTACCCACCTGCCTGACCATTCTGCCTGCCCTGACCTCGAGCCTGCCTGCTACACTGTACCTCCTGGACTTTGATCTGGTTTTGACCTTTTGCCTGTCCACGACCATTCTCTTGCCTACCCCTTTTGGATTATTAATAGATATCAAAGACTCAAACCATCTGCATCTGGGTTTCGCCTTGTGCCCTTATATATCTATATTTCTCGTAGCCGTCTATTTACAACCACAAACCGATGCTGGCACTCAGACCACAATCAATGAGTGGGGGGACTTCAATTCAGGCAAACTACCAGCATGTCACATGTGCAACCAAAGGGGAAAAAACTATAGATCACCTCTACTACACACACACAGAGACGCATACAAAGCTCTCTCTCGCCCTCCATTTGGCAAATCTGACCATAATTATATCCTTCTGATTCCTGCTAACAAGCAAAAACTAAAGCAGGAAGTACGCAGATGCTACGGTACAGGACTGTTTCCTGTACCGAACACTTCCGGTGAATTTACTAAATTACTCACGATAAACGTTCACAAAAAGCATAACAATTATTTTAAGAATTATAGATACAGAACTCCTCTATGCACTCGATATGTCCGATTTTAAAATAGCTTTTCGGAGGAAGCACATTTTGCAATATTCTAAGTACATAGCCCGGCATCACAGGGCTAGCTATTTAGACACCCAATCAGTTTAGCCTTCACCAAAATCACATTTCCTATAAGAAAAATGTTCTTACCTTTCCTGTTCTTCGTCAGAATGCACTCCCAGGACTTCTACTTTAATAACAAATGTAGGTTTGGTCCCAAATAATCCATCGTTATGTTCCATCAACAACGTTTTGTTCGTGCGTTCTAGACACTATCCCAATGGTAAATCACGGTCACGAGCATGGCGCAGAACGTGACAAAAAAAATTCTAAATATTCCATTACCGTACTTCGAAGCATGTCAACCGCTGTTTAAAACCAATTTTTATGCAATTTATCTCGTAGAAAAGCGATAATATTCCGACCGGGAATCTGCATGTCTGTAAACTGAGGAAAAAACCGAAAGCCGGGGGCGGGGCAGGTCGCGAGCGTAAGCATTTCCCCACTGAGAGACCACTTAGCTTTTGCTCTCCTTTGTTTCAGCCAGGGCTTTGAATACGTCATTCCTGTTTTTCCCGGGCTCTGAGAGCCCATTGGAGACGTGGAAAGTGTCACGTAACAGCAGAGATCCTTAGTTTTTGGAAGAGATGTCAAAGAAAGCAAATAAATGGTCAGACAGGGTACTTCCTGAACAGAACCTTCTCAGGTTTTTGACTGCCATAGGAGTTCTGTTATACTCACAGACACCCTTCAAACAGTTTTAGAAACTTTGGAGTGTTTTCTCTCCAAAGCTAATAATTATATGCATATTCTAGTTTCTGGGCAGGACTATTAATCAGATTAAATCGGGTACGTTTTTTATCCAGCCGTGAAAATACTGCCCCCTAGCCATAAGAGGTTAAACAGGTCAACATTCACAAAGCTGCAGGGCCAGACGGATTACCAGGACATGTACTCAAAGCATGTGCAGACCAACAGGCAAGTGTCTTCACTGACATTTTCAATCTCTCCCTGACCGAGTCTGTATTACCTACGTTTCAAACAGACCGCCATAGTCCCTGTGCCCAAGAGAGCGAAGGTAACTTTCCTAAATTATAACCGCCCCGTAGCACTCACGTTGGAAGCCATGAAGTGCTTTGAAAGGATGACCATGGATCACATCAACACCATCATGCCAGAAACCCTAGACCCACTCCAATTTGCATACCGCCACAACAGATCCACAGATGACGCGATCGCAATCACACTCCACACTGCCCTTTCCCACCTGGACAAAAGGAACACCTATGTGAGAATGCTGTTCATTGACTTCAGTTCCGTGTTCAACACCAGTGCCCATAAAGGTCATCACTATGCTAAGGACCCTGGGACTAAACACCTCCCTCTGCAACTGGATCCTGGACATCCTTATGGGCCGCCCCCTGTTGGTAAGGGTAGGCAACAATAAATCTGACACGCTGATCCTCAACACTGGGGCCCCTCAGGAGTGTGTGCTTAGTCCACTTCTGTATGACTAAAGCACAGTGAATAAGTTTGCTGATGACACAACATCCTATTGGGATGAGATCAGAGACGTGGCAGTGTGATGATAAAACAACAACGTCTCCCTCAATTTGAGCAAGACAAAGGAGCAGATCGTGGACTACAGGATAAGGAGGGCCGACCAGGCCCCTATTAACATTGACAGGGTTGAAGTGGAGGGAGAGTTTCAAGTTCCTTGGTGCCCACATCAAATTAGCATGGTCCAAACACGCAAGACAGTTGTGAAGAGGGCATGACAACACCTTTTCCCCCTCAGGAGACTGAAAAGATTTGTCATGGGTCCCCAGATCCTCAAAAGGTTCTACAGCTGCACCATCAAGAGCATCCTGACCGGTTGCATCACCGCCTGGTATAGCAACTGCTCGGTATCTGACCGTCAGGCACTACAGAGGGTAGTGCGTATGGCCCAGTACATCACATGGGCCAAGCTTCCTGACATCCAGGATATATACTAGGCGGTGTCAGAGTAAGGCCCAAAAAATTGTCAAAGACTCCAGTCACCCAAGTCATAGACTGTTCTCTCTGCTACCGCACGGCAAGCGGTATCGGAGCGCAAGTCTAGGACTAAAAGGCTCCTTAATTAACAGCTTCTACCCCAAGTCATAAGACTGCTGAACAAATAATCAAATAGGAACCAGGACTATTTACATATACCTCCCCCCTCTGTTTTTACACTGCTGCTACGCACTGTTTATTATCCATGTATACAAATTACCTCGACTAACCTGCACCCCCGCACATTGATGCGATACCCCCTGTATATAGCCTCGTTATTGTTATGTAACTTGCTTGTTACTTTTTATTTTTATTATTACTATTTTTTACTTTAGTTTAAGTGAATATTTTCTTAACTCTATTTCTTGAACTGCCTTGTTGGTAAAGGGTTTTTAAGTAAGCATTTTACTGTAAGGTCTACACCTGTTGTATTCAGCGATTGTGACGCGAGCCTACCAGAGTAGAGTTTCATGACTACATGGAACTCTATTCCACATCATGTAACTGACGCAAGCAGTAAAATTAGATTTAAAAAACAGATTAAAAAAACCAGCAGGGACTGTGAAGCAACAAACATTGGCACAGACACATGCATACACACACGATAACATAAGCACTATACATACACATAGATTTAGTACTGTAGATATGTGGTAAGGGGGTGTATGGGCCTGAGGGCACACAGTGTGTTGTGAAATCTGTGAACGTATTGTAATGTTTTTAAATTGTATAAACTGTCTTAATTTTGCTGGACCCCAGGAAGAGTAGCTGCTGCATTGGCAGCAGCTAATGGGGATCCATAAAAAATGCAAATACAAATGTGACAAATAATGTTATTTTATTTTGATTTGTACAAAATATCAGTGTGTGTGTATTAGAGGGTAGAGGGCATTTTCTTTGTACTGTATTTAGTACACCTGCATAGGCAGTAGATTTTTTAAATGAGTTGAGGTACACTATACACAGAGAACCACATTCACCGAGACCTGCTTAGGCAAGCTTGTATCTGTCACCTAAGGACAAGCTTTATTCCATAAAAGAGCCTTGAGTGACTGCATTAGCACAATTTTATGAATAGCTACTATTGTCTGCCCATGCACAAAAACACACACGCACACAGTATCTCTCTCCCTGCACCAAGCCTCTCCAACATCTATTTCTTCAATTTCTTTCATGATTTTAATGGAGGCACTATGAATAAAGTAAAAGGGAGCTTTCGTCCTCATTCTATAAAAGTGAATAGATAATTAATTAGCTCACTGGAAACATGAAAAGTGCATGGAAATTAAATGTCTTTTTAAACTCTATTGCTGTATATGCAGCCTTACATCAGATAATTGCATGCGTGACCACAAGGTCAGTGTGTGTATGGACATATAATTGCTTTACACTTCAAAATGGAAGTGCAAAGCAAAAAAACTTGTATGATAGTGAGATAGTATTCTCTGATCAAAATTTTAAAAAACCACAAACAAACCTCTTATCACTCTACAACAGGAGCATCCACCTCCACCAGAAGTGCAAAATGATTTTAAGTGAATGTGACCAGTGAACACCTACTGCTTTAGAATTTGAACTCGTTCCATCAGGGATACGGTACCTGAACTAAAGACTGAGAGGAAAATCTACCTTGGCAAGATAGACTGTTACCAGGGCTATATTTGGACTGAACAATAAGTAATTTTTCCAGAATATTACCAGGATATTCTGATAGGATTTCATCCTTCAGCATTAAAATCGATAATTAAAAAAAAATATATCTCCAATATCTGCTCACTTGCAACCCCTACACATACCTGTAAGGAGCGGGTGGTGGGAGCTGAGTCATCCTTTTCCTTTATTCCCCATCTCTCCTCCACCTCCCTACCCCAGGAACTCCTTTCCAAAACACTTTCAGTTGCTTGTAATGAGTATCAACAGCCATTATGAGGCTGTTCAGGAGAGCCGCAAATTAGCCTGTCTGTCACTTTGCGAATTCTAATTAGAAAACACACCCTTTAATCGCTTTAAATGCTGACGCTAATTGGGAGGTACCTGCCAAGCGCCAGACACGGACCTCCATGAATACCTAATCAGACAGCCAGCCGGTTAGCTTAGCAGACGGCTACTATCCCACAGTACAGTAAGGTTGCACTGGCTTAGTACTGCACTGGCTTCAGGAAGTGTAATGCTGCTGCTGATTCAAAATTTACTTTATGAACTCCAAGTCTGTGTACATACTGTATGTACTCCATGTGTGTGAATAAATTAAGGACTCTCTCTCTCTCCAAAAACAGCCTGGAGAAAGCTAATCATTGCTTAAGGGAGATGAGCGTTACTATAATTGCCGTCACACACACCAACCACCACCCACAACCAGACACACACCTTGAGAACTGTGAAGGGTCCATGTTGGAGGCTAGACATGGCAACACTGCCCCCATGTCCTCATATGACCCATAGTGAAATAAACACTGAAAGGTCCTCTTAAAACATCCCGTATCCTCTAGCCACCATCAACTCTGCCCGTTACATCAGTAGGCACAGCACCCTCTCTCCCAAATGAACATACTGTACACCACCAATGCTCCCTGCCTTGGCATTGTGACACACACACACACACCCACACACACACAACTGGCTCCTGGGGCTCTGTGACCAAGTGGGGACCTGGCAGACCACTCTCCAAATCAAAATGTATAGATTAGAAAGAGCAAAGATGGTCATAGAGTAATATAATATACTGTAAGTACCTCCAGCTTCAGGGGTCAGACTCCAAGGCAGTCATATTGCAGGTGCTGTCTTTTTGTCTGAGTGACAGCTAATTTTATCGATCACTGCCAGTCACTCACAAACACATTCTAAGGTCCAGACATTCCCTCAGGCTCAGTTTGACGCCAAGACAAATACTTTTTCGTTTTTATTAATAGGAAAACGAGATGCTCATGCGGAAAGAGAGACCACCCTGCCAACTCACTACTCAGTATTACAATTTGAATCATCACCCCACCCACAATCGACATCCTTAAAGTGTCACTCATGTAATTTAACACCTACACTGCCGTTCAAAAGTTTGGGGTCACTTAGAAATGTCCTTGACTTTGAAAGAAAAGCAAATGTTTTATCCATTTAAAATGAAATCAAATTGATCAGAAATACAGTGTTGTCACGACTTCCACCGAAGGTGGCTCCTCTCCCTGTTCGGTCGGCGGTCGTCATCACCGGTCTACTAGCTGCCACCAATCCTTTTTCCTTTTCGTTTGGTTTTGTCTGTCTTGTGTTTCACCTGTGTCTAGTTTAGGTTAATTAGTGGGGTATTTAATCTCGCCCCAGTTTGGTTTCGTGTGGGATTGTTTGTGTACCTGTCGTTGGTTTGCATTTTATTTTGTTCTCTTAGACAGGTGTATTTTCTGGACTGTGTTCCAGATTATTTTAGTGGGCTACTGTTGTGGTCCTGTGCCTGTTCTATGGATGGACTCTTTAATAAACGCCTTCTCTATATTATTACTATCCTGTGCCTGACTTCACACCCACCTCTCCTAGGGAGCTGTTGACAAGTATAGACACTTAAGGTTGTAAAGGACTATTGTAGCTGGAAACAGCTTTTTTTATGGAATATCTCATGGGTGTACAGAGGCCCATTATCAGCAACCATCGCTCCTGTGTTCCAATGGCACGTTGTGTTAGCTAATCCAAGTTTATAATTTTAAAAGGCTAATTGATCATTAGAAAACCATTTAGCAATTATGTTAGCACAGCTGAAAACAGTGCACAACTGAGCAAGAGGACAAGTACATTAGTGTCTAGTTTGAGAAACAGACGCCTCACAAGTTCTCAACTGTCAGCTTCCTTAAATAGTACCTGCAAAACACCAGTCTCAATGTGAAGAGGCGACTCCGAGATGCTGGCCTTCTAGGCAGAGTTGCAAAGAAAAAGCCATATCTCAGACAGGCCAATAAAAATAAAAGATTAAGATGGGCAAAAGAACACCGACATTGGATAGAGGAACTCTGCCTAGAAGGCCAGCATCCCGGAGTTGCCTCTTCACTGCTGAAGTTGAGACTGGTGTTTTGCGGGTACTAATTAATGAAGCTGCCAGTTGAGGACTTGTGAGGCATCTGTTTCTCAAACTAGACACACTAATGTACTTGTCCTCTTGCTCAGTTGTGCACCGGGGCCTCCCACTCCTCTTTCTATTCTGGTTAGAGACAGTTTGCAGTGTTCTGTGAAGGGAGTAGTACACAGCGTTGTACCAAATCTTCAGTTTCTTGGCAATTTCTCACATGGAATCTCAGAACAAGAATAGACTGACAAGTTTCAGAAGGAAGGGTTCGATGTTAGCAGACGGCTACTGTTTCTGGCCATTTTGAGCCTGTAATCGAACCCACAAATGTTGACGCTCCAGATACTCAACTTGTCTAAAGAAGGCCAGTTTTATTGCTTCTTTAATTAGCACCACAGTTTTCAGCTGTACTAACAATTGCAAAAGGGTTTTCTAATGACAAATTAGCTTTTTAATATGATAAACTTGGATTAGCTAACACAGGGTGCCATTGGAACACAGGAGTGATGGTTTATGATAATGGGCCTCTGTACGCCTATGTACAGTGAGGGAAAAAAGTATTTGATCCCCTGCTGATTTTGTACGTTTGCCCACAGTCAAAGAAATGATCAGTCTATAATTTTAATGGTAGGTTTATTTGAACAGTAAGAGACAGAATAACAACAAAAAAATCCAGAAAACACGTCAAAATTGTTATAAATTGATTTGCATTTTAATGAGGAAATAAGTATTTGACCCCTCTGCAAAACATGACTTAGTACTTGGTGGCAAAACCCTTGTTGGCAATCAGAGGTCAGACGTTTCTTGTAGTTGGCCACCAGGTTTGCACACATCTCAGGAAGGATTTTGTCCCACTCCTCTTTGCAGATCTTCTCCAAGTCATTAAGGTTTCGAGGCTGACGTTTGGCAACTCGAACCTTCAGCTCCCTCCACAGATTTTCTATGGGATTAAGGTCTGGAGACTGGCTAGGCCACTCAAGGACCTTAACGTGCTTCTTCTTGAGCCACTCCTCTGTTGCCTTGGCCGTGTGTTTTGGGTCATTGTCATGCTGGAATATCCATCCACGACCCATTTTCAATGCCCTGGCTGAGGGAAGGAGGTTCTCACCCAAGATTTGACTGTACATGGCCCCGTCCATCGTCCCGTTGATGCGGTGAAGTTGTCCTGTCCCTTTAGCAGAAAAACACCCCCAAAGCATAATGTTTCCACCTCCATGTTTGACGGTGGCGATAATGTTCTTGGGGTCATAACCTCTCTGGCGCATGTGGGACGAACTCGTCCCACCTACGTAACAGCCACTGAAATCCAGTGGCGCGATTTTTGAATCGTTAGAAATACTATTACTTCAATTTCTCAAACATATGACTATTTTACAGCTATTTAAAGACAAGAATCTCGTTAATCTAACCCCACTGTCCGATTTCAAAAAGGCTTTACAACGAAAGCAAAACATTAGATTATGTCAGCAGAGTGCCCAGCCAGAAATAATCAGACACCCATTTTTCAAGCTAGCATATCATGTCACATAAACCCAAACCACAGCTAAATGCAGCACTAACCTTTTATGATCTTCATCAGATGACACACCTAGGACATTGTGTTATACAATACATGCATGTCTGTTCAATCAAGTTCATATTTATATCAAAAAACAGCTTTTTACATTAGCATGTGACGTTCAGAAAAAGCATAACCCCCGCAAACGTCCGGGGAATTTACTAACAGTTTGCTAAATTACTCACGATAAACGTTCACAAAAAGCATAACAATTATTTTAAGAATTATAGATACATTACTCCTCTATGCACTCGATATGTCCGATTTTAAAATAGCTTTTCGGATGAAGCACATTTTGCAATAATCTAAGTACATAGCTAGCCCTGTGATGCCGGGCTATTTAGACACACACCCAGGTCAGCCTCCACCAAAATCACATTTCCTATAAGAAAACTGTTCTTAGCTTGCTTGTTCTTCGTCAGAATACACTGCCAGGACTTCTACTTCAATAACAAATGTTGGTTTGGTCCCAAATAATCCATCGTTATATCCAAACAGCGACGTTTTGTTTGTGAGTTCTAGACACTATCAGAATGCTACATCACGGTCTCGAGCATGGCGCATTGGCGTGACAAAAAATGTCTAAATATTCCATTACCGTACTTCGAAGCATGTCAACCGCTGTTTAAAACCAATTTTTATGCCATTTATCTCGTAGAAAAGTGATAATATTCTGACCGGAATATGCATTGAGCCTAAACAGCCGAATAAAATTTCTCCTCAGGAGCGAATCGTGCACGCGCCTCATTCAAAGGTCCTCTGAGCCGCCACTTGCCAAAGCCGATAATGTGTTTCAGCCTGAGGCTGCCTCATTAACCTTCAGTTATTTCCCGGGTTCTGAGAGCCTATCGGAGCCCTGGGAATTGTCACGTTACAGCTAAGATCCTTACTTTTCAATAAACAGATGCAAGACGCACGACTCCTTGTCAGACAGGGTACTTCCTGCTTGAAACCTTGTCAGGTTTTTGCCTGCCATAGGAGTTCTGTTATACTCACAGACACCATTCAAACAGTTTTAGAAAATTCAGAGTGTTTTCTATCCAAACCTGAACAATAATATGCATATTCTAGCTTCTGAGTTGGTGTAGGAGGCAGTTTAAAATGGGCACATATTTTTTCCAAAATTCTCAATACTGCCCCCTATCCCAAACAGGATAAACAGCATTTCTCCTCCTCCAAGCTCGGCGAGTTGAGTTGATGCCAAAGAGCTCCATTTTGGTCTCATCTTACCACAACACATTCACCTAGTTGTCCTCTGAATCATTCAGATCTTCATTGGCAAACTTCAGATGGGCATGTATATGTGCTTTCTTGAGCAGGGGGACCTTGCGGGCGCTGCAGGATTTCAGTCCTTCATGGCATAGTGTGTTACCAATTGTTTTCTTGGTGACTATGGTCCCAGCTGCCTTGAGATCATTGACAAGATCCTCCCGTGTAGTTCTGGGCTGATTCCTCACCGTTCTCATGATCATTGCAACTCCACATGGTGAGATCTTGCATGGAGCCCCAGGCCGAGGGATATTGACAGTTCTTTTGTGTTTCTTCCATTTGCGAATAATCGCACCAACTGTTGTCACCTTCTCACCAAGCTGCTTGGCGATGGTCTTGTAGCCCATTCCAGCCTTGTGTAGGTCTACAATCTTGTCCCTGACATCCTTGGAGAGCTCTTTGGGCTTGACCATGCTGGAGAGTTTGGAATCTGATTGATTGATTGCTTCTGTGGACAGGTGTCTTTTATACAGGTAACAAACTGAGATTAGGAGCACTCCCTTTAAGAGTGTGCTCCTAATCTCAGCTCGTTACCTGTATAAAAGACACCTGGGAACCAAAAATCTTTCTGATTGAGAGGGGGTCAAATGCTTATTTCCCTCATTAAAATGCAAATCAATTTATAAAATTTTTGACATTCGTTTTTTTGAATTTTTTGTTGTTGTTATTCTGTCGCTCACTGTTCAAATAAACCTCCCATTAAAATGATAGACTGATCATTACTTTGTCAGTGGGCAAACGTACAAAATCAGCAGGGGATCACATACTTTTTTCACTCACTGTAGATATTCCATAAAAAAAGCAGTTTCCAGCAACAATAGCCCTTTACAACCTTAACAATGTCTACACTGTATTTATGATCAATTCGATGTCATTTTAATGGACACATTTTTATTTTCTTTCAAAAACAAGGACTTCTCTAAGTGACCCCAAACTTTTGAAAGGTAGTATTAATTTACTTAACAAAAAGCTCATCTCAATAGATGGTTGAGGTATTTCATAACATAGCACAAGTGGGGGGTGGGCATTTCCTCTTTTATTCTCTATTGTTCTTCAAGCATTGGTGGAGTCCTACGACATCACGGATTCCCATCAGACTAGCTCCTTGAATGCCTTATTCCTTGAAGTTTGCAGTTGTCTAAAAAAAACGCTATCTTACTGAAGAATATTTATTTTATTTAGTGTCTGTACTTTACTGTATTTATACTTGGGATATCACTTCAACAGCAAAAGTAATACAAAAAAATGCTGGAGGATGTCTCTAATGGTAATACTTTTAAACTTGTTACATTTATGCAGGGATTTCATACATCATGAACCTACACTGGATATATACACACTGTGCAAAGAAGTCAGGTCAATGTCTAATTTTGAAATTATATGAATTCAATGTGAAATCCAAAAAAATGTGAACAATGTCATTGAATTTCTGTTGAATGTCCATATTGATTCAATGTCATCACATTAAATGTTTTTGTTGAAATGATGAGAAAACAAATGATTGAACCATGTTGTGCTCAGTGGGAAGCAATGCTAATGGACTCCACAACATGCTCACGTCTACTATATACTCTGCTGTATACTCAAACGCACACAGTTTCGTTTTTACCGCTTGTGCTGCTGCCAAGAGTATGGACCAGATACGTCCTGGCAACTCCCAACCCCCAATTTATTGATTCATCTGCAGGGCATTGCTACTTCCATCAGCACACAGTCCACTATCAAAAAACTCTCACTTCAGAAGGCCACACACACACACACACACACACACACGCCAGCCTCCCACACACCAGCTAAAGGGCATTGCATAAATGTCACTTAAACCTCTCACAAAGGCCTAGAACTGCTTTAAACACCTCATTGTATTAGGCAAACCATAATGCGCCACTCGGCCTCCCGTTCTAAGGCACTGCATTGCAGTGCTAGATGGGTCACTACAGACCCTGGTTCATTCCCAGGCTGTGTCACAACCAGCCGTGATCAGGAGTCCCATAGGGAGGCTCACAATTGGCCCAGCATCGTCTGGGTTAGGGGAGGGTTTGGTCGGGGGGTAGGCCGTCATTGTAAATAAGAATTTGATCTTAACTGACTTGCCTAGTTAAATAAATAAATAAAAATAATGAGTTCCTTATAGCAGCTAGTGCTATATGTTGCAAAAACTGACACAATTAGAGGATTAAATATACTTTTTGGTATATATTCAAAAGACAATAGCGAACCAATCCCACTGCAGGAGTGTCAAGTCTTTCCCAAGTGTGTCAACTGCTAAGGTGAAGATTCATAGTAAGGCCCAATTTCCTAGTGGTACATATAATGTAATAATAGGGTCTCAGCAGTTCATTAGCTCACAGGAAACGTCCAAGTCTTCTCACCTTCATACCAAATGGAGCATATGAGGAAACCATGGCGAGCTGATCGTTCCTCGGCAATGGAGTCTCCGCTTGATAATCTCACCTTTAGGGTGATGTGTGAACTATGAAGGGTATACCCAATGGCACCCTATTCCATATATAGTGCACTCACTATCCCTTCAATCGAAGAACCATATACAGTGAGCTCCAAAAGTATTGGGACAGTGACAAATTGATTGTTGGTTTGGCTCTGTGCTACAGCACTTTGGATTTGAAATGATAATGGAGGTTAAAGTGCAGACTGTCATTAATTTGAGGGTATTTTCATACATATCGGGTGAAACGTATAGAAATTACATCCCTTTTTGTACATCGTCGCCCCAAAAGTTTTGGGACAAATTCACTTATGTGTATTAAAGTAGTCAAAAGTTTAGTATTTGGTCCGATATTCCTATCACGCAATGATTACCTCAAGCTTGTGACTCTACAAACCTGTTGGATACATTTGCTGTTTGTTTTGGTTGTGTTGCAGATTATTTTGTGCCCAAAAGAAATGAATGGTAAATAATGTATTGTGTCATTTTGGAGGCATTTGTATTGTAAATACGAATACAATATGCTACCATGATTACGGATTATCCTGAATGAATCGTGAATAATGATGAGTGAGAAAGTTAGAGGCATAAATACCATATCATGGGGCAACAGGTAGCCTAGTGGTTAGAGCGTTGGGCCAGTGACCGAAAGGTCGCTGGATTGAATCCCCAAACTGACAAGGTCGTTCTGCCCATGAACAAGGCAGTTAACCCAATGTTCCCCGGTAGGCCGTCATTGTAAATAAGAATTTCTTCTTAACGTACTTGCCTAGTTAAATAAAGGTTACATAAAAAACTTTTTTTTTTAAATGTCAACCTCCCCAGCCATCACGATTTAACAGATGTGACAAGGCATTTAGCTCATAGATGATTTGTTGCATACTGGAAATAAATATTCTACCGGTGTAGCTCCAATATGTCCCGTCCAGATGATGCTTGATATCTGCAAATGTTCTATTGCTTCGGGGTTTAATTCTGAAACAAATCTCAGTAATGAATGTGAGATACAGTTTTTCAGTACCTCATTATTATGCATGGCATGGCTATTCTTCTACAGACAGATGTACAAACAATGCAGCCATGTATACCTATTCCAAGACTGATGTGTTTTCTCACTGGAACATGTTTCCAAAATGTCATCTTACCTTTTCTAATCTGCCTCTGTAATTTCACCTCTCTCTCTCTTCCCTCCTTTCTATCATGTAAATTGCGTCTTTCTTCTAAGGCAACATCTGACGCATACCCACAGATTCAAAGCCTAACTCAAAGGTGGTTTATCAGTGAGGAGAGCTTTCCAATGGCCATCAAACTCAACCAAACCCAATCTAACCTGCCAACACCCCAGACAAATAGATCAATGGTCACACTGATAGAGCAAGCCTCTGGAACATCCGTAACATCAAGAGGCATTAAAAGTGAAGGAGTCACCCTGTATGTCACTGTGCAACAGGCATCCCAAGTTTGTGCAATTGATTTCCAGGTATCTGTAGATCAGCTGCCTTAAAAGATGACCTGTCAGTGGCACTCAAGTGAGCACACCCAGCGAGGCATCACACGGGACGACTCATGCGTGTGCTGGTAGATAGCCCCCAGTCTATGCCTATGTCTGTGGGAAGCTCTGTTTTGTTAATAGCGCTATTGAAACAAACCAGTTTTATGGGAAAAGTTAAATGAAAATCCCTTTTTCAGTTCAGCTTGAAAGTATGTTTAAATTATTTGGGTTTCTTTCCTAATTTACAATAGTTTAAGCATTGTTTGGCTAAGAACATGAATCCAAACCTGCTGTGTGAGATATTTTCTATAATTGGGTTTGACTGAGTAGGGTCTACATTTAGTTTGTTAGTTTTCAAAAGCTGACTCATCTTTTCTTTTCCACAAAGGTATCATCATATGAGAAAAATATTTTATTTGTTTCTGAAAGTAACTGAATTCTCAAATATGCACTCTGTATCCTATATTTCCATTCAGCATTGTCCAGTGGCGGTGCCAGGATTCTTTCACTGTGGTAACTTTAGCCCAAGAATGTACTCTAAAGGCAAGGTTTCCCAAACTCGGTCCTTGGAACCCCAAGGGGTGCACGTTTTGGTTTTTGCCCTAGCACTACACAGCTGATTCAAATAATCAACTAACCATCCAGCTTTAATCATTTGAATTCGCTTAGGTCATTTTAAAGTTTAGGTAATTGTCCTGCTAAAAGATTCATTTGCGTCCCAGTGTCTGATGGAAAGTGGACTGAACCAGAATTTTTCAAGCTGTTTAAAGGCACAGTCAACTTAGTGTATGTAAACTTCTGACCCACTGGAATTGTGATACAATGAATTATAAGTGAAATAATCTGTCTGTTTACAATTGTTGGAAAAATGACTTGTGTCATGGACAAAGTAGATGTCCTAACCGACTTGCCAAAACTATAGTTTGTTAACAAGAAATTTGTGGAGTGGTTGAAAAACGAGTTTTAATGACTCCAACCTAAGTTTATGTAACCTTCGACTTCAACTGTATATAAAGCATCCCGTGTAATCATCTGCCAGAGAGTACCTCCAATCAACCCAAGCCCCAAGTAATACATTTGGGCCAGATAACTCCCACCGGAAAAGGCCCGACCTCAATCCCTGCATCCTAGCCATAAGTAATACTGCCGAAGGCGGCCCAGACTCGGGCCACATGACGTCGGATGAGTCTGACTCTCAGCCGAGTGCCCTGACTCTCAGCCAGAATCGGCCCAGATCTACTGTGCTAGCTGGGAAAGGATCATATCTAACCATCCCAGTGGCTTTCCATAGCCCCACCTGCACTCTTTCCAATGTACTGACAGCACGGCGGAGACACAGATTTTGCGCCAACATGTCATTTTTACTTTTTAGCTATTTTTATACAGGGACATAAAACTAAAACTGAGGGGGCACAGCCCCCTTTTTGTCCTTCGTGGAGCCGGTCCTGGCTAGGCCTATTCTAGAGGGGGCTTCAGCACCATCTTGCCACCCCCTAGCGCCACCACTGATTGCGGCCCTAAAATAGGTCAATTTCAGTTTATAGTTGTTTACAGTTTAGAGTTGTTTATAGTTGTTTCAGCTTACAGTCTGTATAGTTGTGGGATGCATACCACCCTGATGACTTGCCTCTGAAGCTAAGCTGGGTTATCATGGTCGGTCCCTGGATGGGAGACCAGATACTGCTTGAAGTGGTGTTGGAGGGCCAGTGGAAGGCACTCTTTAAACTGGTCTAAGGAGATCCCAATGATCCCCAGGGCAATGCTTGGGGACATCGCCCTGTGCCATCTTCTGGATGGGATGGTAAATTGGTGTCCAGACTCTCTGTGGTCACTAAAGATCCCATGGCACTTATTGTAAGAGCAGGGGTGTTAACCCTGCTGTCCTGACTAAATTCCCAATATGGGAATTAAATTCCCAATACAGTGCACAGGGCATCTGGAGCAATGTTCCTCCCTGACAGAGTTAAAGTCAGCTTCATGTTAAAACCTGTTAAGGTGTAGGGGGCAGTATTTTCACGACCGGATGAAAAACGTACCCAAATTAAACTGGTTACTACTCTGGCCCAGAAACTACAATATGCATATTATTAGTAAATCTGGATAGAAAACTCTCTGACGTTTCTAAAACTGTTTGAATGGTGTCTGTGAGTATAACAGAACTCAAATGGCAGGCAAACACCTGAGAAAAATTCAACCAGGAAGTGGGAGATCTGAGAATTGTAGTTCTTCTTTCTAATCCCTATCGAAACTACTGTGTCTGTGGGGTCACGTTGCACTTCCTAAGGCTTCAATTGGGTGTCAAAAGCCAATTGTTATGTATTTTGTCAACGTTTATGATGAGTATTTTTGTAAATTGATGTGCACATTCACCGGAGTTTTGGTGGGAATACATTTTCTGAACATCACGCATCAATGTAAAATGCTATTTTTGGATATAAATATGAACTTTATTGAACAAAACATACATGTATAGGGCTTGCAACAATTTCGGCAAAGTTTTAGGAAGAGAGGGTCCAGATTGTCTAGCCCTGCTGATTTGTAGGGGTCCAGATTTTGCAGATCTTTCAGAACATCAGCTATCTGGATTTGGGTGAAAGAGAAATGGGGGAGGCTTGGGCAAGTTGCAGTGAGGGGTGCAGGGCTGTTGACCGGCGTACGGGTAGCCAGGTGGAAAGCACGGCCAGCCATAGAAAAATGCTTATTGAAATTATCAATTATCGCAGATTTATCGGTGGTGACAGTGTTTCCTATCCTCAGTGCAGTGGGCAGCTGGGAGGAGGTGCTGTTATGGACTTTACAGTATCCAATAACTTTTTGGAGTTTGTGCTACAGGATGCAAATTTCTGTTTGAAAAAGCTAGCCTTTGCTTTCCTAACTGCCTGTGCATGTTGGTTCCCGACTTCCCTGAAAAGTTGCATATCGCGGGGGCTATTCTATGCTAATGCAGTACGCCACAGGATATTTTTGTGCTGGTCAAGGGCAGTCAGGTCTGGAGTGAACCAAGGGCTATATCTGTTCCTGGTTCTACATTTTTTGAATGGGGCATGCTAATTTAAAATGGTAAGGAAAGCACTTTTAAAGAATAACCAGGCATCCTCTACTGACCGAATGAGGTCAACATCCTTCCAGGATACCCGGGCCAGGTCGATTAGAAAGGCCTGCTCGCTGAAGTGTTTTAGAGAGCGTTTGACAGTGACGAGGGGTGGTCGCTTGACCGCAGACCCATTACTGACGCAGGCAATGAGGCAGTGATCGCTGAGATCCTGGTTGAAGACAGCAGAGGTGTATTTGGATGGCAGGTTGGTTAGGATGATATCTACGAGGGTGCCCGTGTTTACGGATTTGGGGTTGTACCTGGTGGGTTCATTGATAATGTTGTTCATGTTTAATGTTGTTTTCACAGAATGTGCAGTCAATTAACACGTTTCTAAAATGCTTACATTTTTTTACAGCAGCTCAAAAGCTTTATTGAAACAGCTGATAAGCATTTTTTAATGAACAGCTCATTGAAACATTGAGAAATAGCTGATTCATTGTAAGTTGTGTAAAATAGACCAACCAAAGCTGATTCCAATCTCAGTCGAAGACATAGCCAGGTGTTTGAGTTTTTTCAATTACAAGGACATACACCGTGAAAAGGGGACTCTTTGGATTGATTTTGTTCAATGTGAATACAGAACAACACAGAGAAGCAGAGAGAGAAAAAATAATATCTGGACAAGGGAGAGGAATAGTTGGACCAAGGAGAGGAGTAGTTGGACCAGGCAGATGAGTAGTTGGACCAGGCAGAGGTGTAGTTGTACAAGGGTGAAGGAGATGTAGGGGGAGAGGAGTAAGAATGCGTGGTGGTGTTCAAAGAAGAGTAAGAGCTGTTGTCACTGATGAAATTAGAGCCACCATCATAGACCATGTGATATACCAAGGTCTATCATTGAGAGAGGCTGGTGAAAGAGTCCAGCCTAATCTCAGACGGTCAACAGTGGCTTCCATTATCCAGAATTTAACACTTCTATCATTACTGTTGCTATGTCCCACAGTAACTGTAGGCCACCAGTTCCAATGCAAATACATTTGTTGTATTTTAGTTTCTATAAAGTACGCAACATCTTCCACCCTCTGGGGGAAGAGGAAAGCTCCTCAGTGAAGACCAAGAGCATGTCGTTTTAGGATTGGTCATTGCTGACAATGCAATAAAACTGAGAGAAATTCAGACCATAATTGTAGAGGACAACCTGGTATTTCACAATGTGGAAAGCATCAGCCTGACTACCATTGCTCAGACTCTGACCAAACACAGAGCTTGAATGAAACAGTTGTACACAGTTCCTTTTGAAAGGAACAGTGAGTGGGTCAAGGAACTCAGGCACCAATACGTCCAGGTATGGTCTCTATTCAATATGTCTTGTTCTATAGTGAGTTTTACACTATGCTACATGGGTTACAGTACATACAGTAGGTCATACTGAAAAGCATTTACACATCCCGTGTATGATTTCTTTCAGAGAGTCATGGACCACAAATGAAATCATTTATGTAGATGAGGCATGGTTTAACCTGGCAAAAACACGTAGGGGGAGAAGAAAAGTAATCGGGAAAAGGGCCACCGTTGATGTGCCGGGTCAGAGAGGAGCAAATATCACAATGTGTGCTGCAATCTCGAGTGCTGGTTTGGTCCACAGAAATGCCAGATTGGTCCCTACAACACTGAGCGCCTTCTTTTGTTTTTAGATGACTTCCACCAACAACTGGTGCCAGAAGCAGAAAGGGAACAAATGGGAGGAAACATGAGTACATTTGTGGTTGCATGGGACAATGGATTATTCCACCATTCACATGCAATCACAAACTGGTTTGCAGACCATCCAAGAATGGTTGGGTGTGCCCCATTGAGAAATGTCTTTCTGCCTGGAGGTGGAAAATGTATGATCATCGGCCACATGACCCAATGTCCCTTCTGGATACAATGGATGCAGGCTGCAAAGGCATCTCAGCTGAAGACTGCCAGGGGTGGATAAGGCATGCTAAGCATTTCTATCCAAGGTGCATAGCGGGAGACAATATAAGATTTTATGTGGACGAGAACATGTGGCCAAATGCTGAAGATTGTACAGATTAGAACAGGACTGTGCATTTCAGTTTTTTTCCTTCTGTGCCCTTTTCTCACTCTAATTGTGTTTTATTTTTACACATTTGGGACATAAGACTATGTTTGTCAGATTTTTTGTAGATCACTGGCAGCAAGCTTTTACTGCAGCAATTCTGTCACTTACTATTTTTTTCTACTGTATATTCTATAAAGTAAAGATGACTCATTCAGTTTTAGATAGTATGTTGCCAAAATGCACACATTCGAGAATGGTTTAGTGGGCAGAGTGGTTTACAGTAAAAGGAAACTTAATTATAAAAAACTATGGATTTCGAATTGTCTATTGTATGCAGGTATAACTGAAACATGAAAGTAAAGCAGTTTTTGTAATGCTATCAATTATTAGTATTTTGAAAGTTGTTTTGCTATGATTGAGTATATGTTTCTCTTGGATAGAAAACATGTGCTAGTGTTTTGACAGAATGATTAGATATTGAGTCAGGTTTGCCGTGTTTTGATAGAGTTAGTGTATGTAGAGTTGGTATTTAATTAACAAAATGTGGTTTTGAGGAGAAAATTAACTATTTTGCTAATTGTGTGATTTAGGTTTGTTGCTTTGTTAAGAGTTTAGAAAAAGTATCTTAAGTATAGGTAAATGCTTGTTAGCAATTGTAAAAAAAATTGTAATAACGTCCAGTTACAGCTTCTTTTGACAAATAGAAATGAAAAATATGATAATAATATAACCAGCGAGTTGTGCAGGTGAAATTATTTACTGTATTCCGAAACAAAAGCACCAGTGCATGAACAATTGTAAAGGATTAATTGCATCAATAAATATTAATGGAAAATATATTGCATCGAACACTGTATTGTGCCCTTATACCAGTGCCTTTACACACTCTTACGATGCCAATCCCATTAGCGGGATTGAGTTTGACAATAGCCAGTGAAAAATCTGAGCACTTTTTTCAAAACCACAAATCTAATAATTTCTATTTCTCAAACATAGGACTATTTTACACCATTTTCTAGATACACTTCTCCTGAATCGAACCACGTTGTCTGATTTCAAAAAGGCTTTACAGCAAAAACAAAACATTAGATTATGTTAGGAGAGTACGTCGACACAAATAACCACACAGCCATTTTCCAAGCAACTAGCATGCATCACAATTACCCAAAACACAGCTAAATGCAGCACTAACCTTTGACGATCTTCATCAGATGACACTCCTAGGACATCATGTTACACAATACATGCATTTTTTTGTTCGATAAAGTTCATATTTATATATGAAAACAGCATTTTATATTGGCGCGTGACGTTCAGAAAATATTTTCCCTCAAATACTTCCGCTGAATCAGCGCCACAATTTACAAAAATACTTGTCATAAACGTTGATAAAATATTAAACTGTAATTCAAAGAATTATAGATGAACATCTCCTTTATGCTAACGCTGTGAAAGATTTCAAAAAAGCTTCACGAGGAAAGCACTCTTTGCAATAATCTGAGTACTGAGCTCAGAAAAATGCACTAGGCTATACAGATAGCCGCCATCTTGGAGTCATCTAAAATCATAAATTGCATTAGAAATATTCCCTTATCTTTGATGATCTTCATCAGAAGGCACTTCCAGGAATCCCAGGTCCACAACAAATGTTGTTTTGTTCGATAAAGTTCATAATTTATGTCCAAATATCTCCTTGTTGTTCGCACATTCATTTCAGCTACTCCAAATGTAGAAAGCGTGCGGACAATGTCATGACAAAAAGTAAAAAAAAGTTTTATTTACGTTCGTTCAAACATGTCAAACGTTGTAAAACATCAATCTTTAGGGCCTTTAGAACGTGAAGATTCAGTAATATTTCAACCAGACTGTTCCTGTGTCTTTAAAAACGTTTTGGAACAGTGGATCCACCCTCGTGAATGCGCACCAATGAAGTGATGTCATTCCCTGGCTCACCAACTTCCCCACCTTCTCATTCGGTCTCTGTTCATCGTAGACGCCTCAAACAACTTTGTAAAGACTGTTGACATCTAGTGGAAGCCTTAGGAAGTGCACAATTACTACTACGTCACTGTATTCAATAGGAAACGACTTGAAAAGAGCCCATGCATCCAGATTTCCACTTCCTGGTAGGATTTCTCTCAGGTTTTTGCTTGCCATATGAGTTCTGTCATACTCACAGACATCATTCAAACAGTTTTAGAAACTGCAGAGTGTTTTCTATCCAAATATCCTAATAATATGCATATCCTAGCTTCTGAGTTTGAGTAGGAGGCAGTTTAATATGGGCACATATTTTTTCCGAAATTGTCAATACTGCCCCCTATCCTTAAAGAGCTGTACGAATTAATCACATCTTCTCTTTATGCTCAGGTCTACAGTCAGCACACAGCTTTGGGGCTTTGTGTGAGCAAGCCCCAGAAACAAATCAGTTGCACTGTTTTGTGTGCACCTGCTGACTTGACCTTGTGTCTTCTTATTCTCGAGTGGGAATATTATTGAAGCTTTGGTTGAAAAAGCCCCTAAAGATTTATGTTATACAACGTTTGACATGTTTGAACGAACTTAAATATATATTTTTTGCTCATTCCTGACGACAAGTCAGACGCACACGGTACATTTTCACTAGCCTTCGGAGCGCGCTAACACTATTGGGACATAAATTATAAACTTTTTTGAACAAAACTACATTTGTTATGGACCTGGGATTCCTAGAAGTGCCTTCTGATAAAGATAATCAAAGGTAAGGTATTATTTACAATAGTATTTTTGATGGTTGATCGTTTTAAACGGCTTCCTACTCAAACTCAGAAGCTAGGATATGCATATAATTAACCTGTTGGGGCTAGGGGCAGTATTTACACGGCCGGATAAAAAACGTACCCGATTTAATCTGGTTACTACTCCTACCCAGTAACTAGAATATGCATATAATTATTGGCTTTGGATAGAAAACACCCTAAAGTTTCTAAAACTGTTTGAATGGTGTCTGTGAGTATAACAGAACTCATATGGCAGGCAAAAACCTGAGAAGATTCCAAACAGGAAGTACCCTCTCTGACCATTCCTTGAGCTTCTTGCCTCTGTTTATTGAAGACTGAGGATCTTTGCTGTAACGTGACACTTCCTACGGCTCCCATAGGCTCTCAGAAGGCGGGAAAAAGCTGAATGATGTGATTCCTGCCCCAGGCTGAAACACATTAGCGCGTTTGGATAGTGGCCGATCAGAGGGCCATCAGACTAAGGCTTGTGCACGAGGGGATCCCATGCTTTTACTTTCTCTCTCATTGAATGTAAACAGGCTTTGCCGGTCGGAATATTATCGCTTTTTTTACGAGAAAAATGGCATAAAAATGTATTTTAACCTGTTAGGGCTAGGGGGCAGTATTTACACGGCCGGATAAAAAACGTACCCGATTTAATCTGGTTACTACTCCTGCCCAGTAACTAGAATATGCATATAATTATTGGCTTTGGATAGAAAACACCCTAAAGTTTCTAAAACTGTTTGAATGGTGTCTGTGAGTATAACATAACTCATATGGCAGGCAAAAACCTGAGAAGGTTTCATGCAGGAAGTGGCCTGTCTGACAAGGAGTCGTTCTTCTTGTCTCTGTTTATTGAAGAGTGGGGATCTTAGCTGTAACGTGACACTTCCTACGGCTTCCATAGGCTCTCAGAGCCCGGGAAAAAGTTGAACGATGACGAGGCAGCCTCAGGCTGAAACACATAATCGCCTTTGCCAAGTGGCCGATAAGAGAACAAAGGAATTAGGCGCGTGCCCGATTCGACCCCGTGCTGTATTTTCTTTCGGCTGTTTACCTAATTGCAGATTCCCGGTCGGAATATTATCGCTTTTTTACGAGAAAAATGTCATAAAAATTGATTTTAAACAGCGGTTGACATGCTTCGAAGTACGGTAATGAAATATTTAGAAGTCTTTTGTCACGAAATGCGCCGTGCGCGTGACCGTTATTTACCATTGGGATAGTTTCTTGAACGCACGAACAAAACGCCGCTGATGGAACATAACTATGGATTATTTTGGACCAAACCTACATTTGTTATTGAAGTAGAAGTCTTGGGAGTGCATTCTGACGAAGAACAGGAAAGGTAATCAAACTTTTCTAATAGTAAATCTGACTTTGGTGAAGGCTAAACTTGGTGGGTGTCTAAATAGCTAGCCCTGTGATGCCGAGCTATCTACTTAGAATATTGCAAAATGTGCTTTCACCGAAAAGCTATTTTAAAATCGGACATATCGAGTGCATAGAGGAGTTCTGTATCTATAATTCTTAAAATAATTGTTATGCTTTTTGTGAACGTTTATCGTGAGTAATTTAGTAAATTGTTAGTAAATTCATCGGAAGTATGCGGGGGGTATGCTAGTTCGGAACGTCACATGCTAATGTAAAAAGCTGGTTTTTGATATAAATATGAACTTGATTGAACAAAACATGCATGTATTGTATAACATAATGTCCTAGGTGTGTCATCTGATGAAGATCATCAAAGGTTAGTGCTGCATTTAGCTGTCTTCTGGGTTTTTGTGACATTATATGCTAGCTTAAAAAATGGGTGTCTGATTATTTCTGGCTGGGTACTCTGCTGACATAATATAATGTTTTGCTTTCGTTGTAAAGCCTTTTTGAAATCGGACAGTGTGGTTAGATTAACGAGAGTCTTGTCTTTAAAATGCTGTAAAATAGTCATACGTTTGAGAAATTGAAGTAATAGCATTTCTAAGGTATTTGAAAATCGCGCCACAGGATTCCACTGGCTGTTACGTAGCTGGGACGATTTCGTCCCACCGACCCTAGAGAGGTTAAAGGGAGTGCTCCTAATCTCAGTTTGTTACCTGTATAAAAGACACCTGTCCACAGAAGCAATCAATCAGATTCCAAACTCTCCACCATGGCCAAGACCAAAGAGCTCTCCAAGGATGTCAAGGACAAGATTGTGGAACTATACAAGGCTGGAATGGGCTACAAGACCATCGCCAAGCAGCTTGGTGAGAAGGTGACAACAGTTGGTGTGATTATTAGCAAATGGAAGAAACACAAGAACTGTCAATCTCCCTCGGCCTGGGGCTTCATGCAAGATCTCACTTCGTGGAGTTGCAATGATCACGATAACGGTGAGGAATCAGCCCAGAACTACACGGGAGGATCTTGTCAATGATCTCAAGGCAGCTGGGACCATAGTCACCAAGAAAACAATTGGTAACACACTACACCGTGAAGGACTGAAATCCTGCAGTGCCCGCAAGGTCCCCCTGCTCAAGAAAGCACATATACATGCCCGTCTGAAGTTTGCCAATGAAGATCTGAATGATTCAGAGGACAACTGGGTGAAGGTGTTGTGGTCAGATGAGACCAAAATGGAGCTCTTTGGCATCAACTCAACTCGCCGTGTTTGGAGGAGGAGGAATGCTGCTTATGACCCCAAAAACACCATCCCCACCATCAAACATGGAGGTGCAAACATTATGCTTTGTTGGTGTTTTTCTGCTGAAGGGACAGGACAACTTCACCGCATCAAAGGGACGATGGACGGGGCCATGTACCGTCACATCTTGGGTGAGAACCTCCTTCCCTCAGCCAGGGCATTGAAAACGGCCAAGGCAACAAAGGAGGGGCTCAAGAAGAAGCACATTAAGGTCCTGGAGTGGCCTAGCCAGTCTCCAGACCTTAATCCCATAGAAAATCTGTGGAGGGAGCTGAAGGTTGTCGTGGAAAATTGCAAGATTGAGTTATAATGGTTGTTTTATTCGACAGAATAACTATTGTGTGTGTGTGTTCTACTGTGGATGGGCCTCTATGAGATAGCACTGACAGAGGAGATTTACGATGTCTTTTGGTGATAAAACCTAAAGAGCATTCCAGAATAACATGAGGTAATATTTTTGTGCTATGAAGTACCAGGAACGAGATTAGAACCTCGTCTTAGGGACCAAACTGAACGATAATTTATAGCGAATGCTATCTGGCTATGGGATACTCCTCTCTCAAGTCAAAATATTTCTTTGTGAACTGTTCCTAAGATCTATTTTCATCATGTAGGTTGAGAGGGGTGTATCTTGGCTATAAAATATATTTTGTACTTTATTGTTGTCACTTTCAATGGCGCATCATTGAATGTCAAGTGTTATTGCAAAGCTCTTATCATTAAAGATGTAGTTTAAGTAAAACTCTGACTGGTGTGTGAAGTCTAACTCTCCTCATTTGGTAATGCAGAACTTAGCCACCACAAGGTTCGAGTTGCCAATTGTCAGCCTCGAAACCTTAATGACTTGGAGAAGATCTGCAAAGAGAAGTGGGACAAAATCCCTCCTGAGATGTGTGCAAACCTGGTGGCCAACTACAAGAAACGTCTGACCTCTGATTGCCAACAAGGGTTTTGCCACCAAGTACTAAGTCATGTTTTGCAGAGGGGTCAAATACTTATTTCCCTCATTAAAATGCAAATCATTTTATAACATGTGTTTTTCTGGATTTTTTTGTTGTTATTCTGTCTCTCACTGTTCAAATAAACCTACCATTAAAATTATAGACTGATCATTTCTTTGTCAGTGGGAAAACGTACAAAATCAGTAGGGGATCAAATACTTTTTTCCCTCACTGTATTAGTTCTGGCTTTGCCAGATGAACTAGACATGGTGTGTGAGTCATAGAAAGTAAACATGAATCCATGAAATGAGAATCTCTTTCTTAGCTAAACATAAAAGTAGCCGCCGTACAGACATTTTCCAAAGCACGCATATTACTGCATTCAATATTTATTCAGTTTCTCCAACATTTTCTCAATTTTGTCTGTAATTAAATTATTGCAGTAATTGTCACGAGCGGGATGAACAGTTTAAGGAGTGAGTCAAGCGCAGGAGACTGAGGTCCGTTGGAACAAACTTAATTTAATACTCCAATGGCAAGATCCATATATGGCTGAGAGCATAACAGTCAAAAATGACTAAACGAAGCTCCGCTCAAAAGAAACAGACGGGGCGCAGCCCGGCAACCCTAATGCCTATACAATAAACGTAACACCACACGTAACAAAGAACAATCCCGCACGAATCCTAGCTAAACACAGACAGACTAAATACCCCCCACTAATGACAAACACAAAACAGGTGCAATCACAAAACAGACATAACTAACAGACACTGAAACACAGATCGGTGGCAGCTAGTAGGCCGGCGACGACGACCGCCGAGCGCCGCTCGACCGAGGAGAGGCGCCACCTTCTGTGGATGTTGTGACAGTACCCCTCCCCTGACGCGCGGGTCCCGCAGCGCGCCGACACCGGCCTCGGGGACGACCCGGAGGGCGAGGCGCTGGGCGATCCGGGCGGAGGTTGTGGAAATTCCGCAACATGGCTGGATCCAGAATATCCCTCGCCGGGACCCAGCACCTCTCCTCCGGACCGTACCCCTCCCAGTCCACGAGGTACTGCAGGCAACCCCCCCCCGACGTCGGGAGTCCAAGATGGCCCGGACTGTGTACGCCGGGGCCCCTCCGATGTCCAGGGGGGGCGGGGGGACCTCCCGCACCTCAACGTCCTGCAGCGGACCAGCTACCACCGGCCTGAGGAGAGACACATGAAACGAGGGGTTAATACGGTAATATGTAGGAAGTTGTAACCTATAACACACCTCGTTTATTCTCCTCAGGACTTTGAATGGCCCCACAAATCGCGGACCCAGCTTCCGGCAGGGCAGGCGGAGGGGCAGGTTCCGGGTCGAGAGCCAGACTCTATCCCCTGGGTTAAACACCGGGGCCTCACTGCGGTGGCGGTCAGCGCTCTCCTTGTGTCGATCTCCAGCCTTCTTTATACACTCCTGGACCTCATTCCAGGTCTCCCTAGAGCGCTGGACCCATTCCTCCACCGCAGGAGCCTCTGTCTGGCTCTGTTGCCATGGCACCAGGACCGGCTGATACCCCAACACGACCTGGAAGGGTGACAGGTTAGTAGAGGAGTGGCGCTGAGAGTTCTGGGCCATCTCGGCCCAGGGTACGAACCGCGCCCACTCCCCTGGCCGGTCCTGGCAATATGACCGCAGAAACCTGCCCACATCCTGGTTAATGCGCTCTACCTGCCCATTACTTTCGGGGTGGAAACCCGAGGTCAGGCTGACCGAGACCCCCAGCCTCTCCATAAACGACTTCCACACCCTGGACGTGAACTGGGGACCCCGATCAGATACGATGTCCTCGGGCACCCCGTAGTGCCGGAAGACGTGGGTGAATAGGGCCTCCGCGGTCTGTAGGGCCGTGGGAAGACCGGGCAACGGAAGCAGACGGCAGGACTTCGAGAACCGATCCACAACAACCAGGATCGTGGTATTACCCTGAGATGGCGGGAGATCCGTAAGGAAATCCACCGAGAGGTGAGACCATGGTCGCTGTGGAACGGGGAGGGGCTGTAATTTCCCTCAAGGCAGGTGCCTAGGAGCCTTGCACTGAGCGCACACCGAACAGGAAGAGACATAGTGTCTGACATCCTCTACCAAGGTGGGCCACCAGTACTTTCCCCTCAGGCCTCGCACTGTCCGTTCCACCCCAGGGTGACCCGAGGAGGGTAGAGTGTGGGCCCATCGGATCAAGCGATCACGAACACCCAGCGGAACGAACTTCCGACCCGCGGGACATTGAGGTGGAGTGGGTTCGAACCGACCCGCCCGCTCGATGTCCGCATCCACCTCCCACACCACCGGTGCCACCACACAGGAAGCCGGGAGTATGGGAGTGGGATCGATGGTCCGCTCCTCGGTGTCGTAGAGACGTGACAGTGCGTCGGCCTTCCGGTTCCGAGAACCCGGAATGTACGAAAGGGTGAACTGAAACCTCATAAAGAACATGGCCCACCTGGCTTGACGAGGATTAAGTCTCCTCGCTGCCCGGATGTACTCCAGGTTACGGTGGTCGGTCCAGATGAGAAAAGGGTGACGTGCCCCCTCAAGCCAATGTCTCCACACTGTCAAAGCCTTGACCACAGCTAACAACTCCCTGTCCCCCACATCATAGTTGCGCTCCGCCGGGCTCAGCTTCTTAGAAAAGAATGCGCAGGGGCGGAGCTTCGGAGGGGCGCCCGAATGCTGCGAAAGCACAGCTCCCACCCCAGCCTCGGACGCGTCCACCTCCACTATGAATGGCAAAGAGGGATCCGGATGCGCCAGCACCGGAGCATTAGTAAACAGAACCTTCAGACGACGGAAGGCTCTGTCCGCCTCTGCCGACCACCGCAATTGCACCGGACCCCCCTTCATCAGTGAGGTAATGGGAGCTGCCACCTGGCCAAAGCCTCGGATAAACCTCCGGTAATAATTGGCGAACCCCAAGAACCGCTGCACCTCCTTTACCGTGGTAGGGGTCGGCCAATTACGCACAGCCATAACGCGGTCATCTTCCATCACCACCCCTGTGGTGGAAATGCGATATCCCAGAAAAGAAACGGCTTGTTGGAAGAACTCACATTTCTCAGCCTTGACGTATAGGTCATGCTCCAGCAGCCGCCCAAGCACTTTACGCACCAGAGCCACATGCGCGGCGCGAGTGGAGGAGTAGACCAGGATGTCATCGATGTACACCACCACCCCCTGCCCGAGCATGTCCCTGAGAACCTCGTCCACAAAGGATTGGAAGACGGAGGGAGCATTCTTTAACCCATACGGCATGACGAGGTACTCATAATGGCCAGATGTGGTACTAAATGCAGTCTTCCACTCGTCTCCATCTCGGATACGCACCAGGTTATACGCACTCCTGAGATCTAGTTTGGTGAAAAAACGCGCCCCATGAAATGACTCCACGGCCGTAGCAATGAGAGGTAGTGGGTAACTGAACCCCACTGTGATAGAATTTAGACCTCTATAATCAATGCACGGGTGCAGGCCTCCCCCTTCTTCTTCACAAAAAAGAAACTCGAGGAGACGGGTGATTTAGATGGCCGAATGTATCCCTGTCTCAAGGATTCAGTGACGTATGTCTCCATAGCCACTGTCTCCTCCTGCGACAGAGGATACACGTGACTTTTAGGAAGGGCCGCGCCAGCCTGGAGGTTTATCACACAATCCCCCTGTCGATGGGGTGGTAATTGAGTCGCCTTCGTTTTACTGAAGGCAATAGCCAAATCGGCATATTCAGAGGGGATGTGTACAGTGGAGACTTGGTCTGGACTCTCCACCGTGGTTGCACCGATGGAAACTCCTATACACCTACCTGAGCACTCCCTGGACCACCCCTTAAGAGCCCTCTGCCCCCATGAAATCTGAGGATTGTGAGAGGCTAGCCAGGGAAGTCCCAGCACCACCGGAAATGCCGGGGAATCAATAATAAACAGGCTGATATGTTCCTCATGACCCCCTTGCGTTACCATGACCAGTGGCACTGTTACCTCCCTCACTTGGCCAGACCCTAGTGGTCGACTATCTAAAGCGTGCACGGAGAAGGGTTGGTCCAGTTTAACCAGGGGAATCCCTAACTTATCAGCAACACTTCGGTCCATAAAACTCCCAGCTGCGCCTGAATCGACTAGTGCCTTATACTGGGAGTGAGGGGAAAACTCAGGGAAGAAAACAGAGACATACATGTGGTCGACAGGGGGCTCTGGGTGTGGCTGGTGCAGACTCACCTGGGAGGTCGATGGGGTGCTCCGCCTGCCATCTGAATTCCCGGGAGAACCTCTCCAGCACCGGTCCGCAGTGTGTCCTCTACGGCCACAGTGGGTGCAGGAGAGGCCCCCCCCTCCGGTCCTCCCCTCCCAGCAGCAGTCCCTCCAAGCTCCATGGGCGTTGGAGCAGGAGGGATGGGAGGTGGAATGAATAGGCCCCGATCGGAACGTCCCCGGGCAGCCAGCAGGTTGTCCAGCCTGATGGACAAATCAATCAACTGATCCAGCGTGGTGGTATGGTCCCGGCAAGCCAGCTCCCGGCGGACGTCCTCACGTAGACTACACCTGTAGTGGTCAATCAGGGCCCACTCATTCCACCCCGATCCGGCGGCTAGAGTCCGGAACTCCAGAGCAAAGTCCTGAGCACTCCTCGTCTCCTGCCTCAGATGAAATAATCGCTCGCCCACCGCCTTGCCCTCCGGGGGATGATCGAATACCGCCCGGAAGCGGCGAGCGAACTCCGGGTAGTTGTCCTTCGCTGAGTCTGGGCCCTCCCAGACGGCGTTGGCCCATTCCAGGGCTCTACCCGTGAGGCATGAGACGAGGACGCTCACCCTCTCTTCATCGGAGGGAGAGGGCCGGACGGTCGCCAGGTACAGGTCCAACTGGAGCAAAAACCCCTTGCACCCAGCGGCCGTCCCATCGAACTCCCTGGGAGCCATGATCCGTATCCCGCTTGTACTGGGTTCGGTTGGATTAGGTAGGGGCGCAGGGTGATGAATCGGTCCTGGTGGGGTTGATGGAGCGACTCGCTCCCAGCTCTCCAATTGGGTCAGCACCTGGTCCATGGCCGTGCCCAGTCGCTGGAGGAGGCGGGCATGTTGGGAGACTTGTTCCTCCATTGAAAATGTTTCTGTCCCTGCTGACTCCATAAGTGGTGCGGGATTCTGTCACGAGCGGGATGAACAGTTTAAGGAGTGAGTCAAGCGCAGGAGACTGAGGTCCGTTGGAACAAACTTAATTTAATACTCCAATGGCAAGATCCATATATGGCTGAGAGCATAACAGTCAAAAATGACTAAACGAAGCTCCGCTCAAAAGAAACAGACGGGGCGCAGCCCGGCAACCCTAATGCCTATACAATAAACGTAACACCACACGTAACAAAGAACAATCCCGCACGAATCCTAGCTAAACACAGACAGACTAAATACCCCCACTAATGACAAACACAAAACAGGTGCAATCACAAAACAGACATAACTAACAGACACTGAAACACAGATCGGTGGCAGCTAGTAGGCCGGCGACGACGACCGCCGAGCGCCGCTCGACCGAGGAGAGGCGCCACCTTCTGTGGATGTTGTGACAGTAATATAATGAAAATGAGTCACTTACAACAACTATTACATGTTTCTGTTTGTAAGTTATTCATGAATGTTAATAATTAATCAATGGTAATGTGAATGGTTGATAGATTATCTATGACAAATTTATTATTATTGTAATACTAGATCTCACAAGTAGAAATTACTTGTATGAACCGCAGAAGATCCTATTATAAATGCAACAAAAGTTATGTGGCACGGTGACATAAATAACAAGCATACCAAACGTTGATAAAATAAGTTAAGTTCTCCCGCTCTAATGATCTATATTAATTTGTCTATCACAGTTACATTAGGGTTCAAAAAGTGGGAGGGAAGATTTCAGAATCATACCCAATAATACATAACTGACCAAAGTATCCACAAAATGGTACCAGTAAGGAAATGAATAGACTAAACAATATTCTGTGACTGCTAATCAGATACAGTACAACTAAATCATAAGTCAATGTTTTATGTGTTGTATATTCTCTGTGAGCTAATATTATTATTTTTTAAGTTTGCCCCCTAATATGCATACTACTTATCAGCTGCAGTGATTCAGTCAATAAGGATTCACCACCCAATTAGTGTCGCCAAAGGAATACTAAAAATGGAGCAAGTCACGTTTGTCTAGTCATGGTGGTTTTTAGGAGAAAAAATAACAACTGATAATTTCCTCATCTATACTCCATCATTGCCAATAAGTGACCAGCTGTCAAAGGCACCCTACGAAAAAAGATTGCAGTCAGGGTGCAGTTATTCTGCAATTACTGAGTCCAAAATACCAGTCGACTGCAGTTACTGCACTTTTACTGCAATTTCAAAACTGCAATCTTTTTTTGTAAGGGAAGATTCATGACCTTTAAACATCAAACTGTTTCACTACGTTTTCATATTTTCTTGAATTTTAACGAACTACCACCTTCAAAAAGAAGAAACGTGATGACCGAAATGTCACACACATACTGAAAGAAACACAAAAGACTGAAAAAGGAAGAATGACAGTACAAGACATGCAAAGGAATTATGCAGCCGTTGTCAGACAATGATTCGTTTCTGATGCAAGACACCTCAATTTGTAAAGAGGACTCCATTTCGCCTCTACCGGAAATAAACTCTTACCCAGGGGTGACTAATTTGTCGCCACTGACAGGCAAAGGCCAACAGGTAGACAGACATAATCGGAATCGAGTCTTGAGTTGACACAACTTCATTATTACAATACAATCACTCACCCGGATGCAAAATAATATCCTCTTGTCTATCCAGTCCTCACCCTTCGGCCCTCGCAAAACAGAGTACCATTACAGAGTTCCCTCCAAACTGCAGAGGAACATTCTTCCTCCTCCTCATGAAAACTCCCCCTGCCCTTAGAAACACAGCTTTTAATGGGTTATTGATTAAATATGAATTGAGAGTACCCTCGGAAGCCAAGCAAAGCACGAATATTACAAAATACCTCAGCCTTGCTAAATGAACGTTTGATCGATATGGGATTAATTGCCTTCCCTGGAGCAACGCGGCATGAAATGGATGTTGGCCTGGCGCTTAGACAGCGGAAAACTAAAGGAAACACGCCATGGCCAATCTTGTTTTAATAAAACATATAGTACCCATGCATTTATATAATAATCTTATTTTTTTTCTACTGTATTTTTGACTGTATGTTGTTTACTCCATGTGTAACTCTGTGTTGTTGTATGTTGTCGAACTGCTTTGCTTTATCTTGGCCAGGTCGCAATTGTAAATGAGAACTTGTTCTCAACTTGCCTACCTGGTTAAATAAAGGTGAAATGAAAAAAAAATAAAAAATTTAATAAAACATATAGTACCCATGCAGTACCAGTCTCAACTTTGGGCACACCTACTCATTCAAGGGATTTTCTTTATTTTTACTATTTTCTACATTGTAGAATAATAGAGAAGACATCAAAACTCTGAAATAACACATATGGAATCATGTACAGTCGTGGCCAAAAGCTTTGAGAATGACACAAATATAAATGTTCACAAAGTCTGCTGCCTCAGTTTGCATGATGGCAATTTTCATATACTCCAGAATGTTATGAAGAGTGATCAGATGAATTGTAATTAATTGCAAAGTCCCTCTTGATGAGCTGTATCCCGAAAAAAACATTTCCACTGTATTTCAGCCCTGCTACAAAAGGACCAGCTGACATCATGTCAGTGATTCTCTCGTTAACACAGGTGTGAGTGTTGACGAGGACAAGGCTGGAGATCACTCTGTCATGATGATTGAGTTCGAATAACAGACTGGAAGCTTCAAAAGGAGGGTGGTGCTTGGAATCATTGTTTTTCCTCTGTCAACCATGGTTACCTGCACAGAAACACATGCCGTCATCATTGCTTTGCACAAAAAGGGCTTCAAAGGCAAGGATATTGCTGCCAGTAAGATTGCACCTAAATCAACCATTTATTGGATCATCAAGAACTTCAAGGAGAGCTGTTCAATTGTTGTGAAGAAGGCTTCAGGGCACCCAAGAAAGTCCAGCAAGCGCCAGGACCGTCAGGAATGGCAGCAGGCAGGTGTGAGTGCATCTGCACGCACAATGAGGCGAAGACTTTTGGAGGATGGCCTGGTGTCAAGAAGGGCAGCAAAGAAGCCACTTCCCTCCAGGAAAAACATCAGGGACAGACTGATATTCTGCAAAAGGTATAGGGAATGGACTGCTGAGGACTGTGGTAAAGTAATGTTCTCTGATGAATCCCCTTTCCGATTGTTTGGGGCATCTGGAAAAAAGCTTGTCCGGAGAAGACAAGGTGAGCGCTACCATCAGTCCTGTGTCATGCCAACAGTAAAGCATCCTGAGACCATTCATGTGTGGGGTTGCTTCTCAGCCAAGGGAGTGGGCTCACTCACAATTTTGCCTAAGAACACAGCCATGAATAAAGAACAGAGAAGTTGCTCTCGGAGGATGTGTTGGTACCAACCATCCAGGAACAATTCGGTGACGAACAATGCCTTTTCCAGCATGATGGAGCACCTTGCCATAAGGCAAAAGTGATAACTAAGTGGCTCGGGGAACAAAACATCACTATTTTGGGTCCATAGCCAGGAAAATCCCCAGACCTTAATTCCATTGAGAATGTGTGGTCAATCCTCAAGAGGTGGGTGGACAAACAAAAATCCACAAATTCTGACAAAGTCCAAACATTGATAATGCAAGAATGGGCTGCCATCAGTCAGGATGTGGCCCAGAAGTTAATTGACAGCATGCCAGGGCGGATTGCAGATTTCTTGAAAAAGAAGGGTCAACACTGCAAATATTGACTCTTTGCATCAACTTCATGTAATTGTCAATAAAAGCCTTTGACACTTATGAAATGCTTGTAATTATACTTCAGTATTCCATAGTAACATCTGACAAAAATATCTAAAGAGACTGAATCAACAAACTTTGTGGAAATTAATATTTGTGTCATTCTCAAAACTTTTGGCCATGACTGTTGTCACCAAAAAAGTGTTGAACAAATCAAAATATATTTTATATTCTTCAAAGTAGCCACCCTTTGCCTTGATGATAGCTTTGCACACTCTTGGCATTCTCTCAACCAGCTTCACCTGGAATGCTTTTCCAACAGTCTTTGAAGGAGTCCCCACATATTCTGAGCACTTGTTGGCTGCTTTTCCTTCACTCTGCGGTCCAACTCATCCCAAACCATCTCAATTGGGTTAAGGTCGGGTGATAGTGGAGGCCAGGTCATCTGATGCAGCACTCCATCACTCTCCTTCTTGCTCAAATAACCCTTACACAGCCTGGAGGTGTGTTGGATCATTGTCCTGTTGAAAAACAAATGATAGTCCCACTAAGCGCAAACCAGATGGGATGGCGTATCAATGCAGAATGCTGTGGGAGCCATGCTGGTCAAGTCTGCCTTCAATTTTAAATAAATCCCTGACAGTTTCACCAGCAAATCACACCCACACCATCTCCGCCATGCTTCACGATGGGAACTACACATGCAGAGATCATCCGTTCACCTACTCTGCGTCTCACAAAGTCACGGCGGTTGTAACCAAAAATCTCAAATTTAGACAAAGGACAGATTTCTATCGGTCTAATGTCCATTGCTCGTGTTTGTTGGCCTAAACATGTCTCTTCTTTTTGGTGTACTTTAGTACTGGTTTCTTTGCAGCAATTTTACCATGAAGGCCTGATTCACGCAGTCTCCTCTGAACAGTTGATGTTGAGATGTGTTCGTTAATTGAACTCTGTGAAGCATTTATTTGGGCTGCAATTTCTGAGGCTAGTAACTCTAATGAACTTATCCTCTGCAGCAGAGGTAACTTTGGGTCTTCTTTTCCTGTGGTGGTCCTCATGAGAGCCTCTAGTGCAGTCGAAGATGGCGTAGCAGTCGGACGTGTGTTTTTGCCTTGTCCTGTCCCGTGTATAAATATTTTTCTTCGTATATTTTTCTTCGCCTTCCCTGTAGCTCAGTTGGTAGAGCATGGTGTTTGCAACACATGGTGTTTGCAATGCCAGGGTTGTGGGTTCGATTCCCACGGGGAGCCATGTATGAAATGTATGCATTCACTACTGTAAGTCGCTCTGGATAAGAGCGTCTGCTAAATGACCTAAATGTAAAAATGTAAATGTATATATTTCGTATATATTTTGATCTCACTTTCCATCTATGGACTGAATATACTCTCCTGCAATCCGCCTCACCCAATGTGGTACGGATCTGCTATTTTTATACTTTAGAACCGGAACCCCATCAGAGTCTAGCCAGCTAACTAGATACTAGTCAGTTAGCCACTGCTAGTGGTCCTGCTTTTTCTCTACCACATCTCCGGATTCCTACCGCAAGCTCTGAACCTTTACACCGGATCATCGCAGCTAGCTAGCTGCTATCCGAGTGGCTGCTCCTGGCTAACGTCTCTGTCCCGAAGCAAGCACCAGTTAGCCTGGAGCTAGCCTCGAGCTAGGCCCATCTCCCAGCTATCCAAAGAGGCCCACCAGCCAATTCTTGGGCAATAATAGCTATTTTGCCAATTTGGCTTGGACCCTTCACTGCCAACATGGAGCCCCGCCAATCCATCACAACTGGTCTGCCAACGTAACCGTCTGAGGTGGTTTTAACAGGCTCATCTGCTAGCCCCGGCCCTCTAGCTGTCTGAATCGCCGTGTCTCCAGCTCGCCTAGTGTAGTAGCGACTACTGAATTGGCTCCCTGCTCATCTAGTGCTACTCATTGGACCCTATGACCATTCGGCTACACATGCCTCTCCCTAATGTCAATATGCCTTGTCTATTGCTGTTTTGGTTAGTGATTATAATCTTATTTCACTGTAGCGCCCCCAGCCCTGCCCAATATGCCTTAGATAACCCTATTGTTCCACCCCCCACACATGCGGTGACCTCACCTGGCTTAACTGGTGCCTATAGAGACAAAACCTCTCTCATCGTCACTCAATGCCTAGGTTTACCTCCACTGTATCCACATCCTACCATACTCGTCTGTACATTATGCCTTGAATCTATTCTACCGTGCCCAGAAACCTGGTCCTTTTACTCTCTGTTCCGAACGCACAAGTCCTTATAGCCCTGCAGCCCACAGCACCACTCCCATTCCCCAGGCACTCCCATTTGTTGACTTCTGTAACTGTAAAAGCCTAGGTTTCATGCATGTTAACATTAGAAGCCTCCTGCCTAAGTTTGCTTTATTCACTGCTTTAGCACACTCCGCCAACCCTGATGTCCTAGCTGTGTCTGAATCATGCCTTAGAAAGGCCACCAAAAATCCTGAAATTTCCATCCATAACAATAACATCTTCCGACAAGATAGAACTCCCCAAAGGGGGCGGAGTTGCAATCTACTGCAGAGATAGCCTGCAGAGTCTGTCATACTATCCAGGTCTGTGCCCAAACAATTCAAGGTTTTACTTCTAAAAATGTACCTTTCCAGAAACAAGTCTCTCACAGTTTCCATATCTTATAGATCCCCTTCAGCTCCCAGCTGTGCCCTGGGCACCATATGTGAATTGATTGCCACCCATCTATCTTCAGAGTTCGTACTGTTAGGTGACCTAAACTTGGATATGCTTATTAACACCCCGGCCGTCCTACAATCTAAGCTAGATGCCCTCAATCTCACACAAATTACTAAGAAACCTACCAGGTACAACCCTAAATCCGTAACCATGGGCAACCTCTTAGATATCATCCTGACCAACTTGCCCTCTAAATACACTAATGCTGTCTTCAACCAGGATCTCAGAGATCACTGCCTCATTGCCTGCGTGCATAATGGGTCTGCGGTCAAACGACCACCCCTCATCACTGTCAAACGCGCCCTAAATCACTTCAGCGAGCAGGCCTTTTTAATCCAGGTATCCTGGAAGGATATTGACCTCATCCAGTCAGCAGAGGATGCCTGGTTGCTCTTTTAAAAGTGCTTTCCTCACCATCTTAAATAAGCATGCCCCATTCAAAAATTGTAGAACTAAGAACAGATATAGCCCTTGGTTCACCCCAGACTTGACCACCCCTTGACCAGCACAAAAACATCCTGTGGCGTTCTGCATTAGCATCGAATAGCCCCCGCGATATGCAACTTTTCAGGGAAGTCAGGAACATATATACTCAGTCAGTTAGGAAAGCAAAGGCTAGCATTTTCAAATAGAAATTTTCTTCCTGTAGCAGTAATTCAAAAAAGTCTTGGGACACTGTAAAGTCCACCTCCTCCCAGCTGCCCACTGCACTGAGGCTAGGAAACACTGTTACCACCGATAAATCTACGATAATCAATCATTTCAATAAGCATTTTTCTATGCCTGGCCATGCTGGCTACCCCTACCCCGGCCAACAGCTCAGCACCCCCTGCAGCAACTTGCCCACGCCCCCCCCCCACTTCACCTTCACCCAAATCCAGACAGCTGATGTTCTGAAAGAGCTGTAAAATCTGAATCCCTACAAATCAGCTGGGCGAGACAATCTGGACCCTCTCTTTCTAAAATGATCCACAGAAATTGTTGCAACCCCTATTACTAGCCTATTCAACCTCTCTTTTGTATCCCCAAAGATTGGAAAGCTGCTGCGGTCATCCCCCTCTTCAAAGGGGGAGACACTCTAGACCCAAACTGTTATAGACCTATATCCATCCTGCCCTGACTTTCTAAAATCTTTGAAAGCCAAGCTATTAACAAACAAATCACCGACCATTGCAAATCTCACCCTATCTTCTCCACTATGCAATCTGGTTTCTGAGCTGGTTATGGGTGCACCTCAGCCACGCTCAAGGTCCTAATCGATATCATAACCGCCATCGATAAAAGACAGTACTGTGCAGCCGTCATCAAATCAAATGTATTTGGCACATACACATGGTTAGCAGGTGTTAATGCAAGTGTAGCGAAATGCTTGTGCTTCTAGTTCCGACCATGCAGTAATATCTAACAAGTAATATAACCTAACAATTTCACAACAACTACCTTATACACACAAGTGTAAAGGAATGAATACAAATATGTACATAAAAGTATATAAATGAGTGATGGCCGAACGGCATAGGCAAGATGCAGTAGATGGTATAGAGTACAGTGTATGTATCTATGAGATGAGTAATGCAGGGTATGAAAACATATGAAGTGACATTGTTTAAAGTGGCTAGTGATACATTACATCAAGATGGCAAGATGCAGTAGATGGTATAGCGTATAGTATATACATATGAGATGAGCAATGTAGGATATGAGAATTTTATACAAAGTGGCATTGTTTAACCTGTCTAGGACCGGCGGGACGAATTCGTCCCACCTACGTAACAGCCAGTTGAATCCTGTGGCGCGATTTTCAAATACCTTTGAAATGCTATTACTTCAAATTCTCAAACATATGACTATTTTACAGCATTTTAAAGACAAGACTCTCGTTAATCTAACCACACTGTCCGATTTCAAAAAGGCTTTACAATGAAAGCAAAACATTAGATTATGTCAGCAGAGTACCCAGCCAGAAATAATCAGACACCCATTTTTCAAGCTAGCATATAATGTCACAAAAACCCAGAAGACGGCTAAATGCAGCACTAACCTTTGATGATCTTCATCAGATGACACACCTAGAACATTATGTTATACAATATATGCATGTTTTGTTCAATCAAGTTCATATTTATATCAAAAAACAGCTTTTTACATTAGCATGTGACGTTCAGAACTAGCATACCCCCCGCAAATTTCCGGCGAATTTACTAACGATTTACTAAATTACTCACGATAAACGTTCACAAAAAGCATAACAATTATTTTAAGAATTATAGATACATTACTCCTCTATGCACTCGATATGTCCGATTTTAAAATAGTTTTTTGGTGAAAGCACATTTTGCAATATTCTAAGTAGATAGCCCGGCATCACAGGGCTAGCTATTTAGACACCCACCCAGTTTAGCACTCACCAAAATCAGATTTACTATTAGAAAAGTTTGATTATCTTTCCTGTTCTTCGTCAGAATGCACTCCCAGGACTTCTACTTCAATAACAAATGTAGGTTTGGTCCAAAATAATCCATAGTTATGTTCCAACAGCGACGTTTTGTTCGTGCGTTCCAGACACTATCCCAATGGTAAATAACGGTCGTGCGCACGGCGCATTTCGTGACAAAAGATTTCTAAATATTTCATTACCGTACTTCGAAGCATGTCAACCGCTGTTTAAAATCAATTTTTATGCAATTTTTCTTGTAAAAAAGCGATAATATTCCGACCGGGAATCTACAATTAGGTAAACAGCCGAAAGAAAATACTGCACGGGGTCGAATCGGGCACGCGCCTAAATCCATTGTCCTCTGATAGACCACTTGGCAAAGGCGATTATGTGTTTCAGCCTGAGGCTGCCTCATCATCGTTTAGGTTTTTCCCGGGCTATGAGAGCCTATTGGAGCCGTAGGAAGTGTCACGTTACAGCTAAGATCCTGACTCTTCAATAAACAGAAGCAAGAACAACAACACCTTGTCAGACAGGCCACTTCTGCATGAAATCTTCTCAGGTTTTTGCCTGCCATAGGAGTTCTGTTATACTCACAGACACCATTCAAACAGTTTTAGAAACTTTAGGGTATTTTCTATCCAAAGCCAATAATTATATGCATATTCTAGTTACTGGGCAGGAGTAGTAACCAGATTAAATCGGGTACATTTTTTATCCGGATGTGAAAATACTGCCCCCTATCCCAAAGAAGTTAGTGACTAGTGATACATTTAATTACATCAGATGGCAAGATGCAGTAGATGGTGTAGCATACAGTATATACATAAGAGATGAGTAATGTAGGGTAAGTAAACATTTTATAATATAAAGTGGCTAGTGATAAATTGATTACATCAATTTTTCCATTATTAAAGTGGGTGGAGTTGAGTCAGTATGTTGGCAGCAGCCACTCAATGTTCTGATGGCTGTTTAACCTGTCTGGGCTAGGGGGCAGTATTTTCACGGCCGGATGAAAAACGTACCCAATTTAAACTGGTTACTACTCTGGCCCAGAAACTAGAATATGCATATTATTAGTAGATCTGGATAGAAAACACTCTGAAGTTTCTAAAACTGTTTGAATGGTGTCTGTGAGTATAACATAACTCATATGACAGGAAAAACCTGAGAAAAAGTCAACCAGGAAGTGGAGGATCTGAGAATTGTAGTTCTTCTTTCTAGTCCCTTTCGAAACTACAGTATCTGTGGGGTTACATTGCACTTCCTAAGGCTTCCATTGGCTGTCAAAAGCCCTCAGAAAGTTGTTTCAGCCTTCTCCTGTTACTTGGCAGATAATAGGAGCTCAATTACTGAGTGCACTGCTTGGCAACAAAGGAATTGGATATGCTCCGTCCCGCGAGTGCGCCGTTCCTTCTTTTCTCCTTGAATGAATACACTATTGTCCGGTTGGAATATTATCGCAATTTTACGTTAAAAATACCAAACATACACTTGTAAAACTGACTATCCTACCAATCCTTGACTTCAGCGATGTCATTTACAAAATAGCCTCCAACACTCTACTCAGAAAATTGGATGTAGTCTATCACGATGCCCCATATACTACCCACCACTGCGACCTGTACGCTCTCGTTGGCTGGCCCTCACTACATATCCGTAGCCAAACCACTGGCTCCAGGTCATCTATAAGTCTTTGCTAGGTAAAGCCCCGCCTTATCTCAGCTCACTGGTCACCATAGCAACACCAACCCGTAGCACGCACTCCAGTGGGTATATTTCACTGGTCATCCCCAAAGCCAACACTTCCTTTGGCTGCCTTTCCTTCCAGTTCTTTGCTACCAATCGCTGGAACGATTTGCAAAAATCACTGAAGCTGGAGTCTTATATCTCCCTCTCTAACTTTAAGCATCAGCTGTCAGAGCAGCTTACCAATCACTGTACCTGTACACAGCCAATCTGTAAATAGCACACCCAACTACCTCATCCCCATATTGGTATTTATCCTCTTGCTGTTTTGCTCCCCATTATCTCCACATGCACATCATCATCTGCACATCTATAACACCAGTGTTAATGCTAAATTGTAATTATTTCACCTCTATGGTCTATTTCTTGCCTTACCTCCCTACTCTTCTACATTTGCACACGCTGTTCATATATTTTTCTATTGTGTTATCGACTACATTTGTTTATGTGTAACTCTGTGTTGTTTTTGTTGCACTGCTTTGCTTAATCTTGGCCAAGTCACAGTTGTAAATGAGAAATTGTTCTCAACTGACCTACCTGGTTAAATAAAGGTGAAATAAAACATGAAATAAAAAGCCAGGTTTATCATATCGTTTGATGGTTTTTGCGACTGCACTTTTCCGGATTGACTGACCTTCATGTCTTAACCCTCCTGTTATGTTGCGGATCAATTTGACCCATTTCCACTTTTGAGTTGTCTAAAATATTAGTTAACCTCTCGTTTTCTCCATGAAATTAAATTACTTTTCCTCATTTAGGGTCATGAACCTAACTTCAAAATGTGGACAAACTGATGTGTAGTGGAATGTCTGTGCAGATTTTGTATTCAAACATGATGTTGTGGGTGATTTTGACCTGGAGGCTTTCATGTGTATCAATATTTTCACGGTTCCAAAATAAAGTGTTTTTGATGTATTTTGCTTTGACTGTATTTTGCTTTGAGGAGTTTGCATATAAATAGTAGATCTGGATAGAAAAGACTCTAAAGTTTCCAAAACTGTTAACATAATGTCTGTGAGTATAACAGAACTCATATGGCAGGCAAAAATCTGAGAAAATCCATCCAGGAAGTGGGAAATCTGAGGTTTGTAGTTTTTTAAAGTGATTGCCTATCCAATATACTGTGTAATTGGGGTCATATTGCACTTCCTAAGGCTTCCACTAGATGTCACCAGTCTTTAGAATGTTGTTTCAGGCATCTACTGTGAAAGGGGAGTGAATAAGAGCTGTTTGAACCATGGGTCATGCTGAAAGCCTTGAGTTGTTTATCGCGCGTGGCCATGAGTACGATCTCCGTTCCCTTCCCTTTCCTTTCTAAAGACAAAGGAATTGTCCGGTTGGAATATTATTGAAGATTTATGATAAAAACATCCTAAAGATTGATTCTATACATTGTGTGACATGTTTCTACAAACTGTAATGGAACTTTCTGGACTTAGTGCCTTGTGCATTTGGAATAGTGAACTAAACGCACAAACAAAAAGGAGGTATTTGGACAAAGATTAACTTTATTGAACAAAACAAACATTTATTGTGGAACTGGGATTCCTGGGAGTGCATTCCGATGAAGATCATCAAAGGTAAGTGAATATTTATAACACTATTTCTGACTTTTGTTGACTCCACAACATGGCAGGTATCTGTATGGCTTGTTTTGGTGGCTGAGCGCTGTACTCAGATTATCGCATGGTGTGCTTTCACCGTAAAGCTTTTTTGAAATCTGACACAGCGGTTGCATTAAGGAAAAGTTTATCTATAATCCTATGCATAACACTTGTATCTTTCATCAAAGTTTATGATTAGTATTTCTGTAAATTGATGTGGTTCTCTGCAAAATCACCAGATGTTTTGCTGACAAAACATTACTGAACATAACGCGCCAATGTAAACTGAGATTTTTTGGATATAAATATGAACTTTATCGAACAAAACATACATGTATGGTGTAACATAAAGTCCTATGAGTGCCATCTGATGAAGATCATAAAAGGTTAGAGATTAATTTTATCTCTATTTCTGCTTTTTGTGACTCCTTTCTTTGGCTGGAAAATGGCTGTATGTTTTTTTGTGACTTGGCGCAGACCTAACATAATCGTATGGTATGCTTTTGCCGTAAAGCCTTTTTGAAATCAGACACTGTGGGTGGATTAACCTGTTTGGGATAGGGGGCAGTATTGAGAATTTTGGAAAAAATATGTGCCCATTTTTAACTGCCTCCTACACCAACTCAGAAGCTAGAATATGCATATTATTGTTCAGGTTTGGATAGAAAACACTCTGAATTTTCTAAAACTGTTTGAATGGTGTCTGTGAGTATAACAGAACTCCTATGGCAGGCAAAAGCCTGACAAGGTTTCATGCAGGAAGTACCCTGTCTGACAAGGAGTCGTGCGTCTTGCATCTTGCAAAAGTAAGGATCTTAGCTGTAACGTGACAATTCCCAGGGCTCCAATAGGCTCTCAGAAACCGGGAAATACCTGAAGGTTGACGAGGCAGCCTCAGGCTGAAACACATTATCGCCTTTGGTAAGTGGCGGCTCAGAGGACCTTTGAATGAGGCGCGTGCACGATTCGCTCCTGAGGAGAAATTTTATTCGGCTGTTTAGGCTCAATGCATATTCCCGGTCGGAATATTATCACTTTTCTACGAGATAAATGGCATAAAAATTGGTTTTAAACAGCGGTTGACATGCTTCGAAGTACGGTAATGGAATATTTAGAATTTTTTTGTCACGCCAATGCGCCATGCGTGAGACCGTGATGTTGCATTCTGATAGTGTCTAGAACTCACGAACAAAACGTAGCTGTTTGGATATAACGATGGATTATTTGGGACCAAACCAACATTTGTTATTGAAGTAGAAGTCCTGGCAGTGTATTCTGACGAAGAACAAGCAAGGTAAGAACATTTTTCTTATAGGAAATGTGATTTTGGTGGAGGCTGACCTGGGTGGGTGTCTAAATAGCTAGCCCTGTGATGCCGGGCTATGTACTTAGATTTTTGCAAAATGTGCTTCATCCGAAACGCTATTTTAAAATCGGACATATCGAGTGCATAGAGGACTCCCAATCAGGAACAACGATCCCCAGCTGTTCCTGATCAGGAGTCACAAGACACACAGAACAATCAAACACACACACAAGACTGCCACGTCCTGACCCCCAAACTACTACAACAGCTCCATCTGCTGGTCAGGACGTGACAGTACCCCCCCCTCAAGGTGCAGACCCCGGAATGCACCTAACAACAAAAAAAACACCAACAAACAAAATCCCCAACAAAAACCCATAAACACTAACCCTTAAACAATAAGGGAGGGAAGGGAGGGTGGCTGTGCTACACCCTCCCTCCCCAACCCACCTATCCTGGAGGTGGCTCATGTGCAGGCCGTTCCTGGCTGTCAGGGCAGTCTGGCAGCTCGGGGCGGTCTGGCAGCTCGGGGCAGTCTTAGCAGTCTGGCAGCTCGGGGCAGTCTGGGCAGTCTGGCAGCTCGGGACAGTCTGGGCAGTCTGGCAGCTCGGGACAGTCTGGGCAGTCTGGCAGCTCGGGACAGTCTGGGCAGTCTGGCAGCTCGGGGCAGTTCAGGGCAGTCTGGCCACTCCGGCAGTTCAGGGCAGTCTGGCCACTCCGGCAGTTCAGGGCAGTCTGGCCACTCCGGCAGTTCAGGGCAGTCTGGCCACTCCGGCAGTTCAGGGCAGTCTGGCCACTCCGGCAGTTCAGGGCAGTCTGGCCACTACGGCAGTTCAGGGCAGTCTGGCCTCTCTGGCAGTTCAGGGCAGTCTGGCCTCTCCGGCAGTTCAGGGCAGTCTGGCCTCTCTGGCGAGTGTTGACTGGCGGGCAGCTCTGACGACTCTTGACTGGCGGGCAGCTCTGACGACTGTTGACTGGCGGGCAGCTCTGACGGCTGTTGACTGGCGGGCAGCTCTGACGACTGTTGACTGGCGGGCAGCTCTGGTGACGGTTGACTGGCGGGCAGCTCTGGTGACTGTTGACTGGCGGGCAGCACTGACGACTGTTGACTGGCGGACAGATCTGACGACTGTTGACTGGCGGGCAGCTCTGGTGATGGTTGACTGGCGGGCATCTCTGGTGACTGTTGACTGGCGGGCAGCACTGACGACTGTTGACTGGCGGGCAGATCTGACGACTGTTGACTGGCGGGCAGCTCTGACGACTGTTGACTGGCGGGCAGCTCTGGCAACTGTTGACTGGCAGGCAGCTCCTGCCGCGTCAAACAGCCCTTGTGTCCCCCCCTAAAAAATTATTGGGGTGCCTCTCAGTCTCCCTTACCCGTCGTGTCTCCCAGTCCTCACCAGCCTTCTTCCGCTGCTTGGTCCTCTGTTGGTGGGTGGTTCTGTCACGGCTGTCTTCATAAATGGACCAAGGCGCAGCAGGTATGTGAATACTCATCTTTAATTACCCAACAAAAGGAGTAAAGCATCCACAGGAAACAAAAAACACGACAGCAACAGTTTGCAGGCTTGAAAACGCAGTGCAAAACAACCACCCACAAACCCCAGTGACAAACATACTCCTACATATATGACTCCCAATCAGGAACAACGATCCCCAGCTGTTCCTGATCAGGAGTCACAAGACACACAGAACAATCAAACACACACACACAAGACTGCCACGTCCTGACCCCCAAACTACTACAACAGCTCCATCTGCTGGTCAGGACGTGACAATAACAGAGCAGTTTCTAAATTCAAACTGACCCCTTGCAACTGGACACTGACATTTTATGAGGCTGCTTTTTCCACGAATCGAGGACAAAGACAGTATCAACAAGCTAAGGTTGGTCGTAACTCCCAGTAATGGACACCAAAAGTCTTTGGTTAAATCACAATATATTTTTGTAACAATCTGTAGCTAAGAGAACTGGTGATCAGCAGATGATGGGAGAGGTGGTCATAGGGCTGTGGCCGTCATGAAATTTTATCAGCCATTGACTGCCGGTCTCACGGTAATTGACCGTTAATTAACATACACATTTAGCACATCCTGGTTTCCACACGTAGCCTACAAGCCATTGATGCAGACCGTTGGAACATCTATATTTTAAAAGTATAAGAAATAATTTTTTAATTTTAGAAAGGTCTAAAGAAACATGATATGAAGAAAATGTTTCAGAAGAACACAATAGCATATTCTGAGTTGTCCTTATGTTAGGCCCGGATCTGGATATGTTATATGGCTGTGGGCCAGACTAGTTCATTTAGCATTCAAGATTTGATTACAATTCTGTGGCATTATTTTATACTATGAAGAATACAATTGAACATAGCTGAATGAAATAGATAGGATATTTTGTCCAAATTATTTACAAGGGAGTGTGCACATGTGGCTATTCTGTGTTGAACAGTTAACCTGTTGGGGGTAGGGGGCAGTATTTACACGGCCGGATAAAAAACGTACCCGATTTACTCTGGTTACTACTCCTGCCCAGTAACTAGAATATGCATATAATTATTGGCTTTGGATAGAAAACACCCTAAAGTTTCTAAAACTGTTTGAATGGTGTCTGTGAGTATAACAGAACTCATATGGCAGGCAAAAACCTGAGAAGGTTTCATGCAGGAAGTGGTCTGTCTGACAAGGAGTCGTTCTTCTTGTCTCTGTTTATTGAAGAGTGGGGATCTTAGCTGTAACGTGACACTTCCTACGGCTTCCATAGGCTCTCAGAGCCCGGGAAAAAGTTGAACGATGACGAGGCAGCCTCAGGCTGAAACACATAATCGCCTTTGCCAAGTGGCCGATAAGAGGACAAAGGAATTAGGTGCGTGCCCGATTCGACCCCGTGCTGTATTTTCTTTCGGCTGTTTACCTAATTGTAGATTCCCGGTCGGAATATTATCGCTTTTTTACGAGAAAAATGGCATAAAAATTGATTTTAAACAGCGGTTGACATGCTTCGAAGTACGGTAATGAAATATTTAGAAATCTTTTGTCACGAAATGCGCCGTGCGCATGACCGTTATTTACCAATGGGATAGTGTCTTGAACACACGAACAAAACGTCGCTGTTGGAACATAACTATCGATTATTTTGGACCAAACCTACATTTGTTATTGAAGTAGAAGTCCTGGGAGTGCATTCTGACGAAGAACAGGAAAGGTAATCAAACTTTTCTAATAGTAAATCTGACTTTGGTGAGTGCTAAACTTGCTGGGTGTCTAAATAGCTAGCCCTGTGATGCCGGGCTATCTACTTAGAATATTGCAAAATGTGCTTTCACCGAAAAGCTATTTTAAAATCGGACATATCGAGTGCATAGAGGAGTTCTGTATCTATAATTCTTAAAATAATTGTTATGCTTTTTGTGAACGTTTATCGTGAGTAATTTAGTAAATTGTTAGTAAATTCATCGGAAGTTTGCGGGGGGTATGCTAGTTCTGAACGTCACATGCTAATGTAAAAAGCTGGTTTTTGATATAAATATGAACTTGATTGAACAAACATTGCATGTATTGTATAACATAATGTCCTAGGTGTGTCATCTGATGAAGATCATCAAAGGTTAGTGCTGCATTTAGCTGTCTTCTGGGTTTTTGTGACATTATATGTTTGCTTGAAAAATGGGTGTCTGATTATTTCTGGCTGGGTACTCTGCTGACATAATCTAATGTTTTGCTTTCGTTGTAAAGCCTTTTTGAAATCGGACAGTGTGGTTAGATTAACCAGAGTCTTGTCTTTAAATAGCTGTAAAATAGTCATATGTTTGAGAAATTGAAGTAAAAGCATTTCTAAGGTATTTGAAAATTGCGCCACAGGATTCAACTGGCTGTTACGTAGGTGGGATGATTTCGTCCCGCCTGCCCCAGAGAGGTTAACAAAGAAACAGGTCCTCCTATATGCAACTTTAGTTGTGATACAAATGTTAGGCTATATGTTTTGTTTTTAATACATCCTAGGAATGCATGATACGACTCTAATGAGGATTTGAAAAAAGTCGCATGAAAGGCTTGAGCTCTGCTCTTTCTTGCACAGGCTGCACACTATTCATCAGTCTCTCATTCACAATTTGACATGCATTTGATAATATTCTCATGCATCAGACTATTCTTAACTTCATCTGGTCTTTACATATAGCCTATGTTTGGAATTAGTTTTGATTTAGAATGGCCCACCCCCAAAAATGTAATTTGTAGCCTGCACTCGAATAGCAAATGGATGTTGTGTGCAGTTCCGTTTTGAATATGCAAGCATAGGCAGCTTGTCCATAAGGCTAGGGGAAGTTTTTCCTAAAGTAAATTTAATTAAATTGACAAAATGAAATAGCCTAATTAGCCTACTCCTGTCTATACAGAAATAATAAAATAATTCAAAATTGCCTAATAAAAAATGATTTGGCCAAAGAGCATCATTAGCTTCTTTGTAAAAAATAAGTTATGGATTGTTTTAAATCATATTGCCTACAGTCAGAAGGAAAGGCAACGCGCAATTTGGGCAGATTATTGTTGAGTTGCGACTGTCTGTGAAAAGTAGAGACCAAGCGAGGCATATCGTAATATTTCAAAATACAATTACGCAGTGTGCATATTCACTACTTATTATTGTTGGGTCAGTGCTACTTAAAAGTGTGTTTTTTGTACATAATTTCCTACGCCAGTTTAGATGGACGTCATATTCTGTACTGAACAAAAATATAAATGCAACACGCGTCAATTTCAAATATGTTACTGATTTACAGTTCCTAGAAGAAAATTTGTCAATTCAAATAAACTAATTAGGCCCTGATACATGGATTTAACATGACTAGGCAGGGGCGCAGCCATGAATGGGCCTGGGACGGCATAGGCTCACCCACTTGGGAGCCAGGCCCAGCCAATAAGAAATAGTTTTTCCCCACAAAAGGGCTTTATTACAAACAGAAGTACTTGTGGTCTATGCTTGTGAGGCCGGTCAGATGTACTGCCAAATTCTCTAAAACATTGCTGGAGGTGGCTTATGGTAGAGAAATTAAAATAAAATTATCTGACAACAGCTCTGTTGGACATTTCTGCAGTCAGCATGCCAATTGCATGCTCCCTTAAAATTTGAGACATCTGTGGCATTGTGTTACGTGACAAAACTGTACATTTTAAAGTGGCCTTTTATTGCCCTCAGCACAAGGTGCACCTGTGTAATGATCATGCTGTGTAATCATCTTCTTGATATGCCAAACTGTAACGATTGCAGTAGTGGGTGTGGAGTCAGGCGCAGGAAACAGGAGTAGTTGCTAACGGGCTTTTAAGTGTTCCCTTTATTTTTTTGAGCAGTATATTTCTAAAACTTAAAGCTTTGTGTTTGGAACAAAAGACTCACTAAACCCTTAACCACAACTAAATCTTTTAATAAATAATGTGGAAATTGAGCAAGTTGAGATGACTAATCTGCTTGGAGTAACCCTAGATTGTAAACTGTCGTGGTCAAAACATATTGATGCAGTAGTAGCTAAGATGAGGAGAAGTCAGTCTATAATAAAGCAATGCTCTGCCTTCTTAACTTAGGGCTAGGCCCCTTTTTTCTCAATTTCCGGTAGAATGACTCAGGCCCTGAAGCCAGGATATGCATTTAATTGGTACCATTGGAAAGAAAATACTTTGAAGTTTGTAGAAATGTTAAAATAATGTAGGAGAGTATAACATAATAGATATGGTAGGAGAAAATACCCAAAACCAAACAGAATTTTTTTGGGAGAGAGACCATGCTCTTCCAATGGCAAGTATAAGGGCATACTCAATTCTAGCTCCCAGGATGCAATTCCTATGGCTTCCACTGGGTGTCAGCAGTCTATGTTCAAGGTTTCAGGCTTGTAACTTGCAAAACTAGTGGAAGTTTTAGTGGAAGGACACAGTTTTGGAAATTTGTGTTTTCGCGAGCCATGAAGACAAGTTGCACCTTCTAAAATCAGTTTCCTATTGAACATACTTCTTTCCGTATTAAATATTATAGCTTGATTAAATTTTAGGGTATCTGAGGAATAAATAGAAACGTATTTTGACTTGTTGAAACAAAGTTTAGGAGTAGATTTTCAGATTCCTTTCTCTGCCTGTTGAACGAGTGGATTACTCAAATCGATGGCGCCAACTAAACATGCTTTTTGGGATATAAATAAGGATTTTATCTAACACAACGGCACTACATGTTATAGCTGGGACCCTTTGGATGACAAATCAGAGGAAGATTTTCAAAAAGTAAGTATATATTTAATCGCTATTTGTGAATTTATGAAACCTGTGCCGGTGGAAAAATATTTTATTGTGGGGCGCCATCCTCAAACAATCGCATGGCATGCTTTCGCTGTAATAGCTACTGTAAATCGGAAAGTGCAGTTGACACTTGTAGGTACCTAAATGGTTAATATCAATCATTTGTATGATTATTTATTTTAATTGCTCGCCCTCCATTTTCACCGGAAGTTGTCCCGTTAGTGGGACGCTTATTCCAACAACACTATCAACAAGGCAGGTCCTACAGGCCCTTGTTTTGTCGCACCTTGACTACTGTTTAGTTGTGTGGTCAGGTGCCACAAAAAAGGACTTAAGAAAAATGCAATTGGCTCAGAACAGGGCAGCATGACTGGCCCTTGAATGTACACACAGAGCTAATATTAAGAATATGCATGTCAATCTCTCCTGGCTGAAAGTGGAGGAGAGATTGACTTCATCGCTACTTTTATTTATGAGAGGTATTGACATGTTGAATGCCTGTCTAAACTACTGGCACACAGCTTGGACACCCATGCATACCCCACAAGACATGCCACAAGATGTCTCTTCACAGTCCCTAAGTCCAGAACAGACTATGGGAGGTACACAATACTATATAGAGCTATGACTACATGGAACTCGATTCCACATTAAGTAACTCATGCCAGCAGTAAAATTAGATTTAAAAAAACAGATAAAAAAACACCTTATGGAACAGCGGGGAAGCAACAAACATTGGCACAGACACACGATAACATACACACTATACATACACATGGATTTAGTACTGTAGATATGTGGTAAGGGGGGAGCATGGGCCTGAGGGCACACAGTGTGTTGTGAAATCTGTGAATGTATTGTCATGTTTTTAAAATTGTAAGAACGGCCTTCATTTTGCTTGACCCCAGGAAGAGTAGCTGCTGCTTTGGCAGCAGCTAATGGTGATCCATAATAAACACAAATACAAAAAAATACACACATACAAATGTACACTCAAGGCGGGATAGTGCTCTTTATTTTCCAGTGGAACGCTCATGCTGTGCTCAAGTGAAGTTGCAGTGAGACAGATTGTATCTTGGCCTTGTGAAGTGGCATGGTGGGGGTTTATGCAAGGAGATCAAGCCATGGGAGTGTGCAAGTATAAATTCAATTTCCAAAAGCTAACACCAGGCCCTCCACTGAGTCAATAATCTCAGACTGGCTTTACATACCCAATAGAGCAGGGTGGGAGAGTCGCTTGATGTGAAAACCTCATTACTCAGACTGGCCGACCTTGGCACATGCATTGAATGGAAAATTAGTGGCTCTCAAACACGGCCATGCTCCATGAGACTCTCCTTCAGAAGTGTTCCAGAGGTTGTCAAAACCCCATTCCGTGTCCTCAGAATGAATGTACATTTTCTTCTGCAAGAAGAACAAACTGCTATGGCATTGAAAGCTTTTATACAAGGCATGTATTCTTTCACTTCCCTTTCCCATGTCTTTTTGCACTTACCTTTCCCATGTCCTGCATTTAAAAATAATTATGTGATAGATAGTGAAATTGTGGTGTCTTCCATTTCTACAGTCATTTATAGTCACATCCAAGACAGTATCCAGTAATAGGCTCTCAGCTCCTACAATCCTGAAATGTTTTTTTATTGATTGATTGATTGATTGATTGACTGATTAAATCTAGCCAGGAAAACAGAGCATGACCAAGGCAGTCTTGTAAACAGTATGGCCTTAGTTTAATATTTTATTGGCTTTTATTGAGGAAAGGTTATATGGTGCGGAAAAAACATGTAGCTCCCCTTTCAACTGTACAGAATATATGTCTGAAAGCACATTGAATAATTGGGTAAAAATTGTAACAAGACATGTGAATGCCCTATTCTAATGTTGTGCTCAATAATTATTTGAGGAAATCAATGCAAAGCATATGCCAATAATAAATCAATGACTTGGCAAAGCATTATACGGCATTTCAAACGTATGTTACATTGGCATATTCCTGTGCTGTTTTTGTATGAAATAGTTCTGAGAAGAATTAGGCCTGTATTCAGTCTAACACAGATTAACAATTTACACACAGCAATATCCCAGATGGTTTACATTCACTCTTCTGCAGGTTTTACTATATTATTTCTTACATCCTAGACAAATTTCTTCATGCACCTCCCCTATATCAAGCAGTGTAGGTACTTCCCTTAGGTACTACGCTTTTCCATATGCTAACTTTTACTATACCACAGGTCAGTATAATCTACCAGTTTAACGGTCTATCCTGCCTCTATCCACCAATAATAGTGACAATAGTGGTAGGTGGATTGTTTGTCCAGATCTAAAATAGGCTAACTAGCAATCATACCACACATAAAAACATTAAAACCTGCATCAAATGAATCGACAAGAACAAATAGGAATAGCTGATAGGCTGATGAGAGGCCAGGTGCATCATTGCACATGAATGAACAGTGAAGACAAGAGACAGACACCTCAAAAAAATCTCCCCTATAGATCTTGTTTAGGGACAATAAAATGAGTCTACCTAGACTAGCTTACAACACCACAATGCAATGAGTAATTGCATTATTGTTTTCAAGAGAGTACAACATTCTAGCCTACTCTAGGCTGCAGGGAAAATGTAATTTGAATAATACATCAATATAGCCTAAATATTTATTTAACTTTTTAAATGTGTTTCCTTTTTTTACAGTTAATTCAGAAAGTATTCAGACCCCTTGACTTTTTCCACATTTTGTTACGTTACAGCCTTATTCTAAAATGGATTAAATAATTTTCCCCCTCATCAATCTACAGACAATAACCCATAATGACCATGTAAATGCCAAAGGTCTTTGGAAATGTTTCAAACAGAAAGTTGGTTGGTTGGATGAGGAGCGTAGTTGCACAGCTATTTTCAGGTCTCTCCAGAGATGTTCGATCGGGTTAAAGTCCGGGCTCTGGTTGGGCCACTCACGGACATTCAGAGAAATGTCCCAAAGCCACACCTGCGTTGTCTAGGCTGTGTGCTTTAGAGTCGTTGTCCTGTTGGAAGGAAAACCTTCGCCCTAGTCTGAGGTCGTGAGCGATCCGTTCAGCTTTCCCTCAATCCTGACTAGTCTCCCACTCCCTGCCACTGCAAAAGATCCCCACAGCATGATGCTGCCACCACCATGCTTCACCTTATGGATGGTGACAAGTTTCCTCCAGACGTGAGGCTTGGAATTCAGGCCAAAGAGTTCAATCTTGGTTTCATCAGACCAGAAAGTCTGGTTTCTCATGATCTGAGAGTCTCTTAGGTGCCTTTTGGCAGACTCCAAGCGGGCTGTAATGTGCCTTTTACTGAGGAGTGGCTTCCGTCTGGCCACTCTGCCATACCATAAAGGCCTGATTGGTAGAGTGCTGCAGAGATGGTTGTCCTTCTGGAAGGTTCTCCTATCTCCACAGAGGAACTGGCAGCTCTAGGAAGAGAGTCTTGGTGGTTCCAAACTTCTTCCATTTAAGAATGATGGTCACTGTGTTCTTGGGGACATTCAATGCTGCAGAAATGTTTTGGTACCCTTAAGCAGATCTGTGACTCGACACAATCCTGTCTCGGAGCTCTACGAACAATTCCTTTGACCTCATGGCTTGGTTTTTGCTCTGAAATGCACTGTCAACTGTGGTACCTTATGTAGACAGGTGTGTGTGACTTTCCAAATCATGTCAATTCAATTGAATTTACCACAGGTGGACGCCAATCAAGTTGTAGAAACATGATGCACCTAAGCTCAATTTTGAGTCTCATAGCAAAGGGTCTGAATAGTTACGTTAATCATTTTCCAACATTCTAAAAACCTGTTTTTGCATTGTCATTATAGGGTATTGTGTGTAGATTGATGAGGGAAAAAATGAATTAACATTTTTAGTATAAGGCCGTAATGTAACAAAATGTGGAAAAGGTTAAAGGGTCTGAATAATTTCCGAATGCACTGTATGTGGGCATAAACACAACCAGTCACAATTTTTTTATCTGATTAGGCTACTTCAAAAGTATCGTGAAGGCATGCATATGTTCTTCCAAAATATAATTCTAGCAGCTTTAACATGGCTTGACATTTACCAGGTTGCCATCTAACCTTTTTATGCGAGTAAAGTAGCTTACATGTCTGATAAGAAAATGTCACCACATCATTGGAAAGCATGCAGTTTGTTAGGCTACCGATTAAATATATTATGATGAACTTCACAGGGAGGTGAACGTATACAGTGATGAGTTTGATACTCCTTCCAGTAAATATCGAGGGCCTTATTCTGGTGACATGATCGATGCTTGGCTGCTATTTGACAAATATAAAGAATCTAGCACTTTTGTCCATAATAATCTCATCATGCAGTAGACTATACCTGCACTGCATCGGCAAGCTGTTGGCTAGAGTGCACGTTCCAATACCAGACTGGGCACATTTGCTATACCTACGCAACATTTTTTGTGACAAAACCATAAGTACGTTGAAAATGCGATGGAAACACTTAACTTTTTTATTCGGTACATGGGAATTTCACCTCAAATGTATTTTGATGTGCACTACGTACTGTATTTATGCACAGAGTTTTATCTGCAACAATGTGATGGATTTGGTGGAAACCCAACTATGGGGAGACAGCCTATAGGGAGGAGTTAAGACAATAGGGAGGAGGTCAGAGTCCTGGCCGGGTGGTGCCAGAATAACAACCTATCCCTCAACGTAACCAAGACTAAGGAGATGATTGTGGACAACAGGAAAAGGAGGACCGAGCACGCCCCCATTCTCATCGACGGGGCTGGAGTGGAGCAGGTTGAGAGCCTCCTTGGAGTTTCTTGGTGTCCACATCAACAACAAACTAGAATGGTCAAAACACACCAAGACAGTCGTGAAGAGGGCACGACAAAGCCTATTCCCCCTCTGGAAACTAAAAATATTTGGCATGGGTCCACAGATCCTCAAAAGGTTCTACAGCTGCAACATCGAGAGCATCCTGACTGGTTGCATCACTGCCTGGTAAGGCAGCTGCTCGGCCTCCGACCGCAAGGCACTACAGAGGGTAGTGCATGTGGCCCAGTACATCACTGGGACTAAGCTGCCTGCCATCCAGGACCTCTACACCAGGTGGTGTCAGAGGAAGGCCCTAAAAATTGTCAAAGACCCCAGCCACCCAAGTTCTCTCTACCACCGCATGGCAAGCGGTACCGGAGTGCCAAGTCTAGGACAAAAAGGCTTCTCAACAGGCTACCCGGACTATTTGCATTGTGTGCCCCCCCCAACCATTATTTTACACTGCTGCTACTCTCTGTTTATCATATATGAATAGTCACTTAACTATACATTCATGTACGTACTACCTCAATTAGCCCGACCAACCAGTACCCCCGCACATTGGCTAACCAGGCTATCTGCATTGTGTCCCGCCACCCACCACACGCCAACCCCTCTTTTACGCTACTGCTACTCTCTGTTTATCATATATGCATAGTCACTTTAACCATATCTACATGTACATAATACCTCAATCAGCCCGAATAACCGGTGCCTGTATATAGCCTCGCTACTGTATTTACCCTCCCTACTGTCTTTTTACTGTTGTTTTTATTTCTTTACTTACCTATTGGTCACCTAATACCTTTTCATTTTTTTTCTTTCTTTTTTTGTTGTTGAAGATTCACTGTTGGCTGGAGCCTGTAAGTAAGCATTTCACACTAAGGTACTTGTTGTATTCGGCACATGTGGAAAAATTTTTTTTGATTTGAACTCTGATGGGAAAATGCTCCATTGTTTTCCTTAGCTTGAAATTGCAGGCATTTGGCCGATAAAAAAATGAAAAGCCGATAACTAAATTGTTGCATGACAAATTGTCCAGGAGAGTCTGTCTGTCATAGCCTACATGCCAAATTCGCGCTTTAGCACCATTCTCTCACACCTTGCACTCATGTGCTCCTGCTGCTGAAGAGACAGAGAGAGAGAGAGAGAGCAACAGAGGAACCTTGGCTAAGGTTACTGTTTATTGCAAAGATGAGGGCCTTTTTCATTGAAGTAACAAAAAGAGGAAAAAGATTATGCCTATAGTGAAAAGCCTACAATGGGTATTTAATATAAGTTTTAATATTGTAGGGGACTAAGATGAGAAGAATGCAGGCTACTGTGCAACTCCCTGCTCAGGTAAGATGCAATTTTGGAACTTATATATATTTATAATAATAATTGTATATCATCGTTGTTATGTAAGCCTCTTTATTAATCAAAATCGGTTCTTTAAATATGCAAAAACTGTTTTGTTTAATTCTGTTGAGAATTTTCATTGGCTCAATTAAATTTGGGCTGTCTTTTTAAATCTCTTTAGGGATAGGGGGCAGCATTGGGAAGTTTGGATGAAAAGCGTGCCCAGAGTAAACTGCCTGTTACTCAGGCCCAGAAGCTAGAATATGCATATAATATGCATATATAGTATATTTGGATAGAAAACACTCTAAAGTTTCCAAAACTGTTAAAATAATGTCTGTGAGTATAACAGAACTCATATGGCAGGCGAAAACATGAGAAAAATCCAACCAGGAAGTGGGAATTCTGAGGTTTGTATTTTCAAGTGAATGCCTATCGAATATCCAGTGTCTGTGGGGCCAGATTGCACTGCGGGGCCAGATTGTAACTTTTTTGACTTTTCGTCTAGACTTTGTGCCTGCGCTTTATACATTTGTATTACTGGACTAAACGCACAAACAAAAAGGAGGTATTTGGACATAAAGATGAACTTTATCGAACAAAACAAACATTTATTGTCTAACATGGAGACCTGGGAGTGCCATCAGATGAAGATCATCAAAGGTAAGTGATTCATTGTAATGCTATTTCTGACTTTTGTGACACCTCTCCTTGGTTGGAAAATGGCTGTATGGTTATTTGTGGCTAGGCGCTGACCTAACAATCGCATGGTGTGCTTTCACCATAAAGCCTTTTTGAAATCGGACACTGTAGTTGAAGTTTATCTTTAAAATGGTGTATAATACTTGTATGTTTGAGGAATTTTAATTATGAGATTTCTGTTGTTTGAATTTGGCGCCCTACAAAATCACTGGCTGTAGGCCAGGTGTTCCGCTAGCGGAACCCCCTTCCCAGAAAGGTTAATTGTGTGCTCCGTATTTAGTTTAAGATAGGTTATAAGTAGATCTGTTGTAAAATAAATAACATTAGCCTGTTTCTGTCATTAGTTGGGTATGGTAAGAACTACACTTTGTTGGTTATTGCTGCAATATAGCTTGTTTAAAACTTTTCTAAAGGCTTAAACCAGTTCGTAAGTATTTTGTTTCATTCTGTTGAGCCATTTTCTTTGTCCAAATTAACCTGTTAGGGCTAGGGGGCAGTATTTACACGGCCGGATAAAAAACGTACCCGATTTAATCTGGTTACTACTCCTGCCCAGTAACTAGAATATGCATATAATTATTGGCTTTGGATAGAAAACACCCTAAAGTTTCTAAAACTGTTTGAATGGTGTCTGTGAGTATAACATAACTCACATGGCAGGCAAAAACCTGAGAAGATTTCATGCAGGAAGTGGCCTGTCTGACAAGGTGTTGTTGTTTTTGGCTCTGTTTATTGAACATTTAGGATCTAGCTGTAAAGTGACACTTCCTACGGCTCCCATAGGCTCTCAGAGCCCGGGAAAAAGCTGAACGATATCGAGGCAGCCCCAGGCTGAAAAACATTATCGCCTTTGCCAAGTGGCCGATCAGAGGACAAAGGGCTTAGGCGCATGCCCGAGTCGACCCCGTGCTGTATTTTCTTTCGTCTGTTTACCTAATTGCAGATTCCCGGTTGGAATATTATCGCTTTTTTACGAGAAAAATGGCATAAAAATTGATTTTAAACAGCGGTTGACATGCTTCGAAGTACGGTAATGAAATATTTAGAAATCTTTTGTCACGAAATGCGCCGTGCGCATGACCCTTATTTACCATTCGGATAGTGTCTTGAACGCAATAACAAAACGCCGCTGTTGGAACATAACTATGGATTATTTGGGACCAAACCAACATTTGTTATTGAAGTAGAAGTCCTGGGAGTGCATTCTGACGAAGAACAGGAAAGGTAATCAAACTTTTCTAATAGTAAATCGGAGTTTGGTGAAGGCTAAACTTGCTGGGTGTCTAAATAGCTAGCCCTGTGATCCCGGGCTATCTACTTAGAATATTGCAAAATGTGCTTTCACCAAAAAGCTATTTTAAAATCGGACATATCGAGTGCATAGAGGAGTTCTGTATCTATAATTCTTGAAATAATTGTTATGCTTTTTGTGAACGTTTATCGTGAGTAATTTAGTAAATTGTTAGTAAATTCGCCAGAAGTTTGCGGGGGGTATGCTAGTTCTGAACGTCACATGCTAATGTAAAAAGCTGTTTTTTGATATAAATATGAACTTGATTGAACAAAACATGCATGTATTGTATAACATAATGTCCTAGGTGTGTCATCTGATGAAGATCATCAAAGGTTAGTGCTGCATTTAGCTGTCTTCTGGGTTTTTGTGATATTATATGCTAGCTTGAAAAATGGGTTTCTGATTATTTCTGGCTGTGTACTCTGCTGACATAATCTAATGTTTTGCTTTCGTTGTAAAGCCTTTTTGAAATCGGACAGTGTGGTTAGATCAACGAGAGTCTTGTCTTTAAATAGCTGTAAAATAGTCATATGTTTGAGAAATTGAAGTAATAGCATTTCTAAGGTATTTGAATATCGCGCCACAGGATTCAACTGGCTGTTACGTAGGTGGGAAGATTTGGTGCCACCTGCCCTCCTCATGGACTGCACCAGATTTGCCAGTTCTTGTTGTGAGATGTTACCCTACTCTTCCACCAAGGCACCTGCAAGTTCCCGGACATTTCTGGGGGAAATGGCCGTAGCCCTCACCGTCCGATCCAACAGGTCCTAGATGTGCTCAATGTGATTGAGATCAGGGCTCTTCGCTGGCCAATACAGAACACCGACATTCCTGTCTTGCAGGAAATCACACACAGAACAAGCGGTATTGCTGGTGTCATTGTGGAGGGTCATGTCAGGTTTTGCCTGCAGGAAGGGTACCACATGCGGGAGGAGGATGTCTTCCCTGTAACGCACAGCGTTGAGATTGCCTGCAAAGACAACAATCTCAGTCCGATGATGCTGTGACACACCGCCGCAGACCATGACGGCCCCTCCACCTCCAAATCGATCCCGCTCCAGAGTAAAGGCCTCGGTGTAACGCTCATTCCTTCGACGATAAACGCGAATCCGACCATCACCCCTGGTGAGACAAAACCGCGACTAGTCAGTGAAGAGCACTTTTTGCCAGTCCTGTTTGGTCCAGCGACGTGATGTCTGGTGAGGACCTGCCTTACAACAGGCCTACAAGCCCTCAGTCCAGCCTCTCTCAGCCTATTGCGGACAGTCTGAGCACTGATGGAGGGATTGTGCGTTCCTAGTATAACTCGGGCAGTTGTTATTGCCATCCTGTACCTGTCCCGCAGGTGTGATGTTTGGATGTAGCGATCCTGTGCAGGTGTTGTTACACGTGGTCTGCCACCGCGAGGGCAATCAGCTGTCCATCCTGTCTCCCTATCTTAGGCGTCTCACAGTACAGACAATGCAATTTATTGCCCTGGCCACATTTGCGGTCCTCATGCCTCCTTGCAGCATGCCTAAGGCACATTCACGCAGATGAGCAGGGACCCTGTGCATCATTCTTTGTGTTTTTCAGAGTCTGTAGAAAGGCCTCTTTTGTGTCCTAAGTTTTCATAACTGTGACCTTAATTGGCTACCGTCTGTAAGCTGTAGTGTCTTAAAAACCTCTTACATCTACACGTTCCGCTAGCGGAACGTCTGCTCCAATATCCAATGATGGGCGGGGCACGAAATACAAACTCCTCTAAAATCTGAAAACTTTCACTTTTCAAACATATGACTATTTTACAGCTATTTAAAGACAAGACTCTCCTTTATCTAACCACACTGTCCGATTTCAAAAAGGCTTTACAGCGAAAGCAAAACATTAGATTATGTCAGCAGAGTACCCAGCCAGAAATAATCAGACACCCATGCTTTTTCTGAACGTCACATGCTAATGTAAAAAGCTGGTTTTTGATATAAATATGAACTTGATTGAACAGACATGCATGTATTGTATAAAATAATGTCCTAGGTGTGTCATCTGATGAAGATCATAAAAGGTTAGTGCTGCATTTAGCTGTGGTTTGGGTTTATGTGACATGATATGCTAGCTTGAAAAATGGGTGTCTGATTATTTCTGGCTGGGTACTCTCCTGACATAATCTAATGTTTTGCTTTCGTTGTAAAGCCTTTTTGAAATCGGACAGTGTGGTTAGATTAACGAGATTCTTGTCTTTAAATAGCTGTAAAATAGTCATATGTTTGAGAAATTGAAGTAATAGTATTTCAAACGATTCAAAAATCGCGCCACTGGATTGAAGTGGCTGTTACGTAGGTGGGACGAATTCGTCCCACATGCGCCAGAGAGGTTAAACGTTTATGAAAATACAAGTGTCTTACATCATTTAAAATCATAACTTCTTGTTAACCTGTTTGGTATAGGGGGCAGTATTGAGAATTTTGGAAAAATATGTTCCCATTTTTAACTGCCTCCTACACCAACTCAGAAGCTAGAATATGCATATTATTGTTCAGGTTTGGATAGAAAACACTCTGAATTTTCTAAAACTGTTTGAATGGTGTCTGTGAGTATAACAGAACTCCTATGGCAGGCAAAAACCTGACAAGGTTTCAAGCAGGAAGTACCCTGTCTGACAAGGAGTCGTGCGTCTTACCTCTTTTTATTGAAAAGTAAGGATCTTAGCTGTAACGTGACAATTCCCAGGGCTCCAATAGGCTCTCAGAGCCCGCGAAAACCCTGAAGGTTTACGAGGGAGCCTCAGGTTGAAACATATTATCACCTTTTGTAAGTGGATGCTGAGAGGACCTTTGAATGATGCGCGTGCATGAGTCGCTTCTGAGGAGAAATTTTATTCGGCTGTTTAGGCTCAATGCATACTCCCGGTCGGAATATTATCACTTCTCTACGACATAAATGGCATAAAAATTGGTTTTAAACAGCGGTTGACATGCTTCGAAGTACGGTAATGGAATATTTAGACATTTTTGACAAGCCAACGCGCCATGCGTGGGACCGTGAAAAAGCATTCTGATAGTGTCTAGAACTCACGAACAAAACGTCGCTTTTGGAACATAACGATGGATTATTTGGGACCAAACCAACATTTGTTATTGAAGTAGAAGTCCTGGCAGTGTATTCTGATGAAGAACAAGCAAGGTAAGAACATTTTTCTTATAGGAAATGTGATTTTGGTGGAGGCTGAACTGGGTGGGTATCTAAATAGCTAGCCCTGTAATGCCGGGCTATGTACTTAGATTATTGCAAAATGTGCTTCATCCGAAAAGCTATTTTAAAATCGGACATATCGAGTGCATAGAGGAGTAATGTATCTATAATTCTTAAAATAATTGTTATGCTTTTTGTGAACGTTTATCGTGAGTAATTTAGCAAACTGTTAGTAAATTCACCGGAAGTTTGCGGTGGGTATGCTAGTTCTGAACGTCACATGCTAATGTAAAAAGCTGGTTTTTGATATAAATATGAACTTGATTGAACAGACATGCATGTATTGTATAACACAATGTCCTAGGTGTGTCATCTGATGAAGATCATCAAAGGTTAGTGCTGCATTTAGCTGTGGTTTGGGTTTATGTGACATATGCTAGCTTGAAAAATGGGTGTCAGATTTTTTCTGGCTGGGCACTCTGCTGACATAATCTAATGTTTTGCTTTCGTTGTAAAGCCTTTTTGAAATCGGACAGTGGGGTTAGATTAACGAGATTCTTGTCTTTAAATAGCTGTGAAATAGTCATATGTTTGAGAAATTGAAGTAATAGTATTTCTAACGATTCAAAAATCGCGCCACTGGAATTATAATAGCTGTTACGTAGGTGGGACGAAATCGTCCCACATAGCCCAGAGAGGTTAACCTGTTAGGGTATAGGGGGCAGTATTGAGAATTTTTGAAAAAATATGTGCCCATTTTTAACTGCCTATTACACCAACTCAGAAGCTAGAATATGCATATTATTGTTCAGGTTTGGATAGAAAACACCCTAAAGTTTCAAAAACTGTTTGAATGGTGTCTGTGAGTATAACAGAACTCATTTGGCAGGCAAAACCCTGAGACAGATTCTGACAGGAAGTGGATACCTGATGTGTTGAATTGACTTTAAGCCTATGCCATTGAAAAACAAAGGGAAGGAGGAATATTTTGGCACTTCCTATTGCTTCCACAAGATGTCCCCAGCCTTTACAAAGTGTTTTGAGTCTTCTACAGTGAGATCTGACTGAAGAAGAGCGTTGGAACGGCGATGGCCCAATAGACACCTGGCGTGCGAGTTGATGGTGGGTACTCTCATTCCGAAACGTTTTAAAAGAGAACCCAATGGTCCGCCTTGAATTTTATTCATGTTCTGGTTAAAAAAGGCCCTAATGATTTATGCGATACAACGTTTGACATGTTTGAACGAACGAAAATATATTTTTTCCGTTCTTGAAGTGAAGTGAAGTCCGGCTGGCTTAGATCATGTGCTACAACACGGAGGTTTTTGGACATAAATGATTAGCTTTTTTGAACAAAACTACATTCGTTATGGACCTGGGATTCTTTGGAAGTGACATCTGATGAAGAGAATCAAAGGTAATGGATTATTTACATAGTATTTTCGATTTTAGATCTCTCCAACATGGCGGTTAGTCTGTATCGCAATGCGTATTTTTCTGGCGCAGTGCTCAGATTATTGCAAAGTGTGATTTCCCAGTAAGGTTAATTTTAAATCTGGCAAGTCCATTGCGTTCAAGAGATGTAAATCTAGAATTCTTTGAATGACAATATAATATTTTACCAATGTTTTCTAATATTAATTAATTATTTTGTTGTCATGACTTGACTGCCGGTATTGGAGGGAAACGATTTCCTGAACATCAACGCCATAGTAAAACGCTGTTTTTAGATATAAATATGAACTTGATAGAACTAAAAATGCATGCATTGTCTAACATAATGTCCTAGGAGTGTCATCTGATGGAGATTGTAAAAGGTTAGTGCATAATTTTAGCTGATTTTATGGTTTTGGTGACGCCTGTCTTTGAATCGACAATACACTACACACAGGGTGCGCCACGGGTGGCACGCTAACGTCCCACATAGCCCCAAGAAGTTAAAGAGCAGCAGTAAAAAACAATAGAGGTGCAATATACAGGAGGTACCGGTGTGGGGGCACCTGTGCTGAGGTAATTGAGGTAACGTGTACAGTTGCAGTAGGAAGCTTACATACACTTTGATTGGAGTCATTAATAATCATTTTTTAACCACTCACAAATATCTTGTTAACAAACTATAGTTTTGGCAAGTCGGTTAGAACATCTACTTTGTGCATGACTGTCACGGGTATGTAGGGCAGGAGGAAGGAGCAGAGTCAAATGCAGGATGTGATAGTTCAGTAGGCCGAAGTTTAATGGCACTCAACACGCTAGGTGTATCAACAGATCGCGAAAACCCCAAAAGGGAAACAGGTAATCCAGATGAAGAGGCGAAAATACGCACGGGGCGCAGCCCGGCTTAAATCGATACTCCAAATAATAAAATGCTGGAGCAACACACAAAGTACAACCACGCTGCCCGCTGACAATCAAAAATAATCCCGCACAACACACAACACCCACAGGAACAAACTAAATACCCCCCCACTAATGACAGAAACGAAAACAGATGCGGACTTAGACAGACAAAACACAACGAACACAGAAACATAGATCGGTGGCAGCTAGTAGACCGGCGACGACGATCGCCGAGCGCCGCTCGGCCGAGGAGGGGCACCATTTTTTGTGGATACTGTGACAGTACCCCTCCCCTGACGTGCGGCTCCCGCAGCGCGCCGACGCCGGCCTCGGGGTTGACCCGGAGGGCGAGGTGCCGGCCGGTCCGGACGGAGACGATGGAACTCCTGGAGCATAGTGGGATCCAAAATGTCCCTCACCGGAACCCAGCACCTCTCCTCCGGGCCGTACCCCTCCCAGTCCACGAGGTACTGCAGGCCGCCTACCCGACGCCGGGAGTCCAGGATGGCCCGGACTGTGTACGCCGGGGCCCCCCCGATGTCCAGGGGGGGCGGAGGGACCTCCAGCACCTCAGCGTCCTGCAGTGGACCAGCTACCACCGGCCTGAGGAGAGACACATTAAACGAGGGGTTAATACGGTAATATGAAGGGAGTTGTAACCTATAACACACCTCGTTTATTCTCCTCAGGACTTTGAATGGCCCCACAAATCGCGGACCCAGCTTCCGGCAGGGCAGGCGGAGGGGCAGGTTCCGGGTCGAGAGCCAGACTCTGTCCCCCGGATGATACACGGGGGCCTCACTGCGGCGGCGGTCAGCGCTCTCCTTCTGTCACCTGATAGCCCGCTTCAGGCACTCCTGGACAGCACTCCAGGTCTCCTGAGAGCGCTGTACCCATTCCTCCACCGCAGGAGCTTCCGTCTGGCTCTGCTGACAGGGCACCAGGACCGGCTGATAACCTAATACGATTTGAAAAGGTGACAGGTTAGTCGAGGAGTGGCGTTGAGAGTTCTGGGCCATTTCGGCCCATGGCACGAACCTCGCCCACTCCCCTGGCCGGTCCTTTCAGTACGACCGCAGAAACCTGCCCACATCCTGGTTGATGCGTTCTACCTGCCCATTACTTTCGGGGTGGAAACCCGAGGTTAGGCTGACCGAGACCCCCAGCCTCTCCATAAACGACTTCCACACTCTGGAAGTGAACTGGGGACCCCGATCAGATACGATGTCCTCGGGCACCCCGTAGTGTCGGAAGACATCGGTGAATAGGGCCTCCGTGGTCTGTAGGGCCGTAGGAAGACCGGGCAATGGGAGCAGACGGCAGGACTTCGAGAACCGATCCACAACAACCAGGATCGTCGTGTTCCCCTGAGATGGCGGGAGATCCGTTAGGAAATCCACCGAGAGGTGAGACCAAGGTCGCTGTGGAACGGGAAGGGGCTGTAATTTCCCTCGAGGCAGGTGCCTAGGAGCCTTGCACTGGGCGCACACCGAACAGGAAGAGACATAGTGTCTTACATCCTCAGCCAAGGTGGGCCACCAGTACTTCCCTTTCAGGCCTCGCACTGTCCGTTCCACCCCAGGATGACCCGAGGAGGGTAAAGTGTGGGCCCATCGGGTCAGGCGATCGCGAACACCAAGCGGAACAAACTTCAGACCCGCGGGACATTAGGGCGGAGTGGGTTCTGATTGAACCGCCCGCTCGATGTCCGCATCCACCTCCCATACTACCGGCGCCACTAGACAGTTCCGAGAACCCGGAATGTATGAAAAGGTGAACTGGAACCTAGTAAAGAACATAGCCCACCTGGCTTGACGAGGATTTAGTCTCCTCGCTGCCCGGATGTACTCCAGGTTACGGTGGTCAGTCCAGATGAGAAAAGGGTGACGTGCCCTCTCAAGCCAATGTCTCCACACTGTGAAAGCCTTGACCACGGCTAACAACTCCCTGTCCCCCACATCGTAGTTGCGCTCCGCCGGGCTTAGCTTCCTAGAAAAGAAAGCGCAGGGGCGGAGCTTCAGAGGAGCGCCCGAACGCTGCGATAGAACTGCTCCTACCCCAGCCTCGGACGCGTCCACCTCCACTACGAATGGCAAAGAGGGATCCGGATGAGCCAGCACCGGAGCGTCAGTAAACAGAACCTTCAGATGACGGAAGGCCCTGTCCACCTCCGCCAACCACCGCAGCCGCACTGGACCCCCCTTCAGCAGTGAGGTAATGGGAGCTGCCACCTGACCAAAACCCCAGATAAACCTCCGGTAATAATTGGCAAACCCCAAAAACCATTGCACCTCCTTCACCGTGGTAGGGGTAGGCCAATTACGCACAGCCATAACGCGGTCACATTCCATCACCTCCCCTGTGGTGGAAATGCAATATCCTAGGAAAGAGATGGCTTGTTTGGAGAACTCACATTTCTCAGCCTTGACTTATAGGTTATGCTCCAGCAGCCGCCCAAGCACTCTGCGCAACAAAGCCACATGCTCGGCGTGGGTGGCGGAGTAAATCAAGATGCCATCGATGTACACCACCACACCCTGTCCGAGCATGTCTCGGAGAACCTTGTCCACAAATGATTGGAAGACAACTGGAGCATTTTTTAACACATACGGCATGACGAGGTACTCATAATGGCCAGATGTGGTACTAAATGCGGTTTTCCACTCGTCTCCCCCTCGGATACACACCAGATTATACGCGCTCCTGAGATCTAGTTTGGTGAAGAAGCGCGCCCCGTGGAATGACTCCACTGCCGTAGCAATGAGAGGTAGTGGGTAACTGAACCCCACTGTGATGGAATTTAGACCTCTATAGTCAATGCACGGGCGCAGGCCTCCCTCCTTCTTCTTCACAAAAAAGAAACTCGAGGAGACGGGTGATTTAGATGGCCGAATGTATCCCTGTCTCAAGGACTCAGTGACGTATGTTTCCATAGCCACCATCTCCTCCTGAGACAGAGGATACACATGACTCTTAGGAAGGACCGCGTCAGCTTGGAGGTTTATCGCACAATCCCCCTGTCGATGGGGTGGTAATTGAGTCGCCTTCGTTTTACTGAAGGCGATAGCCAAATCGGCATATTCAGAAGGAATGTGCACGGTAGAGACTTGGTCTGGACTCTCCACCGTAGTTGCACCGATGGAAACTCTACACACCTACCTGAGCACTGCCTTGAACACCCCTTAAGAGCCCTCTGTCTCCACGAAATCTGAGGGTTGTGAGTGGCTAGCCAGGGGATTCCCAGTACCACCGGAAACGCCGGGGAGTCGATGAGGTATAGGCTGATACGTTCCACATGACCCCCCCACGTCGTCATAACCAGTGGCACAGTAACCTCCCCCACTTCGCCGGACCCTAGCGGTCGACTATCTAGGGTGTGCACAGGGAAGGGGTGGTCCAGCTGAACCAGAGGATTCCCTAACCTATTAGTGATCCCACTGTCCATAAAACTCCCAGCTACTCCTGAATCGACTAGTGCCTTATACTGGGAGTGAGGGGAAAAAATTGGGAAAACAAACGGAAGTGTACATGTGGTCGACAGGGGGCTCTGGGTGTGTATGGTGCTGACTCACCTGGGGGGGTCGATGTAGTGCTTTGCCTGCCCTCCGGACTCCTGGGTGGACACCTCCAGCACCGGTCCGCAGTGTGTCCTCTGCGTCCACAGTGGGTGCAGGAGAGGCCCCCCCCTCCGGTCTTCCTCGGAGCAGCTCCTCCTATCTCCATGGGCAGTGGAGCAGGAAGGCTGGGAGGTGGAATGAACAGACCCCGACTAGAATGTCCCCGGGTAGCCAGCAGGTGGTCAAGTCTGATGGACAAATCCACCAGCTGGTCGAGGGTGATGGCGTGGTCCCTACAAGCCAGCTCCCGGCGGACATCCTCATTGAGACTGCAGCGATAGTGATCCATCAGGGCCCGCTCATTCCACCCCGATCCCGCGGTGAGTGTCCGGAACTCCAGGGCGAAGTCCTGAGCGCTCCTCGTCCCCTGTCTCAAATGGAACAGCCGTTCACCCGTAGCCTTGCCCTCCGGGGGATGATCGAATACCGCCCGGAAGCGACGGGTGAATTCCGGGTAGTCGCCCCGAGCTGAGTCTGGGCCGTCCCAGACCGCGTTGGCCCATTCCAGGGCTCTACCCGTAAGACAGGAGACGAGGACGCTCACTTTCTCCTCGTCGGAGGGAGAGGGGCGGACGATCGCCAGGTACAGTTCTATCTGGAGCAAAAACCCCTTACACCCAGCAGCCGTCCCATCAAACTCCCTCGGTGGCGTAATCCGAATCCCGATCGAGTCCACTTCAGGGGGTGTCGGTAGGGGCGCCGGCTGAGCAACCAGAGCTGGTCTGGTGGGGGAGGTACCTGTCTCCCAGCTCTCCAGTCGGGCCAGTACTTGGTCCATCGCCGAGCCCAGGCGGTGGAGGAGGCTGGCGTGCTGCGACACCTGCTCAGCTACTGAAGGCGCTTCAGCTCCTGCTGACTCCATAATAGTTTCTGTGGTGCGGGATTCTGTCACGGGTATGTAGGGCAGGAGGAAGGAGCAGAGTCAAATGCAGGATGTGATAGTTCAGTAGGCCGAAGTTTAATGGCACTCAACACGCTAGGTGTATCAACAACACAGAGATCGCAGAAAACCCCAAAAGGGAAACAGGTAATCCAGATGAAGAGGCGAAAATACGCACGGGGGGCAGCCCGGCTTAAATCGATACTCCAAATAATAAAATGCTGGAGCAACATACAAAGTACAACCACGCTGCCCGCTGACAATCAAAAATAATCCTGCACAATTCACAACACCCACAGGAACAAACTAAATACCCCCCCACTAATGACAGAAACGAAAAAAACAGGTGCAGACTTAGACAGACAAAACACAACGAACACAGAAACATAGATCGGTGGCAGCTAGTAGACCGGCGACGACGACCGCCGAGCGCCGCCCGGCCGAGGAGGGGCACCATTTTCTGTGGATACTGTGACAATGACACAAGTAATTTTTCCAACAATTGTTTACAGACAGATTATTTCACTTATAATTAATTGTATCACAATTCCAGTGGGTCAGAAGTTTATATACAATAAGCTGACTGTGACTTTAAACAGCTTGGAAAATTCCTGAAAATTATGTGATGGCTTTAGAAGCTTCTGATAGGCTAATTGACATAATTTGAGTCAATTGGAGGTGTACCTGTGGATGTATTTCAAGGCCTACCTTCAAACTCAGTGCCTCTTTGCTTGACATCATGGAAAATCAAAAGAACTCAGCCAAAAATTGTAGACCTTCACAAGTCTGGTTCATCCTTGGGAGCAATTTCAAAACACCTGAAAGTACCACATTCATCTGTACAAACAATAATACGCAAGTATAAACACCATGGGACCACGCAGACATCATACCGCTCAGGAAGGAGACGCGTTCTGTCTCCTAGAGATGAACGTACTTTGGTGCGAAAAGTGCAAATCAATCCCAGAACAACAGCAGAGGACCTTGTGAAGATGCTGGAGGAAACAGGTACAAAAGTATCTAGATCCACAGTAAAACGAGTCCTATATCGACATAACCTGAAAGGCCGCTCAGCAAGGAAGAAGCAACTGCTCCAAAACCACCATAAAAAAGCCAGACTACTGTTTGCAACTGCACATGGGGACAAAGATCGTATTTCTTGGAGAAATGTCCTCTGGTCTGATGAAACAAAAATATAACTCTTTGGCCATAATTACCATTGTTATGTTTGGAGGAAAAAGGGGAGGCTTGCAAGCCAAAGAACACCATCCCAACCATGAAGCACAGGGATGGCAGCATCATGTTGTGGGGGTGCTTTGCTGCAGGAGGGACTGGTGCACTTCAGAAAATAGATGGCATCATGAGGGAGGAAAATTATGTGGATATGTTGAAGCAACATCTCAAGACATCAATCAGGAATTTAAAGCTTGGTCGCAACTGGGTCTTCCAAATGGACAATGACCCAAGCATACTTCCAAAGTTGTGGCAAACTGGCTCAAGGACAACAAAGTCAAGGTATTGGAGTGGCCATCACAAAGCCCTGACCTCAATCCTATAGAAAATTTGTGGGGAGAACTGAAAAACGTGTGCGAGCAAGGAGGCCTACAAACCTGACTCAGTTACACCAGCTCTGTCAGGAGGAATGGGTTAAAATTCATCCAACGTATTGTGGAAGGCTACCCGAAATGTTTGACCCAAGTTACATAATTTAAAGGCAATACTAATTGAGTGTATGTAAACTTCTGACCCACTGGGAATGTGATGAAAGAAATAAAAGCTGAAATAAATCCCTCTATACTATTATTCTTATATTTTACATTCTTAAAATAAAGTGGTGATACTGACCTAAGACAGGGAATTTTTACTAGGATTAAATGTCAGTAATTGTGAAAAACTGAGTTTAAATGTATTTGGCTAAGGTGCATGTAAACTTCGACTTCAACTGTTCACCAACTGTGTGAAGGTGAACGGAAAGACTGGAGCAACGAACCGCCCTTGCTGTCTCTGCCTTGCCGGTTCCCCTCCTTCACTGGGATTCTCTGCCTCTAACCCTATTACAGGGGCTGAGTCACTGGCTTACTGGTGTTCTTTCATGCCGTCCATGGGAGGGGTGCGTCACTTGAGTGGGTTGAGTCACTAACGTGGTCTTCCTGTCTGGTTTGGCCCCCCCCCTTGGGTTGTGCCGTGGCAGAGATCTTTGTGGGCTATACTCAGCCTTGTCTTAGGACGGTAAGTTGGTGGTTGGAGACATCCCTCTAGTGGTGTGGGGGCTGTGCTTTTGCAAAGTGAGTGGGGTTATATCCTGCCTGTTTGGCCCTGTCCGGGGGTATCATCGGAAAGGGCCACAGTGTCTTCTGATCCCTCCTGTCTCAGCCTCCAGTATTTATGCTGCAGTAGTTTATGTGTCGGGGGCTAGGGTCAGTCTGTTACATCTGGAGTATTCTCTTGTCTTATCCGGTGTCCTGTGTGAATTGAAATATGCTCTCTCTAATTCTCTCTTTCTCCCTTTCTTTCTTTCTCTCGGAGGACCTGAGCCCTAGGACCATACCTCAGGACTATCTGGCATGATGACTCCTTGCTGTTCCCAGTCCACCTGGCCTTGCTGCTGCTCCAGTTTCAACTTTTCTGCCTGCTCCAATATCCAATGATGGGCGTCGTGCGAAATACAAACTCCTCTAAAATCCGAAAACTTCAATTTTTCAAACATATGACTATTTTACAGCATTTTAAAGACAAGACTCTCGTTAATCTAACCACACTGTCCGATTTCAAAAAGGCTTTACAGCGAAAGCAAAACATTAGATTATGTCAGCAGAGTACCCAGCCAGAAATAATCAGACACCCATTTTTCAAGCTAGCATATAATGTCACAAAAACAAAACCACAGCTAAATGCAGCACTAACCTTTGATGATCTTCATCAGATGACACCCTAGGACATTATGTTATACAATGCATGCATGTTTTGTTCAATCAAGTTCATATTTATATCAAAAAACAGCTTTTTTACATTAGCATGTGACGTTCAGAACTAGCATACCCCCCGCAAACCTCCGGTGAATTTACTAAATTACTCACGATAAACGTTCACAAAAAACATAACAATTATTTTAAGAATTATAGATACAGAACTCCTCTATGCACTCGATATGTCATAGCTTTTCGGTGAAAGCACATTTTGCAATATTCTCAGTAGATAGCCCGCCATCACAGGGCTAGCTATTTAGACACCCAGCAAGTTTAGCCTTCACCAAACTCCGATTTACTATTAGAAAAGTTTGATTACCTTTGGTGTTCTTTGACAGAATGCACTCCCATGACTTCTACTTCAATAACAAATGTTGGTTTGGTCCAAAATAATCCATAGTTATATCCAAACGGCGGCGTTTTGTTCGTGCGTTCAAGACACTATCCGAAGTGTAAATAAGGGTCACGAGCATGGCGCATTTCGTGACAAAAGATTTCTAAATATTTCATTACCGTACTTCGAAGCATGTCATCTGCTGTTTAAAATCAATTTTTATGCCATTTTTCTCGTAAAAAAGCGATTATATTCCGACCGGGAAAGCGTGTAAATGTTCAAAGAGAGAGAAAATAAAAGCATGCTATCCCCTCGTACACGAGCCTGAGTCTCATAGTACTGTTACTGGCCACTATCCAAACGCGCTAATGTTTTTCAGCCAGAGCCTGCAAAGCCACGATTCAGCTTTTTGCCGCCTTCTGAGATCCCATGGGAGCCGTAGGAAGTGTCACGTAACAGCAGAGATCCTCTGTAATGGGTAGAGATAATAGAGAAGGGCAAGAAATGGTCAGACAGGGTACTTCCTGTACAGAATCTTCTCTGGTTTTGGACTGCCAAATGAGTTATGTTATACTCACAGACACCATTCAAACAGTTTTAGAAACTTTGGAGTGTTTTCTATCCAAAGCTAATAATTATATGCATATTCTAGTTTCTGGGCAGGAGTAATAATCAGATTAAATCGGGTACGTTTTTTATCCGGCCGTGAAAATACTGCCCCCTAGCCATAACAGGTTAAAATAGTTTTGAAAAGTAATCACTTTCTGAGATCTGTATTCAAATAGTTTTCAAAAGTAGTTTTTTTCTCAAGTAAGTATTTGTTCCCCCCAAAAAGGGTTACATTCCACAAAACATAGTGTCATGACTCTCCTGTGATGATCCAAAGGATCAGGCTACAGCTCTCTCTCTCTCTCTTCTGCAGAGGGGACAGTTTTATGACTTAACGCTGGTCGTAAACTTTCTCTCTTGCCCTGCAGTATTGAACAAAGGAATGTGATGTGTATAGAGAGAGACTTTTGTGATGATGTCATTAAAATTATCAGAAAGACGTTATAACAAAAACTTTAACTTTAAGAGCTTTCACAATGTACATATCAGATTTACATCTAAATGTTGTATAAAATAAATTATTAAGTATAAGAATACTTTTGAAAGATAGAAATGTGATTTTATCCTTCTAAATGAGATAATAGCTTTTCATATAAACCTGGGCCCAGTCAGTAACTACGCCCACGTGAGCACAGACATTGTGTCAACAGGACAGAACGCCCTCCAAGGCCAGAGTGTTTAAAAGGACTCACTGAAGAATTAACATATAAGACCAGACAGTGTGGAGTGGTCGCTACATGGCTGGAAATGGTTAAAACTACGAGACCAGAAAATGGTAAGACCCTTTGAAACTCTCGACACGTGACGAACGTGAAAAGTAGACTAAAACATGCACCGCTTGCAGCTCTGCATGTAACGTAGTCTAGGACAATTGACCAAGATGAGATACATCATAGGTACCTCTGATGTATCTATCCTAATGAACATAGGGAAATACAGATGCCTCTGAACACCGCGTGGCACACATCTGATATATCCATTCTAACGAACACCCCGAGACAAACAAGCCTGGAACTAAGGACATTGTGACCTCTTGTGGACAACCAGATACATACACAATAGAGACTTACATCGAACCACTTCCCATATATGGATCGAGTTCAACAGAGAGACGACAAAGACATCCACGTGTAAATATATACATTGCAATTATTTTCAAATGAGTGGTCGTTCCTGTGAAAAGTATTCATATTCCCATGAGCATAACTTCCACATGTTTGTACGATAAGCCCACTCCCATAGTCTCTCCCACTTCCTTTCCCCACCCCCTTTCCAATGTGTAACAAGCCATCATATCGGGTAAGTCCACTGGAGACTTTTCATAGCATTATGTTAGTAATCAATATCATGTTTGTAATTCTGTGTGATTATTTAGTAAGTTAGTAAATAAACCAATTTGTATCACTGATTCATCACTTAGGCTAAGGTTCGTACAGATATCAAGAATATGCAATGTTCAAAATGAGACTGATAGGAGGAAATTATTGATTGATGACTGTTATGATAGATATATTCTTGAGTTAATTGTGGAATCGGTAACTCATTAAATAAACTTTTCCCGTGGTGCCCCAAATTACTAATCAATTAATTGTTACATGATTAATTTGAGTAACAAACATAGGAGGCAATTATTCGATGAATAGCAGTCATCACATCAATGATAGTCACGCCACGACAATAGTTAAAACTGTTATCCCAGGTCTGATGCATAATTACTTTAATCTTGCGTGTGTGTGTGTGCATGCATCTGTGTCTGTGTTTAATCCATAGAAGTTGTGGATGTGTTAAGTGAAGCGACACAGGGGAACCCAAGAGCAGACTCAGATGAGGAAACAGGGATTAATGAACCAAAATATGTATTGTTACACAGAGAGATATGGAGTGCAGATCCGGGGAAGCTTGGATGAGTTGCAGAATAACCAGATGTGGAGACTAAGGTTGGAGTGGGCTGGGTAGAACCGGGTAAACAGGTCCTGAGGGAAATCCAAGGTAGTGGTGGTGAGGAAAATCCAGAGCAAGGTAGTTGGGTGGTGAGATGTGGAACAGGAGACAGAGAGGTAACTGCAATGAGAGGATGCAGGGAAACAGGCACAGCAGAGTAACAGGATATTGCGTAATCATAAATGGCTAGAATCATGAGCTGACTGAGCAGAGATTACAATCTGGCAGAGTGGAAGTGGCAGAACTGAGTATTTGTAGAGGTCTTGATTATGGAACGAGTTGCAGCTGGTAGGGATCTGCTCTGACTCCAGCACACCTGTCTCCAACCACACAATCACACAGAGAGGGAGAGAGAGAGAGTGTACAGGGGGAGGAACTGCAGGTCAAGAAGACACCGGATGAACACCAGAGGGCGTAGCAGGAGCAGATGTGACTGGATGGAATTTTAACGCTGACACATTAACAGACAGTTAGGCCTTCTTCACTGAGAGCTGGAAGAGAGTGTGTCAATCAATAAGCAATATTATGCGGACATGTGACAGGGAGGAAGGTCAGACAAGACATTCGAGGAAAATCAATTCTCCTCCCCTGCCCCTTTGTCTCGCAGCTGTATCTAGACGAGGTTGACGTTTACCAAAAGAGCTCCAGGATAAGCTAGGGTTGATCTTGGACTGAACCATTGGTATGTGGATGATTGCCTGGTATTGACCCACTGACACAAGGTTTAGCGCAATGTAATCTCTGCTCCTTATGGTGTTTATATTCTACGGGATGATGTACAATGACAGTCTCAAAATACACACTGAAATCAAAGCATGATTCAGTTTGGATTTACAAGTTTATGATGATGTGATTCTTAATATACAGTACCAGTCAAAATTTTGGACTCACTTACTCATTACAGGGTTTTTCTTTATTTTTACAATGTATAATAATAGTGAAGACATCAAATCTATGAAATAACACATATGGAATCATGTGGTAACCTAAAAAGTGTTAAATATATTTCAGATTCTTCAAAGTAGCCTTGATGACTGCTTTGCACATTCTTGGCATCCTCTCAACCAGCTTCATGAGATGGTTGAGAGAAGGTAACCCTTCCCCCTTTTTGCTTCATGAGATGAAATGCACCTGGAATACATTTCAATTAACAGCAGTGCCTTGTTAAAAGTTCATTTGTGGAATTTTTTTTTCTTTAGAGCCAATCAGTTGTGTGACAAGGTAGGGGTGTTATACAGAAGACAGCCCTATTTGGTAAAAGACCAAGTCCACATTATGACAAGAATAGCTCAAACAGTTCAAATAAGCAAAGAGATTTGACAGTCCATCATTACTTTAATCTGTGTGTGGTATTCATGTTTTTGTTATTCAACCAATGTTTGCGGGTCTAATTGACCCATAACATTTTTGGGTTATTAAAACAATACAGCTATAAAAATGTAGGTAAAAATACTTAATAATTAGATGTTGACATATCAATTACAAACAATATAGACAGCATACATGGTTAATATTTGCCATTTACCTCTGCTAGATCACATTTATCAATAAAAGTGCATTTCGTTGTATTTTTTTTATAAAATGTGATTTTTGTAAACAAAAATCAATTAAAATCAAGACATGGGTGGAATCCATCTTGAACAAATATAAATGAAACAAGGTTTTCATCACTAGTGATGTTAATTGCTTTGAAATTAACAAATTGGAAGGGCACATTTTACAGACAGTATTTTATGGAAATGACAAATGAGCCCCATTGAACACAAATTAAGGCTGGTCTACACAACACATTGAGGACAGAATTTTACTGTGTGTGTGTTGCAAATGTATTTCTTGCACTAGATGGATGTGTACTGTGTCTTCCTTTTCCTTTTGTTACTGTATCTGTATTTAATGATCACTAACTACAGATACCATATCTTAATTTGATCATCCTGTTACAGGAATTTTCAAAGGTTTATGGAAATGCAAAGGTTTAAAAAGGCTTTTAAAGTTTTAAATGTCAGCCTCCTACAAAAAAATATCTATTAATTACAATCTAAGTAATAATTCACATTTCCTGTTGCTGCGGAATAATTAACATGGTCAAATTAAGATACAGCATCTGTAAGTCATAATTTTAGGTACGTACATAGTACTGTGTATGACACCCTCTGCACTGTAGTATGGCTCCACTGTCTTCAACTAGTTTCAGATCAACCCTTTGCTAACTGGATCACTGCATGGTTCCATAAAAGTTTGGATTATAATTACTTACACTAAGTATGCAAAACATTAAAACACCTATCTTTCCATGACTTACACTGACCAGGTGAATCCAGGTGAAAGCTATGATCCCTTTTTGATGTCACTTGAATCCAGACTGGTTAAAGAAGGATTTTTAAGGAACTAGCTGCTAAGTCTGGAAATCTGTCACTGAAATGATAGTAGAGAGTGGATATTGGCTTATTGATCGTTTGAGTAAGGAACAAGATAAGGGAACATTGACCTGGGATATGGTTTGAGTCTATGCTTACTGATTTTATATATTTTTTTACTGCAGTGTCATTCACATGCCCCTTTCAAAGATAAGCCCCATGGGCAATGGTCAAATGTTCTAAAATGAGCTTTCTTAGCACTGCGCATTGCTGAAATCTTACAACAGTTGAACTTAGAACAAAGTCCATGTCTGTTAATCACGCAATATTTGCTTGTTATTCATTTCTTTAAAATATTGGTATATGTAAGCATTGAATGTACTACTGTTGGTTTGCTCACAGCTCACAGCCAAGGACAGTACATTCATATATGTTAAAAGGTGACATCATAAATACATATTGGAGCATACTGTCAACATGTCAGTTAGCTCAAGCTGTTGTGCAAGTGTATTTACCCTCTTTAAAAATGAGATTTTGACAGTTGGAATCTAATAAATATTCATGACTATGAGCGAGAGAGTGTGAGCTGGTTGCCATAGGGGGGAGGAGAAAGAAGCATTGCTTTTGCTATAAACTGGTGCGGCATTTTTCAAATTTTCCCTAACAATGCTTCCCTAACAATGCTTCCCATATGGCAGGAGACCGACTTGATTAAAACAGGCATCCTTCCTCGATGTGAACTTTGTTTTTTCGCCCAAAGAAACCTTTTAATCCTCTCTCTTGACAGCAACAATTTACGAAACATTGCATAAATTAACTATTTTGGAGACCCTCCACAATGGTGGAAACCGTTCAAGGATTATCTGCAGATCCTTTTTAATCTGTCATTCAGTTTGCTGCCTAATAAACACCTGCTGTGGCTCTGTTTAATATACCCACTTAGAAAACAAACAAACACTCTTCATTTTTTAGGAGCTTAAACTGAGCGTTTGTGTTAATTTCGAAGGAGCACTTTTATGTGCAAATCTTATATCAACTTTACTGGGAGGCTTGTCACTTGTCATCATCAATTTCCAAACCTCTGTACCTGATTTTTGTCTTGGAAGCCATTTAAACCTTTCCCTGAGGGACATGGGGACTGCAGTATTGTAACACAAGGAGGGGTTGATTGCTTGATTTTTACAGTACTTCAATTTTTGTTTTTTACTTGACTGGGATTGCACAATACATTCGGGGTCTTATTTCCATTGTGGCCCCTATTTTTTACATAGATAAATATGCAATTACATAGATAGATGTCTAATGTCTGATATGCAGACATTAAAATGGTTATATTTTTGACATTCTTTTAAAAGAGCTTATGGTCGGTATGGCTTTGAGTTGCTGTGGTAGTTTATTCCACTCAACAGTGGCAGTAAATAAAAAGGTGTTCTTACCAGAGAGACTTATATTTGAAACAGTGAATATTAGAGAGTTTCTGGCTGTGGTATTATGCTGGTGGACATCTCTAACAAATGAGATGGGGGGCTGAGTCACGTGATAGCTAGATTAGCTCCTTAAAATGGTCGACCTCCAGATGAGTATGAGTGGGGAGTTTTAAGTACAATTCTTACAAGCTTGTTTTGGCTGGTTTCTTTAGATGTTTCAGGACTGCTGGTGAACCATGATGTGCAAGCATAATCAAAGTGACACTGAACTAGTGCATTTCCCAGAGTATTTAGGGTGTCATTGTCAAGCCATTTTGAGGTCTGAGCAAGAAATAAAAATGTTTAGTTTGTTAAATCCTTCAGTGGCATTGTCTTACCATTCAGGTACCTATTTAATTCACACCCAATGTAGCTGACCGATGTTATTGGTGTTACCTCTGAGTTGACCACTTTGACTCTAAAACCAGGGGACCTTGCAAGCTTTACTCTAGAGCAAGATAAAATGGATTCTGTTTTTCCAAGATGCAGAGAAAGTTTGTTTTCTGAGAGCCATTTACTGATAGTACACTACATATTTCTTCCACTGAGGTTTTATTTTTATGGGACACCAGTAGAGCAGAGTCATCCACATACAAAAACAAATTACAACAGCAGGCTGATTTCATATAATTCATGTACATTAGTAAAAGAAGTGGGCCACAGATGCTCCACTGTAGGACCCCACAGCTAATACCCTTTGCACCAGAAAGTGTTCCAATAACAACCACCACTTGGTCTCCACCTGTTAAATAGGATCTAACCCAGTCAATGGCCCTGCTGTTAAAACCAAGGGCTTTTAAACTTGTAGTGCATGATACTATGGTCAACTGTATCAAATGCCTTCTGCAGGTCCAGCATTACCATTCACCAAAGCTTTCCCAGGTCAACTTCTTTCCTGAACGTGCGGAGTGATTAACCGAAATTCCAACTATTTTTCGTGTTTTTTTTAAACAAATTGATCGACATCAGTTCAATTATTTGAATTCCATTTAGTTCTATTTTTTTCTGAGGTCAATGTGCAGTTTCTCTAGAGATAAATCAGATCAAGCCCAAACTGTGCAATGGAGTTGTAGTTTCCAATTAATTGATAATGCCCTCGAAGCTGGTGTTTGGAGGATATAGTTGAGGGACGGCAAACAGTCCCAATATGTCCTGCAAACACGGGCTTCGAGGGCATTACCACTTTTATACAACACGTTACCAACATATTCAAATAAAGTTTGACACATTTTCATAAAAAAATATATTTTTATTAATTTATTCATACGATTTCATCCTTCCACAAGATATAGTCCCGACACAAATCTAGGGTTGCTACCCAAGCTGGCTGATCATTCATTCTATCGGTTCGGTTGCTAGAGACGCGACCCAGTCATTCAGTCTTTTTGTCCTGTATCTATGGACGCGACCCAGTCATTTCTTCTAAATGTTCCATTGCCATACTGGCTGGCAACGTTCTTATCCCTTGCTTGCTAGCTAGCCAACTACACCTAACTTACAGTCATGTCAAAAACTGTAGCCAGAATAACAGCAAAGTAGCTGCAATTTAATTTGTTTAAAACCTCTTTGGGCTAGGGGCAGGCGAAACCCCGAGCACAATCCATCCAGGGATTTTTTTGTTGTTGATGTCATTGTGTATTCCAATTCTTTACTATGGAAAACCTGATTTATTAGGGCCCAGATTGCAGTTCCTATGGCTTCCACTAGATGTCAACAGTCTTTAGAAATTGTTTGATGTTTTTCTTTTGAGAAATGAAGAAGTAGTCCTATTCTTTCCATGTGTCACTCAGATGGACTCAAGTATTTTGGTGTGCGTGAACAGGAGCGTGCTCCTCATTATTTTTCTCTGGTATTGGATACAGTTTATTCCGACTTAAATTGTATTGATTATTTACATTTTAGGGTACCTGAAGTTGGATTAGAAACGTTGTTTGAAATGTTTGGACCAAGTTTACAGGTAACTTATTAGATACTTTGTAGTCGTGTTGAGCGAGTTGGAACCGGTGCATTTCTGAATCAAACGCGCCAAATAAATGGACATTTTGGGGATATAAAGAAGGAATTTATCGAACAAAACGACCATTCATTGTGTCACTGAGTGTCACAGTATCCACAGAAGGTGGCACCCCTCCTCGGTCGGGCGGCACTCGGTGGTCGTCGTCACTGGCCTACTAGCTGCCACCGATCTATGTTTCTCTGTTGTTTGGTTTTGTCTGTCTAGGTCTGAACCTGTTTCTTGTTTGTAATTAGTGTGGGGGTATTTAGTTTGTCCTTTTTGTTCAGGTATTCGTGCGGGATCGTTTTGTGTCTGTTGAAAGGGTTTTCGTATTTCACGCTGCCTGTTTTTGTGGAGCTGTTCGTTTATTGTTGCCGGGTTGCGCCCCGTGCGCTTTTTGTTTTGGAGCTGTGCTCCTGTCGGGTGTGTAAGCGCACTCAGCTTACGTCTGCATCTTTTCCCCTGAAGGTGTTAATAAACATCTTTGTTTTTGGGACCTCCGTCTCCTGCCTTTTGACTCTGACCCTTTCCGTTACCTGATTGTCGTGACACTGAGACATTTGGGATTGCAAAAAGATGAAGATCTTCAAAGGTAAGGCATTTATTATATCGCTATTTCTGACTTTCGTGTCGCACCTGCCTGGTTTTCATGTTTTTATATGCTGGGCGATGTCCTCAGATAATCGCATGGTGTGCTTTCGCCATAAAGCCTTTTTGAAATCTTACACAGCTGCTGGAGTAACAAGAAGGTAAGCTTTATTTTGATGTATTACACTTGTATTTATATGAATGTTAAATATTTATATTTCTGTAGTTTGAATTTGGCGCTCTGCAATTTCACCGGATGTTCTCAAATCTATCCCGCTAATGTGTTTCGAGCGTTAAGGGATCCCTAAGAGGTTTTAACCTCTTAGCTGTTTTTTTTTTTTTAAATTGACATTTATTTGGATACATCCATAACAATGAGCTAATGAGGCGTGATTTCACCTGGCATAGAAAATGTGCTCACTCGTCAGCACACAGCTAACACAATCACTTCAACCTGAAGCCGGAAAGACTGCAAACTGGCTGCATTTTGTTTAGTTTCACATGCTTTTATTGCCATTTTTGTATACATCCATAAAAATGATGAACTACTAAAATTGTGATTTTGTCAGGCAGCTTAGGCAGCAGCTCTATAGAGATGAGATGATTGCTTGGATCAAATCAAATTTCATTTTATGTACTCAAGAACTGAAACATTTTATTAAAGTAAAGTGAATAAATGATGGTTAAATGGGGAGAATTCCAACCTGAGTTAAGCGTGCGTAAATGGAACTTAAATCCTCTTCCATGCACTTTTCTCTTTACTCATATTCTGACCTTGAACTGAATCATGAGAATCGAATGATATTCACCCACTTTTCATTTGGGTGGAAATCGAATAAATGAAGGTGTGGCGGAGGTGTCTACAGTTATGCTGACTTAATTCCCTAATAATTCCACCACCTTTACACATGAGAAAACCATGAATAAGGTCTAGCGAACCTACCGGTTCCAAGTTGATAAAGCATCTACTTAATTTTTTTCAATAGAAATGTAATCATTTTCCATGCACTGTATTTTATAACTTGATAAGAGCTAGGCAAATGAGTAATCCAGTTAGATAAGGGAATTGTAAATATAAATTAAACTTGTTTTAGATCTATTTTACCTTATTATCACTGGAGACAAATGTGAATCCAGTCATGTAGCAAACTGAAACATATCAATATATCAACTATACCACAGTAAAGTTTATGAAATGCTGTGCTGTTATGCAGAATGTAAATTGTACAGCCTTTTATCTTGCAGGGTAGGGCACTCTCGAATGTCTTAACTATCCTGACTTTCTCGATCAGTACCGACCATCAGTATGCCTAATAACCACAAATATTAAACTACCAATGTACTGTTAGTTCCTTTCAGTTGGTATAGCCTACATTATCATTCCATTTAATTACATTGTTTTTTTAACCTTCATTAGCTTCCCCTGTAAACACCGTCATGGCCGTGTGGTTGTTGCTGACAGTAATAACAGTTGATAATGTAAAAAGACGATATGTAGTCTAATTAAATTGTTATGGAGCGGAGCGCAGACCAAGCCATAACAGTTTGAACCTGACACATGGCACAGTTCTATCACACCCTGATCTGTTTCACCTGTCTTGTGCTTATCTCCACCCCACACCAGGTGTCTCCCATTTCCCCATTATCCCCTGTGTATTTACCTGTGTTTTCTGTCTGTTGCCAGTTTGTCTTGTCTCGTCAAGCCTTCCCACTGTGTTTTTCCTTCTCTCTAGTTTGTGTTCTAGTCTTTCCGGTTTCAACCTGTTTTTGCCTGCCCTGACCCTGAGCCTGCCTGCTGTTCTACGCATGCCTGACTCTTATTAGGATTACTGATCGTGTCCTGGACCTGTCATTTGCCTACCCCTTGTATATATTATACCTCTGAGACTCAAACCATCTGCCTCCTGTGTCTGCATCTGGGTCTCATCCTGTGTCGTGATAGTACAAACTAAGACCACCTAAGACTAAGACCACCTCCGCAACTCTGTCTGCCCGCAAGGAGCCACCATTGGAAAACACGAGGAGCTCCTCAGAACCTCATGGAAGGACTTCATACCTTGACCAGGGTTTCAACTTATTACAGGAGCAATCCCGCGGACTATCTATCAGGCAGCAAGCCACAACCGAAACCTCCCGGACACTCAGTAACCCAGCTACCAGCACTGTATTTCCCCAGTCTAGCCCGGCTTCCCGAGAACCCTGGTTACCTCCCCCGGAGTGCTATGTTTGGGATCCTGGAACCTGCCGGGTGTTTCTCTCCCAGTGCTCCCTCATCTTTGAGCTGCAGCCCTCTTCGTTTCCTTCAGATTGTTCGAAGCTGGCGTATCTTATAACGCTGATGTCTGGAAGGGCTCTCGCCTGCGCTACGGCGGTGTGGGTGCAACAGTGTGCCATTTGCCTTCGTCTGAAGGATTTTGTAGGGGAGGTTGGAGAGAGAGACAGCTTGGAAGCTACACAGACTTCTGTAGTGTGGCAGACAATGCAGTAGACTTTCACATGTTGGCCACCAGGAGAGCCTGGAACCCAGAGTCCCTGGTTGACACCTTCCTTCAGGGATTATCAGAGGAAATTAAAGACGAGCTCGCAGCTCGAGAATTACCCATGGACCTCAACTCCCTCATAGCCTTGACAATAAGGATTGACTCACTCTTCCACGGTTTCTGCCTCACCTCCGAAGAACCCCGGAAGTCCCCGACGCCTGCATTCCCAAGAGAATCCGAAGTCACCCAAATCCCTTCAGGAATCTCGGGGACTGGTGACTTGTCTCCTCCAGAGCCCATGCAGCTGGGTAGTGCTAGATTGTCTCCTAATGAACTTTTATGCAGGCTGAGCTCCAACAGTTGCTTGTATTGTGGTACTATAGGACGTTATATATGCACCTGTCCAGTAAAGGACCAGGCTCATCAGTAGGTACGAGTACGCTGGTGGGCCATACTGGGAGTCTCCAAACTCCCATTACTCATAACCCTCTCCATTCTATCCTGCTGTGGGGTGACCAGTCTAAATCTCTCCAGGTGCTCATTGACTCTGGGGCTGACGAGAGCTTCATGGACGCTACCCTGGTATCTGAGCTGGGTATCTCCACACAACTCCTCTCCATTCCCATGGACGTGTCACGTCCTGACCAGCAGATGGAGCTATTGTTTTAGTGTTGGGGTCAAGATGTGACAGTTTTTGTGTATGTGAATGTTTGATTGTTGATTTGGGACATCCAATTGAAGGAAGGTGTGTTGAGTTGCCTTTGATTGGAAGTCCTATATAGGTGTGTGTGTTTTTCTTTGGGGTTGTGGGTGGTTGTTTTTGCACTGCGTTTCATAGCCTGCAGAACTGTTGCTGTTGTCACCTTTATTGTTTTTGTTAAGTGGATGCTTTACTCCTTATTTGAAATTAAATATGAATATTCACATACCTGCTGCGCCTTGGTCTTCTCTCCATGACAACTGTTGTTACAGGACGCCAGTGCATTGGAAGGATGCTCCCTTGGCAGGGTTTCTCACAGTACGGTTCCCATTGACCTGCGAGTGTTGGGCGATCACAGTGAATCCATATAGTTTCTACTAATTGAATCTCCTCATGTTCCTGTGGTTTTGGGATTTTCATGGTTCCAGAGACACAACCCCCTGATCGACTGGGCTACTGGTTCTATCCTGGGTTGGACTCCGTTCTTCCATGCACATTGCCTTAAGGTGGCACATTGCCTTAACCTCCCTGGGAAAGGTGGGATGCTTGCGTTCCACCTAGTCAACAGCCAGTGGAATCGCGTGGCGCGAAATACAAATACCTCATAAATGCTACAACTTCAATTTCTCAAACATATGACTATTTTACACCATTTTAAAGACAAGACTCTCGTTAATCTAACCACATTGTCCGATTTCAAAAAGGCTTTACAGCGAAAGCAAAACATTAGATTATGTCAGGAGAGTACCCTGCCAAAAATAATCACACAGCCATTTTCAAAGCAAGCATATATGTCACAAAAACCAAAACCACAGCTAAATGCAGCACTAACCTTTGATGATCTTCATCAGATGACACTCCTAGGACATTATGTTATACAATACATGCATGTTTTGTTCAATCAAGTTCATATTTATATCAAAAAACTGCTTTTTACATTAGCATGTGATGTTCAGAACTAGCATACCCACCGCAAACTTCTGGTGAATTTACTAAATTACTCACGATTAAAACCTGTTGGGGATAGGGGGCAGTATTTGCACGGCCGGATAACTGGTTACTACTCCTGCCCAGTAACTAGAATATGCATATAATTGTTTGATTTGGATAGAAAACACCCTAAAGTTTCTAAAACTGTTTGAATGCTGTCTGTGAGTATAACAGAACTCATATGGCAGTCAAAACCCTGAGACAAATCCTGACAGGAAACTGAAATCTGATGTGTGGATATCACTTCAAACATTTGCCATTGAAACACACAGGGGCTTATGAATGATTTAGAAAGAGAGGCTGTGGAAAGTGATCATAGGTGGAGGGCCATTTACCATTATGAGGCGGCCGCCCATGGCTACCCTCCCCTTTCGAAACGTTTTGAAAGACAATACAACCATCGCCATGGAATATTTTTGAAGCTCTGGTTGAAAAAGGCCCTAAAGATTTATGTTATACAACGTTTGACATGTTTGAACGAACTTAAATATATTTTCTTTACATTCGTGACGACAAGTCCGACTCACCACGGTACATTTTCAGTAGTCTTCGGAGCGCGCTAACAATTGGGACATAAATTATTAACTTTTTCGAACAAAACTACATTTGTTATGGACCTGGGATCCCTGGAAGTGCTTTCTGATAAAGATAACCAAAGGTAAGGTTTTATTTACAATAGTATTTTTGATGGTTGATCGTTCCAAGATGGCTCCAACATGTATAGCCTAGCCTATTTTGCTGGGCATACCACGTCGTTTATTGCAAAGTGTGATTTCCCAGTAAAGTTATTTTTAAATCTGGCAAAGCGGTGGCATTCAAGACATGTTAATCTATAAGTCTTTGAATGACAATATTACATTTTAACCTCTAGGGGCTATGTGGGACGCAAGCGTGCCACCCCTGGTACACCCTATCAACAACAGATGAAATATCAAGAGCGCCAAATTTGAAAACAATTAAATGTCATAATTCAAATTTCTCAAACATACAACTATCTTACACCCTTTGAAAGATAAACATCTCCATAATCTAACCACGTTGTCCGATTTCAAAAAGGCTTTACGGCGAAAGCATAAAGTTAGATTATGTTAGGAGAGTACATTGACAATAGCTGTGTGTAATGTTTTGTCAATTCAAAGACAGGCGTCACCAAAAGCAGAAAACCAGCTAAAATTATGCACTAACCTTTGACAATCTCCATCAGATGACACTCCTAGGACATTATGTTAGACAATACATGCATTTTTAGTTCTATCAAGTTCATATTTATATCCAAAAACAGCGTTTTACTATGGCGTTGATGTTCAGGAAATCGTTTCCCTCCAATAACCGCCAGTCAAATCAGCACAACAAATTAAATAATTACTATTCGAAAACATTGGTAAAATATTATATTGTCATTCAAAGAATTATAGATTTACATCTCTTTAACGCAACCGGCTTGCCAGATTTAAAAATAACCTTACTGGGAAATCACACTTTGCAATAATCTGAGCACTGCGCCCAGAAAAATACGCTTTGCGATACAGACTAACCGCCATGTTGGAGAGATCTAAAATCGAAAATACTATGTAAATAATCCATTACCTTTGATTCTCTTCATCAGATGTCACTTCCAGGAATCCCAGGTCTATAACGAATGTAGTTTTGTTCGAAAAAGCTCATAATTTATGTCCAAAAAGCTCCGTGTTGTTAGCACATGATCTATGCCCGCCGGACTTCACTTCATGAACGAGGGGAAAAAAATATTTACGTTCGTTCAAACATGTCAAACGTTGTATAGCATAAATCATTAGTGCCTTTTTTAACCAGAACATGAATAATATTCAAGGCGGACGATTGCATTCTCTTTTAAAACGTATTGGAACGAGAGTACCCAACATGAACTCGCGCGCCAGAGTCTAATCGGCCACCACCGTTCCATGGCTCTTGTTCGGTCAGATCTCACAGTGTAAGACTCAAAACACTTTGTAAAGACTGGTGACATCTAGTGGAAGCCATAGGAAGTGGTCAACAATTAATAAACCCCTGTGTGTTTCAATGGCATAGGCTTAAAGGTAATTCAACACATCAGGTATCCACTTCCTGTCAGAATTTGTCTCAGGGTTTTGACTGCCATATGAGTTATACTTACAGACACCATTCAAACAGTTTTAGAAAATTCAGAGTGTTTTCTATCCAAACCTGAACAATAATATGCATATTCTAGCTTCTGAGTTGGTGTAGGAGGCAGTTAAAAATGGGCACATATTTTTTTCAAAATTCTCAATACTGCCTCCTAGCCCTAAGAAGTTTTAACAATGTTTTCGAATAGTAATTTTGTAAATTGTAGCGCTGATCCACCGGAAGCTTTTGAGGGAAAAGATTTTCTGAATGTCACGCGCCGATGTAAAATGCTGTTTTTATATATAAATATGAACTTTATCGAACAAAAAATGCATGTATTGTGTAACATGATGTCCTAGGAGTGTCATCTGATGAAGATTGTCAAAGGTTAGTGCTGCATTTAGCTGTGTTTTGGGTATTTGTGATGCATCTAGTTGCTTTGAAAATGGCTGTGTGATTATTTCTAGCTGGGTTCTCTCCGAACATGATCTAATGTTTTGCTTTTGCTGTAAAGTCTTTTTGAAATCGGATAACGTGGTTCGATTCAGGAGAGGTGTATCTATAAAATGATGTAAAATAGTCATATGTTTGAGAAATTGAAGTTATAGCATTTATGAGGTTTTGCATTTCGCGCTACGCGATTCCACTGGCTGTTGATTAGGGTGGGACGCAAGCGTCCCACTGGCCCAGACAGGTTAACGTTCACAAAATACAGAACTATTATTTTAAGAATTATAGATACAGAACTCCTTTATGCAATCGCAGTGTCAGATTTTAAAATACCTTTTCGGCGAAAGCACATTTTGCAATATTCTGAGTAGATATCACGGCTAGCTACTTTAACACCCACCAAGTTTGCCCCTCACCAAACTCAGATTTACTATAAGAAAAATTGGATTACCTTTGCTGTTCTTTGTCAGAATGCACTCCCAGGACTTCTACTTCAACAACAAATGTTGTTTAGGTTCCAAATAATCCATAGTTATATTCAAATAGCTCCGTTTTGTTCGTGCGTTCAGGTCAGTATCCGAAGGGTGACGCGCGAGCACATTTCATGACAAAAAATGTCAAAATACTTCATTACCGTACTTCGATGCATGTCAAACGCTGTTTAAAATCAATTTTTATGCTATTTTTCTCGTAAAATAGCGATAATATTCCAACCGGGCGACGTTGTATTCATTCAAAGACTGAAAGAAAAACATGGAGTCGTCTCATGGACGCGTATCTCCAGTGTCATTGTTCCCTGCCTGACCACTCACAAAAACTACTGCTGTTTTTCGCCCAGAGACTGCAGAGACGTCATTCCACTTTCTGGCGCCTTCTGAGAGCCAATGGAAGCCTTAGAAATTGTCACGTTACAGCAGAGATGCTGTATTTTTGATAGAGATGCCACAGAAGGAGAACAGGTTTTGGGCTGCCATATGAGTTCTGTTATACTCACAGAAACCATTCAAACAGTTTTAGAAACTTTAGATTTTTTTCTATCCAAATCTACTAATTGTATGCATATTCTCGTTTCTGGGCAAGAGTAGTAACCAGTTTATATCGGGTATGTTTTTTATCCGGCCGTGCAAATACTGCCCCCTAGCCCCAACAGGTTAAGGCAGCGCAGCCTGCCCCGGGACGTTGACCTGTGTGTTTGGGGATAGTCTCGGATCTCGCCGCCATTCTTGAGGAGCACCAGGACCTCCAGGAGTTTTTCAACAAGGCTCGCGCCACATCCCTTCCTCCGCATCGTCCCTAGAATTGTGCCATTGATCTCCTCCCAGGCACTACTCTGTCTCGGGGCAGCTTTATTTCCAGTCTGGCACAGAGACCAATTGTTACCCTCTACAACTCCTTTCCTTGGCATTCAAGCCTCTCCAGGGGACTACAATCTTTTGAAGTTGGACCTTTGTACACCTACCACCTTGTTCGGATAAGGGAAGGAGACGAGTGGAAGACAGCCTTCAACATGGCTAGTGGACACTACAAGTACCTGATCATGCCGTTCGGACTGACCAATGCTCCCACAGGTTTCCAGGCCCTGGTCAACGATGTGCTCCGTGACATGTTAAACCAGTTTCTGTTTGTCTACCTCAATGACATCCTTTTCTTTTCCCGTTCTGCTCAAGAGCATATCCTCCATGTCCGACAAGTCCTCCAGTGCCTCCTGGAGAACCAGCTGTTAGTTAAAGCGGAGAAATGTGAATTCCATCACTCCACTATCTCCTTTTTGGGATATGTCATCGAAGCCGGGAACGTTCAGATTGATCCTGATAAGGTGATAATGGTGGTGGATTGGCCTCAACCTTCATCCAGAGTGCAGCTGCAACATTTCCTGTGATTTGAAAATGTCTACCGACACCTCATTCAGGACTACAGCATCCTGCCCCCCCCCCCTCTGTTCTCAGCTCTCCCAAGGTTCCATTCACATAGTCCCCAGCTGCTGACCGGACATTTTTGGATCTTAAGCATCGGTTCACAATACACCCCATACTCGTCCATCCGGACCCGTCCCATCAGTTTGTGGTAGAGTTCAACGCTTCTGACGTTGGTGTCGGGGCTGTCCTGTCCCAGCGGTCTGCCCAGGACCAAAAGCTGCATCCCTGTGCCTTCCTGTCCCATCGTCTCAATCCCGCTGAGAGGATCTATGACGTAGGAAATCGGGAACTTCTGGCTGTAAAGATGGCACTGGAGGAGTGGAGGCACTGGCTTGAAGGGGCGGAACATCCATTCTTGGTGTGGACTGACCATAAGAATTTTGAATATTTCCGCGAAACACCTCAACTCAAGGCAGGCCCATTGGGCTCTGTTATTTACACAATTTAATTTGACCATCCTCCCTACCTCCTGTCTAGCAGCTTCACTAGTCTGGAGTATTGAGGGCTTGGTTCACAAGGCGCAACGTTCCCAGCCGGACTCGGTCCCCGGTTCTGGATAGGCTCATTCCTCTAAGCCAATGGTTCCCAAACTTTTTATAGTCCCGTACCCCTTTAAACATTCAACCTCCAGCTGCGTACCCCCTCTAGCACCAGGGTTATCGCACTCTCAAATTTTGTTTTTTGCCATCATTGTAAGCCTGCCACACACACACTATTCAATACAATTATTAAACATAAGAGTGAGTGTGAGTTTTTGTCACACCCGGTTCGTGGGTAGAGACAAAGACCTCTTGTAGGACCATTGCACAAATAATAATAAAACATTTGGGTCTTTATTTAACCATCTTACATATAAAACCTTATTTGTTCATCGGAAAGTGTGGATAACTCACCACATGTTAACGAGAAGGGTGTGCTTGAAAGTATGCACATAAGTCTGCAATGTTGGGTTTTATTGGAGAGAGTCTCAGTCTTAAATTATTTTCAACACACAGTCTGTGCCTGTATTTAGTTTTCATGCTAGTGTGGGCCGAGAATCCACTCTCACATAGGTATGTGGTTGCAAAGGGCATCAGTGTCTTAACAGCACGATTTGCCAAAGCAGGATATTCTGAGCGCAGCCCAATCCAGAAATCTGGCAGTGGCTTCTGATTAAATTCAATTTTCACAGAACCGCTTGTTGCAATTTTGATGAGGCTCTCTTGTTCTGATATCAGTAAGTGAACTGGAGAAAGGGATAATGAATCCAGTTGTTTGGGTCATCCGTTTTGGGGAAGTACCTGCGTAATTGCGCACAAAACTCACTCAGGTGCTTCGCTATATCACATTTGAGATTGTCCGTAAGTTTGAGTTCATTTGCATAGAAAAAAATTATACTATGACGGAAAGACCTGTGCGGTGTCCTAATGCAGACAGAGAAGAGCTCCAACTTCTTAATCATAGCCCCAATTTTGTCCCGCACATTGAATATAGTTGCGGAGAGTCCCTGTAATCCTAGATTCAGATCATTCAGGTGAGAAAAAGCATCACCCAGATAGTCAAGTCATGTGAAAAACTTGTCTTCATGCAAGCGGACAGTCAAGTGAAAATGATGGTCAGTAAAGAAAAAAATGTGTCAATACTTTGCCGCTTGATAACCAGTGCACCGCACAGTATGTTGTAAAAGCATTACATGGTCGCTGCCCATATCATTGCCTAGTGCAGAAAATACACGAGAGTTCAGGGGTCTTGCTTTAACAAAGTTAATCATTTTCACTGTAGTGTCCAAAACGTCTTTCAAGCTGTTGGCAGCAAGAGCCTCTCAGTGGATGCTGCAGTGTACCCAAGTGGCGTCGGGAGCAACTGCTTGCACACGCGTTACCACTCCACTATGTCTCCCTGTCATGGCTTTTGCGCCATCAGTACATATACCAACATGAGCAGCAGCTACGTTTGACTACATACAGATCGTTAGTGGAACTCCCACGAGAGAGTAATGGTTAATGTGATTGGATGTTAATTATTTGACAAGGATACCTGTATTTCACGTTGTGTTGTTATTTCGCTGAACACTAGATGGTTTAATTTTATTTTTGGCAGTGAAACTAAGCTACTCAGGCCAGAAAAAAACCTCACCCAAATGTATAGCCCCGTTGGAAATTATAAATGGACTGTTTAAAAATGTGAATATTTTTTTCTCCCTTGTTTGTGAAAGAAAAGTTAATTTTTCTTGTCCCTTAAAATAACATGCAATTGATCAGAAATACAATGTAGACATTGTTAACATTGTAAATTACTATTGTAGGTGGAAAACGGCAGATTTTTTATGGAATATCTACATAGCCGTACAGAGGCCCATTATCAGTAACCATCACTCACGATTACAGGCCATTTTGAGCCTGTAATCGAACCAACAAATGCTGATGCTCCAGATACTCAACTCGTCTAAAGAAGGCCAGTTTTATTGCTTCTTTAATCAGGACAACAGTTTTCAGTTGTGCTAACATAATTGCTAAAGATCAATTAGCCTTTAAATATGAGAAACTTGGATTAGCTAACACAACGTGACATTGGAACACAGGAGTGATGGTTGCTGATAATGGGCCTCTGTATGCCTATGTAGATATTCCATTAAAAATCTGCCGTTTCCAGCTACAATAGTCATTTACAACATTAACAATGTCTGCACTGTATTTCTGATCAATGTGATGTTTTTTCAATGGACAAAAAATGTGCTTTTTTTTCCAAAAACAAGGACCTTTCTAAGTGACCCCAAAGTTTTGAACAGGAGTGTATATACATAAAAAATGTGAATCACATATTTCCCTAGACTTTGTCACTGGTCTCCCTCCGTCTGATGGCAACACCACCATCCTTACTGTGGTGGATAGGTTTTCTAAAGCCGCCCATTTCATCCCCCTCCCAAAGTTACCTTCAGCCAAGGAGACCGCCCAGCTCATGGTGCAGCACGTCTTCCGAATCCATGGACTTTCTGTCGACATAATCTCCGATCATGGTCCTTAGTTCTCGTTCCGATTCTGGAAGGCGTTCTGCACCCTCATTGGGTCATCGGACAGCCTGTCCTCTGGGATTCATCCTCCATCCAACGGCCAGTCAGAGCGTGCCAATCAGGACCTGGAGATGACTCTTCGGTGCCTTGTCTCAGCCAACCCCACCACCTGGACTCAGCAACTCATGTGGGTGAAGTATGCTCGGAACACCCTTCCATGCCCCGCTCTTCCCTGAGCAAGAGGAAGAGTTCAACATACCCTCGGCCCAGATGTTCATCTGCCACTGTTGGCGTACCTGGAAGAGAGCTCAGTCCGCTCTCTTCCAGGTGGGAGGGTTTTCAGCAGTTGAGTAAAATTTATTCAGAGTGTGTAAGGTAGCCACACCTGCAGAGAGTGTTACTCGACTGAATAAGGTAAGTCTGAATACCAAATACTGAGGAGTTCATTGGACAGGTATGCATAGGAAAGCCGTACATTTCCTAAATCTGAATCGGCCCCATCATAAGACTTTCATTAATAGTTTTATTTTGTGTTACAGCATTCAACCCACATAATGCATAGTGCATTTAATGTATTTTTTAAAATTATTATTTTATAAACAGAACCAACCTCAAAAAGCACTAATCGCTCAACACTGCTTCATGATAAAGTCTGTTAAAAACAATTGACGTGTCAGTGGAGTGGGACTGTGTAAAACCAGATTGTAGGTTGTAAAAAAATATTATTCTTCCTAGTATAATCCTCTCTCTCAGGGGTACTCAAGTACTATTTGAGAAGGCCAAATTTCCTTGGTGGTAAAGGTCCGGATGGATATTGTCATTTATCAGCGTAGTAACCAAACCCTACCTCACAACCATAGCTGTGGGAAGTAGGGGGGCTGCAGCACCCCCTGATCAATAAAATAAAATATGTATAAAAAAGTACAAAACAATTGTGAACTAGGCCTTTATTATGAGCGGCACTAAATTCGACAGTACCCCCAACGTAAAACACCTTCCCGCAGCCATGCTCGCAACCAATGTTCCTTCTAATTTTTTTCAGCGCTGAGCAAATTTCAGGTCTGCTGAGCACAAACTTAAACATTGCGTAAATGATGTGCCAATTCCAGCACGCATTTACTGTGAACACTGAGGCTGTACCCACTTTAAGTTAGTTTCAGACAGTGATCAAGTTTGGTACTGTGGCTATCTGATCATAATGTAGGCCTACCAGAGTGGCCTACCATCCAAAACAATGGAGAGAATGTATAATTTTCGCAAGGAAATAGCTGTTCTGTCGTTCTGTCATTCAGCCTATAGTAGCAGCCAATGTGTAATGTTCATGGTGGAGCTACATTCCATGAGACTTTTGAAAAAAAAACATGCAGGTCTAAACATCATCCTATCTATCCACTTGTCCTTCAGACTGAAAATGTTGTTGTGTTCAATAAAACAAAAAAAACTTTACAAAATATAAATAAAATACATTTCTACCATTGCATTATTACAGAGAATCAGAAAAATTCTGCTACCCTCTGCCTATTGGTTACTTAGCTCATTCAAACCTGTCTCAAAATACAACACTGCCCCTTTAAGACAAAAAAAGCTCTTTACCTGACTCGTTTTTCAAAGATGTTTAGAAATGTACACGTTTTGTGCTCTTGTAGAAAGCAATCACTCCCCAATTGCTGACTACACAGTATCTATAACTGGGCTAATAACTTGCTAACTAGTAAAGGATATGAACAAATATACACACGTGGCTACATGTAGCTCTCGCATTGATCTCAAAACAAGAGCATCTACTCATGACCACTCTTACTGTAAAAACAGTAAAGTTCAAAGTGAATGGCACAGATCCATATATGTGACCCGTTTCAGGAGACTAGGCTTATGTCGCGGGTCACTACTTCACAGGAGAGCCGTTTGAACATACTGTAAAACTTATTTTGTGTGTTTTTTGGTAGAAATGCCTTCTCGAACATGTGAACTTTAGTGTGCCTTAATAACATAGTTGTATGCCATCTGTAAATACAAATAAATGTGTTAAATTACAAGCCTTGTTGATTTATCCACAGAAAAAAAATCAGCAACCTTGCTGCTAGCCATGATTGGCTGAGATAATGAGTTGGCTGGACATGCCGAGAGATTAGTTTGGATTGGTCTGCCATATAGCCCGCTTCTGTCTATTTGAGCAGGTCAGTATGTGTACGTAATCCTGTTTAACCTCTCTAGGGTAGGTGGCACCAAATCGTCCCACCTACGTAACAGCCAGTGGAATCCTGTGGCGCGTTATTCAAATACCTTAGAAATGCTATTACTTCAATTTCTCAAACATATGACTATTTTACAGCATTTTAAGAGGGTGTGAACGATGCTGAATGGGTGGAGACAATGTAGGGCTCTCAAGCTATTGCATAAAACATTCAAAGGCCATTTTCTCAAAAGTGAGTTTGCAAGTTTATCAACTTTCAAAGCAGAATTACTTTCCCATTGTTCCTCAACTATTGTGTATGATATACAATTTGCATATAGGCCTGCTGCAGCTCTGATTAGTTATGGCGCACCGGTCTGTGTAGAGTACGGGCTGAGTGGTGCATGTCAATGAAATGGAATCCTACTCCGATACGTTATGCCTTCAACAAAATCTCTTGCATAGTTTGTTTTGTTTCGGTTGTTTGTTGTATTGAAAGTGACTATTGTGTTGATTAAATCCCAATTTCCACAGTAAAATGAAACGTTGATATTGTTCATTAACCTCTAGAGGACCCCTTCCCGCTCTGATCCCGCTAACGGGATTTATTGACAAGATACCATGGCGGGAAATTCAAAACTGCAAGAATCTAATAATTTCAATTTCTCAAACAATCAAAATTTTTCACCATTTGAAAGATAAACATCTCCTAAATCCAACCACATTGTCCGATTTCAAAGAGGCTTTACGGCGAAAGCATGAAGTTAGGTTATGTTAGGAGAGTACATTGAAAATAGCTGTGTGTAATGTTTTGTCAATTCAAAGACAGGCGTCACCAAAAGCAGAAAACCAGCAAAAATTATGCACTAACCTTTGACAATCTTCATCAGATGACACTCCTAGGACATTATGTTATACAATACATGCATTTTTTGTTCCATCAAGTTCATATTTATATCCAAAAACAGCATTTTACAGTGGCGGTGAAATTCAGAATTTTTTTTCCCTCAAATGCTTCCGGTGAATCAGCGTTACAATTTCCAAATTACTATTCAAAAACATTGGTAAATTATAATATTGTCATTCAAAGAATTATAGATTAACATCTCGTAAATGCTACCGCATTGCCAGATTTCAAAATAACTTTACTGGGAAATCACACTTTGCAATAAACGGGGTGCTATGCTAAGAACAATAGGCTAGGGTATACAGGTTAGCACCATCTTGTAACCATCTAATATCAATAATACTATTGTAAATAATCCCTTACCTTTGATTATCTTCATCAGAAGGCACTTCCAGGTATCCCAGGTCCACAACAAATGTGGTTTCTTTCGACAAAGTTCATAATTTATGTCCAAATAACTCCAAGTTGTTCCATGTTGTTAGCGTGTTCAGTAGTCTCCTCAAAATGTAGGGCGGGGGGGGGGAAAGTCACGACGAAAAGTAAAAAAAATCTATTTAAGTTCGTTCAAACATGTCAAACGTTGTTTAGCATCAATCTTTAGGGCCATTTTTAACGTGAAACATCAGTAATATTTCAACCTGACCTCTCCTGTGTCTTGAAAAACGTTTTGAAAAATGTCTCGCCTCACATGAATGCGCAGGTGCGCGCAATAATGAAGTGATGACAACCCAGGGACATCAACTTCTCTTCCCTGTCATTTGTACATCTAGTGGAAGCCATAGGAAGTGCGAAATGAATCCTTTGTCACTGTGTGATCTATTAGCAATGACTCAAAAATAGTACAGCCACAAAATTCTCATTTCCTGCTTGTATTTTTGTCAGGTTTGTGCCTGTCATATGAGTTTTGTTATACTTACAGACACCATTCAAACAGTTTTAGAAATTTCAGAGTGTTTTCTATCCAAATATGTTAATAATATGCATATCCTAGCTTCTGAGTTGGTGTAGGAGGCAGTTAAATATGGGCACATATTTTTTTCAAAATTCTCAATACTGCCCCCAGCCCCAAAACATTTCATTGAATTTGATTGATATGTTGTCAGAACCCGCAGTTCGTATTGACCAATTTCTGGCTCAGGATCCAGCAGAATTCTATGGCACGTTATTTAATTGTCAGGATTGTTGCCATTAATGCTAGTTAGTGCTAGTTTGACCAACAGAGAGCATCTTTGAGAAGCATTTGACAGTCTTCAATATTGGCTGTACTAGAGAATTTAAAACCTTTTTTGTAAGAAAATAGTATATGGGATTGATTTTTAGAATTTAGCTTAATTAATTTGATGAATATTATGGTGTTTCTATTGCAAGAAAAATGAAAATTTAAACCCTGAGGTTTTCTGTTAGGAAAATATGGCGCTGTACAACGTGACCGGTCGGGAGTAGGCTACAGTACTAAGAGCATAACATTTCCAGACCTTAATTGTAGTCTAACAAATACCCAAACGGAGATTCAGTGAAAATAAAAATCTCATTGATTTATCAAGACCAGTCCCCATGCTTGTCTCAGAGCAGCGCTGTCTTGACCTCTGAATGCTGTCTTTTCCCCCTTCCACTTGCCTCTTCCATTCATTTTGAAATAGTATTTTCCAGTAAGCATAATCAGTGCTCTAACTCCCCCATGCACTGGTCTGCAGCAGTGACACAGGGTACCGTAATAAACCACAAATTACCTCTAAGTCCCACAGCATAATCTCAAAACATTTTGTTGAGCAACCACTGTCTGTTTTTCTGCCTTTCTTTAGGGATCACTCTAGCATGTTTTGCATCCATGGGAACTCTACCCTGCTCTAAAATGGGTGACACAGGGGGCAATCATTTCAGCACCTATTAGGTGTGAGGGTGTCCTAAAATGTATACCGTACTCCAGAGCTAACTGTATCAGCTGCGAAGGTTGATACCAAGGAGAGGATAGTAAAAGTAAGTAGGTGGGTGGGGTGGACTTATTGGAGGGGTTACCTTGGCTGCCACTGTGATGGTGCATTGCCCAAGAGCTGTGGCCTAACAAGCTAATAGTCAGTCTATTGCTATATTCCAAATAAATCACTAACCCTGAAAGGATTGGTTAGATAAAAGCAATATCATTACTTTCTATTGTATTATAATAGGCTGGGTGTTCTCGCTATGTTGCTCACACCTAACCAGATCTACAGGCTAAACAACCATTTCAGATCTACAGGAGTGCCTAGGAGATAGGTTCTAAGTGAGGATTTAGAATTCTGTACAAAACCTAACAGTGTCACTCAGTCCTTCCTCTTGGGTTTGCACATCAGGATGAGAGATTCAAATCCTGGAAGGGGCCCGATGCTGCAATCTTTGGCAAATAACTATAAGGCTTATCATTACAATACAACAGTATTTGGAGCCAAACCATGTCTTATGAACTGAAGATGGAATCTAATAACATAATAAGATCAATTCCCTCATAAGAGCCCCCTTATCGGGACCCCATGATAACTTCCTCACAGATTATTACACTCACAGAGCCAGACAGAAGAAATATGTTTTGGAGTTGGAGAAGGGCAGTTCTCAAGATCCCCTCACAGCTCGTTCTTGCTGTGGGTTTATGAGCTTGTAACCCATTGGGATACGTGCAAAGTTCCTCTTTGAAGCCACCAATGACACCTTCAAAGCCCAGATTCTTCTTTGAAGATTTCCCCGCTGTTTCCTCCTTTCCGACGACACCTCTTTATTCAGATGAGGATGGTAATTCTGCTAATGCCCACCATCTCTCTCTGCAGGGGGACACATGCCTCAGGGGAGCCTGATAGCCAAGCTTGACTCTGTTTCTCACTTGAATATCTCAATCCTTCACATGACTTGATCCTCTTCACTCCATTGTGGGCTGAATCTTGATATGCAATAACATACGACGTACAGTAAAATTCTACGCAGGTCATGATGCAACAGGAGTGTTTTTTTGTGATGCACTAGTATCAAAAGGCACAACTTGGCATACTGTAAGCGTGACATGTCATGTAACTCTGTCCAACTCAAATCTCTGACATTTTGAATTCCGGGCAGATCTAATGAGAGATGAAGTGAGAGCAAAAATAAAGAAGGACATTTCACACTGCAATTATGCTTCTAAATGTGGTTCATTAATGCAACACATTACAATCTCACACTTCTATGCAGTTTGCAGTCATGGTTGGGTGATGTGAGATGCATGCGGCAAAACACATTCTCTTTGTCCTTGTACTGTATTATGCAAACAAATTATTTTGGGAGTACAGGCAATTTCAGTGGTGAGAAGTGACCACCAGCATAAAAAACGGGCCCAATGTTAGCTCCAATCATACAATAGAACTGCTCACCTCCACCTTGTGACCTCCCAGGAGAATGAGAGTACATTGAATGAGATTGTAATTACATCAATTGACAAATTCGGCCCTTAAATCAGTTACCCTGCCATGACTCCGTTATCCGAGGAATGGGGCTGCTTATTAATTGTTAGTGCCGCAGTGTTTTGCATTTCCATTATGTCTGATTTCTTTGAAGCTTATCTCTTAATTGTGCTTTTCATGTTAATCAGATTGGAAATGTTCATTCGCCGCGGTGCCTGGATGGATTGCCATTGATTGTTGGCACTTATTTGTCGCTCGAGCTGTACCATTGAGACTACAAAATGGCATCTTTAACGCAATATCGCCTGAGTGATATTGTTATGCATTTAAAATATTGCAGTTAGTTACGTGTCAGGAGACAAAGCTTCTGAATGCATTTTCACTGTATATGCAAAAGAAGAGATTGTAATTTATTTGGAATGACATTTCAACACAGTCAAAGTGTCCACGAGTGCAGGCAGTACAAGTAATGGTACAAGTAGTAGTATCAGTAGTAGATTCAAAAACAGACATGTAGATAACAAAAACACAAAGTATTTTGATGGAGTGCTTTTTCTACGTTAGGTCATGGACTTAGGTCTTCAGATGTTTCCTGTCTATGCTGTACTGGATACCTCTTCCTATAATGGTAAACATGTTCCTGTGAATGGACAGATTGTCATTTAAGGGTTTAACTACACATATTAGCAACCAAACCTAAGCCAGCATAGCGCATTGAGATAAAAGAGAACACTCCCACTGTCCTCAATCGTGCTGTCAAAGCCAGCCAGTGAACGTCTGACATTTTTTACCTTTTGGCATTACTGAGGCCTCCTTTAAGACCCTTTGGGCTAGTTTCCGAGACCCAAATTAAGCCTAGTCCTGAACTAAAAACGAATAATGATTTAACTCCATTCAGGATGTTTTTTTTTTAAATCTAGGAATAGGCTTGACCTATGTCTGTGAAACAGTTTAAAGTCTGTAGATGCTACCAGGGAACTTTGATATTTGTCACATTTCACACGAGTATTGTGTGAATTGGAAAATGTGTTTATTGCATATCCCACTCCCCCTGAGAGAAATTAGACTACATCAGGGGTTTAAACCTTTTCTTGCACAGAGAACCCCTCCCAGGCAAACCTGCGACCCAGGAACCTCATCATACGTAAATCCCACATCTTGTCTCATCAGGTGAATGATAATGGCAATAAGTAATTAGCATTTTAAAATGAATATATTTGGTAAATTGTTTTGCATTATAATTGTAAGAGGAAGTGTAAACTCTAACATGACATATTAGATAGAAAGGTAACTACAAACACAGTTTCACCAAGAGCAGCTGTTTATCTGGTTAGCCAAGTGTTGGCAAAAAATGTATGTCCAAGTAAAGAAAGCTTGCCAGCAGCCAGCGGCACTTGTCGCACTGGTAGCCTATTACCGGGTGCTTTTTCAAAGCCAATGTCAGATACTCCAGGTAGTGTAAGTGGCTCAATGCGTGTAAATCATTAGGTAGTCACCTTGAATGCATTTCAATTAACAGGTGTGCCTTGTTAAAAGTTAATGTGTGGAATTTCTTAATGCATTTGACCCAATCAGTTGTGTTGTGACAATGTATACAGAAGCCCTATTTGGTAAAATACCAAGTCGGTATTATGGCAAGAACAGCTCAAATAAGCAAAGAGAAACGACAGTCCATCCTTACTTAAAACAATAAGGTTAGTCAATCCGGAACATTTCAAGAACTTTGAAGGTTTCTTCAAGTGCAGTGGCAAAAACCATCAAGCGCTATGTTGAAACTAGCTCTCATAAGGACCGCCACAGAAAAGGAAGAGCCAGAGTTACCTCTGCTGCAGAGAATAAGTTCATTAGAGTACCAGCCTCATAAATTGCAACCCAAATAAATGCATCACAGTTCAAGTAACAGACACATCTCAACATCAACTGTTCAGTAGAGACTACGTAAATCAGGCCTTCAAGGACGAATTTGCTGCAAATAATCCACTACTAAAAGGACACCAATAAAAATAAGAGACTTGCTTGTGCCAAGAATCACGAGCAATGGACATTAGATCGGTGGAAATCTGTCCAAACGCCTTGACTTTGAGACACAGAGTATGTGAATGGATGATCTCCGCATGTGTGGTTCCCACCGGGAAGCATGGAGGAGGGGGTGTGATGGTGTGGGAGTGCTTTGCAGGTGACACTGTCGGGGATTTATTTAGAATTCAAGGCACACATAACCAGTATGGCTACCACAACATTCTGCCACAATACGCCATCCCATCTGGTTTCCACTTTGGTGGGACTATCATTCGTTATTCAACAGGACAATGACCCAACACACCTCCAGGCTGTGTAAGGGCTATTTGCCCAAGAAGGAGAGTGATGGAGTGCTGCATCAGATTACCTGGCCTCCACAATCACCCAACCTCAACCCAAATGAGATGGTTTAGGATGAATTGGACCGCAGAGTGAAGGAAAAGCAGCCAACAAGTGCTCAACATATGTGGGAACGCCTTCAAGACTGTTGGAAAAGCATTCCAGCTGAAGCTGGTTGAGAGAATGCCAAGAGTGTGCAAAGCTGTCATCAAGGCACAAGGTGGCTACTTTGAAGAATCTAAAATACATTTTGATTTGTTTAACACTTTATTGGTTACTGCATGATTCCATATGTGTTATTTCATAGTTTGGATATCTTCACTATTATTCTACAATGAAGAAAATCACTCTGATAATCCATGGTCACCGTAACAATCATTCTTGATACCCCGCAAACCATTGGACATGCCAAGAGATGAGTTCGGATTGGTCTGCCATGTAGTACGCTTTTCTCTATAATGTGTTCAGTATGTGTAGGTAATCCTTTCTAATGGAGATTTATTTAAAGATATCACATAGTAGAACTGCATAAGTGTTACTCTCCAATTTCTGGAGAACCGAGTTTTGAAATCAGTGGAATTAGAGTATGATAGCTAAGGAGATGGAGAAAATTATTGCGTTTTGATTGCAAATATGCAGACGGAGTCAAAAAGAGAACACACAGAAGGCTCCAGATTACATCTTCGAACATAGGTCAACCATGGCATCCGTGACAGATATAGAGAAGCGTCCATCCATGTATAGGGGTAAGAGAGTCTCGCTACAGTAGCTACATTTTCAGATATTACACATGTTTAATTTTGTTAGATCGCTAGCTAACGTTACGTGTATAATCCGTGTAGTAATAATATTCGTATCTCAGATCTATTTGCATTGCTAGTTATAGCCAAATGTTAGCTAGCTAACATTGAACCTGGTTGGTTAGCTACCTGCAGATTCATGAGTTGGGATTATGGTTCATTGTTTAGCTAGCTACATGTCTAAACAAGACTCCACTATGCAAGTAACTATTTCAATAGAATGTTTATTATGTCACTGCGACAACTGTCGATAAATGTAGCTGGTAAATTCGCTCTGGCCATCTACTCCGATTTCAGAGCACTCTCAATTGAGTGTGCCAGAGTGCAGAATAACTGAAAATTTACAAATGCTTAGCACCTGTTTAATATGGCCGGTGTCAGTAAACATTGGCAAAAAAAACATATTTAAATTGTTGCCAGCAGCACAGTTGCAGTCACCAAGGCTCTGGATAACATGAAAACAGCCTAACCAGCTCTGCTAGGGCGAGTAAAATTGTCAGTGAGCTGTTCTATCATTTGTGTCTGGAAGTAGCTAGCAAGCCAGCCAACGTTAGCTGGCTTAAAATGTGCTCATTCTAGCTTGTGGTTTGGATAATGTTGATGTTTCTGACAAAAGTGTTATGTTGTTAATAAGGATAGGTGGGCTAGTGGGACAACGTCCGGTGAAATTGGAGGGTGCGCAATTCAAATAAGTAATCATAAAAATGATGGATATTAAACATTTAGGTACATACAAGTGTCTTATATCGGTTAAATTCTTGTTAATCTAACTGCACTGTCCGATTTACAGTAGGATTTACAGCAAAAGCATGTCTTGCGATTGTTTGAGGACAGCGCCCCACATCAAAATATTTTTCCACCGGCACAGGTTTCATAAATTCACAAATAGAGATTAAATATTCACTTACTTTTAGAAAATATTCCTCTGATTTGTCATCCAAAGGGTCCCAGCTACAACATGTAATGTCGTTTTGTTAAATAAAATCCTTCTTTATATCCCAAAAACTCTGTTTAGTTGGTGCCATCGATTTGAGTAATCCACTCATTCAACATGCAGAGAAAGGAATCCAAAAAGCTACCGCTAAACTTTGTTAAAACAAGTCAAAATACGTTTCTATTCAATCCTCAGATACCCTAAAATGTAATCAAACTACAATATTTCTTACAGAAAGAAGTCGCACGCGCTTACACGGATTTCCAAGTCCGTGTCCCTGTACTAAAACTCATTATTCTTCCTTGTTTTGGAAGAAATAAGCCTGAACCCTTGAACAAAGACTACTGACACCCAGTGGAAGCCATCGGAATTGCATACTGGGAGGAAGATTAATTTTTTTTTCCTATACGTTCCATTGGAAGAGCATGGACTCTCAAAAAAGAAAATATTCCGGTTGGTTTTTCTTTGGATTTTCTCCTACATATTTTTTGTGTTATAGTCTCCTACATTATTTTGACATTTCTACAAACTTCAGAGTGTTTTCTTTCCAATGGTACCAATTATATGCATATCCTGGCTTCAGGTCCTGAGCAAAAGGCAGCTTACTTTGGGCACATCAGTCAGGAGGAAATTGAGAAAAATAGTCCCTAGCCTGAAGAAGTTTTAATATTGTAATGACTAGGGGTGTGCCGAGTAGTCGGACAAAACGAGTATCGTAATGGATATGGGCAATTTTCTGGATATGATTATGTTCTGAGTATTTTTTGTAATTATCCATGGTCAGAAAAAAAAATATTTTGGGGTGCCAGCAAGAATCTTTCTCATGTCAGTCAGAGTTTGTCTAGAACATACTGTGCTGTCTTTGAGTCAATCATGTGCGAGATTCTACGTGGTCTAAATAACTCAACTGGATAGTTTGGCTGTCTGTAAAAAGAAGGGCAGGCTGTACATTGATCCTGCTACTCTGACTGGATAGACTGAAGCTGTATTTCTCCATTCTCTCGCTTCATAAATTTAACCGATCACTTTTCCTTGCATGTTTTCAGTCAAAACTTTTAGATTGCTGCTGACTGCTACTATGATAAATCACATGGCAAGGCCCTTTGCTATCAAGCTGTCAAATGTGTATATTATTTGACAAGCGGGGCAAAAAAAAGATGATACGCTCATGCGTATTCTGACTGAGTGACAGCAAACTTGGCAACTTGCTGCAAGTAGAGGACAAACACACACACCCCTCTGTCCGCTGCTCCAAATCTATAGCATTTTTTTGCAGTGAGAACATGCAGGGAGGTATTTTGCCAACATCTATTTAGGCATATTAAAACACTTCCGTTTTTTCTGATCATGAGTATCATCCGATCTGACTATCAACTGTCAATTTACGGATACGATTACGAATATGGCCATGTCGGCACACCCGTAGTAAGGACTATATACCGTGGCAGAGCCAGGGTGAAATTCCCCTTTAAAGTTGCACTATGCAAAAATTACTCCGCCATTTCCTGGTTGCTAAAACTCAAATAGTTCACTTAATTTCAGTTTATGTGACAAAATAAGATAGTACAGTATAGAGTAGAGAATCATTGTACCATTTAAACCACTGTGAAATATATTTTCCATAAACAAAAATATTGTAGTTTCAGCTGTTTGAAGCTGGTGTACAAAACCGAAAGTAAAAGGTGCAAAAACAAAACTTAAGAACGGGAAGCATAGAAATAGCGCCCATAGAACAGATCTACTGCTTCTTAGACATGCTTTCAAGTAGAATGATAGATCTATATCTCACATTTCCAAGACATTGGGCCAGGTCAAAAGCTTAAGATCATCAAGAGGAAAGATACATATATAATGTGTCCCACTGAATGTCAACAGCACAGCATGTAGGCTTTAAACAAAATGAGTGGAAATCTAAAAAGGCAAAACTTACATAGGAGATTGAAAGAAATTAATAAATCACTTATTCAACATGAAACATTTATTCTAAGAGAGAGAGAGAGAGAAAAAAACAAATGGAGCAAGAAGCATTTAACTATGGTTGTATAAGAAATTGAATTGACACACCTTGGATGTACAGTATAACTAATTAATACTAATTATTCCTCCTATTGAGAAGCATTTACTGATGCCTTGTAAAAAAACAGACAATGATTTCTCCTCTTTCAGGAAGCTTAACTGAGATGTGTAAGTCATGGCTACCTAAAATAATGTCGTAGACTACCACAGTATCTGAGAGTGTAAAACAGAGGTTTGTGTCACTTGCATATTTTTGGAGGTTAATTAAAGCAAGTGATATTATTATAGACTTGGATGTTGTGCAGGTAGTATTTATTCAGTAGTGGGGGTGAGGTACACGTGGCATCTATTTGGGACTCTGGAGGGATCATTGCCCCAGGTTTGGCTGCATGAACGAGACAGATGGGTCCACTGCAGAGCAGGGGAATCTCCGTACAGATGAACTCATGGTAAAATGGGCACTCCTCCCAATCACATGAAAGACACTGAGACAAGGCAAAAACACGTACTTCTTTCCTGAACGGTTCCTTATTTTAGCCCCTACTCTATTGTTGAGGAGAGCATTTTTAGACTATTGTGCCTAAGACACATTTATTTTTTTAAAGGCAGTCATTAGCGGCCATTAGAATGTATGTTCCTTTTTACTTCTTCCTTTTTGTAGGAATAAAAACAGTATATAATGAGGACTACATTAAATATGTCTCTCTGCCGATAGGCAGCATGCATGTAATGGACATAAAGAACAGGTCTGGTGATATTTACAGGTATTTTTCTCTTCATTTTTTCAAAACAAAAACCCAGCAATTGGATCCAATGAACTGAACAGGCTAGGTTGACATGCTTATAGCCTTTGCTAGGGCTTTCTTAATATGAGCATGTATTGATAATATTGTGCTGTTATTATTTCTATTAATATTTTACGTTATGTCAACAAACATGGCGCCATACATAGCTGGCAAATAGCTTAGCATTAGCTCATCAAAATCAGTACAACCTTCAAAAAAGTACTTCACATACATACAGTGCCTTCGGAGAGTATTCAGACCCATTAACTTTTCCACATTTTGTTAAGTTACAGCCTTATTCTAACATTGATTAAATAAATACAAATCCTTAGCAATCTACACAAAATACCCCATAATAACAAAGTGAAAACAGGTTTGCAGAATACAGAAATACCTTATTTACATAAATATTTCAGACCCTTTGCTATTAGACTCAAATTTGATCTCAGGTGCATCCTGTTTCCATTAATTATCCTTGATGTTCCTACAACTTGATTGGAGCACACGTGGTAAATTCAATTGATTGGACATGATTTGGAAAGGCACACACTTGTCTATATAAGGTCCCACAGTGGACAGTGCATGTCAGAGCAAAAACCAAGCCATGAGGACGAAGGAATTGTCCGTAGAGCTCCAAGACAGGATTGTGTCGAAGGGTACCAAAACATTTCTGCAGTATTGAAGATCCCCAAGAACGGTGGTCTCCCATCATTCTTAAATGGAAGAAGTTTGGAACCACCAAGACTCCCCCTAGAGCTGGCCGCCCAGCCAAACTGAGCAATCTGGGGAGAAGGGCCTTGGTCAGGGAGGTTACCAAGAACCCAAGGGTCATTCTGGGAGACTAGAATAGGAGAAACTCCCCCAATAAAGGTGTGCCAAACCTGTAGTGTCTTACCCAAGAAGATTCAATGTTGTAATTGCTGCCAAATGTGTGTTGTGATGTTGCTATCATTAATATAGTAACGGCAATTCATCAAATAATATAATGTTCAATTATTACGCAATTGTATCCTATAACAATAAATTAAGTAGTAACCTGGGGCAAACCTGGAAAAGTATATTTAACGAGTTACTGAATTAATTCAAATATCTCAATATACTATCTATCATCCATCAATCATTTGCTCCTATTTCAGTCTCATTCTGAACGTCGTAATATCCTATAAATCTGCACAATCCCTAGTCTCCATGATGAATCAGCTTACACAAATTGACTTATTTATTTACTAACTGATGAAGTAATTACACAGTATAGTGTTGAATATTAACATAATGCAAAGAAAGGTCCCTAGTGGACTAACCCGATGTGACGGCTGGTTACACAATGAATGGGGGTGGGGAACGAAAGAGTGGGAGAGAGACAGAGGAATTCAACTATCGTATATACAGTTGAATAATACGCTCATCGTAAATATAAAAATTTAGCTCCCTAACAACCGCTCATTCGGATTTAGAAATGCAACACATATTTACGCTTGTATGTCTTCGTCGTGTCGCTCTGTTGAAAACGCCAGTCTGTGGAGTTAGTCAACAGAAAGTCTCTGGTTGTCCACCAGAGGTCACCATGTAATTTGTAGTTGTAGTAGGTTGGTCTCGGAGCGTCTGTTAGATCGGTTCATCCAGAGGTGTACCGCATGGTGTTCTCAGCGGGCCTCGTCTAAACTCTGTTTGTTTGGAATAGAATAGATACCCTAGACATACCTATAGTGGTGAGAGGAAATTGTTCTTTGTCTCTTGTATTCGTCGAGTTTCCTAGGCTAACAGTGCATAAACAGCTGCAGACTAAATGTTCCTGTGTAGTCTTCTACGAGAGAGAGTTTCAGAGGGTCTTACCATTTTCTGGTATTATAGTTTCAAACAATTTTGCCATATCCAGCTTGCGCTGTACTTTGGCTGGTCTTCTCAGTCGTGTAGCCACCTCTTCACGCTGTCTGGTCTGGAAGAGATTTTCTTCTTCTCTGTTGAAAGTTTAACCTGTTAGGGTATAGGGGGCAGTATTTTCACGGCTGGATAAAAATGTTTACCCGATTTAATCTGGTTACTAATCCTACCCAGTAACTAGAATATGCATATACTTATTATATATGGATAGAAAACACCCTAAAGTTTCAAAAACTGTTTGAATGGTGTCTGTGAGTATAACAGAACTCATTTGGCAGGCAAAACCCTGAGACAGATTCTGACAGGAAGTGGATACCTGATGTGTTGAATTGACTTTAAGCCTATGCCATTGAAAAACAAAGGGGCTGAGGAATGTTTTGGCACTTCCTATGGTTCCACTAGATGTCACCAGCCTTTACAAAGTGTTTTGAGTCTTATACTGTGAGATCTGACCGAACAAGAGCCATGGAACGGTGATGACCCATTAGACACCTGATGCGCAAGTTCATGTTGGGTACTCTCGTTCCGAAATGTTTTAAAAGAGAACCCAATCGTCCGCCTTGAATTTTATTCATGTTCTGGTTAAAAAAGGCACTAATGATTTATGCGATACAACGTTTGACATGTTTGAACGAACGTAAATATATTTTTTCCGTTCGTGAAGTGAAGTGAAGTCCGGCTGGCTTAGATCATGTGCTAACAACACGGAGCTTTTTGGACATAAATTATGAGCTTTTTTGAACAAAACTACATTCGTTATGGACCTGGGATTCCTGGAAGTGACATCTGATGAAGACAATCAAAAGGTAATGGATTATTTACATAGTATTTTCGATTTTAGATCTCTCCAACATGGCGGTTAGTCTGTATCGCAATGTGTATTTTTCTGGGCACAGTGCTCAGATTATTGCAAAGTGTGATTTCCCAGTAAGGTTATTTTTAAATCTGGCAAGTCGATTGCGTTCAAGAGATGTAAATCTATAATTCTTTGAATGACAATATAACCAATGTTTTCTAATATTAATTAATTATTTTGTTGTCATGACTTGACTGCCGGTTATTGGAGGGAAACGATTTCCTGAACATCAACGCCATAGTAAAACGCTGTTTTTGGATATAAATATGAACTTGATAGAACTAAAAATGCATGCATTGTCTAACATAATGTCCTAGGAGTGTCATCTGATGGAGATTGTAAAAGGTTAGTGCATAATTTTAGCTGATTTTATGGTTTTGGTGACGCCTGTCTTTGAATCGACAATACATTACACACAGCTATTGTCAATGTACTCTCCTAACATAACCTAACTTTATGCTTTCGCCGTAAAACCTTTTTGAAATCGGACAACGTGGTTAGATTAAGGAGATGTTTATCTTTCAAAGGGTGTAAGTTAGTTGTATGTTTGAGAAATTTGAATTTTGACATTTATTTGGTTTCAAATTTGCCGCTCTTGAAATGCACCTGCTCTTGATAGGGTGCGCCACGGGTGGCACGCTAACGTCCCACATAGCCCCAAGAAGTTAAGAGTTTCTAACCATTTCGTACCTTTCAGCTCACGTTGTCGGTGACTCTGGTCTGGTGGAGTCTAACTATATTTTGTCATACTATTCAGGTCTGTCCACAAACAATTTGAGCTTCTACTTTTAAAAATCCACCTTTCCAGAAACTAGTCTCTCACCGTTGCTGCTTGTTATAGACCCCCTTCAGCCCCCAGCTGTGCCCTGGACACCATATGTGAATTGATTGCCCCCCATCTAATTTCAGAGTTCGTACTGTTAGGTGACCTAAACTGGGATATGCTTAACCTGTTGGGGATAGGGGGCAGTATTTGCACGGCCGGATAAAAAACGTACCCAATTTAATCTGGTTACTACTCCTGCCCAGTAACTAGAATATGCATATAATTATTGGCTTTGGATAGAAAACACCCTAAAGTTTCTAAAACTGTTTGAATGGTGTCTGTGACTATAAGAGAACTCATATGGCAGGCAAAAACCTGACAAGATTCCTTACAGGAAGTGGCCTGTCTGACCATTTCTTGCCCTCCTTGATAATCTCTATCCAAAACAGGGGATCTCTGCTGTTACGTGACACTTCCTACGGCTCCCATAGACTCTCAGAAGGCGGGAAAAAGCTGAATGATGTAATTCCAGGTGCTGGCTGAAACACATTAGCGCTTTTGGCAAGTGCTCTATCAGAGGGCCATCAGAATGAGGCTTGTGCATGAGGGGATCCCATGCTTTTACTTTCGCTCTCTTTGTATTAAAAAACGATTTCCCGTTGGGAATATTATCGCTTTTTTATGAGAGAAATTGCATAAATATTGATTTTAAACAGCGGTTGACATGATTCGAAGTACGGTAATGGAATATTTAGATTTTTTTTGTCACGAAATGCGTCGTGCTCGTCACCCTTATTTACCCTTTCGGATAGTGTCTTGAACGCACGAACAAAACGCCGCTATTTGGATATAACAATGGATTATTTGGGACCAAACCAACATTTGTTGTAGAAGTCCTGGGAGTGCATTCTGACGAAGAACAGCAAAGGTAATAACATTTTTCTTATAGTAAATCTGACTTTGGTGAGTGCTAAACTTGCTGGGTGTCTAAATAGCTAGCCCTGTGATGCCGGGCTATCTACTTAGAATATTGCAAAATGTGCTTTCACCGAAAAGCTATTTTAAAATCGGACATAGCGAGTGCATATAGGAGTTCTGTATCTATAATTCTTAAAATAATTGTTATGTTTTTTGTGAACGTTTATCGTGAGTAATTTAGTAAATTCACCGGAAGTGTTCGGTGGGAATGCTAGTCAGATGCTAGTCACCTGCTAATGTAAAAAGCTGTTTTTTGATATAAATATGAACTTGATTGAACAGACGTGCATGTATTGTATAACATAATGTCCTAAGATTGTCATCTGATGAAGATCATCAAAGGTTAGTGCTGCATTTAGCTGTGGTTTATTTGACATTATATGCTAGCTTGAAAAATGGGTGTCTGATTATTTCTGGCTGGGTACTCTGCTGACATAATCTAATGTTTTGCTTTCGTTGTAAAGCCTTTTTGAAATCGGACAGTGTGGTTAAATTAACGAGAGTCTTGTCTTTAGAATGGTGTAAAATAGTCATATGTTTGAGAAATTGAAGTAATAACATTTCTAAGGTATTTGAATAACGCGCCACGGGATTCAACTGGCTGTTGAGTAGGTGGGACGCAAGCGTCCAACCTAGCCCAGAGAGGTTAATACCTCGGCCGTCCTAAATTCTAAGATAGATGTCCTCAATCTTACACATGATCAAGGAACCTACCAGGTACAACCCTAAATCTGTAACCATGGGCACCCTCTTAGATATCATCCTGACCATCTTGCCCTCTAAATACACATCTGCTGTCTTCAACCAGGATCTCAGCGATCACTGCTTCACTGCCTGCATGCGTAATGGGTCTGCAGTCAAACGACCACCCCTAATCACTGTCAAACGCTCCATAAAGCACTTTCTAATCAACCTGGCCCGGGTATACTGCAAGGATATTGACCTCATACCATCAGTAGAGGATGCCTGGTTGCACTTTAAAAGTGCTTTCCTCGCCATCTTACATAAGCATGACCGTTTCAAAAAATGTAGAACTAAGAACAGATATAGCCCTTGGTTCACCCCAGACTTGACTGCCCTTGACCAGCAAATAAACATCCTGTGGCGTTCTGCATTAGCATCGAATAGACCCCGCGATATGCAACTTTACAGGGAAGTCAGAAACCTATATATCTGTCAGTTAGGAAAGCTAAGGCTAGCTTTCTCAAACAGAAATGTTCATCCTGTTGCACTAAATCCCAAAACATTTGGAACACTTTAACCTGTTGTGATATAGGGGGCAGTATTTTCACGGCCGGATAAAAACCATACCCGATTTAATCTGGTTACTACTCCTGCCCAGAAACTAAAATATGCATATAATTAGTGGATTTGGATAGAAAACTCTGAAGTTTCTAAAACTGTTTGAATGGCATCTGTGAGTATAACAGAACTCATATTGCAGGCCAAAACCTGAGAATATTCCATACAGGAAGTGCCCTGTCTGACAATTTGTTGTCCTTCTGTTGCATCTCTATCGAAAATACAGCATCTGTGCTGTAACGTGACACTTTCTAAGGCTTCCATTGGCTCTCTAAAGCCGCCAGAAAGTGGAATGGGGTGTCTGCTGTCTCTGGGCAAAGTACAGCAGCTCTGTTTGTAAGTGTTCCGCCTGGGAACAGTGAGACTGAGATGCACATTCGAGAATTCTCCATGTTTTTCTTTCTCTCTCTGAAAGAATACAACGTTGCCCGGTTGGAATATTATCGCTCTTTTATGAGAAAAGTAGCATAGAAATTGATTTTAAACAGCGTTTGACATGCTTCTAATGTAATGGAATATTTTGAAATGTTTTATCACGAAATGCGCTCGCGCGTTACCCTTCGGATAGTGACCTGAACGCACGAACAAAACGGCGGTATTTGGATATAACTATGGATTATTTGGAACCAAAACAACATGTTGTTGAAGTAGAAGTCCTGGAAGTGCATTCTGACAAAGAACAGCAAAGGTAATCCAATTTTTCTAATAGTAATTCTGAGTATAGGTTGTCCCAAACTTGGTGAGTGTCAAATTAGCTAGCCGTGATGGCCGAGCTATGTACTCAGAATATTGCAAAATGTGCTTTCGTCGAAAAGCTATTTTAAAATCGGACATAGCGATTGCAAAAAGGAGTTCTGTATCTGTAATTCTTAAAATAGTTATGTATTTTGTCAACGTTTATCGTGAGTAATTTAGTAAATTCACTGGAAGTTTTCGGTGGGTATGCTAGTTCTGAACATCACATGCTAATGTAAAAAGCTGGTTTTTGATATAAATATGACCTTGATTGAACAAAACATGCATATATTGTATAACATAATGTCCTAGGAGTGTCATCTGATGAAGATCATCAAAGGTTAGTGCTGCATTTAGCTGTGGTTTGGGTATTTGTGATGCATGCTAGTTGCTTGGAAATGGCTGTGTGGTTTTTTGTGTCTATGTACTCTCCTAACATAATCTGTTTTCCTTTCGCTGTAAAGCCTTTTGGAAATCGGACAACGTGGTTTGATTCAGGAGAAGTGTATCTATAAAATGGTGTAAAATAGTCCTATGTTTGAGAACTTTGAATTATGACATTTTGTGGTTTTAAATTTGGCGCTCTGATTTGTCACTGGCTGTTGAATAGTGTGGGACGATTTTGTCCCACCTCCCCTAGAGAGGTTAAAGTCCATGGAGAATAAGAGCACCTCTTCCCACTGCGCTGAGACTAGGAAATACTGTCACCACCGAAAAATCTACGATAATTGATCATTTCAATAAGCATTTTTCTACTGCTGTCCATGCTTTCAACCTGGCTACCCCTACCACGGCAACATCTCAGCACCCCCTGCAGCAACTTGCCCAATCCCCTCCCCCCCGCTTCTCCTTCACCCAAATCCAGATAGCTGATGTTCTGAAAGAGCTGCAAAATCTGGATCCCTACAAATCAGCTGGTCTGGACAATCTGGACCCTCTCTTTCTAAAATTATCCACAGAAATTGTTGCAACCCCTATTACTAGCCTGTTCAACCTCTTTCGTATCGTCTGAGATCCCTAAAGATTGGAAAGCTGCCGCGGTCATCCCCCTCTTCAAAGTGGGAGACACTCTAGACCCAAACTGTTATAGACCTATATCCATCCTGCCCTGCCTTTCTAAAATCTTCGGAAGCCAAGTTATCAAACAGATCACCGACCATTTCGAATCCGTCCGTACATTCTCCACTATGCAGTCTGGTTTCCGAGCTGGTCATGGGTGCACCTCAGCCACGCTCAAGGTCCTAAAAGATATCAAAACCGCCATCAATAAAAGACAGTACTGTGCAGCCATCTTCATCGACCTGACCAATGCTTTCAACTCTGTCAATCGCGGCATTCTTATCGGCAAACTCAATAGCCTTGGTTTCTCAAATTATTGCCTCGCCTGGTTCACCAAGTACTTCTCAGATAGAGTTCAGTGTGTCAAATCGGAGGGCCTGTTGTCCGGACCTCTGGCAGTCTCTATGGGGGTGCCACAGGATTCGATTCTCGGGCCGACTCGTTTCTCTGTATATATCAATGATGTCGCTCTTGCTGCTGGTGATTCTCTCATCCACCTCTACACAGACGATACCATTCTGTATACATCTGGCCCTTCTTTGGACACTGTGTTAACAAACCTCCAAGCGAGCTTCTATGCCATACAACACTCCTTCCATGTCCTCCAACTGCTTTTAAATGCTAGTAAAACTAAATGCATCCTCTTCAACCGATTGTTGCCCGCCCGACTAGCATCACTTCTCTGGACGGTTCTAACTAAGAATATCTGGACAACTACAAATACCTAGGTGTCTGGTTAGACTGTACACTCTCCTTCCAGACTCACATTAAGCATCTCCAATGAAAAATGAAATCCAGAATCGGCTTCCTATTTCGCAACAAAGCCTCCTTCACTCATGCTGCCTAACATAGTCAGTTTTACGAGGGTATCTTACCGATCCTCGACTTCGACGATGTCATTTACAAAATAGCCTCCAACACTCTACTCAGCAAATTGGATGTAGTCTATCACAGTCCCATCCGTTTTGTCACCAAAGCCCCATATACTACCCACCACTGCGACCTGTATGCTCTTGTTTGTTGGCCCTCACTACATATTTGTCGCCAAACCCACTGGCTCCAGGTCATCTAATTCTTTGCTAGGTAAAGCCCCGCCTTATCTCAGCTCACTGGTCACCATAGCAACACCCACCCGTTGCACACGCTCCAGCAGGTATATTTCACTGGTCATCCCCAAAGCCAAAACTTCCATTGGACGCCTTTCCTTCCAGTTCTCTGCTGCCAATGACTGGAACGAATTGCAAAAATCACTGAAGCTGGAGTCTTATATCTCCCTTTCTAACTTTAAGCATCAGCTGTCAAAGCAGCTTACTGATCACTGTACCTGTACACAGCCAGTCTGTAAATATTACACCAAACTACCTCATCCGCATATTGTTATTTATCCTCTTGCTCTTTTGCACCCCAGTATCTGTACTTGCACATCATCATCTGCACATCCATCACTCCCGTGTTAATGCTACAATGTAATTATTTTGCCTCTATGGCCAATTTGTTGCCTTACCTCTCTACTCTACTACATTTGCACACACTGTACATAGATTTGTCTATTGTGTTATTGACTGTATGTTTGTCTATGTCTAACTCTGTGTTGTTGTTTTTGTCGCACTGCTTTGCTTTATCTTGGCCAGGTCACAGTTGTAAATGAGAACTTGTTCTCAACTGGCCTACCTGGTTAAATAAAGGTGAAATAAAATAAATGTGAAAAATGTTTACACGTTGGCTTACTGTCCGTATACTGGTCTGTAGAGATTCAAACCATTTCAATGCGTGGATGGTCCTCACGTTCTCTGGTCTAATGAAAATGTTGTTAGTGGTCCTTTTATGGCCTTGCCTTTGAGGATGGTTCCATCATGTTGCCACAATGTCTGTGCTCATGTGGGCGTGGTTACTGACTGGGTAGAACTTTATATTAAAAACTATTCTCTCATTTAGAAGGCTAAAATTACATTTCATCACAAATAGTTTCATATTTAATCATATAACTTCCACAACATTTAGATGTAAACTAGGATGTATACATTTGTAGTGTTATCTTTATTTGGTTATAACGTCCTTTGTGATATCACAAACAACTTATTTGACATGATTATTGTTTCGAGCGCCACCAACTGTTTCCCACATTATTTGTGTTAGGAATATTGTGTCATTATCCACGTTTGGATTTTGTAGTTTTGACGAGAGGAATCTCCTTGTAACAAAAGGATTATTTCCCCTCAATCCTGCAGAGCCCAAAGGCAGAGTTTCTGCAAGGTATTTACGACCGTCATAAAACTGACCAATTCCATCCCTCTCCCCCTCTGCGGGAGAGAGAGGGCGCTCTACAGCTGACCCACTGCAACCTGCTCCTTTGGATTCTCACAGAGTCGTGACAGGTGCTTCAACAAAGTATTGAGTAAAGGGTCTGAATAGTTATGTAAATGTGATATCCGTTTTTTTTTATAATTAATTAAGAAAACATTTCTAAAAACCTGTTTTTGCTTTGTTATAATGGGTTATTGTGTGTAGGGGGAAAAATTATTTTAGAATAAGGCTGTAACATAACAACATTTGTAAAAAGTCAAGGTGTCTGAATACTTTCTGAAGAGAATGTATGTGTCCATTATAATCTATGCAAGAATTGGAATGCATGATTTGTCACCAGAACTTGAAAACATGTGAATACAACAGTAAATACATTATACTCCATACATACAGTAGAAACGACAACATGATATAGAGAAAGAAGGCACTTACTTTGAATGCACACATATCCAAAGTTATTATTTGTAAGGAAAACAGCAATGAAGGCAATGCAGGCACCAGCCAGATAATGTGCCAGCGGGAAAAAGTTTGTGCAATGCCTGACTAGAGATCCACAATGTCTTCATACTTGATCTGGTGGAACACTGGGGAAGTGCTTGGGTTCTCGTTCGAAAATAATTTGAAATGAACAAGTTGAAACATATGCTATAGATAATTAGCAAGCAGCGTGCCTTGGTTTGAGGGCAGCACGGGTTAACTGTCCTGTTGCGTAGCAATCACATTTTGGAACAGTGAGTGCATTCTGACATCACGTGTCTTTTCGAGTGGGTGATTGTAGGTTGTAATCTCATTGATCAACCATTGTCTCAACCAAATATTACCCAATTGTACACGATTAAATTAAACGGTGTGACCAGTGGTATAACACTACCTGTAGGCTTCAACACTCAGGGAGTTTTTATGTTACATAAACTAGTAGTGAGTTCAGTCTGAAACCAGATCCCTTTTTTAGGCGGATATAAAAATAGCCGAAAGAACAACAAGATGGTGGTGGCTGTTGATGGCAGGTGTTCAGTATTATCAGACACATTCTGACAGCAGTCATAACACCACCTTGTCGTGACTTGTACTGCCCTGTCCATTACAGCAACAGCTCCACCCTCTACGAAACCAGACTTCACCAGACAGTTCCTCAGCTGTTAACGCCAGCTTGAGAATTCTTGTTATGTGTGAGGACAGCAAGGGTTCTATTTATTTTTGGCCCTCTTTTTCTCGAGGTGGCATTCCTGGTAGATAATGAGAGGCTGGTGCTTATTACCGTTAGTGGCAGATAGCAAGAAGATCAGCCGAGCTGTCACATCGGGGGAGACTAATGTGGAGCGGCACCTCACCGGCACCCAAATGAAAACAATTACACTCCCGTGCCCCCTCACCTTGTTCTCATTACTCAGTGGAGTTGAGCTTCCAGTGAGACACAGAGGTAAAGCACGAGATATGAAATTAACAACAAAAACGTTCTAGGCTGTTTTTCCCCCCCATCTAAACAGTGACAGAGAAATACATCTATACAGAGAGAAGGTGGAAAATACTGACTTTGTCCGGAGTAGCCATTTTGGTGTGAGTGTGCGTGTGTGTGTGTGTGTGTGTGTGGGGAAGGATTATGGAACCAGGTATGAGCAAGACAGAAATATTGGAAGAGCGAGAGAGATTTAGAGAGAGAGCGAAGGGGGGAGGGAGAAGGCAGGTGGGGAAGATGGAAAAAGTCAACAAAACAATTTCACTTATGTGAGCAGGTAGAAAAGCTGGGGGTGTCTTTGACGCTTCTTGCAATTTCAGACCCCCGGGGTGCATCTCACTCTTCCCTAGTGAAGGACAATTAATGTCCTGCTAATGACAGTGTCCATGGCCATGCAGATATGACAGTTAATGTCTTCGAAGTCATTGACAGTATCCTTTAGTTACGACATGATAAAACATGGAAGTTGGTGTGATTAGCAAATTTGGGTTCATTCTATAATAGATGAGGTCCCTGTCCTGACCTACTCTGTGGCCTTGTGGTTTGAGTGTCCTACTTGAGATTGGACAGTTCGGCGTTCGATCCCCAGTCGAGTTATACCAAAGACTGCAAAAATGGGACCCGGTGCGTCTCTGCTTGGCAATCAGCATTAAGGAGATAGATTGGGTGTAAGGCCCTGTGATAGACTAGACTAGTATCCTGTCCAGGGGGCAGCTTGTACATCAAGCTGCCTCACACTACAGAAAAGGACATACAGTAGGCTCCTGCTTGTATGAGCCATTCTGGCTCGCACAAGGCAAGGCTACTTACCTGTCCTGACCAGGGCAAGAACCGCTTCTGCACAACTCCACTTTGTACTCATGCAGCATTCTAACAAATCACTCATCTTCAAATCAAATCAAATTGTATTTGTCACATGCACCGAATAGAACAGTTGTAGACCTTACCGTAAAATGCTTACTTACAAGCCCTTAACCAACAATGCAGTTAAATAAAGTTAAGAAAATATTTACTAATTAAACTAAAGTAATTTTTTTAATAACAAGTAACACAATAAAATAACAATAACGAGGCAATATACAGGGGTACCGGTACAATATGCGGTGGTAGATATTAGTCCAGGAAGGGGACGGGTCAATGTAAATAGTCTGGGTGGCCATTTGATTAATTGTTCAGCTGTCTTATGGCTTGGGGGTAGAAGCCGTTAAGGAGTCTTTTGAACCAAGACTTGGCGCTCAAGTACCACTTCTTGTGCAGTAGCAGAGAGAATAGTCTATGACTTGGGTAACTGGAGTCTTTGTAAATTCTTTCAGCCTTCCTCTGACATATAGTATTATAGTGTCTTTGGCATCATTAAAACTGAAGACTTATTTATCAAATAACTCTAATTATTATTACGCAATTAATCATGTAACATTAATTAACTAGGAAGTCGGGCAGCAAGGAAAATATTCAGATTAAAGTTATTTTCCTAATATAACTTTCAGATATTTTAATATCTGATCAATTAGTCTTCGAATTAATGAATTATTATTTACCTCACGTTAGTCTCATTCCAAACGTCGTAAATTGTTGGTTATCTGCACAAAGCCAGTCTTCACTATGAGTCATCCATACATCAATTGTCTTAAAATAATTTATTTACTAACTAGGTAATTCACAGAAATGCATAAAACAGTAGATATGGTTACAAGGAATGATAGGAGAATGTGCCCTAGTGGGCTAAACCGATATGGCGGCTTGTTAGACAAAAGGGGAGTGGGGGTCAGCTGAGAAGGCACTATAGAGTTGATCATTATAACAATTGAATTGCTAATCCTTTGGACATAAACGCAAACTCATTCGCGGAATAATTGCAATCAATATATATATTTACGCTCAGTGTGTCATCGGAATCTCTGTTGAAAAGTTTGTTTCTGTTGGAGAGTTTGTCCGCTTTCTCTCTCTGTCGTGGTTAGAATGTATAGTTATGAGTGACATTCATTCATGTCGTTATAGAATAGATGTTTCGGCAGTTGTCTGTCTCCGCGTTCAAATGATACCGAATTCCTAGCTGCAGACTAGTAAATATTATCAAAGACTTGTTCTTATTCTGTCGGTATCGATAGTCTAAGAGTTTAATGTGATTAGCATGAGGTTGTTAGTAACAAGAAAAATCACCAGGACATAGACATGTCTGATATTGTCAGAAAGCTTATTAACGAGAGTCTTGTCTTTAAATAGCTGTAAAATAGTCATGTTTGAGAAATTGAAGTAATACCATTTCAAACGTTTTGAAAATCGTGCCACAGGATTCAACTGGCTGTTACGTAGGTGGGACGAATTCGTCCCGCCGGTCTCATAGAGGTTAATGGGTGCGTGCTTATTACTAACTGGAATAATTCATTTCATAAATGTGTCAAGTGCAGCGTATGGTTGCTCCTCATTACACACCACAGATCAGCAAATATTCTTTACATCATCAACATATGAATCACTACAAAAATGATTTTTTGACCTCTTATATACTATATTAGGCCCAGCCTTTGGAACTTAAGTTTTTCTAGATATGGCTGTTATATTGTGATCACTACATCCTACAGATTTGGATACCGCTTTAAAGCACAATTCTGCAGCATTAGTAAAGATGTGATCAATACATGTTGATGATTTCATTCCTGTGTTGTTTGTAACTACCCTGGTAGGTTGACTGACAACCTGAACCAGGTTGCAGGCACTAGTTACAGTTTGAAGTTTGTTCTTGAGTGAGCAGCTTGATGAGAGACAGTCAATATTTAAATCACCCAGAAAATATACTTCTCTGTTATCATATACATTATCAAGCATTTCATACATATTATCCAGATACTGACTGTTAGCACTTGGTGGTCTATAGCAGCTTCCCACAGTAATGGGCTTTAGGTGAGGCAGATGAACCTGTAGCCATATTACTTCAACAGTATTTAACATTAGATTGTCTCTAAGCAACACTGCCCCGTTGGCATTTCTGTCTTTTCGGTAAATGTTATAATCATGTATTGCTACCACTATATCAGTAAAGGTATTATCTAAGTGAGTTTCAGAGATAGTCAGAATATGAATGTCATCTGTTACAAGCAAATAATTGACTTCATGTACCTTGTTTCTCAGGCTGCATATGTTAATATGAGCTATTTTTAGCACTTTTCTAGATTGCTTGATTTAAAAAAGAAATGTTTTACTGGGAAGCTTATCAGGTGTAGGCTTGATAGTGCAGGGTGAGCTGCACAAAGTGGTCTTGCTACTAGGGCACACTGCCTCAGTGCTAACAGTGTCACTCTTGTTCACAGGCTGATTACTGCATTCAATGGCTGTAGGATTAACAAAGGTATACAGAGCAATTAGGGGGACACACATTAAGTTACTTACATTGTCTGCCAACGCCCCTAGGATAGTGTACATTTAATGCAGCATCTTGATGACTCGTTATCACAATGGCAGTGATTAACTGAGCTGGTCTTGGGTCATTGATAATTCATTGTTTCAACCCAGCCTCGAAATATGTGGACAGGGTCCAGGAGCCAAGATGATTTGGATGGCCGCTAAATACAACTAAAAATAAACTATACTATGAAACAAAGATAAGTGAAATAAAGAATAATAATCTGTGCTTTGTATTCAGGACAAAAGTTAATTGCTTTGACACATTTTTGCAGTTTTACTTTAGTACCTCATTGCAAACAGGATGGATGTTTTTGAATAATTGTATTCTATACAGGCCCTCTGTCAATTAGGTTAGCATTGTGGAGTAAGTACAATGTTGTTGATCCATCCTCAGTTTTCTGCTATCACAGCCATTAAACTCTGTAACTGTTTTAAAGTCACCATTAGTCTCATGGTGTAATCCCTGAGTGGTTTCCTTCCTCTCTGGCAACTGATATAGGATGGACACCTGTATCTTTGAATGACTGGGTGTATTGATACGCCACCCAAAGTGTTTTTTTTACCCATCTACCAATAGGCTCCCTTCTTTGTGAGGCATTGAAAAACCCTGGTCTTTGTGGTTGAATCTGTTGTTGAAATTCACTGCTCGGCTGAGGGACATTCCAAATAAGTGTGTGTTGTACAGAGATGAGGTAGTCTTAATATGTGACTTGTTAAACTCCTGAATAGTTATAGACTAAGGAGTTAGACTATTTCAGGTTTTATTATATATATATTTTTGTGATCAACATTTTATTTTTATTTCACAATATACAACATACAAAGCCGGATCATTTTACAAATACTATCTGACATGACACCATTAACATACAATACAACTATTTACATACTGTCAGGAGTCAATTAATTGAGTTCACAACATGACATTTACAGAAAGGAAGTAGAGTTTACAATAAAACATATTCTGTTATTCTCAGAACAAAAAATGTCCCCCCACTGTTTGGTCAAGAGTCCATTGGACTAGGTCCATTACTTGGTCAAAGGTTGTTGATATCTGATACATTTTTGCATGATACATCCCATGCCTCAACTGTATTTGCCAGAGCAAAGCAGTCCTCGGTTAGGGTAAAGTTTATGGGGATTAACATACAGAGCACTCAGCTTGGTATAAACATCCTCTGTGAAAAGTAATTTTGCCACGTATTCATGTCATGTTGGATAAAAACAAGTGGCTGACATAACTGGACTGGGCTTGGGATGTGCGTCGTTGTTGGGGAGCCTCCTGATGTTAGCGAATTTGAGTTCCTACCAACCACATAGAGCGGTTGAAGCTATATACTTTCACTCTTGTGGGTTACTGTTTTTGTTTCTATTATTGTTCAAACCCAGCTGTCAGAGTTTGCTCACAAATATGTATAATGTTGCACCATTTTTTCCGCCTGTATATAAATAAATCGCAGTGTCACCAGCAAAGCACCCTCAAATCATCACACCTCCTCAAATCAAATCAACTTGTATTGGTCACTTACACATTTTTAGGAGATGTTATTGCGGGTGTAGCGAAATGCTTGTGTATCTAGCTCTAACAGTGCAGTAATATATGTGACTCATCACCTGCATTCGGTCTTATGTAGAGACATTTGCAATTCTGTTTTTTACATTGGATAAAGGTTGAGACACAAAGCTACAAAATGGTATATCATACACTGCATTTGAGGAAACAACGGCAAAGTAATTCTGCTTTGAAGTTCATCAACTTGTAAACTCACTTTTGAGAAACCGTCTTTTAATGTTTTGGTACTACTATTGGAGAGCCCTTCTTTGTCTACACCCATTCAGAATTGTTCACACCCTCTTAAGCCTTTGCCCTACCCATTTCTTTAAGGGTTGATCCATATATTCTGTACTAACTTGCCAGCTACTTCTAAGAGAGAGAGAACAGCTCACTGAACATTCCTCGCCCTAGCAGAGCTGGTTAGGCTGTTACAGTAGGTCATACAGAGCATTGGTGACTGCACCTGTGCAGATTGTCTGTTTGTAAATTCAGAGCGTTTGGCATTCAGAGCGCACACTGGATGCTCTGGCCAATAAGTAGGGTTGTTCCAAAAGCTCTGACCTCACAATGACAGTCAAGCACCCAAGCTAACTGGCTAACATTGGCTAGCTACTTCCAGACACATAATGAGAGAACATCCCACTCTGACCATTTTACTCTGCCAAAATAATCATCTTAAGCTTCACCCCCCACCCAAACAATGACCATTTTACTCACCCTAGCAGAGCTGGTTAGGCTGTTTTCATGTTATCCAGAGCGTTGGTGACTGTAACAGTGCTGCTGGCAACAATTTAATTACGTTTTGTTGTCGACATTTACTGACAGATATTCAACGTGTGTTGAGGGTTCAAAAATTAATCAGTTATTCTGCGCTCTAGCACACTATGAGAGATGAGAGTCTTTTGTTAAGAAACGTAGCTAGATAGCTGCCTAGGTAAACAATGAATCCCAACGCATGACGTAACGTTAGTTAGCGAGCTAGCCAGCTAACGTTAGCTAGCTAGCTAACAGTACACTAACTTGAAATGAAAATACTTTATCAAAATTAGAGTGGAGTCTTTTGTTAAGACATGTAGCTAGCTAACAACAATGGACCATAATCACAACTCATGACATTACTACCCTGCAAGAATCTGTAGGTGGCTAACCAACCAGGTTCTATGGTTATAGCAAGTCAAGCAAATGTGTCTGAGATATGAAGAATAAGATCATACACATAAGGTTAGCTAGCCAGCCAGCTCGCCAGCCAGCTCACAGTACACTTGAAATGAAACCACTTTCTGTCAAAATTAGAAATGTGTAATATCTGAAAATGTGGCTAACTTTAGCTAGCTAACAGTACACTTTATCTTGACATTAGGTTTATGCAGTTTTACTACACAATACATTTTTTAAAACACGTTTGACACAATTACCTAGACATACTGACCAGCTCCAATAGACTGACGCGTGCTATGTGGCAGACCAATCCAAACTAATCTCTCGGCATCTCCAGCCCACTCATTATCTCAGCCAATCATGGCTAGTAGGAAGTTTGCTCTCTTTTTCTGTGGCTAAACCAACTCGGCTCGTAATTTAACAATTTTATTTGTATTTACAGATGTAATACACTTTTGATATTAAGGCACATGAAAGCTCACATGTTCGAGAAGGCATTTCTGCCAAAAAAACCACATCTTGATAAAAAAAAAATATTTTTTTACCTTCAAACAGTTCTCCTGTGAAGGCACTGCATTTCAGTGCTAGTGGCGTCACTACAGACCCTGAATCGATTCCAGGCTGTATCACAACCGGCGTGATTGGGAGTCCCATAGGGCGGCGCACAATTGGCCCAGCATCATCCGTGTTAGGTTTTGGCCAGGGTAGGCCGTCATTGTAACTAATAATTTGTTCTTAATAGACTTGTCTAGTTAAAGGTTAAAGTAAAAAAAATAAAACATGTTCATTGCTCGTGTTTCTTGGCCCAAGCAAGTCTCTTTTTCTTATTGGTGTCCTTTAGTAGTGGTTTCTTTGCAGCAATTTGACTATGAAGGCCTGATTCACATATTCACTTCTGATCAGTTGATTTTGAGATGTGTCTGTTACTTTTTATTTGGGCTGAAATTTCTGAGACTGGTAACTCGAATGAACTTATCCTCTGCAGCAGAGGTAACTGAGGGTCTTCCTCTCGTGTGGCGGACCTCATGAGAGCCAGTTTCATCATAGCAGCTGATGGTTTTTCCAACTGCACTTGAAGAAACTTTCAAAGTTCTTGAAATGTTCTGGATTGACTGACCTTCATGTCTTAAAGTAATGGATTGTCATTTATTTTTGCTTATTTGAGCTGTTCTTGCCATAATATGGACTTGGTCTTTTACCAAATAGGGCTATCTTCTGTATACCACCCCTACCTTGTCACAACACAATTGATTGGCTCAAACGCATTAAGGATATATGGTTTCCAGTTTGCATAAAGTCCAGTGATGTTCCTTGATGGCCATCTTGGTATCCGATTGCAGGGGGATATACACATCTGTGACTGAAACCGAGAAGAATTATCTTGGGAGATAGTATGGTCGGTATTTGATTGTGAGGAATTCTAGGTCAGTTGAACAAAAGGACTTGAGGCATTAATCATGAAACATACATCTCGCCCATCTTCTTACAAGATATATGTTTATTCTTGTTATTGCGATGCACTGAAAATGCCATTGGCTGTATGGACTCCGACAGCATGTACCCAGCAAGCCATGTTTCTGTGAAACAGAGTATGTTAAAATGCTAGATAACTCTTTGGAAAGCAATTCTTGCCCATTACTTTGTTGACTAGGGACTGGACATTATCGAGTAAAATACTCGGGAGCGGTGGGTGGTGTGCGCGCATTCGAAGCCTCACTAGAAGACCGCTCCGGCACCCTCTCCTCCAGCAGCGTTATTTTGTGTCAGCCTCTGGAATCAGTTCAAATGCCCTGGGAGGTGCAGACAAAGGATCCCCTTTGGGAGTCATATTCCTGGTCATAGTGCTGGTTGTGCTGGTAAGTTGACGTCTCTCTGATATCCAACAGTTCTTCCCGGTTGTATGTAATAACACGTAAGGTTCTCTGGACTAACGATGAAATAAATAATACAGAAAAAAAACTAAATACTGCACAGTTTCCTAAGGACTAGAAGCGAAGCTGCCATCTCTGTCGGCGCCATCTTGTAAACAGGCTGGGGCGGCACCATCTTGAGCTCAGACTGGGGCGAAGTTTCACCTTCCAACAGGACAATGACCCTAAGCACACAGCAAAGACAACTCAGGAGTGGCTTCTGGACAAGTCTCTGAATTTCCTTGAGTGGCCTAGCCAGAGCCCAGACTTGAACATGATTGGACATCTCTGGAGAGACCTGAAAATAGCTGTGTAGCAATGCTCCCCATCCAACCTGAGAGAGCTTGAGAGGATCTGCAGAGAAGAATGGGAGAAACTCCCCAAATAAAGGTGTGCCAAGCTTGTATAGTCATACCCTAGAAGACTCGAGGGTGTAGTCGCTGACAAAGGTGCTTCAACTAGGTACTGAGTAAAGGGTCTGAATTGTTATGTAAATGTGATATGAGTTTATTTTGTATCATAAATGAGCAAAAATCTCTAAAATCCAGTTTTTGCACGTCATTATGGGGTACTGTGTGTAGATTGATGAGGGGGAAAACTATTTAATCAATTTTCGAATACCACTTTAATGTAACAAAATGTGGAAAAAGTCAAGTGGTCTGAATACTTCCCGAAGGCACTGTACATGCTTTTCTTCAAATATAGCTCCATATACCAGTATATGTCTTTGTGAGATACAGCATTTATTGTTATCATCCGCCTGAGAATGCACCGTGGTTTAGCTTATTTAGCTTCAAAGGTCATTGATACAGGAACAAAGCCCTCTGATTATAACCATGGGTTCTCAGGGAGTCCGGTAAGACTGACAGTGGCTCATAGGTTATTAAAAATCATCTGGCCTCCTGGGTCTTCAACTTAAATCCTCAAGGTCCATTCGTATTCAACTTTTTATTCCTTCCAATTAAAGGTGCCTTGCAATAATCTTCAGAAAAGTTTTGAGCACACAGCACAAGTGTCTCTAGGGCGATGGCTTAAGTAGGTTCACAAGAACCCTTTCACTTGTTTTCCTCTCTGCAAATACTTCTCAGGCTCAGGTAATGGCTAGACAAGATAAGCAGATTGGGTGGAAAGGAAGGAGGGGAGATGCTGTAGATGAGAGGAACAGGGGAGGAGGATGAGAGGAAGGATATGAGGGTGAAAAGAGGAGAGAGTAGAAATGCAGGAGAAAATAGGAAGTTATGAAGAAAAAGCAAGAACAGAAGGAAGGGAAGAGGCAGTAATGAGAAAGACACAGATTAAAAAAGCTTAGAGAAGAAAAGATTAGAAGGAGGGGGGAAATGATGGAGGGAGCACTGAGTGGGAGGAAAATGAAAAGATACGATATTAAAGCAAGGGGAAAGCAGACTACTGTACGACATCCCAGCAAAAATGTGGAGAAACTGGATAGAAAATGCTAAAGAAGCAAATGGAGAGACGAACCATGCATTCTTAGAAAAAAAGGGTTCCAAGTAGAACCGTTTTGGGTTCCATGTAGAACCCTTTGTGGAAAGGGTTTTATATGGAACCCAAAATGTTCTAACTGGAACTAAAAAGGTTTTTTCAAAGGATTCTCCTATGGGGACCACCGAAGAAACCTTTTAGGTTCTAGATAGCACTTTTTTTTCTAAGAATGTCTGGAGAGGAGAGGACAGCAGAGGACAGAGGAGGAGGGGAAAGGAGATGGTGGTGCCCCATGGGGGGACATCAGGTAGACAGAGAGGGGTTGCATCACAAGGTGGGGGACAGAAAAGGACAAGGGGACACATCTGTGGCGCTACAGCCAGCCATGCAGAACCGCTACACCACGGGGTCAACTGTCAAAGCTGACAATATTGGGATACGGAGGCAAGGGCAAAGTCATCTGAGACAGGTACTTCCAGACAGAGAAAGGAGGGAGAGAGGGAGGGAAAAAGAAAACGCAAGAGAGAGTTGCAGAGGGGAAGGAGGGAAGGGAAAAGGAAAAGAGAAAGGTTCCAATCTTCCACCCTTGACCCAAAGTGTGCTTCTCATCGCTCCCTTCATGTTTTTTGTTAATGTACTGTCTGTGTGTATGCTTCTCTGCAAAGTGAGTTGAGACCTGGTGAAATTGTGATTTGTGACAGACCAGCTCAAATCAGTCTTATGTAGCAAAATTTGAAATTGTGTTTTTTACATTGGATAAAAGTAGAGGCTCAGAGTTTCAAAATGGTATATCATACACTGCATTTGAGAGTAATTCTGTTTTGAAAGTTGATAAACTTGTTGTTTTGGTACCTACTGGAGATGTCTCCTTTGTTGACACCCATTCAGTATTGTTCACACCCTCTTAAGCCAGCCCCACCTCACTTTACGGATTCACATGAGGTCATTAAGACTAAAAGTTGTAAAAGTAGTAGCCTTCAATAAGGAAAAATTCACGTAAACAGAAAGTGTCCAGATAAAAATATTATATAAATATTAGATGATGCTTAGCCAGACACACTTGTCTAAATTGATAGGTAATGTGAAAGAAATGCTATAACCCCCAGCCACATCTTGCTAAGTGGATGGGTCTCTACAGAAGGTGTAAACGGTACAGTCAAATGGTTACTAGCAGCAATATCAAAAATAGATAGTGTCAGAATACATAAAATAATATACAGTATGTACAACAGGTCTGTCCTTGGTTTAGTGCTTGAGATGTGGGGCAGCACTTTTCTCCAAATATTCCTGAAGGAAGACAGCCAGACTACACGTACAGAAATAATGTGAGATCAATAAAAGTAGTGCCAATCATGTTGGAGGTCAATTTACTAATCAAAACGTGTTGTTTATGCTTTATATACCAAGTGAAGTCATTGATTCCTTGTAGAGTAATTCCTTTTGTCACATGGGATGGCAGCAGCTTTCCATCAAAGTGTTTGTGTCCTGGTTGGTATCCTGGTAATACTATTGCATTATCCTCTACGTAATTGTGGATGAAGTCAACCACTCGTTGCAAGTCCTCATACTTCAGGTGTAACCTGTGCTTGCTTGGGCCAGCTGTCTTTTTGATGGGAGGTATTAGACCATTCTCCTTGTATGACTGGTGGTGTAGATTCAGGAGTGTTCTACTAATGCTGAAAGACAAATTCCAGATACAAATATTTTAGGTTTGTGATAAAATTGATAGCAGACTGTAACCCCTTTCATTAAATAAGACGTCCTGTGTTGTTTCAATTTTGTTTGTACAGCTTGCTTGGTCCGTTGTGTCAAATCAATCTGGTTCACTCTGACCATGTGCAATGCCATAAGAATCATCTTAAGCTTCATCCCCCACCCAAACAATACCCATTTTACTCACCCTAGCAGAGCTGGTTAGGCTGTTTTTATGTTATCCAGAGCGTTTGTGACTGTAACTGTGCTCCTGGCAACAATTTAATTGCGCTTTTTTGCCAACATTTTCTGACACTAGCCATATTCAATGGGTGTTGAGCGTTCGTAATTTCATCAGCTATTCGGCGCTCTGGCACACTCAGACGAGAGTGCTCTGAAACAGTTGTTGCAGTGACATTCTTTTGATATGGATACTTGCACAGTGGAGTCTTTTTTGTTGAGTTTTACTACGCAATACATTTAAAAAAAAATGACCATTAGACAGGATTACCTACACATACTGACCAGCTCAAATAGACAGAAGCGTGCTATATGGCAGACCATTTAGATTTTTTTTAAAAGCTCACATTCAAATGGCTCTCCTGTGAAGTAGTGACCCGTGACAAATGCCTAGTTTCCTGAAACAGGTCACATTTTACTTAATTTGGAATTATTTCAAATTGTGATTTCATTACAGCCTTTCTAGACTTTTCATAAACACTTTATTAGCCCAGCAGCCCAAAGTATTTTTAAGGATATGCATATGACCACAACCTTTTCTAGAGAGAAGTTCCACCATTGTTTAATCCATAATGGTAGGAGTACAAGTGCACAATGTGGGACAAAAATGGAAAATTGGGACGTGGCCATCATCTCTCTAGCGTAACAGCTAAAGTGTGCTGAACGTTTTGGGGATAAAATGGCTGCAGTAAATTATCAAGGAGGAGGTTAGCAGGGTTGAGGAGTAACTGATTACATGTAATCTGATTACAAAAACAGTAACTAATCAGTTACGTTCCCAGCAGAAATACTGTAATCAGATTACAGATACTTTTGAAAAACTAGATGATTACTTGCGCTACTTTTAAAGCGATTTTGACCACAAGTCAGCGACGACCAAATACGTTTGATGGATCCTTTCCATCTTCTTCTAATTTTTATTATATGTTAAGAACAACCTCTTATTTAAATCAAATCAAACTGTATTTGTCCCATGCGCCGAATACAACAAGTGTAGACTTTTACCGTGAAATGCTTACTTACAAGCCCTTAACCAACTGTGCAGTTCAATAAGAGTTAAGAAAATATAATATAAGTAGACTAAAATAAAAAGTAAGAATAAAAGGTAACTCATTAACAATAAGAATAACAATAACGAGGCTACCCGGGCCAAACGAGAAAGATGCTGGACCAATTGTGCGCCGCCCTATGGGACTCCCAATCATGGCCGGATGTGATACAGCCTGGATGCAGGGGTGTCAAACTTATTCCATGGAGGGTTTAGTGTCTGCATATTTTTGTTTTTTCCTTTCAAATAAGACCTAAACAACCAGGTGAGAGGAATTATTTTGACAAATGTTCTAATGCCTCTTAAGGGGAAAGTAATCAGATTAAATTACTGAGTTTGGGCAATTGAAAGTTATATTACTGATTTACAATTTTGGACAGGTAACTACTCACTGTAATGGATTACATTCAGAAAATAACCTACCAAACCCTGGAGGCTAGAGCATGCTTTAGTCTATGCTACATTTTCAAATGGTTTAGAGTCAATGTCCGCACCTTTGCAGAATTCTTATTAGCATAATACATTTTTTCTCCATTAAAATCTGTCAGTTTAAGCTAGCGATATCTGGTTTGTTGCATCTCAATCTACCACATCTGCCAATGTTGCCCTTCTGTATCTGTGGTGAAAGGTGACAGAGCTAGATCAGTGTTTGTCAGACCAGGAGACATCCTGAAAACCGGTATTCTCACAATATCGTTTGTAGTGTCCGAACGGTTTGGACTACACTCTAATATGACCCCTCTGTCGAAGGTGAAACTTGGTTTTGCTCTAGGATGCACAAGACTCGTCTGAAGGTCCCCCGGTACCAGTTGAAAAAAATGAATGGAAGTACAGTGCCTTCGGAAAGTATTCAGACCCCTTGACTTTTTACAGATTTTGTTACGTTACAGCCTTATTCTAAAATGGACTAAATACAAAAATGTCCTCAGCAATCTAGACACAATACCCCATAATGAAAAAGTGAAAACAGGTTTTTAGAAATGTTTGCAAATGTATTAAAAATAAAAAACAGAAATTAAAAACCTTATTTAAGAACTCAGACCCTTTGCCATGAGACTCGAAAATTGAGCTCAAGTACATCCTGTTACCATTTATCATCCTTGCAATGTTTCTAGAACTTGATTGGAGTCCACCTGTGGTAAATTTAATTGATTAGACATGATTTGGAGAGGCACACACACCTGTCTATATAAGGTCCCACAGTTCCGCTACAAGACCATGGTGCTTGCCTACGCAGCTGTGAGGGGAACGGCACCTCCGTACCTTCAGGCTCTGATCAGGCCCTACACCCAAACAAGGGCACTGCGTTCATCCACCTCTGGCCTGCTCGCCTCCCTACCTCTGAGGAAGCACAGTTCCCGCTCAGCCCAGTCAAAACTGTTCGCCGCTCTGGCACCCCAATGGTGGAACAAGCTCCCTCACGATGCCAGGACAGCGGAGTCAATCACCACCTTCCGGAGACACCTGAAACCCCACCTCTTTAAGGAATACCTGGGATAGGATAAAGTAATCCTTCTAACCCCCCCCCCCCCCTTTAAAGGATTTAGATGCACTATTGTAAAGTGGTTGTTCTACTGGATATTATAGGTGAATGCACCAATTTGTAAGTCGCTCTGGATAAGAGCGTCTGCTAAATGACTTAAATGTAAAATGTAAATGTTGACAGTGCATGTCAGAGCAAAAACCAAGTCATGAGGTGGAAGAAGTAGTCCATAGAGCTCCAAGACAGGATTGTGTCAAGGCACAGAACTGGGGAAGGGTACCAAAAAATGTGTGCAGCTTTGAAGTTCCCCAAGAACACAGTTGTCTCCATCATTCTTAAATGGAAGTAGTTTGGGACCACCAAGACTCTTTGTAGAGCTTGCCGCCCGGCCAAACTGAGCAATCGGGGGAGAAGGGAGGTGACCAAGAACCCGATGGTCACTCTGACAGAGCTCCAGAGTTCCTATGGGGCGATGAGACAGCCTTCCAGAAGGATAACCATCTCTGCAGCACTCCACCAATCAGACCTTTGTGGTAGAGTGGCCAGACGGGAGCCACTCCTCAGTAAAAGGCATTGGAGTTTGCCAAAAGGCACCGAAAGGACTCTCGGACCATGAGAAAAAGATTCTCTGGTCTGAGGAAATCAGGCTTGAACTCTTTGGCCTGAATGCCAAGTGTCACGTCTGGAGGAAATCTCGCACCATCCCTATGGAAGCATGATGTCGGCAGCATCATGCTCTGAGGATGATTTTCAAGTGGGAGGGACTGGGAGACTAGTCAGGGTTGAGGGAAAGATGAATGGAACAAAATACAAGTTCCTTGATGAAAATCTGCTCCAGGCAGTTCATGACCTCTGACTGGGGTGATGGTTCACCTTCCAACAGGACAACGACACTAAATACACAGCAAAGACAACATAGGATTGGCTTTGGGACAAGTCTGAATGTCATTGAGTGGCCCACCCAGAACGTGAACCCGATCGAACATATCTGGAGAGACTTGAAAATAGTTGTGCTGCAATGCTCCCCATCCAATGTGACGGAGCTTGAGAGGATCTGCAGAGATGAAGAAGAGAAACTCCCCAAATACAGGTGTGCCAAGCTTGTGACGGCATTCCCAAGAAGACGTGAGTCTGTAATTGCTGCCGAAGGGCTTCAACAAAGTACTGAGTAAAGGGTCTGAATAATGACGCCGGAGGAGATGGTCTAACTAATTGTGCTATTATGTGTGTTTCTTCGCATTATTTGTAACTTATTTTGTACATAATGTTTCTGCCACCTTCTCTTATGACCGAAAAGAGCTAGATACGTATCAGGACAGCGATTACTCACCTCACACTAGAATGAGATTTTCTTTAACCTCTTGACGGTCGCCTAAATCGTTCCCATTTTAAACGGCCTCCTACTCAAACTCAGAAGCTAGGATATGCATATTTAATACTTGTGGATTAAAACTTGTGGATTAATACTTGTGGATTAAAACACTTGTGGATAGAAAACACCCTAACGTTTCTAAAACTGTTTGAATGGTGTCTGTGAGTATAACAGAACTCATATGGCAGTCAAAACCCCGAGACCGATCGTAACAGGATGTGGAATTCTGAATTGCGGACTCAACTTCATCACTTTGCCTATAAATCACACCTTGAGCAATGGTTCATTGAGCACTTCCTATTGCTTCCACTAGATGTCCCGAGTCTTTACAAAGTGATTTGAGCCTTCTACTGTGAAAACTGGTCACATGAGGAGGGCCATCACCATTATGACGCCGGCTCCCCTGGCTACCCTCCCCTTTCGAAACGTTTTGAAAGACAATGCAATCGTCCCCCTTGAATGTTATTGGAGCTCTGGTTGAAAAAGGCCCTAAAGATTTATGTTATACAACGTTTGACATGTTTTGAACGAACTTACATTTTTTTGTAAAAGCATTTTGTTGAGAGAGAAGTCCCGCGGCCGACGGTACTTTTGGTGCAGCCTTCAGAACGCGCTAACAACAACAAGCTATTGGGACATAAAGGATTAACTTTTTCGAACAAAAATACATTTGTTGTGGACCTGGGATACCTGGAAGTGCTTTCTGATGAAGATAATTAAAGGTAAGGAATTATTGACAACAGTATACAAGACTAGATTTGATATGCTTGTTCCAAGATGGCGCTGACCTGTATTGCTAGCCTATTTTTTTTTTTGAGTATGGCATCCCCTTTTATCGCAAAGTGTGATTACCCAGTAAAGTTATTTTTAAATCTGGCATTACAGGTGCTTTCAAGAGATATTCATCTATAAATCTTAGAATGACGATATTACATTTTAAAAATGTTTTCGAATAGTAATTTTGTAAATTGTAGCTCTGTTTCACCGGACGCATTTAAGGGAAAATAGTTAGTCAACGTTATGCGCCGATGTAAAATGCTGTTTTTATATATAAATATGAACTTTATCGAACAAAAGAATGCATGTATTGTGTAACATGATGTCCTAGGAGTGTCATCTGATGAAGATTGTCAAAGGTTAGTGCTGCATTTAGCTTTTTTTTGGTTATTTGTGATGCATGTGGTTGGTCGGAAAATGGCTATGTGGCTACTTTTACGATATACTCCTCTAACATAATCTAATGTTTTGCTTTTGCTGTAAAGCCTTTTTGAAATCGGACAACGTGGTTCGATTCAGGAGAGGTGTATCTATAAAACGATATAACATATTTGAAAAAAAAAAATTACATTTCGTTATGCTAATGGAGATAGCATTTTTCGCTGGATGTCCGTCCCGCCTTCGGAGCCCGCCCAGAGGTTAACGAGTCAGACGTGAAGGATTTACTTCAGACACCCGACAAGGCACAAATCCCAGTGATTCGGTTGAGAAAGAGATGGAGATATCGGGACGTAGTTCGGGGTGCCTTATAAGGATTTGACGGCGAGTGGGTAATCTGCCTCTACCATCAGTACTATTAGCCAACGGACAATTATTAGATAAGAAAATAGACGAACAATGATCACAAATATCCTACCAAGGGGACATCAAAAACATTATCTTATGTTTCACCGAGTCGTGGCTGAACGATGACATGATTAACATACAGCTGGTTTGTTTTATTTTGCGTCGGCAAGATAGAACAGCCTCTGGTAAGACAAGGGATGACAGTCTATGTATATTTGTAAACAACAGCTGGTGCTGAACACACTATTTACCAAGATAGTTTTCATCTATATTCTTCGTAGCTGTCTATTTACCATCATAAACCGATGCTGGCACTAAGCAGCACTTAATGAGCTGAATATACGGCCAAAAGCAAAACGCTCATCCAGAGGCGGTGATCCTAGTGGCCGAGGACTTTAATGCAGGGAAACTTTAAACCATTTACCTAATTTCTACCAGCATGTCACATGTGCAACTAGAGGAAAAAAAACTCTAGACCACCTTTATTCTACACACAGAGATGCATACACATCTCTCCCTTGCCCTCCATTTGGCAAATCTGACCATAATTCTATCCTCCTGATTCCTGCTTACAAGCAAAAACAAAAGCAGGAAGCACGAGTGACCTCGTCAATAAAGTGGTCAGATGATGCAGATGCTAAGCTACAGGACTGTATGTTCCGGGACTCTTCTGATGGCATTGAGGAGTACACAACATCAGTCACTGGCTTCATCAATATGTGCATTGATGATGTCGTCCCCACTGTGACTGTATGTATATACCCCAATGTGACAGGTCTTGTCAGATAATGCAGGGCTTACAAACTATTACAGACTACTAAGGGAAGCATTGCCGCAAGCTGCCCTGTGACAAAACCTACCAGACGAGGTAAATTACTTCTTTGCTCGCTTCAAGGCAAGCAACACTGAAGCATGCATGAGAGCATGTTGCGGACGACTGTGTGATCACGCTCTTCTTAGCCGATGTGAGTAAGACCTTTAAACAGGTCAACATTCACAAGGCCGCAGGGCCAGACGGATTAGCAGGACGTGTACTCCGAGCACACGCTGACCAACTGGGAATTGTCTTCACTGGCATTTTCAACCTGTTCCTGACCGAGTCTGTAATAACAACATGTTTCAAGCAGACCACCGTAGTCCCTGTGCCCAAGTAAGTGAAGGTAACCTGCCTAAATGACTACCGCCCCATAGCACTCAAGTCCGTAGCCACAAAGTGCTTTGATTGGCTGGTCATGGCTCAAAACAACACCATTATCCAAGAAATTGTAGACCCACTCGAATTTGCATATCGCCCCAACAGATCCATAGATGATGCAATCTCTATTGCAATCCACACTGCCCTTTCCCACCTGTACAAAAGGAACACCTATGTGAGAATGCTATTCATTGACTACAGCTTAGCGTTCAACACCATAGTGCCCTCAAAGCTCATCACTAAGCTAAGGACTCTGGGACGTAAGACCTCCCTCTGCAACTGGATCCTGGACTTCCTGTCGAGCCGCCCCCAGGTGGTAAGGGTAGGTAACAACACATCCAACACGCTGATCCTCAACACCGGGACCCTTCAGGGTGTGTGCTTGGTCCCCTCCTGTACTCCCTGTTCACTCATGACTGCATGGCCAGGCACGACTCCAACACCATCATCAATTTTGGTTTGGTAGGCCTGATTACCTACAACGATGAGACAGCCTATAGGGAGGAGGACAGAGACCTGGCCGGGTGGTGCCAGGAAATCAACCTCTCCATCAACATGATCAAGACAAAGGAGATGATTGTGGACTACAGGAAAAGGAGGACTGGGCACGCCCCCATTCTTATCGGTGTGGCTGTAGTGGAGAAGGTTGAGAGCTTCAAGTTCTTTGGTGTTCACATCACCAACAAACACGCATGGACCAAGAACACCAAGAGAGTTGTGAAGGAGGGCACAACAAAGCCTGTTCCCCCTCAGGAGACTGAAAAGGTTTGGCATGGGTCCTCAGATCCTCAAAATGTTCTACAGCTGCACCATCGAGAGCATCCTGACTGGGTGCATCACTGCCTGGTATGGCAACTGCTCTGCTTCCGACCGCAAGGAACTACAGAGGGTAGTGCGTAAGGCCCAGTACATCACTGGGGCCATGCTTCCTGCCATCCAGGACCTCTATACGGGGCAGGGTCAGAGGAAGGCCCTACAAATTGTCAGCCTCCAGCCACCCTAGACATAGACTGTTCTTTCTGGTACTGCATGGCAAGCGGTACTGGCTAATGAAATTACTTCCCAGACTATTTGCATTGCCACCCCCCCTCTTTTACGCTTCTGCTACTCTCTATTTATTAGCTATGCATAGTCACTTTAACTCTACCTACATGTACATATTATCTCAATTACATTCGACTAACCTGTGCCCCTGCACATTGACTCTGTCACAACCTCCGCCAAAGTTGGCCCCTCTCCTTGTTCGGGCAGCATTCGGCGCTCGAAGTCACCGACCTTCTAGCCATCGCTGATCCTCTTTTTATATTCCTTTAGTTTTGTCTTGTCTTGTATCACACCTGTTTCCAATCCCATTCATTACATGTTGTGTATTTAACCCTCTGTTCCCCCTCATTGTCCTTGTCGGTGATTGTTTGTTTGTAAGCTATGTGCTGGTGTGTGACGGGTTTTGTACCCATTTGTATTATTTTGTATATTTTTGGTTTTCTGAGTTTTGAGCACTTATTAAACTGCTCCGTTTTATACCAAGTTCAATCTCCTGCACCTGACTTCCCTGCCACCAGCACGCACCCTTAAACTCCGTACCGGTACACCCTGTATATAGCCTCAGTACTGTTATTTTACTGCTGCTCTTTAGTTATTTCGTTGTTATTTTTTGTTTATCTATTTTTACTTAACACTTATTTTTCTTAAAACTGTATTGTTGGTTATGGGCCTGTAAGTAAGCATTTCACTGTAAGGTCTGCACCTGTTGTATTCGGTGCACGTGACAAAAACATTTGATTTTATTTGAATACTTACAGTACCAGTCAAAAGTTTGCTCACACCTACTCATTCCAGGGTTTTGCTTTATTTTTTACTATTTTCTACATTGTAGAATAATAGTGAAGATATAAAAACTATTAAATAACACATATGGAATAATTTAGCAACCAAAAAAGTGTTAAACAAATCTAAATATATTTGAGATTCTTCAAAGTAGCCAGCCTTTGCATTGATTACAGCTTTGCACACTCTTGCATTATCTCAACCAGCTTCATGAGGTAGTCACCTGGAATGCAATTCAATTAACAGGTGTGCCTTCATGGAATGTATTTCCTTTTAATGCGTTTGAACCAATCAGTTGTGTTGTGACAAGGTAGGGGTGGTGTACAGAAGATAGCCCTACTTAGAAAAATACCAAGTCCATATTATGGCTAGAACAGCTCAAATAAGCAAGGAGAAATGACAGTCGATCATTACTTTAAGACATGAAGGTTAGTCAATCCGGAAAATGACAAGAACTTTTAAAGTTTCTTCAAGTATAGTTGTAAAAACCATCAAGCGCTATGATGAAACTGCCTCTCATGAGGATCGCCACAGGAAAGGCATATGCAGATTTACCTCTGCTGCAGAGGATAAGTTCATTAGAGTTAACCTCTAGGGGCTATGTGGGACGCAAGTGTGCCACCCCTGGTACACCCTATCAACAACAGGTGAAATATCAAGAGCGCCAAATTTGAAAACAATTAAATGTCAACATACAACTATCTTACACCCTTTGAAAGATAAACATCTCCTTAATCTAACCACGTTGTCCGATTTCAAAAAGGCTTTACGGCGAAAGCATAAAGTTAGATTATGTTAGGAGAGTACATTGACAATAGCTGTGTGTAAGGTTTTGTCAATTCAAAGACAGGCATCCCCAAAAGCAGAAAACCAGCTAAAATGATGCACTAACCTTTGACAATCTCCATCAGATGACACTCCTTGGACATTATGTTAGACAATAGATGCATTTTTAGTTATATCAAGTTCATATTTATATCCAAAAACAGCGTTTTACTATGGCGTTGATGTTCAGGAAATCGTTTCCCTCCAATAACCGGCAGTCAATCAGCACAACAAATTAAAGAATTACTATTCGAAAACATTGGTAAAATATTATATTGTCATTCAAAGAATTATATATTTACATCTCTTGAACGCAACCGGATTGCCAGATTTAAAAATAACCTTACTGGGAAATCACACTGCGCCCAGAAAAAAACGCTTTGCGATACAGACTAACCGCCATGTTGGAGAGATCTAAAATCGAAAATACTATGTAAATAATCCATTACCTTTGATTCTCTTCATCAGATGTCACTTCCAGGAATCCCAGGTCCATAACAAATGTAGTTTTGTTCGAAAAAGCTCATAATTTATGTCCAAAAAGCTCCGTGTTGTTAGCACATGATCTAAGCCAGCCGGACTTCTCTTCATGAAAGAGGGGAAAAAAAATATTTACGTTCGTTCAAACATGTCAAACGTTGTATAGCATAAATCATTAGTGCCTTTTTTAACCAGAACATGAATAATATTCAAGGCGGACGATTGCATTCTCTTTTAAAACGTATTGGAACGAGAGTACCCAACATGAACTCGTGCGCCAGAGTCTAATCGGCCACCACCGTTCCATGGCTCTTGTTCGGTCAGATCTCACAGTATAAGACTCAAAACACTTTGTAAAGACTGGTGACATCTAGTGGAAGCCATAGGAAGTGCTCCACGATTAATAAGCCCCTGTGTGTTTCAATGGCATAGGCTTAAAGGTAATTCAACACATCAGGTATCCACTTCCTGTCAGAATTTGTCTCAGGGTTTTGACTGCCATATGAGTTCTGTCATACTTACAGACACCATTCAAACAGTTTTAGAAAATTCAGAGTGTTTTCTATCCAAACCTGAAAATATGCATATTCTATCTTCTGAGTTGGTGTAGGAGGCAGTTAAAAATGGGCACATATTTTTTTCAAAATTCTCAATACTGCCCCCTAGCCCTAAGAAGTTTTAACTGCACCTCAGATTGCAGCCCAAATAAATGCTTCACAGATGTCAAGTAACAGACACATCTCAACATCAACTGTTCAGAGGAGACTGTGTGAATCAGGCTATCATGGTCGAATTGCTACAAAGAAATCACTACTAACGGATACCAATAGAAAGAAGAGACTTGCTTGGGCTAAGAAACACGAGCAATGGACTTTACACCGGTGGAAATCTGTCCTTTGGTCTGATGAGTCCAAATGTTTTCATTCCAACCGTTGTGTCTTTGTGAGATGCAGAGTAGGTGAAGGAGAGATTGTGTGCATGTGTGGTACCCACCGTGAAGCATGGAGGAGGATGTGTGATGGTGTGTTAGTGCTTTGTTGGTGACAGTGTCAGTGATTCATTTAGAATTCAAGGCACACTTAACCAGCATGTCTGCCACAGCATTCTGCAGCGATATGCCATCCCATCTGGTTTGCGCTTAGTGGGACTATCATTTGTTTTTTAACAGGACAATGACCCAAAACACACCTCAAGGCTATTTGACTAAGGAGAGTGATAGAGTGCTGCATCAGATGACCTGGCCTCCACAATCACCCGACCTCAACCCAATTCGGATGGTTTGGGATGAACTGGACCGCAGAGTGAAGGCTACTTTGAACAATCTCAAATATAAAATATATTTTGACTTGTTTAACACTTGTTTGGTTCCCACAAGGTTTCATGTGTTATTTTGTGGTTTTGATGGCTCCACTTTTATTCTACAATGTACAAAATATAAAAAATAAAGAAAAACCCTTGAAAAATATAGCACTACAGGTGCAACACAGCATTCCTAACCTAGCCCATATTGTCTGCTGTGTGGATCAAGCAGTCAACAAGTTGAGCAGTACTTTGAAAGAGTAAGAACATTCCAGCGAGACAACTCAAAGGTGAAATCCATTAACGCCAAAATAATGTAATTCATTGCCCTTGACAATCCACCGTTCTCTGTCGTGGATGGTGTTGGCTTTTGCCGACTGGTTGAGCACCGGTACACACTACCAAGTAGCCGCCATTTTTCAGATGTTGCCCTACCGGAGTTGGACAGCATCCATTAGCTACTTGCTATGGGTGTCACTGCTATCAGCTTCACGACTGACATTTGGACCAGCAATGTCAGCATTATGAGTCTGACAGCACAGTGTGTCGACAAGGATTACGTACTGAGGAAAGCCATATTGCATGCTGAAGAATGTGTTGGTTCTTATACCGCTGCTGCCATTTCAATGGCATTTGAGAACATGTTTGAAACATGAACACTCCTAGCTCCATTCGAACAGCTGACTCGAGAAATAAGCTCAACTGCGTCTGCAGCAGACGTGATACCCTGTCATGGTAGTGAAACGCCTGCTCAAAAACAATACCAACACAAACCGTCGGGTTAACTTGGAAAAGTACTCTACTAGAGGCTGTTAACAAGCGATTCAGTGGCATTCTCTCTGAGCCTCTACTGTGTCGCCACCATGCTCGATGCTAGGTACAAGGACCGCTCCTTCGATGCAGACAAGAAACAGGGTTTACGTGAAATGTTAGACACAGCTGGACAAGATGGAAACGGACACAGTGACAGTGCGCACCAAGGAGGAGGCCACGGATAGGCAGACCTGAAACTTCACTGCTTGACATGTATGATGAAATTCTGGTTGAGACTGAACAAATGAACAACGAAACAGCACAGCAAGTAAGTGAAAAAAATAGGTTTGGATTATGTTTTACTGGGAATGGGGACATATGTCAATGCCAACAAAACAACTTTTGGTCAGTGTGTGTGTGTGTGTTTCACAATTTAACTGTACTAGAATGCTTAAAAGGCCGCTAAAATTGTAAATATCGGTATCGATATTGTTTCTTTTTTGGGGGGCAAGGGAAATATCTGATATTGTATTGGCCAAGAATGTCATATCGGTGCATCCCTAATAAATATACATATTTACCAGACATTGGAAATGATGGTTGATTATACCCATTGTCACGATCATTATATAAATAATCGGACCATTGCGCAGCGTGAGTTCCACATTTTATTGCTCATAAAACTTCAAAACAACACAGATATAACGATCGTGCAAAACGTAGCGCACAAAGGCACTCACCCAAAACAATATCTCACATTGCAGGTGGGAAATAGAACACACTAAGTATGATCCCCAATTAGAGTTAACGATATTCAGCTGCCTCCAATTGGGAACCATACTCACACACCAACATAGAACCTTAATAACTAGAAAACCCCCCTAGTCACGCTCTGACCTATTACACCAAAAGAGAACCCCGAGGGCTCTCTATGGTCAGGGCGTGACAGTACCCCCCCCAAGGTGCGGACTCTGACCGCAAAACCTGAACCTAGATGGGGAGGGTTAGGGTGGGCAACTAGCATCGGTGGTGGCTCCGGTGCGGGACGTAGCACCCGCTCAGACCGCAGATCCGGCCATGGAGCAGGACTGGACGCCGTGCCTGGACTGGGCACCGGCGCAGAGGAAGACTCCGGCCTTGGAGCGGGACTGGACACCGTGTCTGGACTGGGCACCGGCGCAGAGGAAGCTTCAGCCAGGGCACCGATGCAGGAAGCTCCGGGCCATGGACCGTCACTGGAGGTTCCGGGCTGTAGACCGTCGCTGGAGGTTCCGGCTGCTGACACACTCCTCAGGGCGAGTGCGGGGAGCCGGTACAGGATGAGTCTTTTTGGGTATTACGCTACGAGCTTGGCCCACCTGTATTTGGGGAGTTTCTCCCATTCGTCTCTGTAGATCCTCTCAAGCTCTGTCAGGTTGGATGGAGAGCGTTGCTGCACAGCTATTTTCAGGTCTCTCCAGAGATGTTCGATTGGGTTCAAGTCCGGGCTCTGGCTGGGCCAATCAAGGACATTCAGAGACTTGTCAAGAAGCCACTCCTGTGTTGTCTTGGCTACAGTGGCTTGAGAAAGTATTCACCCCCCTTGGAATTTATGCTATTTTGTTGCCTTACAACCTGGAACTAAAATAGATTTATGGGGGGTTTGTATCATTTAATTTACACAACATGCCTACACAACATGAAACAAACAGAAAGTATCACCAAGAAACAGAAAACTTGATTGTGCATAACTAGTCCCCCCCAAAATTCAATACTTTTGAGAGCCACCTTTTGCAGCAATTACAGCTGCAAGTCTCTTGGGGTATGTCTCTATAAGCTTGGCACATCTAGCCACTGGGATTTTTGCCCATTCTTCAAGGCAAACTGCTTTGCCTTTGACTAGGCCATTCCAAGACATTTAAATATTTCCACTTAAACCACTCGAGTGTTGCTTTAGCAGTATTCTTAGGGTCATTGTCCTGCTGGAAGGTGAACCTCCTTCCCAGTTTCAAATCTCTGGAAGACTGAAACAGGTTTCCCTCAAGAATTTCCCTGTACTTAGCGCCATCCATCATTCCTTCAATTTTGACCAGTTTCCCAGTCCCTGCCGATGAAAAACATCCCCACAGTGTGATGCTGCCACCACCATGCTTCACTGTGGGGATGATGTTCTCGGGGTGATGAGAGGTGTTGGGTTTGCTCCAGACAAAGCATTTTCCTTCATGGCCAAAAATGTCAATTTTAGTCTCGTCTGACCAGAGTATCTTCTTCCACATGTTTGGGGAGTCTCCCACAATCCTTTTGGTGAACACCAAATGTGTTTGCCTCTTTTTTTTCTTTAAGCAATGTTTTTTTTCTGGCCACTCTTCTGTAAAGCCTAGCTCTGTGGAGTGTATGGCTTAAAGTGGTCCTATGGACAGATACTCCAATCTCTGCTGTGGAGATTTACAGCTCCTTCAGGGTTATCTTTGGTCTCTTTGTTGCCTTTCTGATTAATGCCCTCCTTGCCTGGTCTGTGAGTTTTGGTGGGCGGCATATTCTATCCATTTTTTAATAACGGATTTAATGGTGCTCCGTGGGGATGTTCAAAGTTTCTGATATTTTTTTACAACCCAACCCTGATCTGTACTTCTCCACAACTTTGTCCCTGACCTGTTTGGAGAGCTCCTTGGTCTTCATATTGCCACTTACTTTGTGGTGTCCCTTTCATAGTGATGTTGCAGACTCTGGGGCCTTTCAGAACAGGTTTGTATATACTGAGATCATGTGACACTTAGATTGCGCATCGGTGGACTTTATTTAACTAATCATGTGACTTCTGAAGGTAATTGGTTGCACCAGATCTTATTTAGGGGCTTCATAGCAAAGGGGTGAATACATATGAATGCACCACTTTTCCGTTTTTTCTTTTTTATTATTATTTTTTTTCCTTCACCAGTTTGGAATATTTTGTGTATGTCCATTACATGAAATCCAAATAAAAATCCATTTAAATTACAGGTTGTAATGCAACAAAATAGGAAATACGCCAAGGGGGATGAATACTTTTGCAAGGCACTGTATGTAATTACGAGTGTTGTCCTTTTGGAAGTTGAACCTTCAGCCCAGTCTGAGGTCCTGAGCGCTCTGGAGCAGGTTTTCATCAAGGATCTCTCTTTACTTTGCTCCGTTCATCTTTCCCTCGATCCAGTCTACCAGTCCCTGCCGCTGACAACATCCCAACAACATGATACTGCAACCACCATGCTTCACCGTGGGGATGGTGCCAGGTTTCCTCCAGACGTGACGCTTGGCATTCAGGCCAAAGAATTCAATCTTTGTTTCATCAGAAACCAGTGAGCAGAATTTGACGTAAGACAGAGCAGAATTTGCCATCCGTCAAGTTACTCAACCATTATTTCCATGGTAATCATCCCAGTTGTTTACTGGCCAACAAGCTATGCAGTAATGAGCCAATTAGCAAATATAGCAACTAACAGGGGAATTATCAGAACTCAAATTAATCAATCAAAGATTCTCTCGCTTCAATAAAGATTTGTACACCACTGATTGTAAATCCAAGCCAGACTATGTCCTTTCTAAAATAATTAAGAACACCTTTTCTCTCAACAGTGATAGCTGCCTCGCTGAATTTTTCTCAATGAACTCAAAAGGGCATTGGATAGCATGAGTAAAGGCAAATCACATGGTATTTCCCCTGAGGTCTATTAAAACATGTGGAATCAATTAGGTCCACTATTGCTTGAAGTGTTTACCACAGTAGTTCACAAAGGTTAATCTGGTAGAGAGGTGAATACAGCACTAATTTTGCTTTTATTAAAAAAAGGTAAGGATGCCACCCAGTGTTCTCACTATAGCTCCTTATCTCTGATAAAAAATAGATATTAAACTGTTTTCTAAAATGTTCTTGTCCCATCTTATGACTTACCCAAAGTGGATTTGATTTAAAAAAACTTTTTCCTCAAATAACCTTTGGCTATTGTATATATCTAATGCTTCACCAGAAACATCAGCTCCTTGTGCTGTTTTATCTCTCAATGCAGAAAAAGCATTTGATAGACTAAAATTGTCGTATCTGTTGTCTGTCTTGGGAAATATGGGAAATGGCTCCAATTACATTAATATGAATAAAATACTATATGACTATCCCTCAGCCATAGTTATAACAGGCAAGATATGCTCTGCTCCCTTCTCCTTTGCTATTTTTACTATCAAGGTATTCATCAATCACACACATTTACCTAAATCTACTCATAACTTCGGCTCATTATAAATGAACAATATTTTACTATAACTAGACAATTCCTAACTCCTAAATGCACTGATGCATTGAAATTAAGATGAATCTATCTAACCAAATCAGCCCTACTGCCTCTCAAGACCCTGATGGAGGACTCCATTTCTACGCACAGAATCCCAATCATTTACTATTTTAAATATTTGAGAGTAGATATATTTTCTTACTTAGATAAAACCATTGCCAGAAACTTGAACAGATCACTCAAATCAATTCAATCTGACCTCAGTAGATGGACTGGCAGAATATCTATTGTCAAAATGAATATATTGCCACAGAATTTATGTAGTTCCCATGTCTACCCCATCTGGCTATTGGGATAAAATCCATAGTGTGGTATCAAAATATATATGGCAAGGTAAGCGATCGCAGATAAAATGAACACATTTACAGATGGAAAGACATAGGAGCACTATCTGTACCAAACTTTATATTGTATTTCCATGCACTAGGATTTTCTCCAATCTTAAATTGGTTTACACATAATTCTTACTTCCCCTGGCTGAGTATATAGAGAAGAGGTGGCCTTGGAAGAGGAGGTCTTCACTTATATATCCCTTAAACAACGTAAACTATGCTTTGGTGCTATTATTGCTCACACAATCTCTAGTGTGCACACAAAAAACTATGTAACTGGGAATCAAAATGGCATTCCCATACTCCAATATTTAACAATACTGCCTTGCAATCTGGAGGGTGGCCTTTTGCACCCCCTAAAGGTCCAAATGTGGAATACGCACCCTTTCAGATATGTGATCTGATTCAGAAAACTAGGTGTATGTCGCAAGTCACAACTTCACAGAAGAGCCATTTGAACAAACATTTTTTTATATCAAAATGCTTTTTTTGAAAGAAATGCCTTCTCAAACATGTGAACTTTCATGTGCCTGAATAACAAACATGTATTGGTAATACTGTTTAACGTTGCTTTTAAAAAACATGTGTTGTGTATTGGACCTGCATAAGTGTTGCTCTCCATTTTCTGGAGGATCAAGTTTTGAAGTCAGTGGAATTAGAGTGTGATAGCAAAAGAGATGGAGAAAACACCTGTCTCCGGATTACATCTTCAAACTAAGGGCAACCGTGGTATGGCATTCCTGGCAGGGAGACACATCCATCATGCATGATGATGTACACAGGTAAGATAGCTAGCTACATTTTTAGATATTACACGTTTCTAATTTTGACAGAAAGTGATTTCATTTCAAGCTAAAGTGTACTGTTAGCTAGCTAGCTAACGTTAGCTGGTTGGCTACCTAGCTGACGTTGGTTAGTCTGTTTGTGCTGTATGTTATCCATAGGTTAAGAAATCATCAGCCAGAGTGTCAAGTGTGCGCTCCGAGAGCGAAACGAGATAGGGTGGGCCTAAAGCTTAAGAGGGTGTGAACAATGCTGAATAGGTGTAGACAAAGAAGAGCTCTTCACTAGATACCAAAACATTCAAAGGCCATTTTCTCAAAAGTGAGTTTACAAGTTGATCAACTTTCAAAGCAGAATTACTTTCCCATTGTTCCTCAAATGCAGTGTATGATATACCATTTTGTAGCTCTGAGTCTCTACTCCAATGTAAAAAACACAATTTCAAAATTTGCTACATAAGACAGAATCCAACATTCCAAGCTTTGAATAACAAAGACACATTACCAGGCAACTCCTTTTTTCTAAATTTACAATTTAGGTCAGCTATATGCTGGCCGATGGAGTCCCTTGGGAAACACAACTACCGAATCATCCAATGATGGGATTTATAATGGGGTTATGGTTTGGGGCGGCAGGTAGCCTAGTGGTTAGAGCTTTGGGCCAGTAATCACAAAGGTTGCTAGATCTAATCCCTGAGCTGGCAAGGTAAAAATCTGTCGTTCTGCCCCTTGACAAGGCAGTTAACTGTTTCACCTAAATCAGGTAGGCACATTCCTTCATATGATGTGGGAGTGCCATGCAGTTAAATGCTTTTGGGACAAAGTTACAAATTTAATTTAGAATTGCATGAATATAAATATTCTATGGTTTACCTCCACTACACTGAACAAAAATATAAATGGGTTATGGTATGGGCAGGCATGAGCTATGGGCCATGAACACAATTGCATTTCATCGATGGCAATTTGGATGCACAGAAACACCGTGAAGAGATCCTGAGGCCCATTTTCGTGCCATTCATCTGCCTCCATTACCTCATGTTTCAGCATGATAATACATAGCTCCATGTCACAATGATCTGTTCACAATTCCTGGAAGCTGAAAATGTCCCAGTTCTTCCATGGTCTGCATACTCACCAGACATGTCACCCATTGAGCATGTTTGGGATGTTCTGGATTGACGTGTACAACAGTGTGTTCCAATTCCCACCAATATCCAGCATCTTCGTACAGCCATTGAAGATGAGTGGGACAACATTCCACAGGCCACAACCAACAGCCTGATCAACTCTATGTGAAGGAGATGTGTCGTGTCCATAGAGTCTAATGAATGTATTTCAAGTGACTGATTTCCTCACATAACCTGTAACTCAGTAAAATGTTGCATTTACATTTTTGTTAAGTGTATGTTACTTAAACTCTACAGGATCAGTGTCCCGACCTCGGGACGGTTAAGCTAGCGTAGGCTAATGTGATCAGCATGAGCTTGTAAGTAACAAGAACATTTCCCAGGACATATACATATCTGATTTTGTCAGAAAGCTAACTTCTAGTTAACCTAACTGCACTGTCCAATTTGCAGTAGCTATTACAGTGAAAGAATACCATGCTATTGTTTAAGGAAAGTGCACAGTTATGAACTTGAAAATGCATTAATAAACCAATTAGGCACATTTGGGCAGTCTTGACACAAAATTCTGAACCTAAATGCGATGGTTCATTGGATCAGTCTAAAACTTTGCATAAACTGCTGCCATCTAGTGGCCAAAATTTGTTATGTAATGTGTTATATTCTCCAACATTCATTTCAAATTTCCCCAAACTTCAAAGTGTTTCCTTTCAAATGGTATCAATAATATACATGTCCTTGCTTCAGGTCCTGAGCTACAGGCAGTTAGATTTGGGTATGTCATTTTAGGCAAAAATAGAAAAAAAGGGAGGATCTTTAAGGGGAGAGCTCCTTGAATCCTCCTTGGAGTGTGGGGTGAGGGTGACTGAAAAGCTTGGATGGCGAAATGTTGGATGGGTGGGTTTGGGGGAATGTGAGGTTGGCTCAATTTTTTGTTTCTTTTCCTTTACATACTAAAATGTATTATTACTTTTTAAATGTAAATCAAATCAAATGTATTTCTTGGTCACATGCACATTTTTAACAGAAGTTATTATGGGTGTAGGGAGATGCTTGTGTTCCTAGCTCCAACAGTGCAGTAGTATCTAAAAACGATTCACTACAACACACATAAATCTAAAAGTAAAATTTTGGAATTAAGAAATATATAAATATTAGATTGAGCAATGTCGGAGTGGCATTGACTAAAATACAGCAAAATAGAATACAGCATATACATATGAGGTGAGTAAAGCAGTATGTAAACATTATTTAAACATTATTAAAGTGGCCTGTGATTCCAAGTCTATGTACGTATATAGGGCAGCAGCCTCTAAGGTGCAGGATTGCGTAACCGGGTGGAAGCCGACTAGTGATGGCTATTTAACAGTCTGATGGCCTTAAGATAAAATCAGTTTTTCAGTCTCTCGGTTCCAGCTCGATGCACCTGTACTGACCTCGCCTTCTGGATGATAGTGGAGTGAACAGGCCGTGGCTCTGGTGGTTGATTTCCTTGATAAATTTTTTGGCCTTACTGTGACATTGGGTGCTGTAGGTGTCCTGGAGGGCAGGTAGTTTTCCCCCGGTGATGTGTTGGGCAGACCGCACCACCCTCTGGAGGGCCCTGCGGTGCAGTTGCTCTCAATTGTGCATCTGTAAAAGTTTTTCAGGGTTTTAGGGGCCAAGACAAATTTCTTCAGGCTCCTGAGGTTGAAGATGTGTTGTTGCCCTTTCTTCACCACACTGTCTGTGTGGTTGGACCATTTCAGATCGTCAGTGATCTGTATGCTGAGGAACTTAAAGCTTTCTACCTTTTCCACTGTGGTCCCGTCGATGTGGATAGGGCCGTGCTCCCTCTGCTGTTTCCTGAAGTCCACGATCAGCTCCTTTTGTTTTGTTGACGTTGAGTGAGAGGTTATTTTCCTGGCACCACTCTCCCAGGGCCCTCACCTCCTCCCTGTAGGCTGTCTCGTCATTGTTGGTAATCAGGCAAACTACCATTTTGTCTACTGCAAAATTGATGCTTGAGTTGGAGGCGTGCATGGCCACACATTCATGGGTGAACAGGGAGTACAAGAGGGGGCTGAGCACGCACCCCTGTGGCCCCTGTGTTGAGGATCAGCGAAGTGGAGATGTTGTTTCCTACCTTCACCACCTGGGGGTGGCCCGTCAGGAAGTCCAGGACCCAGTTGCACAGGGCAGGGTTCAGACCCAGGGCCCCGAGCATAATGATAAGCTTGGAGGGTACTATGTTGTTGAATTTTGAGGTATAGTCAATGAACAGCATTCCTCTTGTCCACATGGGATAGGCCAGTGCGATTGCATCGACTGTGGATCTATTGGAGTGGTAATCAAATTTAAGTGGGTCTGTGGTGTCAGCTAAGGTAGAGGTGATATGATCCTTAACCTCTCTAGGGCAGGTGGCACCAAATCGTCCCACCTACGTAACAGCCAGTTGAATCCTGTGGCGCGATGTTCAAATACCTTAGAAATGCTATTACTTCAATTTCTCAAACATATGACTATTTTACAGCATTTTAAAGACAAGACTCTCGTTAATCTAACCACACTGTCCGATAATGTGTTTCAGCCAGAGGCTACCTCGATATCGTTCAGCTTTTTCCCGGGCTCTGAGAGCCTATGGGAGCCGTAGGAAGTGTCACGTTACAGCTAAGATCCTCAGTCTTCAATAAACAGAGACAAGAAGAACGACACCTTGTCAGACAGGCCACTTCCTGCATGAAATCTTCTCAGGTTTTTGCCTGCCATATGAGTTCTGTTATACTCACAGACACCATTCAAACAGTTTTAGAAACGTTAGGGTGTTTTCTATCCAAACCCAACAATTATATGCATATTCTAGTTACTGGGCAGGAGTAGTAACCAGATTAAATCGGGTACGTTTTTTATCCGGCCGTGTAAATACTGCCCCCTAGCCCTAACAGGTTTTAACTAGCCTCTAAAAGCACTTTGACAGAAGTGAGTGCAATGGGACGATAGTCATTTACTTCAGTTACCTTTGCTTTCTTGGGTACATCAGTGGCACTGTGTTATCCTCAAAGCGAGCGAAGAAGGTGTTTAGCTTGTCCGGCTACATCGTAATGATCAACACTTTGTATTTATGTCCTTTTTTGTGATTTTTTTCCTGTTTGGTTTTGTAGCAGCCCACAGGTAAATACGAACTGAACATGTGTCACGTGTACTCCTGCTCCCCCTCTCCGGCGCTCGACTTCGCCATTCTACTAACCACCGGTCCTGGCAACCTATCATTACTTACACCTGGCAACCCTGATTACGCACACCTGTGCCCCGTCATGAGACACACCTGGACTCCATCACTACCCTGATTACTTCTCCTTTATCTAATACTCCTTTGTTATGTTTCTATGTTAGATGCTTCCCTTATTTTGTATCCTTCCATGTTTTTTGTCATTACACTCACAAACAGCAACCTGCTTCCTGACTCGATGTATCTATGTTACAGAATATTGCCTCACAAAATGGAAGCAGCAGCCAACCAAGACATCTCCCAGATGGTCAACGAACAGGGAGACCTATTTCACCAACATCACGATCAGCAGGTGCAACTGGGGACGGGGACGGATCCCCTGCGTTCTTCGACGTCTAGATCTTCCCCAAGGGGCATCACCCCCAACGGGTGGAGGATCCTCTACCATGAGATGACCCAGCGAGCCAGTACCCCAGCCCATTCAGCAGTCTTCCCACGGTGTCTGCTACATTCTACATACCTACACGTACGCTACGGTCACAAGACGCAGGCCTCCTTCCTGTCCATTGAAATTCTAAGCAAACAGCTGGAGGCAGGGCTTTCTCCTATAGTGCTCAATTTTTATGGAATGGTCTGCCTATTCATGTGAGAGACGCAGACTCGGTCTCGACCTTTAAGTCTTTATTGAAGACTCATCTCTTCAGTAGGTCCTATGATTGAGTGTAGTCTGGCCCAGGGTGTGAAGGTGAACAGAAAGGCACTGGAGCGATGAACCGCCCTTGCTGTCTCTGCCTGGCCCGTTACCCTCTCTCCACTGGGATTCTCTGCCTCAAACCCTATTACAGAGGCTGAGTCACTGGCTTACTGGTGCTCTTCCATGCCGTCCCTAGGAGGGGTGCATCACTTGAGTGGGTTGAGTCACTGACGTGATCTTCCTGTCGGGGTTGGCGTCTCCCTCGGGTTTGTGCCGTGGGGGAGATCGTTGTGGGCTATACTCGGCCTTGTCTCAGGGTAGTAGGTTGGTGGTTGAAGATGTCCCTCTAGTGGTATGGGGGCTGTGCTTTGGCAAAGTGGGTGGGGTTATATCCTGCCTGTTTGGCCCTGTCCGAGTCTCCCGACCCCTCCTGTCTCAGCCTACAGTATTTATGCTGCAATAGTTTGTGTCGGGGGGGGGGGGGGGGGGGGGGGGGGGGGGGGGGGCCTAAGGTCAGTCTATTATATCTGGAGTATTTCTCCTGTCTTATCCAGTGTTCTGTGTGAATTTAAGTATTCCCGCCCTCCCCCCCGAAGGACCTGAGCCCTAGGACCATGTCTCAGGACTACCTGGCCTGATGACTACTTGCAGTCCCCAGTCCACCTGGTCATGCTGCTGCTGCAGTTTCAGCTGTTCTGCCTGCGGCAATAGAACCCTGACCTGTTCACTGGACGTGCTACCTTGTCCTGGACCTGCTGTTTTGGACTCTCTCTCTACCGCACTTGCTGTCTATAACCCTGAATGATCAGCTATGCAAAGCCAACTGACATTTACTCCTGAGGTGCTGACCTGTTGCACCCTCTAGAACAACTCTGATTATTATTATCTGACCCTGCTGGTCATCTATGAATGGTTGAACATCTTGGCCATGTACTGTTATAATCTCCACCCATCCTCTCACTGTCAACTGCATTTATTTTTAGCAAACGTAACATCTGTAAATATTTGTATAAACATAACAAGATTCAACAACTGAGAGATAACCTGAACAAGTTCATCAGAAATTGAATAATGTGTCCCTGAACAAAGGGGGGATTAAAATCCAAAGATACAGTCAGTATCTGGTGTGGCCACCAGCTGCATTAAGTACTACAGTGCATCTCATCCTCATGGACTGCACCAGATTTGTCAGGTCTTGCTGTGAGATGTTACCCCACTCTTCCACCAAGGCACCTGAAGTTTCTGGACATTTCTGGATGGAATGGCCCTAGCCCTCACCCTCCAATCCAACAGGTCCCAGACGTACTCAGTGGGATTGAGATCCGGGCTCTTCACTGGCCATGGCAGAACACTCACATTCCTGTCTTGCAGGAAATCACGCACAGGTCGAGCAGTATGGATGGTGGCATTGTCATGCTGGAAGGTCATGTCAGGATGAGCCTGCAGGAAGGGTACCACATGAGGGAGGAGGATGTCTTCCCTGTAACGCACAGTGTTGAGATTGCCTGCAATGACAACAAGCTCAGTCCGATGATACTGTGATACACCGCCCCAGACCATGACGGACCCTCCACTTCCAAATCAATCCCGCTACAGAGTACAGGCCTCGGTGTAACGCTCATTCCTTCGACTATAAACGCAATTCCGGCCATCACCCCTGGTGAGACAAAACCGCGACTTGTCAGTGAAGAGCACTTTTTGCCAGTCCTGTCTGGTCCAGCGATGGTGGGTTTGTGCCCATAGGTGACGTTATTGCCTGTGATGTCTGGTGAGGACCTGCCTTGCAACAGGCCTACAAGCCCTCAGTCCATCCTCTCTCAGCCTATTGTGGACAGTCTGAGCACTAATGGCGGGATTGTGCATTCCTGGTGTAACTCGGGCAGTTGTTGTTGCCATCCTGTACCGGTCCCACAGGTGTGATGTTCAGATGTACCGATCCTGTGCAGGTGTTGTTCAGTCTGCAGTCCTCATGCCTCCTTGCAGCATGCCTAAGACACGTTCATGCAGATGAGCAGGGACAGATGCAGGGCAGATGAGCAGGGAATCTTTCTTTTGATGTTTTCAGAGTCAGTAGAAAGGCCTCTTTAGTGTCCTAAGTTTTCATAACTGTGACCTTAATTGGCTACCGTCTGTAAGCCGTTAGTGTCTTAATGACCGTTCCACAGGTGCATGTTCATTAATTGTTGATCCATGTGAAACAGTGTTTAAACTCTTTACAATGAAGATCTGTGAAGTTATTTGGATTTTTACTAATTATCTTTGAAAGACAGGGTCCTGAAAAAGGGACGTATCATTTTTTGCTGAGTTTGTGTTATTCCTGTCCTTAGTTCCCCCTGAAGGTTGCACATTTTTGTTCCTGCCCAGGAATAGCACACCTGATTCAACTTCTAAACTAAATTTCAATCTAGTGGTGTAACCAACGATTCACACAATTCACAGCTTGGTTCGTACCTCTTAATCTGTTTTGATGTGAAACAGATTAGTATTCAGAAATGCAATAAGATCTGCTTTCATGTCAACTGTGGTGAGACGTGCAATTGTGGAACATATACTAATGTTATTCTTTAGAAAAGGGTGGAAATTGTGTGCTATCAGAGTCATCATAAACAAATTAAATGCTCAGAAACCCCCCAAGACATAGAGAAAAGCAGCAATGATTATCAAAAGCCAGACATTCTCAGAAAAGAAAAGTACATTTTACATTTTATACCATTCATTAGACTCAAGACAGCTGTGAATCCACTCCATTGACTACTACAGGCAAAAGGAAATCTTCCCCATTATTACCTTCCAAATGACCTACAGTTCAAGTTGGAAGTTTACATACACCTTAGCCAAATACATTTAAACTCCGTTTTTCACAATTCCTGACACTTAATCATAGTAAAAAATCCCTGTCTTAGGTCAGTTAGGATCACCACTTTATTTTAAGAATGTGAAATGTAAGCATAATAGTAGAGAGAATGATTTATTTCAGCTTTTATTTCTTTCATCACATACCCAGTGGGTCAAAAGCTTACATACACTCAATTCGTATTTGGTAGCATTGCCTTTGAATTGTTTAACTTGGGTAAAACATTTTGGGTAACCTTCCACATGCTTCACACGATAAATTGGGTGAATTTTGGCCCATTCCTCCTGGCAGAGCTGGTGTAACTGAAACAGGTTTGTAGGCCTCCTTGCTCGCACAAGCTTTTTCAGTTCTGCCCACATATTTTCTATAGGATTGAGGTCAGGGCTTTGTGATGGCCACTCCAATACCTTGACTTTGTCCTTAATCCATTTTGCCACAACTTTGGAGGCATTCTTGGTGTTATTGTTCATTTAGAAGACCCATTTATGACCAAGCTTTAACTTGCTGACTGATTTCTTGAGATGTTGCTTCAATATATCCACATCATTTTCCATCCTCATGATACAATCTATTTTGTGAAGTGCACCAGTCCCTCCTGCAAAAAAACACCCACAACATGATGCTGCCATCCCCGTGCTTCATGGTTGGGATGGTGTTCTTCGGCTTGAAAGCGTCCCCCTTTTTCCTCCAAACATAATGATGGTCATTATGGCCAAACAGTTCTATTTGTCTTTCATCAGACCAGAGGACATTTCTCCAAAAAGTACAATCTTTGTCCCCATGTGCAGTTGCAAACCGTAGTCTGGCTTTTTTTAATGATTGTTTTGGAGCAGTGTTTTTTTCCTTGCTGAGCGGCCTTTCAGGTTATGTTGATTTAGGACTCGTTTTACTGTGGATATAGATACTTTTGTACCTGTTTCCTCCAGTATCTTCACAAGGTCCTTTGCTGTTGTTCTGGGATTGAGTTGCACTTTTCGCACCAAAGTACGTTCATCTCTAGGAGACAGAATGCGTCTCCTTCCTGAGCGGTATGATGGCTGCGTGGTCCCATGGTGTTTATACTTGCGTACTATTGTTTGTACAGATGAACGTGGTACCTTCAGGCGTTTGGAAATTGCTCCCAAGGATGAACTAGACTTGTGGAGGTCTAGGCTGATTTCTTTAGATTTTTCCCATGATGTCAAGCGAAGAGGCACTGAGTTTGAAGGTAGGCCTTGAAATACATCCACAGGTACACCACCAATTGACTCAAATGATGTCAATTAGCCTATCAGAAGCTTCTAAAGCCATAACATAATTTTCTGGAATTTTCCAAGCTGTTTAAAGGCTGGAATTTTGATAGGGTGAATTATAAGTGAAATAATCTGTCTGTAAACAATTGTTGGAAAAATGACTTGTAGACGTCCTAACCGACTTGCCAAAAATATAGTTTAACAAGAAATTTGTGGAGTAGTTGAAAAAAAAGTTAATGACTCCAACCTAAGTGTATGTAATCTTCCAACTTCAGCTGTACACTCCTTGTCAATAAAGGCAAACATATTTGCCCGCTTTCAACATACATCACACTAGAATACCATTTTCTTCGCTGGGGGGGTGGAGCAAGGCAACTAACCTTAATTGCTCCCGTAAGTTGCTCTTGATAGGCGTGACTGCAAAATAACGTAAATGTAAAATGTGTGTATGCGTGCATCTCTGTATGTCACAGATTTCGTCGTGTTGAGGAAAAGACCAAAATGCAGCGGGATTGTGGACACATGTTTATTACTGATAAAAACATGTAAGGTATCCACTTGAAAAAAACAAAACAATACTCACAACGGCAACAGTGTGGCAGGCTCAAACAAACACAGTGTACACAAACAATCTCCCACAACAGACAAACACACCCTCATATATGGGACTCTCAATCAAAGGCAAATAGACAACACCTGCCTTCAATTGAGAGTCCCAACCCCAATGAACCCAAACATAGAAACAGACACACTAGACTAAACATAGAATACATGAAAATCAAACAGTGCCCAAAAACCCCGGAATACCTAAATCAACTGCCCTACAACAAACACACCACCCCTAACCACATAAAACAAATACCCTCTGCCACGTCCTGACCAAACTACAATACCAATTAACCCTTATACTGGCCAGGACGTGACACTGTAGGTACATATGCATGTGTGTGTTCTCACATATGTATATATACTTGATTTTCTAAATCTATATTTAACCCACACGTTTTCACACATCATAACAAAGGCCTCTTAACTCTGAAATGTAATGATAATGTCATTTTGCATTATCAAAACAAGGACTCACAATAAGGTCCCATGGGATGTTAAAATAAACAGCTTCATCTGCCAGACACTGATTCATACGGACTCAGACTTGGACAGTTGAGCCGAGGACTTTACATAAGTGCTGCTGGGAGATTTGTCTTATTCAAAGTGGGCTAGCTCCCAGTGACAGTCAAGGAGAGAAGCATATCTTGTGGAAAAGTTGGTAGTTGTTGAGAAGGGGGTGGATGGTGAGTTGTAGGGGGGTTGTTTTTGTGTGGTGGGTGTTGCTGACAGCCTCTTGGAGATGGAGAGTGGGTGGGTGGTTGGCTAAGGGGTGGTGGAGGGGGGTGCCATTCCCTGGCAGCCCACACATCTGGTAGCGACCCCATTGAGTGAAGAACAAAAGTGATGTGTGCCATCGGTGGGAGTTAACAGTGATTTATGAGGCAATGTCACAATAGCAGCATGTAAACACGCACCTCTCGGTATCCGGAGCCAACAGTTGCACTCCACCCTAGGAGACGGAGGGAATGTACCCTTAAGTGGCCCATGAGGGTTGCTAGAGCACCGAACCCTCTAGGGCAGTGGTTTTCAAACCTCTCCTCGGGGACCCCCAGACTTTAAACTACTTTGTTGAAGCCTTAAACTAGCTCACCTGATTCACCTCATCAAGGGCTTAGTGATTAGTTGAACATTGGAATTAGGTGTGCAAGCTCTGGAATAGATAAAATACATGGATCGGCCCCTGAGCAGGGTGTTTCTAATTTGTACTATAGTCAGAAGGGTTTCCAAAACTTGGTCCTGGGGCCCCCACTGGGTGTACATTTGTTTTTTGCACTAGCACTACACAGCTGAGTAAAATAATCAAAGCTTGATGATTAGTTGGTTATTTGAATCAGCTGTGTAGTGCTAGAGCAAAAAAGGAAAACGTGCACCCTGGGAGGGCCCCAGGACAGAGTTTGGAATCTCTGTGTGTAGTGTAAAGACTTAGTCCTGATCCTAGTCTGCTAGAGTGGATCTCAATAGTCTTAACTGTCGTCCTTTCTCTTTTCTTACCTTGGAAGCTGTCGTCAACATAGAAATATGTCAAAACAGCGTTTATTTCACCTAATTTTAACATTCTGTCATAAAAAGCACATGTGCAACTTCATAAAAAACATGTTTTCGCATCACAAGAGGTTAAATAAAAAAATCCTATAAAGTTGAAACGTGCTATTTATGACAGAATGTTATAATTAGGTGAAATAATTAGTTTTGCGCAAATGAACACACTTGAGTAACGCGGTGTTTCGGAAATTGTAATTGGCTTTGATACTCTTGACTGGTTAGTGACGATCCACTTGGTAATGACTTGTTTTGTACAATGGTCCTTACTTAGAAATTACTTTTATGATGTCAGTCTCAGACTGAATGTATGTAGAGATAGATAGAGCAGCGGAATTACACTAAACAAAAATGTAAACACAACATGCAACAATTTTAACGATGTTACTGAGTTACAGTTCATATAAGGAAATCAGTCAATTTAAATAAATTCATTAGGCCCTAATGTATGGATTTCACACGAATGGGAATACAGATATGCATCTGTTGGTCACAGATTTTTTTTCACAGATTTTTTTTAAAGTAGGGGCATGGATCAGAAAACCAGTCATTATCTGGTGTGACCACTATTTGCCTGATGCAGCGCGATACGTCTCCTTGGCATAGAGGTGATCAGGCTGTTGATTGTGGCTTGTAGATTGTTGTCCCACTCTTGCTGGATATTGGCAGGAATTGGAAAACACTGTCATACACGTCAATCCAGAACATCACAAACATGCTCAATGGGTAACATGTCTGGTCAGTATGCAGGTCATAAAAGAACTGGGACATTTTCAGCTTCCAGGAATTGTGTACAGGTCCTTGCGACATGGAGATGTGCATTATCATGCTGAAACTTTAGGTGAAGGTCGGTAAATGAATGGCACCACGATGGGCCTCAGGATGTCGTCACGGCATCGCTGTGCAATCAAATTGCCACAGAAAAAAATGCAATTTGTTCGTTGTCCGTAGCTTATGCCTGCCCATACCATAACCCCACCGCCACCACGGGGAACTTTGTTCACAACGTTGACATCAGCAAACCGCTAGCCCACACGACGCCATATACGTGGTCTGCCATCTGCCCGGAACAGTTGAAACCAGGATTCATCCATGAAGAGCACACTTCTCCAGCGAGCCAGTGGCCATTAAGGGTAAGCATTTGCCCACTAAAGACGCCAAACTGCAGTCAGGTCAAGACCCTGGTGACCCTAGTTTCCTTGAGATGGTTTATGACAGTTTGTGCAGAAATTCTTCGGTTGTGCAAAACCACAGTTTAATCAGCTGTCCAGGTGGCTGGTCTCAGACAATCCAGCAGGTGAAGATGCCGAATGTGGAGGTCCTGAGTTGGCGTGGTTGCACTTGGTCTGTGGTTGTAAAGTCAGTTGGACGTATTGTTAAATTCTCTAAAACAACATTGGAGGCTGCGTATGGTAGAGAAATGAACATTCAATTCTCTGGCAACAGCTCTGGTGGACATTTTATGCAGTCAGCATGTCAATTGTACACTCTCAAAACTTGAAATATCTGTGGCATTGAGTTGTGTGACAAAACTGCACATTTTAGAGTTGCCTTTTATTGTCTCCAGCACAAAGTACATCAAATCAAATCAAAGTTTATTTGTCACATGCACTGAATAAAACAGGTGTAGACCTTACAGTGAAATGCTTACTTACAGGCTCTAACCAATAGCGCAAAAAAGGTATTAGGTGAACAATAGGTAGGTAAAGAAATAAAACAACAGTAGAAAGACAGGCTATATACAGTAGTGAGGCTATAAAAAGTAACAAGGCTACATACAGACACCGGTTAGTCTGGCTGATTGAGGTAGTATATACATGTAGATATGGTTAAAGTGGCTATGCATATATGATGAACAGAGAGTATCAGTAGCATAAAAGAGGGGTGGGCGGTGTGTTTGGACCATTCTAGTTTGTTGTTGATGTGGACACCAAAGAACTTGAAGCTCTCAACCTGCTCCACTACAGCCCCGTTGATGAGAATGGGGGCGTGCTCAGTCCTCCTTTTTCTGTTGTCCACAATGATCTCCTTAGTCTTGGTTACGTTGAGGGATAGCTTGTTATTCTGGCACCACCCGGCCAGGTCTCTGACTTCCTCCCTATAGGCTGTCTCGTTGTTGTCGGTGATCAGGCCTACCAGTGTTGTATCGTCTGCAAACTTAATGATGGTGTCTGGGACATCATGTCTCGCTCCATCCACCAACGCCACGTTGCACCACAGACTGTCCAGGAGTTGGCGGATGCTTTAGTCCAGGTCTGGGAGGAGATCCCTCAGGAGACCGCCACCTCATCTGGAGCATGCCCAGGCGATGTAGGGAGTTCATACAGGCACGTGGAGGCCACACACACTACTGAGCCTCATTTTGACTTGTTTTAAGGACATTACATCAACGTTGGATCAGCCTGTAGTGTGGTTTTCCACTTTAATTTTGAGTGTGACTCCAAATCCAGACCTCCATGGGTTGATAAATTGGATTTCCATTGATTATTTTTGTGTGATTTTGTTGTCAGCACATTCAACTATGTAATGAAAAAAGTGTTTAATAAGATTATTTCATTCATTCAGATCTAGGATGTGTTATTTTAGTGTTCCCTTTATTTTTTTGAGCAGTGTATTAACGGCACTTCATTTAATGTTACAGGCTTCGAAATTCAAAAGAGGTGCACAATTTATACTTTCTCCAATATCAAAAGGCACTCCATTCATTGAACCACCTCCTCAACATTTTTGGAACAATCCGACATGTTACCTATTTGTATAGATTTCATTGTTGATCACATTGGTTAAAGTCCTAATGAAGTCATTGTGTGTGTTATGACTTTCCTGCAAAAAGACTAAAGCTAAAATGGATGCCTGTTAATAAGGCCACAGGGAGGGAAAGAGAACAGAGCATTTTGCAATACCGTAGCTACATCATGGCAAGGTCAGTCATTTCCCTAATCGTGCCAGGCTAAACTAAGTTAGATCCCCATCTCCAGACAAGCTATGCTAAATAGCTTATAATGAAAGCTTGTTAGCTCATGGACGACCAGTGGGTGTATGGAGATGAGTTGGCATGCAGGGGGTCCCTATTTGTTGAGCGTGATTGCTATTTTAAGCAGCTTGAAACTGCTCAGGCGGGCAGTTGAGATCTGGTGGATCTGTTTTTATATGCTTAATATTCATCTTAGTACTGTGGAGGGTTTTTGTATTTTGAATTTGGGAGTAAGTGTGAATTAAACTGAAACCTCCCTGCAATGAAAAAGTACCATGGTCATATCATGTTTTTTTGGTCACTACCATGCCATAAAATTCAGGAAAAAAAATGCTTCTCAAAACAACCTAATTGAATACAAAAACTCAGAAAATCTATCCCATATCAAAATACAGTAAAACCAAAATCAACCAACTCACATGATATTGTTTTCATTGTACTATCAGCATGTAGTGAAACATGAAAGCTTGGTAGATGTTTACAATGTATTATGATGGTTTGTGTCACACCGTTTTTTGGGTAAAGTGACCAAAAACATAGTAATTTATGGGGTACACACATAATGCAACATTGACAACTTGCTCTGCAATGGAAAAGCGTAGGCCTAGTACCCTCTTAAACCCCTTTAGCTCATAGTGAAAAACCACAACACAGATGGTCAGGTTGTGTAGTGTACCCTCTTTAACCTTGGGACCTGGATAGGGTATGGATTTAAAATAGCAATTGTCACGAATCCCACCGAAGGTGGCTCCCCTGCCTGCTCGGGCGGCGCTCGGCGGTCGTCGTCACCGACCTACTAGCCGCCGCTGATCCTTTTTTCCTTTTCGTTTGGTATGTCTTATTGTTTGCACCTGTCCCTCATTTGGTTTATTGATTTTGGTTATTTAAGCCTGGTTAGCCCGCCCAGTGTTGTGCGGGATTATTTAGCGTCAGGTTGTGTTTTTGTATTTGGATGTGCTGGCGATCTACTACTGTTATCTTTTATGCATGCTGTGCACCTGTTCTGGGCACTTTGCATTTTTTCCACGCCGGTTGTGTTGGCGTCGATCGTGTTGTGTTTTATTTAATAAACACAAAGTTCCTTACCTCTGCTCTCTGCGCCTGACTCCTACCACCACTCCTAGCAACTACTGACAGCAATATTCTGAGTAGATAGGCCGGCCATCACAGGCTAGCTATTTTGACACCCACCAAGTTTGGCCCTCACCAAACTCAGATTTACTATAAGAAAAATTGGATTACCTTTGCTGTTCTTTGTCAGAATGCACTCCCAGGACTTCTACTTCAATAACAAATGTTGGTTTGGTTCCAAATAATCCATAGTTATATCCAAATAGCGGCGTTTTGTTTGTGCGTTCAAGACACTATCCGAAGGGTAAAGAAGGGTGACGCGCCCGGCGTGTTTCGTGACAAAAAAATTCAAAATATTCCATTACCGTACTTCGAAGCATGTCAAACGCGGTTTAAAATCAATTTTTATGCGATTTTTCTCTTAAAAAAGCGATAATATTCCGACCGGGAAACCCTGTTTTTGTTCAAAGACTGAAAATGTAAACATGGTGGAGGCTCGTGCACGAGCGCCCCAGTCTCATTGTTCTCAGATCGACCACTATCCAAATGCGCTACTGTTTTTCAGCCATGGCCTGCAAAGTAATCATTCAACATTCTGGCGCCTTCTGAGAGCCTATGGAGGGTTAGAAAATGTCAAGTATTGCCAGAGATCCCCTGTTTTGGATAGAGATGATCAAGAAAGCCAAGAAATAGTCAGAGAGAGCGCTTCCTGTTTGGAATCTTCTCAGGTTCTGGCCTGACAAATGAGTTCTGTTATACTCACAGACACCATTCAAACAGTTTTAGAAACTTTAGCGTGTTTTCTATCCAAATCAAACATATGCATATTCTAGTTACTGGGCAGGAGTAGTAACCAGATTAAATCGGGTACGTTTTTTATCCGGCCGTGCAAAGACTGCCCCCTATCCCCAACAGGTTAAATTATCAAAACAACAAAAAAAAGAACATTTATATCATTACACTCTGCTTAACTTGGTGTTTCACATCCTATGCTTTATAACTCGTTCACCATGATGATACCGTAAAAAAATATATAGAATATCCGGTGCTTCTCTCTTCAGTTTTCTTTTTGGTTTGGCTCTCTCATTCAACTGACTCACTGACTAGATGTGAGAGCCACTGTTGAGTAAAACCACTAGTGCAAGCACTAGTGCGAGCAGCTCCCTCTCCGGGCCGAAACAAACACAACACCCCTTGACTATAAATAGTGTAAATTATTACAAAATGTCAAAGATTAGGCTACCATAGATCGCACATTCTTTCACATTTCAGGTTGGCAAAACAGGGAACCCAAACATGAGCACATTTTTTACTATTAACACAGAAAGTATTACCCCTTTTTTACAGCAACTATTTCCCTTTTTCTTTGACTTCATTAGAAACTTGCCCATACTTGTATACAAATTCATCAATATAATACCAACCAACCTCTTTTGACCTTGGGGGGTTTATTTTTTAATGCATTATACTGCTATTGTACTATGGTAACGCACAGTTAATAAAGGTGGTACTGTTAGCAGTTGATGTTACTCTTCAATAACACAAACTCCAAAGAAAATCAGAGGGAAGAAAATAAGTTTATTCAAAGCGGACAAATTATGCTCGGAAGTAGATGGTAATTTCTTCCCTGTCCTCAGTGAATCCCTCGTGTGATTCTCTCGTGTGGTTCTCTCGTATTGTTCTCTCGTGTGGTTCTCTCCACAGAACAAAGGGACCGAGCCCTAGCCTGTGGTTGACCAATTAGAATTGCTTGCAATAAAACTAGGCCAATGGCCAAATAACTAGTATCCTAATTCAGGTTGAACCAATGAGAACGTGCCACACATAAGTTCAGGACTGACATTCCTAAAAGATGTTGAACTGAAAACAAACTATTTCCATTGATAATTCCCTATTGACCATTAAAACCGGATATGGATAGGGGGCAGTATTTTCACGGCCGGATGAAAAAACGTACCCGATTTAAACTGGTTACTACTCTTGCCCAGAAATGAGAATATGCATATTATTAGTAGATTTGGATAAGAAACACTCTGCCGTTTCTAAAACTGTTTGAATGGTGTCTGTGAGTATAACAGAACTCATATGGCAGGCCAAAACCTGGGAAAAAGTCAACCAGGAAGTGGAGGATCTGAGAATTGTAGTTCTTCTTTCTAGTCCCTTTCGAAACTACAGTATCTTTGGGGTTACGTTGCACTTTCTAAGACTTCCATTGGCTGTCTAAAGCCTTCAGAAAGTGGTTTGAGCCTTCTCCTTTCACTGGGCAGAGTATAGGAACTCAGAAACTGAGTGGTCTGCCTGGCAACAAAGGGATTCGATATGTGCGGTCCCGCGAGCTCGCTGTTTTTTCTTTTTTTCCTTGAATGAATACGCTATTGGCCGGTTGGAATATTATCGCAATTTTACATTAAAAATACCATAAAAATTGAAGTATGGTAATGAAACATTTTGACTTTTTGTGTCTCGAATTGAGCTCACACATTAGCCTTTGGATAGTGACCTGAACGCACAAACAAAGCAGAGGTATTTGGACATAACTATTATTTCGGACAAAAACAACATTTCTTGTGGAATTAGCAGTCCTGGGAGTGCATTCTGACGAAGATCAGCAAAGGTAAGAGCATATTTCTAATACTAAGTTTAGTGTGCCCCGAACTTGGCGGGTGTCTGAATAGCTCGCCGTGATGGCAAGCTGTATCTGTATCTATAATTCTTAAAATAATAGTTATGTATTTTGTCAACGTCAATACAATATTTCTAATACTAATTCTTAGTTTAGGTTGCCGTGATGGCGAGCTATGTACTCAGAATATTGAAAAATGTGCTTTCGCTGAAAAGCTATTTTAAAATCTGACAAAGCGATTGCATAAAGGAGCTCTGTATCTATAATTCTTAAAATAATTGTTATGTATTTTGTCAATGTTTATGATGAGTATTAATGTAAATTCACCGGAAGTTGTTGGTGGGAATACATTTTCTGAACATCACTCACCAATGTAAAATGCTGTTTTTGGATAAAATATGAACTTGATTGAACAAAACATACATGTAGTGTGTAACATAATGTCCTAGGAGTGTCATCTGATGAAGATCGTCAAAGGTTAGTGCTTCCTTTAGCTGTGTTTTGGGTTTTATTGACACATGTCCTTGCTTTGAAAATGGCTATGTGGTTATTTTGGTCTATGTACTCTCCTAAAATAATATAATGTTTTGCTTTCGCTGTAAAGCCTTTTTGAAATCGGACAATGTGGTTGGATTAACAGGTGTAATGATGATGTCCCTTACAATTCCTACCACACCCTGTACTGGAAGAAAACTCACACATTTTTTTATAATTGTCTACAAGACAATAATATTAAATTGTCCTATTTGCAAAGTAATCATTCACCATTCATTTAAAAGTGACCAGCTCTTCCACACTGGTATCGGTCCCACATAGATAGCTATTAGAAATTATGTTCTGACAGTCTGCCGGTAGTGAGGTATTCTTCTTCTGATTTAATTATTTTTCCATTCCACTGGTTGATAAGAACTTCTCTGATGAACAATTCACTGGTCACTGGGGATCTTGTATCATTTCAAGTACAGTCGTTGGATCAAGGGATATTGCTTCAGCTTCAGACTGTAGATTCTCATAACCTGTAATGAAGGAAACAAAATAATAAAAGTAACATGTCCTGGTTTCAATAGAAATTGATATTTCACATAGATTTCCCTACGTAAGCATGTCCTGATTTTCAGGAAAAAGTTGGCTGGATATCCCTAATATGATGACTGCGGTGTACAACATGGACGCTTATCAGGTTCTGATCATCTTTCAATGCTTCTTCCCGAGATTGGCCCCCGATTGCTAATCAATCAGTTCTTTATTCTCCAGGCTCCGCTTTGTCATCAAAATGGACAACCTTGCAATGAGTGACATGTATCCACGGTGATTTTCCCTGGACTTTTACTGCTGACCTTGTTATGAGCAAAACTTGATAAGGACCTTCCCATTTTGGCCCTAATGCCTCTGTTTCATATTGTTTTACCATCACCCACTATCCTAGTACTACGTCTTGTCCCTCCTCCGGACTTATTTCCCACACCTCTTTTACTTGTCTGTCTGCTTCCTCTACTGCATTAGAGAGTTTTATGCAATAGTTAATGGCTGTGCGAAGTTGCTGGATATTGGCGGGAACTGGAACACTCTCACGTACACGTCGATCCAGAGCATCCCAAACATGCTCAATTGGTGACAATTTTGCAGGCCATTGAAGAACTGGAACATTTTCAGCTTCGAAGGAATTGTGTACAGATCCTTGCAACATGGGGCTGTGTATTATCATGCTGAAACATGAGGATATGGAGGCGGATGAATGACACAACAATGGGCCTTAGGATCTTGTGGCGGTATCTCTGTGCATTCAAATTGTCATTGATAAAATGCAATTGTGTTTATTGTCCATAGCTCCTGCCTGCCAGTACCATAAACCCACCGGCACCATGGGGTACTCTGTTCACAACGTTGACATCAGCAAACCGCTCGCCCACACAACGCTAGACACGCTGTCTGCCATCTGCCTGGTACAGTTGAAACCGGGATTCATCCATGAAAAGCATACTTCACCAGCATGCCAGTGGCCATTAACCTGTTGAGGACAGACGTTCGGCTAGCGGATCCCCGTTCCGCCTGTGGAACCCCTAGCCAACAGCCAATTGCATCGCACGGCACGAAATACAAAACCAACTAAAATACCACAATTCAAATTTCTCAAACAATCACATTTTTTGCACCATTTTAAAGATAAGACTCTCGTTAATGTAACCACGTTGTCCGATTTCAAAAAGGCTTTACAGCGAAAGCAAAACATTAGATTATGTTAGGAGAGTACATAGACACAAATAATCACACAGCCATTTTCCAAGCAAGCATATATGTCACATAAACCCAAACCACAGCTAAATGCAGCACTAACCTTTAATGAGCTTCATCAGATGACACTCCTAGGACATTATGTTATACAATACATGCATGTTTTGTTCAATCAAGTTCATATTTATATAAAAAACAGCTTTTTACATTAGCATGTGATGTTCAGAACTAGCATACCCACCGAAAACGTCCGGTGAATTTACTAAATTACTCATGATAAACGTTGACAAAATACACAAGAATTATTTTAAGAATTATAGATACAGACCTCCTTTATGCAATCGCAGTGTCAGATTTTAAAATAGCTTTTCGGCTAAAGCACATTTTGCAATATTCTGAGTACATAGCTCGGCCATCACGCCTAGCTATTTTGACACCCACCAAGTTTGGGGCTCACTAAACTCAGAATTACTATTAGAAAAAATGGATTACCTTTGCTGTTCTTCGTCAGAATGCACTCCCAGGACTTCTACTTCAACAACAAATGTTGTTTTGGTTCCAAATAATCCATAGTTATATTCAAATAGCTCCGTTTTGTTCGTGCTTTCAGGTCACTATCCGAAGGGTGACGCGCGAGCACATTGTGACAAAAAAATTCAACATTTTCCATTACCGTACTTCGAAGCATGTCAAACGCTGTTTAAAATCAATTTTTATGCTATTTTTCTTGTAAAATAGCGATAATATTCCAACCGGGCAACGTTGTATTCATTCAAAGGCTGAAAGAAAAAAATGGAGTAGTCTCGTGAACGCGCATCTCAGTCTCACTGTCCCCAGGCTGATCACTTACAAATTCTGCTGCTGTTCTTTGCCCAGAGACAGCAGACACCCCATTCTACTTTCTGGTGGCTTTAGAGAGCCAATGGAAGCCTTAGAAAATGTCACGTTACAGCACAGATGCTGTATTTTCGATAGAGATGCAACAGAAGGACAACAAATTGTCGGGCAGGGCACTTCCTGTATGTAATCTTCTCAGGTTTTGGCCTGCCATATGAGTTCTGTTATACTCAGAGACACCATTCAAACAGTTTTAGAAACTTTAGAGTGTTTTCTATCCAACTCTATGCATATTCTAGTTTCTGGGCAGGAGTAGTAACCAGATTAAATCGGGTGCGTTTTTTTATCCGGCCGTGAAAATACAGCCCCCTATCCCAAAGCAGTTAAAGGTGCGAATTTCCACACTGAAGTTGGTTACGATGCCTAACTGTAGTCAGGTCAACGAGTACGTAGATGAGCTTCTCTGAAACGTTTTCTGACAATTTGTCCAGAAATCCTTTTGTTGTGCCAAACCACAGTTGCTTCAACTTTTTCCAGGTGGCTGCGCTCAGACAATCTTGCAGGTGAAGAAGCTAATGTTGAGGTCCTGGGCTGGTGTGGTTAGATGTGGTCTGTGGTTATGAGGCCTGTTGGAAGTACTGCCAAACTCTCTAAAGCAACATTGGATGAGGCTTATGTAATGATCATGCTGTTTAATCAGCTTCTTGATATGCCACACCTGTCAGGTGGATGGATTATCTTGGCAAAGGAGAAAAGCTTACAGCGATATAAACAAATGTCTGCTCAACTTTTGAGAGAAATAAGCTTTTTGTGCATATGGAACATTTCTGGGATACTTTATTTCTGGGATACTTTACATGTTGTGTTTCTATTTTAGTTCAGTATATATGGAACAATACACGTTGTACAATTTCAACCATTTGATTGAAGAACTCTTGGTCAACCAATATTTATTTTAGTTGGGGACAGCCCTATACCAGTGACATTTTAGGCTAATAAGGCACATGTGACTTGGACCGTAGAGAAATATGTCCCAAGCAAAGTCCCTATCACACATGGTCCCTATCCAATATAATGAGGCTTGACATTGTGAAGGGCTTTTGAAGCTGCCATTGTCTGGTCACCAAAACTCAGGACTCATTATATTTCCAAATCAATTTCAGGCAAACAGCATAGTACAGTTTTGGTTGTGTGTCAATATCTACTGGTAATGTCCACACCTGGGGTCAAATACGTGCGTATTTAAGTGTTTGTATTTTATATACGTATTTTCCTAGTATTTGAAAGTATTTTCAAAGAAATTAAGCAGAGCCAGTTTTGAAGCGAAACCCGAGTGCCCAGGCTCAGGCTGATGCATCAGCTGAGGTGGCGGCACAAATTAGAGGCTAGTAGCAATCATGCCTACCTTATTTGCGGTCTTTTTAAGCTGACAGGATCTGCTCACTCATCCTGCCGCTACATGCTACTACTGCTGCTATGCGCTGGAATCTTTTTCTGCATTGACGCTGCTGTGTAACTAGATGTTTCTTGCTATGCTGCTGTGTTTTGATATAATATTTTCTTTGAGAATGCTCACTAGATGTGTTTAAACCTCGCCCGTGTCGATCACAATGCTCATGTTGCAATGTTTGGCTGCTGCGGGGATGTCATTGATTGTGAGGGTCAACCATGTTGCTGCTCTACTGTTGTCAGTCAATAACCGGATTCAAATTGGCTAGCTAAGTGGAATTAGCCTCGGGAGTAGCCTATCATATAGCCTACTCTTTTGTTCCCAATACCAGCTTTCGGGCAGATTCAGTGCGTCCATGCTAGCATCAATATACATTTAGTGAGTAGCAATGTTTTTTAATCATGAGCAGGATATGTTGCTTATCATGGTGATTCAATAGTATTTCAGTCTCTATGCAAACTTTTATCGCTTAGTGCAGTATAAGTATATAGTAGTTATCACTACGTGTCATGCAGCTCATGAGAACACTAAATTAATGCATATTATCGGTGATGGCTACATTTTAAGGGTCATCCCAGTCACTTTAGTTAGAGTGACTTGCGGCGGAAATCACACCAGAAATGTTGTACAAATCATTATGACTATGGGTATTATTCTTGGAACCTATTCCCTTACACAGCATTCAACTTACCTTGTCTAGAATAATGTATAGCTACATTTTTGCTGGTTTTCTGCTCAGAGTATCTGTCTTCAATAGTGGATAATGTTGCATGAGTTGCACTATTAGCATACAATTACAGTATAATTTCAGTCAATGTAGTTATATTTTCTTAATTCTTACCTGTAGCAGTAGGTTTAGGCTCTGTTATTAGCATGTCTAATCATGTCATGCATTTTACATAGGGGGTCCTCCCTGTCAGTCCATCTTGCATTTTAGTTGTTTTTCTAGTGACTTTCATACAGTATAGTTATATTATGTGTTTAGGCTGCAACTCTTAATGTTTTGATGAACGTTTGCACATTCAGGCATTAGCTGCTTCATATTCTACACACAGTATGCATAATGGCATGGCTGCCAATATTGCATTGTGGGAGCTCTTGCTGGTTAGTCTCCATATACATAGTTTAGGTGATTTTTATTTTACCTTTATTTAACTAGGCAAGTCAGTTAAGAACAAATTCTTATTTTCAATGACGGCCTAGGAACAGTGGGTTAACTGCCTTCTTCAGGGGAAGAACGACGGAGTTGTACCTTGTCAGCTCGGGGATTCGAACTTGCAACCTTTTGGTTACTAGTCCAACGCTCTAACCACTAGGCTACCCTGCCGCCCCAATGTTATGTTAATTCATGCATTGGCTGTTATGTTCTGTATCATCTGCACATAGTCTTTATAGCATGGGTGCTATTATTGCAAGAGCACACTGTGACGTTGTGGTGACTTAGAGGACAACACTAGCTATCCTTTCCACAGCATCTGCTGGAGCATTGCAGTACGATGGCACATCCTTTTAGGATAGTATTAAGCAAGTTTATGTGCGTTATCATGCTTGCTTATACATAGTGTGTATGCATGCATCTTGGCCATGGTGGCCAAAATGTGTGGGTGCTCCATGAACTGTTCAGCAGTTTGAGCAGAGTGATATCTTCACGAATGGTAGTAGTCTGTTGTCGTCTGAACTTTAATGGTATTTTCATTACTAAGCATGTAATCACAGGAGTACAGACTAATTTTAAATTGATTATTCTGCCTAACCCTAACCTTTCTTCCTCAGAGTTGAAGTTATCACCCTGTACTTTAGTGGGGAAGCTGATGCCGGATGGCTGTGCAATGACTAATCAAGGCTTACTATAGTGCTGTGTTGGATTGGCTGTTGATACTAGCATGAACTAGCATGTGATGGGTTTGCTAAATACTCACATGCGATCAGTGTTGGCGAATCAAGCGTTCATTGCCTCTTATAGGAAGGTCTGTTTGAGCTTATTCAGACACTCTTATATGCAGGTTTATTCTAGTTATCTGGTCATCATTTATTCTTCTCGCATGGCTTACCAGCATATGCCATCAGACATAGGCTTCAGGTCAGGTAGACTATTTGTAGGTTTAGGTTTTGATTATCAGGTCACTCTCACTGTGCACACTGTGCATGCTGCAGATGCATCAACTACTGCTGAGTAATTTAAGTAGGATAATAGGCTAGTTAGATAAGGTGAGTACGTAGCTAACGTTTAGTTGCGGTTTTGGGGGTTTGTTAGTAATATTGTATGTTTTTTGCTATGTGATGGTATTTCATAGCTGAACTGTGCCACTCTGCAGCAGTCTACTGTATGGTCTTATCTCTGTCAAGTTTATGTGCATTATCATGCGTGCTTGTACATAGTGTGTATGCTGGCATCTTGGCCATGGTGGCCAAAATGTGTGGGCGCTCCATGAACTATTCAGCAGGTATATCTCACTGGTCATCTCCAAAGCCAACATCTCCTTTGGCCGCCTTTCCTTCCAGTTCTCTGCTGCCAATGAGTGGAACGAATTGCAAAAATCGCTGAAGTTGACATTTTAGCACCTTTATTGAAAATGAAATACAATAATACACTAGTATTAGTTGGTCCCCCCTTTGCTGCTATAACGGCCTCCACTCTTCTGGGAAGGCTTTCTACTAGATGTTGGAAAATGAAATACAATAATACACTAGTATGAGTTGGTACCACCTTTGCTGCTATAACAGCCTCCACTCTTCTGGGAAGACTTTCTACTAGATGTTGGAATATTGCTGCAGGGTCTTGTTTCCATTCAGCCACAAGAGCATTAGTGAGGTCAGATACTGATGTTGGGTGACTAGGCCTGGATCGCAGTCGGCATTCCAAATTACTCTCAAAGCTGTTCGTTGAGGTCAGGCCTCCGTGCATACCTGTCAAATTCTTCCACATCGACTTAGACAATCCTTTTCTGTATGGACCTCACTTTGTGCATGGGGGCATTGTCATGTTGAGGAAGGAAAGGGCTTTCCCCAAACTGTTGCAACAAACTTGGAAGCACAGAATTGTCTAGAATATTATTGTATGCTGTAGCATTAAGATTTCCTTTCACTGAAACTAAGGGGTGTCATGACATTGCCCTGTTGGGTGAGGTTTATGACCCCCCAGAAATACCTTTCCCTCTTTTCTCTCCACTCTACATAATGGACTCTTGGAAAGCCTTGTGTTACCACAGAGAAAGTATAGTAACATCAAAAGGTTGGGGAATGGAACAATATCTCTTTCTCAACCAGTTGAAAGTGTCCGTTGGTACTTAAAGAATGTGATGTCAGATCAGTAGTTGTCTGGGACATTATATCTGATGATTGGATGACATAAATTGTATCTTGGAAAGTCTACACATTCTAGTTATCAGAATCACATGGAATTGTTGTGCAATTGAAATGTTTAAATATGAAACAATTTGGGATTAGATGAAATTGTTTTCATAAGTAAATTTATACTCACTCAGTGGCCACGCCCAAGTGAACAGACATTGGTTGGAGAGGGATGAAACACACCCTTCTCTTCCCCAGTTCAAATGCCCCTGTGACCCAATTCACGTTAGACTAACTTCTTATGGATACGTGGGACGGTAGCGTCCCACCTGGCCAACATCCGGTGAAACGGCCCACCAGGGACTTTTAATGACATGAATAGTAATCGATTTATGATCTATCCTATGTGTACACTACCATTCAAAAAATTTGGGGTCACTTAGAGATGTCCTTGTTTTTGAAAGAAAAGCAATTTTTTTGTCCATTAAAATAACATCAAATTGATCATAAATACAGTGTAGACATTAAAGTTGTAAATTACTGTTGTTGCTGGAAACGGCAGATTTTTTAATGGAATATCTACGTAGGTGTACAGAGGCCCATTATCAGCAACCATCACTCCTGTGTTCCAATGGCACGTTGTGTTAGCTAATCCAAGTTTATCATTTTGAAAGGCTAATTGATCATTAGAAAACGCTTTTGCAATTATGTTAGCACAGCTGAAAACTGTTGTCCTGATTAACGAAGCAATAAAACTGTCCTTTACATTTTAGACTAGTTGAGTATCTGGAGCATCAGCATTTGTGGGTTTGACTACAGGCTCAAAATGGCCAGAAACAAAGAACTTTCTTCTGAAACCTTTTCTGAGAAATGAAGGCTATTCTATGCAAGAAATTGCCAAGAAACTGAAGATCTCGTACAATGCGGTGTACTTCTCCCTTCACAAAACAGGCTTTAACCAGAATAGAAAGAGTGGGAGGCCCCGGTGCACAACTGAGTTAGAGGACAAATACATTAGTTTTGAGAAACAGACATCTTAAAAGTCCTCAACTGGCAGCTTCATTTTTATTTTTACCTTTATTTAACCTCTCTAGGGTATGTGGGATGAAATCGTCCCACCTACTCAACAGCCAGTGGAATCCCGCGGCGCGATATTCAAATACCTTAGAAATGCTATTACTTCAATTTCTCAAACATATGACTATTTTTGACCATTTTAAAGACAAGACTCTCGTTAATCTAACCACACTGTCCGATTTCAAAAAGGCTTTACAACGAAAGCAAAACATTAGATTATGTCAGCAGAGTACCCAGCCAGAAACAATCACACACCCAATTTTCCAGCTAGCATATAATGTCACAAAAACCAAAACCACAGCTAAATGCAGCACTAACCTTTGATGATCTTCATCAGATGACACTCCTAGGACATTATGTTATACAATACATGCATGTTTTGTTCAATCAAGTTCATATTTATATCAAAAACCAGCTTTTTACATTAGCATGTGACGTTCAGAACTAGCAAACATACCAAAAACGTCCGGTGAATTTACTAAATTACTCACGATAAACGTTCACAAAAAACATAATTATTTTAAGAATTATAGATACAGAACTCCTTTATGCAATCGCGGTGTCAGATTTTAAAATAGCTTTTCGGCAAAAGCACATTTTGCAATATTCTGAGTAGATAGCTCGCCATCACGGGCTAGCTAATTTGACACCCACCAAGTTTGGCGTTCACTAAACTCAGAATTACATAAGAAAAATTGGATTACCTTTGCTGTTCTTCGTCAGAATGCACTCTCAGGACTTCTACTTCATCCACAAATGTTGTTTTGGTTCAAAATAATCCATAGTTATGTTCAAATATCCTCTGTTTTGTTCTTGTGTTCAAGACACTATCCGAACGGTGACGCACGGACGCGTATCGTGACAAAAAATGTCAAAATATTCCATTACCGTACTTCGAAGGATGTCAAACGCTGTTTAAAATCAATTTTTATGCGATTTTTCTCGTAAAATAGCGATAATATTCCGACCGGGAGACGTCTTTTTCGTTCAAAGACTGAAAATGTAAAAATTCCTCTTCACGTGCACGCGTGCGCCCGTCTCATTGTTCTCAGATCGACCACTATCCAAATGCGCAACTGTTTTTCAGGCAGGGGCTGCAAAGTCATCATTCAACGTTCTGGCGCCTTCTGAGAGCCTATGGGAGCCTTAGAAAGTGTCACGTTACAGCAGAGATCTTCTGTTTTTGATAGAGAGTATGGAAGGTCAAGAAATGGTCAGAGAGGGCACTTCCTGTTTGGAATCTTCTCAGGTTTTGGCCTGCCATATGAGTTCTGTTATACTCACAGACACCGTTCAAACAGTTTTAGAAACTTTAGGGTATTTCCTATCCAAATCAAACAATTATATGCATATTCTAGTTTCTGGGCAGTAGTAATAACCAGATTAAATCGGGTACGTTTTTTATCCGGATGTGAAAATACTGCCCCCTACCCTAGAGAGGTTAACCTCTCTAGGGTATGTGGGATCGTCCCACCTACTCAACAGCCAGTGGAATCCCGTGGCGCGTTATTCAAATACCTTAGAAATGCAATTACTTAAATTTCTCAAACATATGACTATTTTACACCATTTTAAAGACAAGACTCTCGTTAATCTAACCACACTGTCCGATTTCAAAAAGGCTTTACAATGAAAGCAAAACATTAGATTATGTCAGCAGAGTACCCAGCCAGAAATAATCAGACACCCATTTTTCAAGCTACCATATAATGTCACATAAACCCAAACCACAGCTAAATGCAGCACTAACCTTTGATGATCTTCATCAGATGACACTTCCAGGACATTATGTTATACAATACATGCATGTTTTGTTCAATCAAGTTCATATTTATATCAAAAACCAGCTTTTTACATTAGCATGTGACGTTCAGAACTAGCATACCCACCGCAAACTTCCGGTGAATTTACTAAATTACTCACGATAAACGTTCACAAAAAACATAACAATTATTTTAAGAATTATAGATACAGAACTCCTTTATGCAATCGCTATGTCCGATTTTAAAATAGCTTTTCGGTGAAAGCATATTTTGCAATATTCTGAGTAGATAGCCCAGCCATCACGGGCTAGCTAATTTGACACCCACCAAGTTTGGCCCTCACCAAACTCCGATTTACTATTAGAAAAATGTGATTACCTTTGCTGTTCTTCGTCAGAATGCACTCCCAGGACTTCTACTTCAATAACAAATGTTGGTTTGGTTCAAAATAATCCATAGTTATGTTCAAATATCCTCTGTTTTGTTTGTGCGTTCAAGACACTACCCGAAGGGTGACGCGCCCGACGAGTTTCGTGACAATAAAATTCTAAATATTCCATTATCGTACTTCGAAGCATGTCAACCGCTGTTTAACTTCTTGGGGCTATGTGGGACGTTAGCGTGCCACCCGTGGCGCACCCTATCAACAGCAGGTGCATTTCAAGAGCGGCAAATTTGAAACCAAATAAATGTCAAAATTCAAATTTTTCAAACATACAACTATCTTACACCCTTTGAAAGATAAACATCTCCTTAATCTAACCACGTTGTCCGATTTCAAAAAGGTTTTACGGCAAAAGCATGAAGTTAGATTATATTAGGAGAGTACATTGAGAATAGCTGTGTGTAATGTATTGTCAATTTAAAGACAGGCGTCACCAAAACCATAAAATCAGCTAAAATTATGCACTAACCTTTTACAATCTCCATCAGATGACTCTCCTAGGACATTATGTTAGACAATGCATGCATTTTTAGTTCTATCAAGTTCATATTTATATCGAAAAACAGTGTTTTACTATGGCGTTGATGTTCAGGAAATTGTTTCCCTCCAATACCGGCAGTCAAGTCATGACAACAAAATAATTAATTAATATTAGAAAACATTGGTAAAATATTATATTGTCATTCAAAGAATTATAGATTTACATCTCTTGAACGCAATGGACATGCCAGATTTAAAATTAACCTTACTGGGAAATCACACTTTGCAATAATCTGAGCACTGCGCCAGAAAAATACGCATTGCGATACAGACTAACCGCCATGTTGGAGAGATCTAAAATCGAAAATACTATGTAAATAATCCATTACCTTTGATTCTCTTCATCAGATGTCACTTCCAAAGAATCCCAGGTCCATAACGAATGTAGTTTTGTTCAAAAAAGCTCATCATTTATGTCCAAAAACCTCCGTGTTGTAGCACATGATCTAAGCCAGCCGGACTTCACTTCAAGAACGGAAAAAATATATTTACGTTCGTTCAAACATGTCAAACGTTGTATCGCATAAATCATTAGTGCCTTTTTTAACCAGAACATGAATAAAATTCAAGGCGGACCATTGGGTTCTCTTTTAAAACGTTTCGGAATGAGAGTACCCACCATCAACTCGCACGCCAGGTGTCTAATGGGCCATCACGTTCCATGGCTCTTATTCGGTCAGATCTCACTGTAGAAGACTCAAAACACTTTGTAAAGGCTGGGGACATCTTGTGGAAGCAATAGGAAGTGCCAAAATATTCCTCAGCCCCTTTGTTTTTCAATGGTATAGGCTTAAAGTCAATTCAACACATCAGGTATCCACTTCCTGTCAGAATCTGTCTCAGGGTTTTGCCTGCCAAATGAGTTCTGTTATACTCACAGACACCATTCAAACAGTTTTTGAAACTTTAGGGTGTTTTCTATCCATATATAATAAGTATATGCATATTGTAGTTACTGGGTAGGATTAGTAACCAGATTAAATCGGGTACATTTTTTTATCCAGCCGTGAAAATACTGCCCCCTATACCCTAACAGGTTAAAATACATTTTTATGCGATTTTTCTCGTAAAAAAGCGATAATATTCCGACCGGGAAACCCTGTTTACGTTCAAAGACGAAAAAATAAAAACATGGTGTCGCTTCGTGCAAGCGCCTCAGTGTCATTGTTCTCTGATCGACCATTATCCAAATGCGCTACTGTTTTTCAGCCAGGGCCTGCAAAGACATCATTCAGCGTTTTGCCGCCTTCTGAGAGCCTATGGGAGCCGTAGGAAGTGTCACATTACAGCAGAGATCCTCAGTTTTCAATAAAGAGAGTGTAGAAGCCCTAGAAATGGTCAGAGAGGGCGCTTCCTGTAAGGAATCTTCTCAGGTTTTTGCCTGCCATATGAGTTCTGTTATACTCACAGACACTATTCAAACAGTTTTAGAACTTTAGGGTGTTTTCTATCCAAAGCCAATAATTATAAGCATATTCGAGTTTCTGGGCAGTAGTAATAACCAGATTAAATTGGGTACGTTTTTTATCCGGCCGTGCAAATACTGCCCCTTACCCTAGAGAGGTTAAAGTACTCTAAAGTTTTTTCCATCATTCTTTATATCATTGATCTTGGCTTCATAATAAAGTTTCTTCTTTTTTTTTTGTTTAGTCACATCATTTCTCAATTTGCAGTAAGTAAACCAATCAGATGTACTGCCAGACTTATTAGCCACTCCTTTTGACCCATCTCTTTCAACAATAAAGTTGTTCAATTCCTCATCAATCCATGGAGCCTTAAAACCTGTTGGGGCTAGGTGGCAGTATTGAGAAATTTGAAAAAAATATGAGCCCATTTTTAACTGCCACCTACACCAACTCAGAAGCTAGGATATGCATATTATTACCAGATTTGGATAGAAAACACTTTGAATTTTCTAAAACTTTTTGAATGGTGTCTGTAAGTATAACAATACTCATATGGCAGGCAAAAATCTGAGAAAACCTGAGAGAAAAAAATAATTTTGTGGCTGTACTATTTTTTTGAGTCATTGTTTAATAGATACCACAGTGAGAAAGGATTCATTTCGCAACTCCTACGGCTTCCACTAGATGTCAGCGATCTTTATAAAGTTGTTTGAAGCGTCTATGATGAACAGAGATCGAATTAGAATGCAGGGAAGTTGACATCCCTGGGATGTCGTCACTTCCATTATTGCCTGCACCTGCGCGATCATGAGACGCGAGACATTTTTCAAAAACGTTTTTCTAGACACAGGAGAGGTCGGGGTGAAACATTACTGATGTTTCACGTTAAAAATGGCTCTAAAGATTGATGCTAAACAACATTTGACATGTTTGAGCGAACGTAAATAGATTATTTTTTTAACTTTTCGCCATGACTTCACACCCCCCCGCGCTACTTTTTAGTAGCCAGCGAAGCGCTAACAACATGGAACAACTTGGAGTTATTTGGACATCAATTATAAACTTTGTCAAAAGAAACCACAGTTGTTGTGGTCCTGGGATTCCTGGAAGTGCCAATGGATGAAGATAATCAAAGGTAAGGGATTATTGACAATAGTATTATTGATATTACATGGTTACAAGATGATGCTAACCTATATAGCCTAGCCTATTGTTCTTAGCACAGCACCCGGTTTATTGCAACTTGTGATTTCCCAGTAAAGTTATTTTGAAATCTGGCAATACAGTAGCATTTACGAAATGTTAAACTATAATTATTTGAATGACAATATTATAATTTACCAATGTTTTCGAATAGTAATTTTGTAAATTGTAACGTTGTTCACCGGAAGCATTTCAGAGAAGAAAAAAATGTGAATTTCACCGCTACTGTAAAATGCTGTTTTTGGATATAAATATGAACTTGATGGAACAAAAAATGCATGTATTGTATAACATAATGTCCTAGGAGTGTCATCTGATGGAGATTGTCAAAGGTTTGTGCATAATTTTAGCTGGTTTCTGCTTTTGGTGACGTCTGACCTTGAATTGAAAATGGATGTTTGTACTTTTGTGGCTATGTACTGTCCTAACATAAATTAACTTTATGCTTTTGCCGTAAAGCCTCTTTGAAAATCGAACAATGTGGTTAGATTAAGGATATGTTTATCTTTTAAATGGTGTAAAATAGTTGATTGTTTGAGAAATTGAAATTATTAGATTTTTGATGTTTTGAATTTCCAGCCTTGCTAGCAATCCCGTCTCGGGGTTCATTGCTACCCTGTAGCCCCATTTTTATTTTCTCAGAGATCATTTACCTCACTTTGTGCTCAGACTCCATCCAAGTCTCATGTGGAGATTCTGCAATTCCATCCACAACCATGTTGTTTCGCCTTGATTGTCCCTCGAGATTGTCTGCAATTTAAATGTTTATTAAACATCATGAACCATGATCACACTGCGTACGACTGGTTCAGTGCTTAGAGAGTTCTTCCATTGTGAGGTTAGCTCCTCCTTGGATAACAGCTATGAAAAAGACTTCGTCACACCTATCGCCACTACAATACTGGAAGACACAATTCTGACTGACCTCCAGGCATTGACCTGAAAATTATCTGATTATGTCAGACTCGTTCTGAACAAGTTGTAGTCTACCAGGATACTTGGTTTTCTTCCCTTAAAACCTCTTGGGGCTATTTGGGACGCTAGCGTGCCACCCGTGGCGCACCCTATCAGCAGCAGGTGCATTTCAAGAGCGGCAAATTTGAAACCAAATAAATGTCAAAATTCAAATTTTTCAAACATACAACTATCTTACACCCTTTGAAAGATAAACATCTCCTTAATCTAACCACGTTGTCCGATTTCAAAAAGGTTTTACGGCGAAAGCATAAAGTTAGATTATATTAGGAGAGTACATTGAGAATAGCTGTGTGTAATGTATTGTCAATTTAAAGACAGGCGTCACCAAAACCATAAAATCAGCTAAAATTATGCACTAACCTTTTACAATCTCCATCAGATGACACTCCTAGGACATTATGTTAGACAATGCATGCATTTTTAGTTCTATCAAGTTCATATTTATATCTAAAAACAGTGTTTTACTATGGCGTTGATGTTCAGGAAATTGTTTCCCTCCAATACCGGCAGTCAAGTCATGACAACAAAATAATTAATTAATATTAGAAAACATTGCTAAAATATTATATTGTCATTCAAAGAATTATAGATTTACATCTCTTGAACGCAATGGACTTGCCAGATTTTAAATTAACCTTACTGGGAAATCACACTTTGCAATAATCTGAGCACTGCGCCAGAAAAATACGCATTGCGATACAGACTAACCGCCATGTTGGAGAGATCTAAAATCGAAAATACTATGTAAATAATCCATTACCTTTGATTCTCTTCATCAGATGTCACTTCCAAAGAATCCCAGGTCCATAACGAATGTAGTTTTGTTCAAAAAAGCTCATCATTTATGTCCAAAAACCTCCGTGTTGTAGCACATGATCTAAGCCAGCCGGACTTCACTTCATGAACGAGGGGAAAAAATATATTTACGTTCGTTCAAACATGTCAAACGTTGTATAGCATAAATCATTAGTGCCTTTTTTAACCAGAACATGAATAAAATTCAAGGCGGACGATTGCGTTCTCTTTTAAACCATATTGGAACGAGAGTACCCAACATGAACTCGGAAGCCAGGTGTCTAATGGGCCTTCACCGTTCCATGGCTCTTGTTCGGTCAGATCTCACAGTATAAGACTCAAAACACTTTGTAAAGGCTGTTGACATCTGGTGGAAGCAATAGGAAGTGCCAAAACATTCATCAGCCCCTGTGTGTTTCAATGGCATAGGCTTAAAGGCAATTCAACACATCAGGTATCCACTTCCTGTCAGAATCTGTCTCAGGGTTTTGCCTGCCAAATTAGTTCTGTTATACTCACAGACACCATTCAAACAGTTTTAGAAACTTTAGGGTGTTTTCTAACCATATATAATAAGTATATGCATATTCTAGTTACTGGGTAGGATTAGTAACCAGATTAAATCGGGTACGTTTTTTTTATCCAGCCGTGAAAATACTGCCCCCTAGCCCCACATTCCGCATGCAGTTTTGTCTCTTCAACACGGCTTCAACAATTGTGACACTATCACAATGAGATATTAAACATCTTCAGAACTTTAAGAGAGCAGATTCTGGAGATAACCGCTCTATATAAATGAATGCTTCTGTGGTGCCCCAGGTTATTAACGGTTTAATTGTTGCATTGTTTCATTCAATCACGTAATCATTTCAAAGTTAGGTAATCGATTTGATAAAATAGCATGTCATATAATTTAATCATAGTCAGAGACACGACAGTTGTCCAGCTCGATCCATGAAAAATAGCCCCAGACCATTATTCCTACCCCCTCAAACTTTACAGTTGGCACTATGTTTTCGGGCAGGTAGCGTTCTCCTGGCATCAGCCAAACTCAGATTCATCCGCCGGAATGCCAGAATGTGAAATGTGATTCATTACTCCAGATAACGCGTTTCCAGTGCTCCAGAGTCCAATGGCGGCTATCTTTACACCACTCCAGCTGATGCTTGGCATTGTACATGGTGATCTTAGGCTTGTGTGCGGCAGCTCGGCCATGAAAACCCATTTCATGATGCTGCCAACGAACAGTTCTTGTGCTGCCGTTGCTTCCAGAAGCAGTTTGGAACTCGGTAGTTAGTGTTGCAACGCTATTCAGCACTTGGCGGTCCCATTCTGTGAGCTTGTGTGGCCTACCACTTCGCGGCTGAGGGGTTGTTGCTCTTCAACATTTCCACTTCACAATAACAGCACTTACAATTAACCGGAGGGCAGGTCAGAATTTTTGAAGGGTTGTTGTCACGAGAATTTTCTATCCCAATGATAATAACTAACAATCAATAAGCTTTGACTAATCCCCAAGGTTTGTAAGACACTGGGTTAATAATAATTAGTCAAAGACTCAGCTTCTGCAAAAGGTCTGTACAGTTTATTCAGAGAACGTTCTGAAGTCCATAATACAAAGACATTCATTTTATGCTCACTCCCTACTTACGCACATACCTCCACACAAACAGTAGATATCCTATGCACATACATACACACGAACAGTAGGTGAGTTGTCTCCTTCTCCAGAGTTCTCAACACTGTATATCACTACCCAGCCGACAGTTCCATTCCCCCGAGATTAGGGAAACCTTGAGGGGTACTCCCTCTCATATCTTAAACCCTCAGAGTTCAAGCTAGGTCAGGTCAACCACAGTTTAACGGTTCTTGGTGTTTACTTAAACACACACACACACACATTCCTCTCTTATCCTAGTCCAACCTCGTTAGACATTTGTTTAACACTTTAATTATCCATTATACATACTACATAGACTATATCACTAATAGTTAGGTTTCAGGGTAGAATTATTTAATCATTTATCTTTAAACATATAATTCTTCTATCAGTTGTCCACATACTTCTGCCCATGTAGTGTATCTCATTTACATAAGTATTTACACCCCTGAGTCAATACTTTGCAGAAGCACATTTGGCAGCAATTACAGCTGTGAGTCTATTTGAGTAAGTCTAAGAGTTTTCCACACCTGTATTGTGCAACATTTGCTCATTATTATTTTCAGAATTCTTGATCATTGCTAGACATCAATTTGCAGATCTTGGCATAGATTTTAAACTAGATTTAAGTCAAAATGGTAACTCAGCCACTCAGGAACATTCACTGTCTTCTTGGTGAGCAACTCCAGTTTAGATTTTACGTTGTGTTTCAGGTTACTGTCCTGCTGAAATGTTAATTTGTTTCCCAGTGCCTGCTTAGCTCCATTCCGTTTCTTTTTTATCCCGAAAAACTCCCCAGTCCTTAATCATTTCAAGCATACACATAACATGATACAGACACCATTATGCTTGAAAATATAGATAATAGTACTCAGTAAATGATTGTATTGCATTTGCCCCAAACATAATACTTTGTATTCAGGACAGAAATGTAATGGCTTTGCCACATTTTTTTCAGTATTACTTTAGTGCCTTGATGCAGGATGTACAGGATGTATGTTTTAGAATATTTCATATTCTGTACAGGTTTCCTTCTTTTCACTCTGTCAATTACATTTGTATATTGTGGAGTAACTACAGTGTTGTTGATCCATCCTCAGTTGTCTCCTATCACAGCCATTACACTCTGTAACTGTTATAAAGTCACCGTTGGCCTCATGGTGAAATCCCTGAGCGGTTTCCTTACTCTAAGGCTAAGGCAACTGAGTTAGGAAGGATGTTTGTATCTTTGTAGTGACTGGGTGTATTGATACACCATCCAAAGTGTAATTAATAATGCCACACTGCTCAAATGAATATTCAATGCCTGCTTTTATTTTAATTTTTTATCTACCAATAGGTGCCCTTCTTTGCGAGTCATTGGAAAACCTCCCTGATCTTTGTGGTTGAATCTCTGTTTTATTCACTGCTTGACTGAGGGACCTTACAGATAATTGTATGATGAGGTAGTCAATTAAAGATCATGTTAAACACAATCATTGCACACAGAGTAAGTCCATGCAACTTATTAAATGACACTGTTCAGAAAATGTTTACTCCTGAACTTATTTAGGCTTGTCATAACAAAGTGGTTGAATACTTGTTGACTCAAGACATTTCAGATTTTTATTTTTTTATATTTTGGTATTTTATTTCGAAAAAAATAAATCCACATTGAAATTATGGTGTATTGTGTGTAGGCCAGTGAGAAAAAAACATCTACATTTATTCTATTTTAAATTCTGGCTCTAACACAACAAAATGTGGAAGAAGTCAAGGGTTGTGCATACTTTCTGAAGGCACTGTATTATCTGGTACTAAATAGATTAACAAACACCTTTTTTGATATCCTGGTGAATAACATAGGGCTGAGAAATGACAGAGATGGTCACAGAATCCTTAAATCCATGGATCACCACAGTCTGAAGGGAAACGTGTCATACCTACAGTACGTTAAAAGATGATACACCATCATCACAACACCACCAGGTCTCCTAATTTGCACAACCAAATACTTGCACATCACAAATACCCATACCTTTAACATATGGTCCAGTCCAGTTTGCGTAGTGGCCTATCAATGTGTGTTACAGACTGTCCCCTCTCCCAGCAACTTCATGATGTGCCATTTCTCTGCATCCCACGTCCGTAAGCGAGTTTGGCTTAGGCTTGATTCCACCCGTAGAAATATGGGAAGGGAAGCTGACAGGGGAGGCTATTGTGATGAATAGCCTTTTATAACGATGAAGTACTGTGCCGCCATAGTTTTTCCCCCCCGTCTACGTGATAGATTGGTTTTTGGCTGGGGAGCGTCAACGTCATTAGCTGGATGAGCTCTCAAATGCTGGCATGGCATTCGTGTGGAGACACATATTAAAAGAACAAAGAGTTTCCGACCAGGGGCTGCCTGCAACACAAGCGCACCAGTAATGGGTTTCTTGCTTAGACGCCTATTGATGTATCGCAGGATCAAAAGACAAGGACCAGACATGCTCGCAGTCATGTTCAGTGAATTCGTGAAGTATTTTTCCACATTTTGTTATGTTACAGACTTATTCTAAAATGGATTAAATAAAAATAATTCCTCTTCAATCTACACACAATACCCCATAATGAGAAAACAAAATAGGTTTTACAAAATTTTTGCAAATGTATTAAAAATAAAAAACAAATACCTTTTTTACATAAGTACCTACACCCTTTGCTATGAGACTCGAAATTGAGCTCAGGTGCATTATGTTTCCATTGCATGTCAGAGCAAAAACCAAGCCATGAGGTCGAAGGAATTGTCTGTAGAGCTCGGAAACAGGATTGTATCGAGGCAAAGATCTGGGGAGGGGTACCAAAAAATGTCTGCAGCATTAGAGGAACAAAGAACAAAGTGACCTCCATCATTTTTAAATGGATGAAGTTTGGAACCACCAATACTCTTCCTAGAGCTGGCCGCCTGGCCAACCTGAGCAATTGGAGGAGAAGGGCCTTGGTCAGGCAGTTGACAAAGAACCTGATGGTCACTCTTAAAGAGCTCCTGAGCTCCTCTGTGGAGATGGGAGAACCTTTCCCAAAGGACAACCATCTCTGCAGCACTCCACCAATCAGGCCTTTATGGTAGAGTGGCCAGACAGAAGCCACTCCTCAGTAAAAGCACAACAGCCCACTTAGAGTTTGCCAAAAGGCACCTAAAGACTCTCATACCATGAGAAACAAGATTCTCTGGTCTGATGAAAACAATATTGAACTCTTTGGCCTGAAAGCCAAGTGTCACACCTGGAACCATCACACTGTGAAGATCATTGATGAAAACCTGCTTTTTTAAAAACTTTATTTAACCTTTCTGGCGCAGGGACCCACCTCGACAACATCCAGTGAAAATGCAGAGCACCAAATTCAAAATACAGAAATAGTCATAATAAACATTCATAAAAAATACAAGTGTTATACACCGGCTTAAAGATTAACTTCTTGTTAATCCAGCCACTTTGTCAGATTTCAAAAAGGCTTTACGGCGAAAGCATACCATGCGATTATCTGAAGACAGCACCCCGCTTACAAAATCATACAAACATTTTACAACCAAGTAAAGGAATTACAAAAGTCAGAAATAGCAATAAAATGAATCACTTACCTTTGAAGATCTTCATATGGTTGCAGTCAGAAGAGTCCCAGCTACACAATAAATGTTTGTTTGATAAAGTACCTCTTTATATCCCAAAAACTCAGTTTTGTTGGCGCATTTTGTTCAGAAATCCACTGGCTCCAAGGCAGTCAAAACATGCAGACGAATACATCCTAATAGTACTGGTAAAGTTTGTCGAAACATGCCAAACGATGTTTAGAATTAATTCTCATGTTGTCAATTGTCTAAATAATCGATAATATTTAAACCGGACAATAGCGTATTCAATAGAAATGAAGAACAACGAAGGGCACGCAATCGGTGACGCTCGCAAACCAGCTCTGCATTCTTCCTCAGTCCACTGAGAGAAAGGTCTCATTCTTCTTCATTTTTCAGAAAACAAGCCTGAAACAATGTCTAAAGACTGTTGACATCTAGTGGAAGCCATAGGAACTGCAATCTGGGTCCTAACCCAATAGATACTCTATAGGCATTCAATTGAAAATACCCACATCAAAAAAATCCCACTTCCTGGATGGATTTTCCTCAGGTTTTCGCCTGCCATATCAGTTATGTTATACTCACAGACATTATTTTAACAGTTTTGGAAACTTTAGAGTGTTTTATATCCAAATCTACCAATTATATGCATATCCTAGCTTCTGGGCCTGAGTAACAGGCAGTTTACTTTGGGCACGCTTCTCATCCAGATGTCGAAATACTGCCCCCAAGCCATAATAAGTTTTAATTAGGCAAGTCAGTTAAGAACCCATTCTTATTTACAATGACAGCCTACCCTGGACAACACTGGGCCAATTGTGCACCGCACTAAGGGACTCCCAATCACGGCCAGATGTGATACAGCCTGTATTCAAACCAGGGACTGTAGCAACGCCTCTTACACTGAGATGCACTGCCTTAGACCGCTGCGCCACTCGGGAGCCCAAAATACCAAGCGTCACGTCTGGAAGAAACCTGGCACCATCCCTATGGTGAAGCATGGTGGTGGCAGCATCATGCTGTGGGGATGTTTTTCAGCGACAGGGACAGGGAGACTAGTCAGGATGGAGCGAAAGATGAACGGAGGAAAGTACAGAGAGATCCTTGATGAAAACCTGCTCCAGAGTGCTCAGGACCTCAGACTGTGGCGAAGGTTCACCTTCCAACAGGACAAAGACCCTAAGCACACAGCCAAGACAACGCAGGAGTGGCTTCGGAACAAGTCTCTGAATGTCCTTGAGTGGCCCAGCCAGAGCCCGGAATTGAACCCGATTGAACATCTTTGGAGAGAGCTAAAAATAGCTGTACAGCGACACTCCCCGTCCAACCTGACAGATCTTGAGAGGGTATGCCGAGAAAAATGGGACAACTCCCCAAATACAGGTGTGCCAAGCTTTTAGCGTCATAGCCAAGAACACTTGAGGCTGTAATCACTGCCAAAGGCGCTTCAACAAAGTACTGAGAAAATGGTCTGAATGTGATATTTCCTTTTTTCATTTTTATAAATTAGCAAACATTTCTTAAACCTGTTGTTGCTTTGTCATTATGGGGTATTGTGTGTAGATTGATGATGGAAAAAAAACAATTTAATCAATTTGAGAATAAGACTGTAACGTAACAAAATGTGGAAAAAGTCTGAATGCTTTCTGAATGCACTGGATGCTCCCTACCCTGTACACCTTAGATCATGCATGCTTGTGTACTGGCAGTTGTTAATAACATTGAACCATGCTGCAAGTTTACATGAGTACTCTAACTCACTTAAAAGAGTGAATTTGTCCTCTGCACACATGTTAATGTCGAGCAACACAATGTTTAGCAATTTGTTTGAAGATGAGTCATTGAAAACATTTGTTGTGTTCTGGTTAGCATAGCAAAATAAGTGCTTCAGCAAATGCTTTAATTAGTGGTGGGATGATACAAACATACATATTTTTAGAATCCACTTCAATCGTCCTTAAAATAAACATGGCAGTGGATGTTGTACCATCAATAGTTTTCTAGCAAAGCTACAGTGACCTTGTTTGAACTTAAATTCAATAGAAGGACCCACAGGAAAGTATACCTGAGGCTTATGTCTAATTTATGGGGTAACTCAGCGTTCAAACAACATTCTTCCTGTTCATCGGGGGAGGTGTTTCAGTACCACACATTGCAGATTTCAGTAATGTCAAAAGTTGAGTGCTGTCTATGGGCTCCCAATGTTAGCACTGTCTACCACTCAAAACACGTTTGATATTTCATTGTCCCCTGATGTGCATTCCATTTATTTTGTTTTGTGTTCCATTATTTGTAAAGTTGATAGATGTTAAAGCCTCACATCTTATGATTTTACCACAAATCCAGTATGTCACTCGAAAAACTCCTGGTTATGAGTTTTGAGTGAATACCACCCTCTTCTCAAGAAATACTAAAAGCTTGAAAAACAATCAATACGTTTGAACATGAGACGCGAAAAGTGCAGTGCATATGCCACAGATATGAATAGCACCCCATCTCTTTTGTTCATGCATTTTTCCTTCATCAATGTATTGTTTATAACTTTAGTTTGGCTTGCAGCCAGATAGCTACTGGCTGATGGATCTATGATCCTTTTGTAATGAGTGTGGGGTGGGAATTGATGGCAGTGGTGGAGGTAAATGGAAGGTATAGCCTTGGAGGCATAATTGTGAATGCGAGTTCTGAATACCACAACGAACGAAACTGAACCTAAGTCTAGACAACTGAGGACGTATTTATGTTTCACCTTCATTTTGTGTGTCCATGCACACGAGTGTGTGTGTGTGTGTGTTTGTGTGTGTACGTGTATACACATAGTATGTAGTACTACATAGCACACACATATGCACACACATACTAACATGCCAGTGTGCCACCAGAGCCATCTGGCTGGAATTCCTCGAGGGTGAGCAGCCCATATCTGCATCCAAACTCCTGTCTCTTTAAACTTTAATGGCCAATTTGAAACTGGATCCCATTGTCGGAATGGGAGATAAGTGCATTGGCAGGGCAATATGATAACATAGTCAGAGAGAGAAAGCCAGCAAGCATCTGACAGCTTCATCTCTGTCACCTAAAACCGTACTGATCAGGAAAGGGAGAAAGTCATGTAAAATGAGAGGTTGGGAGGAAGGGAGATGTGTGACAAGTGGGGGACAACATGATATCATAGGAAAATGTCTTCATGTTACATTTTGCAAAAAGATTACATCAACCACTTGACGCTTATCTCAATAAATCGCAGTCAATGAGAAAAGTATCAACCACTTGACACTTATGTTAATAAATTGCATTCAATGGTAAAAGATGAGCGTCATAATGTTGAAGCTTATGTTAATACATTGCATTCAATGGTAAAAGATGAGTCTCACATGGTTGACGCTTATGTCAATACATCGCAGTCAATGGGGAAAGATTAATGTCAACCAATTGAAGCTTATGTCACTACATCGCAGTCAATGGGAAAAGATACGTGTCACAAGGTTGGTGCTTATGTCAATTTATTTGAAGTCAACAGGAAAAGATGACTGTCAACCAATTGATGCTTATTTAATACATTGCACTCAATGGTAAAAGAGGGTGTGACAGGTGTGTGGGGGGACAACATTATATCATATGAAAACTTTATCATGTCACATTTTGCAAAAAGATTGGCATCAACCACTTGACCCTTGTGTCAATACATCGCAGTAAATGAGAAAAAATGAGTGTCAACCACTTGACGCTTATGTTAATACATTGCAGTCAATGGTAAAATATGAGTGTCACAAGGTTGATACTTATGTCAATACCTCGCATTCGATGGGAAAAGATGAGTGTCACAGGGTTGAAGCTTATCAATAAGTTTGCAGTCATTGGGGAAAGATGGGTGTCAACCAATTGCCGCTTATGTCAATACCTTGCAGTCAGTAGGAAAATATGAGTGTCACAAGGTTGGTGCTTATGTCAATTTATTTGCAGTCAATGGTAAAAGATGAGTGTCACAAAGTTGGCGCTTATGTCAATTAATTTGCAGTCAATGGGGAAAGATGAGTGTCAACCAATTGATGCTTATGTCAATACATTTGCAGTCAATAGGAAAAGAAAGTGTCAAGTGGTGACACTCAGGTTAATACATTGCATTTAATGGTAAAATATGAGTGTCACAAGGTTGATGCTTATTTCAATACATCACAATCAATGGGAAAAGATGTGTCAACCACTCTGTCTCTCTGCCTGCCAGTATGTCTGTTTGCCTGCCGGCTTGTCTGTCTGCCTGTCTGTCTGCCTGAGTTTTTCACCAATTTACCCATTGCAGCTGTATCACTTTTTTTTGTTGCCTTGAATGCAATGTAATGATATGCATCACTGCCATTCATGCATATTCATACGTCTATATCCTGTCTGTGGAGGTAGGAGAGAGGAGTGAGAAAGATGAAAAGAGTGGGAGAGAAAGAAGAAGGGAGAGAGAATGGAGGGAGGAGGGAGAGAGAGAAGGGGGAGAGTGAGGGAGGGGAGAGTGAAAGGAGTCAACAAACAGACAGAGGAGGTAGAGAGAGATGAGAGGAGGGGAGGGCAGGAATAGAGAGAGGGGTAGGATGAAGGAAAGATGGAGGAGAGAGAGGAGGGAGGGGAGAGAGAGAGGAAAATGAGGGAGAAAAAGAGATATGAGAGGGAGAGAGAGCAATTAGAGAGTGGGGGATAAGGTGGAGGGTGAAAGAAGGGGGAGGGAGAAGAGGAGGAGGGGGGATAAAGAGGAGGCAGTGAGAAAGGAACAGAGGGAGGCAAAGAGATGAGGGAGGAAGAGAGACTGGGCGAGGGGAGATTATAAAGAAGAGAGAGAGAGAGAGAGAGAGAGAGAGAGAGAGAGAGAGAGAGAGAGAGAGAGAGAGAGAGAGACCATGTACACTATGTATTTATCTTGCATAGACCTTTTCCACATGTTCCATAGTTAATTTCAATACTTACTCTGCTGACCATGATGGAAAACACCTGGAGACCTGCCCTGACTGCCTCCTGTGGACAGACTACACCGTTGTGTTGACCTCTACGGTAGAGATAGTCAAATTACTATCAAATGATTGAGGACATATGCTTTGTTAATGTTTTATAATGTTATCATTGCCCATACCAATCCCACCATCAATCTCTCCAGTGACTAAAAAAGGCATTGATTGGTCAGTAAACCCACCATCTCTTTCTCTCTCTCAGCGATGACTAGAAGAAGACTAGAAGCCTCACAGCTGGAAGCCTTTAACCTGTTACATCTAGGGGGCAGTAATTTCACGGCTGGATAAAAAACGTACCCGATTTAATCTGATTATTAGTCCTGCCCAGAAACTGGAATATGCATATAATTATTAGCTTTGGAGAGAAAACACTCCAAAGTTTCTGAAACTGTTTGAATGGTGTCTGTGAGTATAACAGAACTCCTATGGCAGGCAAAAACCTGAGATGCTTCTGTTCAGGAAGTACCCTGTCTGAACATTTCTTGCCCTTCTTTATTATCTCTGTCGTTTACAAAGGATCTCTGCTCTTACGTGACACTTCTCACGTCAACAATGGAGTCTCACAGCCCGGGAAAAACAGGAATGATGTCATTCAAAGCCCTGGCTGAAGCACACGAGAGCAAATGCTGAGTGGTCAGTCAATGGACTAAGCCTTAGGCGCGTGACACGCCCCGCCCCCGGCTTTTGGTTTTTTCCTCAGTTTACAGACAGGCAGATTCCCGGTCGGAATATTATCGCTTCTCTACGAGATAAATTGCATAAATATTGGTTTTAAACAGCGGTTGACATGCTTCGAAGTACGGTAATGGAATATTTCGAAATTTTTTGTCATATTTTGCGTCATGCTCGTGGCCGAGATTTAGCGTTGGGATAGTGTCTAGAACGCACGAACAAAACGTCGCTGTTTGGATATAACGATGGATTATTTGGGACCAAACCTACATTTGTTATTGAAGTAGAAGTCCTGGCAGTGTATTCTGATGAAGAACAAGCAAGGTAAGAACATTTTTCTTATAGGAAATGTGATTTTGGTGAAGGCTACACTGGGTGGGTGTCTAAATAGCTAGCCCTGTAACGCCGGGCTATGTACTTACATTATTGCAAAATGTGCTTCATCCGAAAAGCTATTTTAAAATCGGACATATCGAGTGCATAGAGGAGTTCTGTATCTATAATTCTTAAAATAATTGTTATGCTTTTTGTGAACGTTTATCGTGAGTAATTTAGTAAAATCACCGGAAGTGTTCGGTGGGAATGCTAGTTCTGAACGTCACATGCTAATGTAAAAAGCTGGTTTTTGATATAAATATGAACTTGATTGAACAGACATGCATGTATTGTATAACACAATGTCCTAGGTGTGTCATCTGATGAAGATCATCAAAGGTTAGTGCTGCATTTAGATATGGTTTGGGTTTATGTGACATGATATGCTAGCTTGAAAAATGGCTGTGTGATTATTCCTGGCTGGGTACTCTGCTGACATAATCTAATGTTTTGCTTTCGCTGTAAAGCCTTTTTGAAATCGGACAGTTTGGTTAGATAAAGGAGAGTCTTGTCTTTAAATAGCTGTAACATAGTCATATGTTTGAAAAGTGTAAGTTTTCGGATTTAGAGGAGTTTGAATTTCGCGCCCCGCCCATCATTGGATATTGGAGCAGACGTTCCGCTAGCGGAACGTGTAGATGTAAGAGGTTTTAAGAAACAGGCAGTGTATCTCAACTTCCTCCCACAATACTACTTTGGAGGCCTGGGTATGATATAGTTACTGTACTTTTCTCATCTTTTACCATCCAATCAAACAGAACTCTCCTAAAACTGAATGAGTTATATCTGTCTGTGATTCTTTTTATCTTTTCCCATCATTAAGTGGAAATGTATTGACATGAGTGTCACAGGGTTGATGCTTATCTTTTCCCATTGAATGCAATATATTGGCATAAGCATCAGTTGGTTGACACTCATCTTTTCCCATTGAATGCAATGTATTGATATAAGTGTGACACAATAATTTTTTTATGTTTTGTGAATGAATTATGTTTTGAGGCTGATAATGGGCTGGGGGGAGGGTGAAAGTAAGGGAAATGTTGATATTTGAGTGGGGAAGCAGGAGTATGGAAAGATGGGTGGGGCTGCTTTAGAAAATGTGTGAGAGAGTACAGATAGTTTTGGATCTGTCTTTGTTGAATGGAAAATGTGTTTGTACTGATGAGGAGACAAAGCTGAAGTTTTATTTTAGTAAATGGTAACCCTGAAAATTTCCGAAATGTTATAATGTCACACATTTTCCATCTTTAAATTACTCTCCAATCTCAGTCATGGCTCAGTGGACTGTATCACATTAGGAGGTAATTCTTTGAAAATTACAATGAATTCTTCTTGCAAGCCTAAAACTGTATGTGCTCTAAATTATAATGGCAGTGGATGTGGTTTGTTGCCCAACAATAAAGAGGCTTTTATGGCAGGTCTGTCAATCCGTTGTGATTTTTATTCAATTGTTGTTACGCAACATGGAACGCCAACTCTTGTTGAATGCCATAATGTCTTTGAGTGCGCCACGGACCCATCATAAGTCCATTCCCAGCAGCCTTCCCTTCAGCTCGGTGCATGACCTACACCGAAACAGATGGCGGAAGAGAGTTTGGGGAGAAATAAGATACAAGGACATTGTTTGTGCATTTGGAACAGGCTGAGGAAAGCCTAGGGACAGGGCATCAATGGAGAAATGGAAGGGAGGGTTGCAGATGTGCATTAACAGTATAGAACATCTGTTACAAGCTCTGTCTTCGAGCATCATGTCTCAGGTGTGGACCCAAACAAAAGCTAGATTTCCTCCACACAGACTGATGGTCGGCAGTCCTATTGTCCTGTGTCTTTTATTTTGCCTCAGTATGGTTTGACAGCAGAGAGAATAAGGTAGCAAGTTGGTGGTTTAATAGCAGTGTGGAAACAGCCAAATGCTTTGTAATATGCCAAGTCTTAATCAGAACCGTTTTATTCAGCTTGTAGAAAGATTTTGTAATCAGGTCATTACGAAAATTAAACTGAAATAAAATGTACATGTGAGACTATTCGGCAGTAAAGCTATTTTCAGATGCATTAAACTTATACATGTTGGGGTATCTTAATTTGAACCAGTTTCCTACAGCAAGAAAATAATCATGTAGCAACAGGAAATGTAAAATATTATGTGGATTATAATTAATGGAATTCTTTTGGAGGGGTTGATACATTTTTTGTTAGGGCAAATCAAGTCTGACATTTTAAAGTGGAAATTACAAACTTTAGAAGCCTTTTTAAACCTCAAATATACTACATGTTTGCATTTCCTGCTGTGCAGGAAAATTCTAAACAAAAAAAGAGTGATCAAATGAAGATCCTACATCTGTATCATGTGACAATGTCACTGATTATGACGCTAGTGTGGGACCTTTGGTCAGGCAGTGTTAGAGGTAATTTCAATCCTTGACAATAGGTATAATCAGCTGACAAGGAAGTATTAACGTAAGTGCTAACAAACAAGTGTTACAGACCACACTTGACCTCCAACATGCCTGGATATTCCACATATTGACAGTGTCTATCTGAAAGTCTGAAGAAGCAGAAGTATGCAATTCCCATGTCAGAATGAGAAAATCATCCATCATAAAAGTGCTGGATATTTGATGGAAGGTGTTATGTAAGTCTGTGAAACTAGGGAGTTTAAAAGTACTCTAAAATGCCTCCAAACTCTAATTAGTATAAATGTGCTGCGATTAAGCTAAGATTGCATTTCCAGTGAGGGCTGAATGTTTTATTCATCCCATCAAAGCACATTGTCATCCAGCCCAGCCCAACCTGGGCCTGTACTGCCGCATGGCTGGCTGCTCACTGGTTACTTCCCTTCCCAGCCAACCAATCAAGATAGCAGGATCTAAGGACAAAATCCTACTCGTTCACACTCCAATCGAACCTGGAGGGAAAGGTACAGTTGGTAGTCGAACGTTTACATATACTTAGATTGGAGTCATTAAAACTCGTTTTTCAACCACTCCACAAATTTCTTGCTAACAAACTATAGTTTTGGCAAGTCGGTTAGGACATCTACTTTGTGCATGACACAAGTCATTTTTCCAACAAATGTTTAAAGATAATTTCACTGTATCACAATTCCAGTGGGTCTAGAAGTTTACATACACTAAGTTAACTGTGCCTTTAGACAGCTTGGGAAATTCCAGAAAATTGTCATGGCTTTAAAAGCTTCTGATAGGCCAATTGACATCATTTGAGTCAATTGGAGGTGTACCTGTGGATGTATTTCAATGCCTACCTTCAAACTCAGTGCCTCTTTGCTTGACATAATGGGAAACTCAAAAGAAATCAGCCAAAACCTCTGTTTTTTTTTAGACCTCCACAAGTCTGGTTCATCCTTGGGAGCAATTTCCAAACGCATTAAACTACCACATTCATCTATACTAACAATAGTATGCAAGTATAAACACCATGGGACCACGCAGCCGTCATACAGGAAGGTGACGTATTCTGTCTCCTAGAGATGAACGTTCATTGGTGTGAAAAGTGCAAATCTTTTCAAGAACAACTGCACAGGACCTTGTGAAGATGCTGGAGGAAACGGGTACAAAAGCATCTATATCCACAGTAAAACGATTCCTATATAGACATAACCTGAAGGCTGCTCAGCAAGGAAGAAGCCACTGCTCCAAAACTGCCATAAAAAAGCCAGACTACGGTTTGCATCTGCACATGGGGACAAAGATCGTACTTTTTGGAGAAATGTCTGATGAAACAAAAATAGAACTGTTTGGCTATAATAACCATTGTAATGTTTAGAGGAAAAAGGGGGAGGCTTGCAAGCCAAAGAATACCATCCCAACCATGAAGCACGGGGGTGGCAGCATCATGTTGCGGGGGTGCTTTGCTGCAGGAGGGACTGGTGCACTTCACAAATTAGATGGCATCATGAGGAGGGGAAATGATGTGGATATATTGAAGCAACATATCAAGACATCAGTCAGGAAGTTAAAGCTTGGTCGCAAATGGGTCTTCCAAATGGACAATGACCCCAAGCATACTTCCAAAGCTGTGGGAAACTGGTTTAATTAAGGACAACAAAGTCAAGGTATGGCCATCACAAAGCCCTGACCTCAATCCTATAGAAAATGTGTGGGCAGACTGAAAAAGCGTGTGCGAGCAAGGAGGCCTACAAACCTGACTCAGTTACACCAGCTCTGTCAGGAGGAATGGGCCAAAATTCACCCAACTTATTGTGGGAAGCTTGTGGAAGGCTACCGGATATGTTTGACCCAAGTTAAACAATGTAAAGGCAATGCTTCCAAATACTAATTGAGTGTATGTGAACTTCTGACCCACTGGGAATGTTATGAAATAAATAAAAGCTGAAATAAATCACTCTCAACTATTATTCTGACATTTCACATTCTTAAAATAAAGTGGTGATCCTAACTAACCTAAGACAGGGAATTTTTACTAGATGTAAATGTTAGGAATTGTGAAAAACGGAGTTTAAATGTATTTGGCTAAGGTGTATGTAAACTTCTGACTTCAACTGTATGTTGAGAAATACTGACAAAAGAGGGTTAACGAAAGGATCCATTTGAAGCTTTCTTTCTTGTGTATGTCTGTCTGTTCATGTGCATCTACTGAAGTTCTCCTGAAGTTCACAATCAGGTTGTTTGTTTTTTGTTGACCTTGAGGGAGAGATTATTTTCCTGGCACCTCTCCACCAGGGTCCTCACCTACTCCCTGTAGGCTGTCTTGTCATTGTTGGTAATCAGGCTTTCCACTGTTGTGTCGTCTGCAAACTTGATGATTGATTTGGAGGCGTGCGTGGCCACGCAGTCATGGGTGAACTTGGCGTACAGGAGGTGGCTGAGCAAGCACCCTTGTGGGGCACCACTGTTGAGGATCAATGTAGTGGAGGTGTTGTTCCCTACATTCACCACCTGGGGGCGGCCTGTCAGGAAGTCCAGGACCCAGTTGCACAAGGCGGGGTTTAGACCCAGGGCCCTGAGCTTAATGATGAACTTGGAGGGTAATATGGTGTTAAGGCTGAGCTGTAGTCAATGAACAGCATTCTTACATTTCCTCTAGTGCAGATGGGATAGGATAGAGTGCTGTGCGATGGTGATTGCATCATTCGTGGATCTATTGGGACGGTATGCAAATTGCAGTGGGTCAAGGGTGCCAGGTAAGGTGGAGGTGATATGATCCTTAACTAGCCTCTCAAAGCACTTCATGATGACAGAAATGAGTGCTAGAGGGCGATAGTCATTTTGTTCAGTTGCATTGGCTTTCTTGGGTACAGGAACAATGTGGGACATCTTGAAGCAAGTGGGGATAGCAGACTGGGATAGGGAGAGAGTAAATATGTCTGTCAGGAAAACAACCTCTCACTCAACGTCAACAAAACAAAGGAGATGATCATGGACTTCAGGAAACAGCAGAGGGAGCACCCCCTTATCCACATCGAAGGGACAGCAGTGGAGAAGGTGGAAAGTTTTAACTTCCTAGGCGTACACATCACAGACAAACTGAAATGATCCACCCACACAGAAAGTGTGATGAAGAAGGCGGAACAGCGCCTCATCAAATTCAGGAGGATGAAAAAATGTGGCTTGTCACCCAAAACCTTGACAAACTTTTACATATGCACAAGAGAGCATTCTGTCAGGCTGTATCCCAGCCAACTGCACCGCCCTCATCTGCAAGACTCTCCAGGGGGTGGCGCGGTCTGCACAACGCATCACCGGGGGCAAACTACGGCAACTACCAGGACACCTACAGCACCCGATGTCACAGGAAGGCCTAAAAGATCATCAAGGACAATAACCACCCGAGCCACTGCCTGTTCACACTGCTATCATCCAGAAGTCGACGTCAGTATAGGTGCATCAAAGCTGGGACCGAGAGATTGAAAAACAGCTTCTATCTCAATGCCATCAGACTGCTAAACAGCAATCACTAACTCAGAGAGGCTACTGCCTACATTAAGACCCAATCACTGGACACTTTAATAAATGGATCACTAGTCACATTAAACAATGCCACTTTAATAATGTTTACATATCTCACATTATTCATATCACATGTACAGTATATAATGTATTTTATACCATGTACTGCACCTTGCCAATGCTGCTCGGCCATCGCTCATCCATATACTTATATTTACATATTCTCATTCACCCCTTTAGATTTGTGTGTATTAGGTAGCTGTTGGAGAATTGTTAGATATTATTGCACTGTTGGAACTAGAAGCACAAGTATTTCTCTACACTCGCATTAACATCTGCTGACCATGTGTATGTGACCAATAACATTTGATTTGATTTGTGTCATCCGTTTCGAGGAGGTACCTGCGTAATTGTGCACCCAAGTCACTCAGGTGCTTCGCTATATCACATTTGACATTGTCCATAAGCTTGAGTACATTTGCACACAAAAAATCGTACAATGATGGAAAGACCTGTGTGTTGTCCTTGTTAATGCAGACAGAGAAGAGCTCCAACTTCTTAATCATAGCCTCAATTTTGTCCCACACATTTAATATAGTTGCGGAGTAATCCTGTAATCCTAAATTCGATCTTTGAGGTGAGAAAAAAAACCTCACCTAGATAGGCCAGCCGTGTGAGGAACTCGTCATCATGCAAGTGGTCAGACACGTGAAAATTATGGTCAGTAAAGAAAACTTTAAGCTCGTCTCTTAATAAATAAAAACGTGTCAATACTTTGCCCCTTGATAACCAGCGCACTTCTGTATGTTGTAAAAGTGTTACATGGTCGCTGCCCATATCATTGCATAGTGCAGAAAATACACGAGAGTTCAGGAGCCGTGCTTTAGGAAAGTTAACTATTTTCACTCTAGTGTCCGAAACGTCTTTCAAGCTGTCAGGCATTCCCTTGGCAGCAAGAGCCTCTCGTGGATGCTGCAGTGTACCCAAGTGGCATTGGGAGCAACTGCTTGCATGCGTGTTACCACTCCACTATGTCTCCCTGTCATGTCTTTTGCCAGATACCAGTACAGTACAGGACAGTACAGTACAGATACCAACATGAGCAGCACCTATGTTTGGCTACATACGGACCATAGTGGAATTCCCGCAAGAGAGTAACGGTGAATGTGATTGGATGTTAATTATTTGACTAGGCTACCTGTATTTGACATTGTGTTGTTATTTCGCTGAACACTATATAGTTTAATTTTATTTTTGGTAGTGAAACGAGGCTACTCAGGCAAGAAATAAATCTCACCCATATGTATAGCCCCGTTAGAAAATATAAATGGACTCTTTGCATTTACATTTGTCATTTAGCAGACGCTCTTATCCAGAGCGACTTACAGTCATGAATGCATAATTTTTTTTCCCCCCGTACTGGTCCCCCGTGGGAATCGAACCCACAATCCTGGTATTGCAAACACCATGCTCTACCAACTGAGCCACATGGGACTATAAAAATATTATTTGGCGTACCCCAGATTGTGTTGCATCGCACCCCTGGAGTCTTTCTGTCAGCGCTTGTCTCAGTCAAATAAATGATAAATATTTCAATATATTATTTGGATGGGCAAGGTGGTACGGTATGGTGGGCCAACACCCCTAGGGCCCGCCCATAACGCTGGCCCTGGCGTGCATGCATGCACATGTGGGTGCGTGTGTGCACAAAATGTGGCTGGAAATCAGGTGGCTACTAGGGTAGGGCGGTATCTAGATTTTTTATCTTTATCCTGTTCTTGTGCAATTCTGAGGTATATGTTATTACCGGCATTTTCCGCAGGTGGCGGTAATTTTCCACTTTCAAAAAAGGACTTAATTTGTCTATTGTAGCACTGCACCTGGAGGTATAGGCTACTTTTAAAATCAAGGACAAAGAAGTTATTGTGGGTCTGCAAGCCCCATGAAACTTGAATCAGAAATATCTAATCAAATTGACATTAGTTCCAAAGGCTGCACTTACAGTATAATCTCAACCTTAATGCATGGTTTTATAACATACGTGTGTTTCCCCAAGCTATTGTTAAAACACCTTGCTAATGTAATCACCACTGGCATAGATATGCAAATTATCCATCTGCTTAATGTGTCCCCGTAAGTCTCCATTGTGAATGGAGCTGGAGCTGATTGGCTCCATTGTCTGTCTTATCTTATGTCTTCATTGCAGATTGGAGTGGTTTGTTCATCTGCTCAGCATTGGATATTCGCACTCCGGTATTAGTTTGACGAGCAGTGAAGATTTTTGACAGCTGCCATTTTGTCATTGTTAAATTCTGAAAGCATGGGGAGGACCTGCGGCAGACGTAAACTCCATGGGGTATTGTTGTTTTTCTATCAAAGCTGAATAAATTAAATGTTTAAATATCATTCAAATATCAGCTAACAACTGAAATGAAGATAAATAATTTGAATAATAGACAGTGTTCATGGTGTTTGCACATCACTTGGCTCTGTAGCCCCATAGCTACCCTCTTAATGACCAGAGGACAAAGTAGCTTTTACTAATGCTAGGACATGGACTAAAATGTGCATTAAAATATATGGCAAGTTCACCGTGGACAAGAGAGCTCAGGGAACTCACCCCATCCTATTTTGTTGTTTAAAAAATAATTGAATTATAGCATTTAATTTTAATCCGGTGTACCAGAGTAGGCCTTGTCCCGACTTGTACTTGAACTAAGTACCCTTTTTTTAAAACTCTCTAAGCAATGTCCTAGCCTGACTGATGCGACTTATGTGACTCACAAGGCAGGGAGAGTTGTGACTCACTGGTCTGGACAGGAGGCCAATGTAAATGCAATATTCACTCAGAAATTGACACGTTAATTTGTTCTCTCAAATGTATTTTTTTCCTGTGGAGTTAAGAACTTTAATTTTCTTTATTTGAAAATCAAACAGCTGTAATGGAAGGGGGCAGTGTTCTGGGGCTGTGTGTGGATGTGCGTGTGGGTGTTTGAGTGAGAAAGACACAGAAAACCAACCAGTAAAAACACAGCCCCCTTCTTTATCGAGGCATCGTGCTATTAACATCAAAACAGCCTTTCCAGACTCTGATGTCTGGAGTACATTGAGCAGTGGAGGCTGGTGACATGAAAAATTGAGGAGGATGGGAGACCCACGGTATAGGCACGTAACGCACGGAGACAACAAAGTGTGTTTCAAAAACCAATTTAATAAAGACATTTATAGTACAACATTATGGGGAATGGGAATGAGAGGGCTACTTACACCTTTGGGAAAGAGATAACAGCAGTGATTGAATGATGGTATGAGGCATGAGTTGAGGTGTTCAGAGGCTTGACCAGTGCAAGACAAGATTTGACTGAGAAGACAAAAAACAATAACACAACACATTGCACAGTTAGACAAAAGAGCTAATGAGTTAGTCCAAGCAAGGAGTAAAATCATTGATGTGTAATAATGTGATTGTGTATGTGATTGACTCTACATACAGGAATGAGAGAAAATGTATAGGGCTACTCACTGCTTCAGTTCATGTCAGGAGAAAGTTGACAAAGGTAGTGGAGTGGAGTAGTCATCACCTCTTAATCAGGAAACAGGAGGGATCTTAGCTATAAATACACATAGCAGATACATTCCATTACAGCAGCGCCATCGTAGGTTTGGAGAACTTGTTTCTCTATGAACTTAAACTCAGACTGCACATCTGCATCTTAAAATTCATAAAGTCAAACCCAGACTGCACATCTCGTCCACTTGACACATCAAAGTATCACAAGTAACATTTCTGAATAAAGCCCTGATCATTCACATACCTGACGATAACTGACAACTGCAAGCAGACTGGTGCCACCATTAGGTCCCAGAGCGGTGGGGAAATTTTTACCCCCTGGGGCTGGAGTTTTTCCTTACATCTAGATGTTCCGCTAGCGGAACACCGCTCCAATATCCAATGATAGGGCGTGGCGCGAATTACAAACTCCTCAAAAATCCCCAAAATTAAATTTTTCAAACATATGACTATTTTACACCATTTTAAAGACAAGACTCTCCTTTATCTAACCACATTGTCCGATTTCAAAAAGGCTTTTCAACGAAAGCAAAACATTAGATTATGTCAGGAGAGTACCCAACCATAAATAATCAGACACCCATTTTTCAAGCTAGCATATAATGTCACAAAAACCAAAACCACAGGTAAATGCAGCACTAACCTTTGATGATCTTCATCAGATGACACTCCTAGGACATTATGTTATACAATACATGCATGTTTTGTTCAATCAAGTTCATATTTATATCAAAAAACAGCTTTTTACATTAGCATGTGACGTTCAGAACTAGCATACCCACCGCAAACTTCCGGTGAATTTACTAAATTACTCACGATAAATGTTCACAAAAAACATAACAATTATTTTAAGAATTATAGATACAGAACTCATTTATGCAATCGCGGTGTCCGATTTTAAAATAGCTTTTTGGTGAAAGCACATTTTGCAATATTCTGAGTAGATAGCCCGGCCATCATGGCTAGCTATTTTGACACTCACCAAGTTTGGCACTCACCAAACTCAGATTTACTATAAGAAAAATTGGATTACCTTTGCTGTTCTTTGTCAGAATGCACTCCCAGGACTTCTACTTCAACAACAAATGTTGGTTTGGTTCCAAATAATCCATAGTTATATACAAATAGCTGCGTTTGTTCTTGCGTTCAAGACACTATCCGAAGGGTGGCGCGCCGGCGCATATCGTGACAAAAAAATTCAAAATATTCCATTACCGTATTTCGAAGCATGTCAAACGCTGTTTAACCTGTTGGGGATAGGGGGCAGTATTTGCACGGCCGGATAAAAAACGTACCCGGTTTAATCTGGTTACTACTCCTGCCCAGTAACTAGAATATGCATATAATTGTTTGATTTGGATAGAAAACACCCTAAAGTTTCTAGAAATGTTTGAATGGTGTCTGTGAGTGTAACAGAACTCATTTGGCAGGCCAAAATCTCAGAAGATTCCAAACAGGAAGCGCTCTCTCTGACCATTTCATGGCCTTCTTGATCATCTCTAACCAAAACAGGGGATCTCTGGCATGACGTGACATTTTCTAACGCTCCCATAGGCTCTCAGAAGGCGCCAGAAAGCTGAATGGTGGCTTTGCAGGCCCTGGCTGAAAAACAGTAGCGCATTTTGTAAATGGTCGATCTGAGGACAATGAGACTGGCGGCGCGTGCCCGAGCTGACACCATGTTTACTTTTTCTCTCTTTGAACGAAAACAACGACTCCCGGTCGGAATATTATCGCTTTGTTACGAGAAAAATAGCATAAAAATTGATTTTAAACAGCGGTTGACATGCTTCGAAGTACGGTAATGGAATATTTTGACATTTTTTGTCACGAAACGCGTCGGTTTATGTGACATTATATGCTAGCTTGAAAAATGGGTGTCTGATTATTTCTGGCTGGGTACTCTGCTGACATAATCTAATGTTTTGCTTTCGTTGTAAAGCCTTTTTGAAATCGGACAGTGTGGTGAGATTAACGAGAGTCTTGTCTTTTTAAAATGGTGTAAAATAGTCATATGTTTGAGAAATTGAAGTAATAGCATTTCTAAGGTATTTGAATATCGCGCCACGGGATTACACTGGCTGTTGAGTAGGTGGGACGCAAGCTGGCCCAGAGAGGTTAAAATCAATTTTTATGCAATTTTTCTCGTAAAATAGCGATAATATTCCGACCGGGCGACGTTGTTTTCGTTCAAAGACTGAAAATGTAAAATGGACTCTTCACTTGCAAGCGCACGCCCGTTTCATTGTTCTCAGATCGACCACTATACAAATGCGCTTCTGTTTCATTCAACGTTCTGGCGCCTTCTGAGAGCCTATGGGAGTCTTAGAAAATGTCACGTTACAGCAGAGATCCTCTGTTTTCGATAAAGAGGCTATAGAAGGCCAAGAAATGGTCAGAGAGGGCACTTCCTGTTTAGAATCTTCTCAGGTTTTGGCCTGTCACATGAGTTCTGTTATACTCACAGACACCATTCAAACAGTTTTAGAAACTTTAGGGTGTTTTCTATCCAAATCAAACAATTATATGCATATTCTAGTTACTGGGCAGGAGTAATAACCAGATTAAATCGGGTACGTTTTTTATCCGGCTGTGAAAATACTGCCCCCTATCCTAAACAGGTTAACCTAACTATGAAAAGTCTGGACCCTATTAGTTATGACCATGATTAATCAGTTATAAAAAGGTTTTATATGGGCTATGGGACCAGTTTTTCCTAATCAGGTCACATGATTTTTTAAAAATCTGATAAAAAGGAACTCCTGGCCCTGAGGGTGGGGGATGAAAACCCTGTAAAACTGCAGCTACCTTATATTTGTTCATATACATTATATTTTGACTAGATTAGGAGGGGGATTTCCTCCACCCAGACAACAACAACAACTGATAGACAATAGAACTCACAGGGCTGAGCTTGCTTAATGCATGTTTTTAACTGTAGACCTTACAAAGCATTTACTCACATCCATCATCACTATTATGTTGATTCATTAATTCCAGTTAATCATTATGGATTACAAATGTATAGGCAGCCTAGCCAGCCCTATTTTGAATATAAACTACATTTTATCACATTCACACTTTCTCCTGACACACAAATTAACTATAAATGCATAACGTTACCAATTAGTTTACCCTGAACAGATAGACAGGGAGCATCGGCTGTATGCAGCTGCTCTTATTAGTAGCCTACAGTTGATCAGACTGAAAAATAGTCTTGTTTTCATCCCATACAGCATGTCAGATTTCTAATGTTTAGGTGTAGCATAAACTGCTGCAACATTTATATCATGAGTTTTTTCTTGTGTCTGTCCGGAGGTATTATTTGTTATCATCTTTGCTAAATAAATACCAAAAAATGCGCTGTGTCAAACTCTCTCTTTAATCTTTTAATGGATGATGCGATGGAAGCTATCAAATTATTTGGAATTGTTTTCGACATCCCAGAAAAGACAGTCGAAGATTCGTTATGTTCAGCAAGTAAAGCATCGTAATGTGCAATTACCTCTGCAAGCTCCTTGTAGTTGACCTTGTCGGCGGAGCTTTTCATCTCGTTGTGTCCTCTAAAAGCAAATTCTCGCATGCCCAAAAACACAGGCAAGACCAGCAATACAGGCAGCTTGATGAAAGGCTCCCTGTTATCCAGCTATACTTTTGAAACCAGGTGGTATTGAACGCCCTCACTTTTTCATCCTTCTTCATGAAACTGATCTCAGGCAGAGGTCGACCCTCACTTTTAATTCACACCTTTTCCGTGTACCCCAGAGAATGAAAGGGGTTCTTTAACAGAAAGTCCACAGCATTTTTGGCAGCTTTGGCCATTCTACCATTCTGGTGCAGAAAACTGCACACTTGCGCTGGTAGCTAGCTACTGAAGTTAGCAAGGCAAATTTAAATAAATTGCACTTAATTGACACGAAAATAAAATTCTAAGACCAAGAAAACAACATATAATATACCTACTCAGTCTCCTGTAATTTGAAAAAAAGAATTTGAATTGAATAATATCCAAAGAATGCTCAACTATCACTTTCACTCTTAATCTCCATCCAACGTCACCAAGCTTCTCAACACATAAAACACCCATAATGGTCTGTGGCACAATTCCAATACAACTCAATATGTTAATTCTCTGATCCTAATTCTATGATTGGATGAACAACATGTCAGTTCATACTGCAAAAGCTTTGATTGGTTGGAGCACATCCTCCGGAATTGGTCACAATTACCATGTATGTCTATGGAAGCGGGTGAGGCCTACGAACCTCCTAGGTTTTGTATTGAAGTCAATATATCCAGAGGAGGACTGAAGCTACCTGTCCTCCTGCTGCACCATTGTGCTACCCCAGACAGTGCTGTTGAAGTTACTGTAGACCTTTGTCATGACATTGCTATCGTTAATGTGATGACATGCTATTTATCAAATAATTAACTATGTTTATTATTACGTGATTAAATTAACCATGTAACAATTAACTCAGTAACCTGGGGCACCACAGGAAAAGTTTGTTTAATGAGTTAACCCGAACTAACTCAATGTAACGCCCTGGCCATAGAGAGGGTTTTTTTGTTCTTTATTTTGGTTAGGCCAGGGTGTTACATTGGGTGGGCGTTCTATGTTAGTTTTCTAGGTTTTTTGTATTTCTTTGTTTTGGGCCGTGTGTGGCTCCCAATCAGGCACAGCTGAAGTTCGTTGTTGCTGATTGGGAGTCACACATAAGGAGCATGTTTTTCCTTTGGGTTTTGTGGGTAATTGTTTCTGTTTAGTGTTTGCACCTGACAGGACTGTTTGGCTGTCGGTTTTCTTGTTTTGTTTTGTATAGTGTTCTTTCTATTATTAAATTAAATGATGAACACTAACTCTGCTGCACCTTGGTCTACTCTCTCTCATGACAGCCGTTACAGAATTACCCACCACAAGAAGACCAAGCAGCAGAGTAAGGAGCAGAGCAAGGTTAAGAACCAGGAGAAAAGCTATCTGGAGTCGTGGACTTGGGAGGAAATCCTGGATGGGAAAGGACCATGGGCTCAAGCGGGGGATTATCGCCACCCGCAATGGGAAATAGAAGAGTCGAGAGCTGAGAGGCGCTGGTATGAAGAGAGGGAGTGCAACGGACACGGGAGGCAGCCCCCAAATTTTTTTTGGGGGGGGCACACAGGGAGATTGGCGGAGTCAGGCGTTAGACCTGAGCCAACTCCCCGTGCTTACAGGAGGCAGCGTAGTACTGGTCAGACACCGTGTTATGCGGTAAAGCGCACGGTGTCCCCAGTACGCGTTCATAGCCCGGTGCGCTACAGGCCAGCTCCCCGCAAGTGCCATGTGAGTGCAGGCATCGAGTCAGGACGGGTTGTGCCAGCTCAGCGCGTCTGGTCTCCAGTGCGCCTTTTCGGGCCAGGGTATCCTGCACCGGCTCTGCGCACTGTGTCTCCAGGGCGCTGGGAGGGTCCAGTTCGCCCAAAGCCTGCTTTCCGCCCGTGCCGGGCCAAAGTGGGCATTCAGCCTGGAGTGTGGATAAAGAGCGTAAAGTCTAGAACTCCAGTGCTCCCCCACAGCCCGGTTTATCCTGTGCCTCCTCCTCGGACCAGGCCTCCAGTGGATCTCTCCAGCCTGGTCCGTCCTGTGCCACCTCCCAGGACTAGGCCTCCAGTGGGTCTCCCCATCCTGGTCCGTCCTGTGCCGCCTCCTAGGACTAGGCCTCCAGTGGGTCTCGCCAGTCCAGAGCCGCCAGAGCTGCCCGCCAGTCCGGCGCCGCCAGAGCCGCCCGCCAGTCCAGAGCCGCCAGAGCCGCCCGCCAGTCCGGAGCCGCCAGAGCCGCCCGCCAGTCCGGAGCCGCCAGAGCCGCCCGCCAGTCAGGAGCCGCCAGAGCCGCCCGCCAGTCAGGAGCCGCCAGAGCCGCCCGCCAGTCCGGAGCCGCCAGAGCCGCCCGCCAGTCCGGAGCCGCCAGAGCCGCCCGCCAGTCCGGAGCCGCCAGAGCCGCCCGCCAGTCCGGAGCCGCCAGAGCCGCCCGCCAGTCCGGAGCCACCAGAGCCGCCCGCCAGTCAGGAGCCGCCAGAGCCGCCCGCCAGTCCGGAGCAGCCAGAGCCGCCCGCCTGTCCGGAGCCGCCAGAGCCGCCCGCCTGTCCAGAGCAGTCAGAGCAGCCCGCCAGCCCAGTGAGTCCTGTGCTTGCGCCTAGGGCCAGGCCTCTTACATGTCTTCTCAGCCTGGTGAATCCTGGGTCAGGTGCGCCACCTAAGAGGGCGACGCCGAGGGTGGAGCAGAGGCCACGTCCCGCACCTGAGCCGCCGCCGTAAGAAGGCCCACCCGGACCCTCCCCTTCAGTGTCAGGTTTTGCGGCCGGAGTCCGCACCTTGGGTGGGGGGGGGGTACTGTAACACCCTGGCCATAGAGAGTTTTTTTTGGTTCTTTATTTTGGTTAGGCCAGGGTGTTACATTGGGTGGGCGTTCTATAATCTGTTTCTATGTTTTTTTATTTCTTGTTTTGGGCCGTGTGTGGCTCCCAATCCGGCACAGCTGAAGTTCGTTGTTGTTGATTGGGAGTCACACATAAGTGCATGTTTTTCCATTGGGGTTTTGTGGGTAATTGTTTCTGTCATTGTGTTTCACCTGACAGGACTGTTTGGCTGTCGGTTTTTTCTTGTTTTGTTTGTATAGTGTTCTTTCTCAATTAAATATGACGAACACTAACTCCGCTGCGTTTTGGTCCACTCTCTCTCACGGCAGTCATTACAGAATTACCCACCAAACAAGGACCAAGCAGCGGAGGAAGGAGCAGCACCAGGAGAGCAGCATGATGGACTCATGGACGTGGGAACAAATACTGGACGGAGAGGGACCATGGACTCAGGCTGGGGAGTATCGCCTCCCGCAGTGGGAGATCGAAGCGGCGAGAGCTGAGAGGCGATGGTATGAGGAGAGAGAGCGCAACAGGCACGAGAGGCAGCCCCAAGATTTTTTTGGGGGGGGGCACACGGGACAGTCGGCGGTGCCGAGGTCGGAACCAGATCAAGTCGGGTTGACGTTGGAGGTGAGCGAAGGGTGCGAAGCAGAGACTGTGAAGGAGTTGATGGGGAGATTGGAGGAGAGAGAGATGAGAGACCTGCTGGTTTGGTGCATAAGGCACGGCATTCGCCCTACGGAGCGTGTCAGTGAATTGATGTCACCTGAGTCAGTTCTCCATACTCGTCCTGAGGTGTGTGCTGGCCGTCTGTTGAAGACTGTGCCTGCGCCCAGAAGCAGGCCTCCTGCATGTCTTCCCAGCACTGCACATCCTGTGCCTACACCCAGAAACAGGCCTCCTGCATGTCTTCCCAGCCCTGCAAGTCCTGTGCCTACGCCCAGAACCAGGCCTCCTGCATGTCTTCCCATCCTGGTCAAGCCCATGCCTCCTCCTCGGACCGGTTCGCCAGTGGGTCTCCCCATCCTTGTCAGTCCTGTGCCTCCTCCTCGGACCAGGCCACCAGTGGGTCTCCCCATCCTGGTCTGTCCTGTGCCTGCTCCACGGACCAGGCCTCCAGTGGGTCTCCCCGTCCTGGTTAAGCCTGTGCCTCCTCCTCGGATCAGGCCTCCAGTGGGTCTCCCCATCCTGGTCTGTCCTGTGCCTGCTCCACGGACCAGGCCTCCAGTGGGTCTCCCCATCCTGGTCAGTCCTGTGCCTCCTCCTAGGACCAGGATACCAGTGGGTCTCCCCATCCTGGTCCGTCCAGTGCCACCTACCAGGACTAGGCCTCCAGAGTGGCCCGCCTGTTCGGAGCTGCCAGAGTGGCCCGCCTGTTCAGAGCTGCCAGAGTGGCCCGCCTGTTTGGAGCTGCCAGAGTGGCCCGCCTGTTTGGAGCTGCCAGAGTGGCCCGCCTGTTCGGAGCTGCCAGAGTGGCCCGCCTGTCCGGATCTGCCAGAATGGCCCGCCAGCCGGGCGCAGCCAGGGTCGTCCGCCAGCCGGGCGCAGCCATTGCCGCCCGCCAGCCGTGCGCAGCCAGGGTCATCCGCCAGTCGGGCACAGCAAGGGTCGCCCGCCAGCCGGGCGCAGCCAGGGTCGTCCGCCAGCCGGGCGCAACAAGGGTCGCCCGCCAGCCGGGCGCAACAAGGGTCGCCCGCCAGCCGGGCGAAGTCAGGGTTGCCCACCAGACCTTCGGCGCGGCCAGGTGCCCCACCTAAGAGGGCGACGCCAAGGGTGGGGCAGAGGCCACGTCCCACACCTGAGCTGCCGCCGTAAGAAGGCCCACCCGGACCCTCCCCTTCAGTGTCAGGTTTTGCGGCCGGAGTCCGCACCTTGGGGGGGGGGTACTGTAATGCCCTGGCCATAGAGAGGGGTTTTTTGTTCTTTATTTTGGTTAGGCCAGGGTGTTGCATTGGGTGGGCGTTCTATTTTCTGTTTCTATGTTTTTGTATTTCTTTGTTTTGGGCCGTGTGTGGCTCCCAATCAGGCACAGCTGAAGTTCGTTGTTGTTGATTGGGAGTCACACATAAGTGCATGTTTTTCTGTGTAATTGTTTCTGTCATTGTGTTTCACCTGACAGGGCTGTTTGGCTGTCTGTTTTTTCTTGTTTTGTTTGTATAGTGTTCTTTCTCAATTAAATATGACGAACACTAACTCCGCTGCGTTTTGGTCCACTCTCTCTCTCATGGCAGTCATTACACAAATGCAGCCTACATTTTCCGGTTTGGATGATTGTGTTATGCTGTAGCTACTTCTGTGAATGTCTGAACATTGCATCCAAAAATAAACTGGTAACATTCTGGACATAACTTTGTAAGGACCGTGTTTGTGCAAAATGGACATTCTAAATAAGCGTTCAAGTGTTCTAATCTCACCGGTTTGATCGTACGCAACAGGGACCACTATAGAATGATCACACACGTTTTTTGGTACGTCTGAAAAGGTTAATCCATTTTAGAAAAAGGCTGTAACGAAACAAAATGTTGAAAAGGTCAAAGGGTCTGAATACTTTTCGAATGCACTATAGAGTACACTGGAGTTGCTTACCAAGATGACATTGAATGTTCCTGAGTGGCCTAGTTACAGCTTTAATTAAATCGTCTTGAAAATATATGGCAAGACTTGAAAACGGCTAGCAATGATCAACAACCAACTCGACAGAGAGAATAACTTTTTTAATAATAATGGGCAAATATTGTACAATCCATGTGTGCAAAGCTCTTACAGGTTACAGATTATTTTGGGTAGCTCATTGACCAAAAATGACAATTCAATCAATTTTAATCGCACTTTGTAACAAAACAAAATGTGGAAAAAGTAAAGGGGTGTGAATACTTTATGAAGGCACTGTATTTAGCATTTCCTCATCTCTGTCAAATTTACCGGCAGGTTTGAAAGAGCAAGAGTAGCAACTCAATTTGAGTTTGGGACAACGTCAGTCTGGGGAAGTCAATTAAAGGCTGCTTCAAATGAAATGGATTCAGAAATGTATTGAAATCTCAGTTTCTGAACATGTTTAAAGTGTGTAAGCTCCCTGTGTTGGCCTGATCAAGTACAACTAGCTGTAAGGCAAGGGTTCTCAAACTCTTTGGGGCCGGTGACACCTTTTGTAATAGCAAATTCATCAGGGACCCTCTCATAATCAGAACACAACTTGAGTCTGATAAAAAAAATTCTACAATGAGTTTTATTATGACCTCTGCAGTGCATGGCTGGACGAACCAAGTCTCGGGCCTGGGGAAATAACATTTAAAACGCCTGCCTCTTGGCATTGGAGAGAAAATGTTTTCAAGATCATTTCCTGCAATTCTACACATTTTGTCATGGGGCAGAGATTTTCTTTATAGTTGCAGCTTTAAAGCTAATATCATGCAGTTCTACACATTTTGCAATGAGGCAGAGAGAAACATTTGCAGTATTAAAGCTTACATTTCAGTGTATTTCTGCCCCCCAAAAAATATTTTGGGGAATAGTTTTGAGTGTAAAATGTATAATTGGTGGAGTACTGTGGATACCAATACCCCCTGGGGTCCGCCGATCCCAATTTGAGAAACCCTGCTGTCGGGTGTTTATCACGTCATTATTCTGTCATTTGTGTCAGGGGCTTTAAATGAATGGTGTCTCATTACAAAACATTGCACCCCATGATTCTATCCCACTGCTTTTTAAGAATTCATGACAAATTCTATTTTTTACTCTCATTATTGCACAGTTAGGTTGTACCATATCTTCCAAAAAGGGTTATCAAATCCAGAGATTGTTACTGAACTACTGAGGGGAAGAGAGAAATCAATTTATGTGTGAATAAAACACAACAAAGACATTTCCTTGTTATTGTCAGTGAGGGAAAATGAATTATGTCCATATGGTAAGAGCATGGGAATTCTGCCATAGCATACCGTAGCTATATGCAGCTATGGCTGTAAGCAATGAATTATTGTCTGAATGTATGATAAATTCCCTTACAAAAATGTACCATGGTACTAATATGGTACTTTCATTCATACCATGGTACTTCCATTTTGGAACACAACCATTTCGCTACACATGTGCTAAATATGTGCATGTGGGTGGCAGGTAGCCTAGTGGTTAGCCTAGTGGTTGGACTAGTAACCGAAAGGTTGCTAGATCGAATCCCTGAGCTGACAAGGTAAAAATAAGTCGTTCTGCCCCTGAACAAGGCAGTTAACCCACTGTTCCTGGGCCGTCATTGCAAATAAGAATTTGTTCTTAACTGACTTGCCTAGTTAAAAAAAAGGTTAAATAAATACATACATAGAGGCTCCTGAGTGGTGCAGTGGTCTAAGGCACTACAGACACCCTGGTTTGAATCCAGGCTGTATCACAACTGGCTGTGATTGGGAGTCCCATAGGGTGGTGCAATGTTGTCTGGGCTTGGCTGGTGTAGGCTGTCATTGTAAATAAGAATTTGTTCTTAACTGATTTGCCTAGATAAATGAAGGTTACATTTAAAGAAAAAAATGTGACCAATAATATTTGATATGTATAGTCTGAATCGTGGAAATGATACTAACAATCAATAGGTAATTATCAATGGAAATAGTTGGTTTTGAGTTCAACATCTGTTAGGAATGTCAGTCCTGAACTTATGTGGCTATAACCACACGAGAGAACCACACGAGAGAATCACTGAGGACAGGGAAGAAATTACCATCCACTTCCAAGCATGATTTGTCCGCTTTGAATAAACCTATTTTCCTCCCCCTGATTTTCTTTGGGGTTTGTGTTATTGAAGAGTAACATCAACTGCTAACGTTTGGTGCCGTGACCTGGATGAATTGGTCTGAACAACAACAAGAAAAACTCAACTGTGTGTTTATCCAGAAGAAAGAGAGAAGGCTGAGCGCAACCCACTTTGAAAGTCAACTTTTAATCTCCTGATTGTTGACATAAATTCGGGGTGAGTCTAGACCAATATCATTTTAAAAGAACCAAATCAAGCTAGAATTTGTGCATTCATTGAGTGATACATATATGTGATATATAGGTGTTCAAGTCCTTTGTTCTGTTACCGAGTTTAGTCCTTTGTTTGCTATGATATGGGTTTGAGTCCTTTGTTACAGGTTTCATAAATCTCTATTATAGGGGTTCAAGTCCTCTATTAACTTACATCTAGACGTTCCGCTAGCGGAACACCGCTCCAATATCCAATGATTGGGAGTGGCACGAAATACAAACTCCTCGAAAATCCGAAAACTTCCATTTTTCAAACATATGACTATTTTACAGCATTTTAAAGACAAGACTCTCCTTTATCTAACCACACTGTCCAATTTCAAAAAGGCTTTACAACGAAAGCAAAACATTAGATTATATCAGGAGAGTACCCAGCCAGAAATAATCTACACAGATTTGAGGTATGCTTTTGGTGTTATCCATGTATTTGGAAAATATGGAAAAACAGAGAATTCATGACATCAGTGGGAGCTCCTGTGAGGAATTGACCAGAGGTCATGGCTCTACTGAATGCTCTCCAGTTACCTGGACAAGTTGTAATTTTGAAAATGAAAGCACATGGACAAATCTTTACAGATGAGAGTAAAGGTAATGATTTGGCTGACAGAGTTGCAAAGGCGGCTGCCAAGAGAACACCTCTGTCACGAAGAACAGCAAAGGGAATCCAATTTTTCTTATAGTAAATCGGAGTTTGGTGAGGGCCAAACTTGGTGGGTGTCAAAATAGCTAGCCTGTGATGGCGAGCTATCTACTCAGAATATTGCAAAATGTGCTTTTGCCGAAAAGCTATTTTAAAATCGGACATAGCGATTGCATAAAGGAGTTCTGTATCTATAATTCTTAAAATAATTGTTATGTTTTTAGTGAACGTTTATCGTGAGTAATTTAGTAAATTCACCGGAAGTTTGCGGTGGGTATGCTAGTTCTGAACGTCACATGCTAATGTAAAAAGCTGTTTTTTGATAGAAATATGAACTTGATTGAACAGACATGCATGTATTGTATAACATAATGTCCTAGGTGTGTCATCTGATGAAGATCATAAAAGGTTAGTGCTGCATTTAGCTGTGGTTTGGGTTTTTGTGACATTATATGCTAGCTTGAAAAATGGGTGTCTGATTATTTCTGGCTGGGCACTCTCCTGACATAATCTAATGTTTTGCTTTCGTTGTAAAGCCTTTTTGAAATCGGACAGTGTGGTTAGATTAAAGAGAGTCTTGTCTTTAAATAGCTGTAAAATAGTCATATGTTTGAGAAATTGAAGTAATAGTATTTCAAACGATTCAAAAATCGCGCCACTGAATGCAGGTGGCTGTTACGTAGGTGGGACGAATTCGTCCCACCTGCGCCAGAGAGGTTAAATCTGGCAATGCGGGTGCTTTCACGAGATGTTAAACTATAATTCTTTGAATGACAATATTACATTTTAAAAATGTTTTCGAATAGTAATTTAGTACATTGGAGCGCTGATTCACCAGATGCATTTGAGGGAAAATAGTTTCTCAATGTCACGCGCCGATGTAAAATGCTGTTTTTATATATAAATATGAACTTTATCGAACAAAAGAATACATGTATTGTGTAACATGATGTCCTAGGAGTGTCATCTGATGAAGATTGTCAAAGGTTAGTGCTGCATTTAGCTGTTTTTTGGTTATTTGTGATGCATGTGGTTGGTCGGAAAATGGCTATGTGGCTACTTTTACGATGTACTCTAACATAATCTAATGTTTTGCTTTTGCTGTAAAGTCTTTTTGAAATCGGACAACGTGGTTCGATTCAGGAGAGGTGTATCTATAAAACGATATAAAATAGTCCTATATTTGAGAAAAAAAATATATTAAATTTTGCTATGGTTCGGTTATGAATATGGCGATATGATTTTTCGCTGGATGTTGATCCCGCATGCGGGACGAGCGTTCCAAGAGGCTAGACATGTGACACAGTACTTGTGACCAAGGGCCTTGGAGAATGGCACATCTTGATGGTTGTAGCCATGATGGCAGCGATCCGAAGTTTGAAACTCTGAAAAACAGTACACACAAAAAACAACTTGTCAGTTTATTCACAAATGGTAACAGTCAAGACCTGATGGAAATAGTTGAAAACCTGGAGGAAAAATGTTAAATGTTCTCTTAATTAGGCTAGCATCACTGCACAGCTAGCTACCTAGATCATTTTTTAGGAACTAGTTTCATTGTGAAAAGCAGAAAACACACTCAAACCTGTAAGGAATCTTCTCAGGTTTTTGCCTGCCATATGAGTTCTGTTATACTCACAGACACCATTCAAACAGTTTTAGAAACTTTAGGGTGTTTTCTATCCAAAGGCAATAATTATATGCATATTCTCGTTTTTGGGCAGTAGTAATAACCAGATTAAATCGGGTACGTTTTTTATCCGGCCGTGTAAATACTGCCCCCTAACCCTAATAGGTTAATTTATTTCATCTGTTATGTCTGTGAAATTAGTTTTGGCATAGTTTATGTTGAGTTTCGAGGCAATTATTTGGATGATTATCAACTGGGTACAGCACCTTCAACTATCGGGGGAAGGAGCGGAGCAGGTTCTACTGTTCAAAGAAGTAACTACTATATTATCTCACCTGAGAAAGCATCCGAGCGAGCGAAACAGCTCTCCTCTGTCTTACTATATGTAGCCCATGTATCTGATCCTGTCTGGACAAAAAGAGTATGACATGCCATACTATTTTTGTCCAGACAGAATCAGATACATGGGCTACACATACTGAGACAGAGGGACGCTGTTTCGCTCACTCAGATTATTTATCTTTTTTTCTTTCTGTCGGCACGCATATTTCAGTCAAATAAATTCTAAATAATTAAATATTTTATTTAGACGGGCAATGAGGTATGGTAGGGTCCCGTGTGGCTCAATTGGTAGAGCATGGTGTTTGCAATGCCAGGGTTGTGGGTTCGATTCCCACGGGAGACCAGTATGGAGAAAAAAAGAATTTATGAAATGTTTGAAATGTATGCATTCACTACTGTAAGTCGCTCTGGATAAGAGCATCTGCTAAATGACTAAAATGTAAATGTAGGGTGGGCAGGAAATATTTGATGCAGGAAATATTACTATAATGGGGATTTATCAATATATGGGGGGCAAACACAGGAGAAGTTTATAAGCCAAATAAAATAAAACCCCTGGAAATAGGGGTCTGAGCTGGCAGCCCTGAGTAATGATATTACAATTTATATGTAAGTCAGTCGAGTGAACCATCCCTTCACCGGATGTTAACGCGACAACCAGAATGCATTGTATGACGTCATCAAACATGGCGCCACACATAGCTTGCATTTAGCTTATCATTAGCTCATCATAATCAGTACAACCTTCCAAAAAATATTTTACACAAATCATTTGTGTCCGCTAAAGTCTATGCAAGAATCGGAATGTATGCTTTGTCACCAGTACTTGAAAACATGTGAATAAAACAGTAATTACATTATGCTCCATACATATATACATTGTGCTACTGTAGAAACGACAACATGATATACAGAAACTATAATGATAACTTAATAAGGCACATATTTTGTTAGGAATGCACACAAGGCCAAAGTTATTATTAGTAAGGAAAACAACAATGAAAGCAATGCGGGCTCCAGCCTGAAAATGTTTGTGCAAGTTGTTTTCTGACTGGAGATGTGCAAATGTGCAAATGTCTGCATACTTGATCTGGGGAAACACTGGGGAAGTGTTTGGGCTCTACTCTAAGAGAGAAGTTTGTCAGGCTCAGTGAAGAAATTGTCCTCTGTTATGTTCTGTTAATTACTAATGTCCCCTTTAAGAACAGAGATTCCTTGGTCATGCACAGTGTTGCTCTATGTTATTCTTGTACTAACTAGCTGTACCAAATGTGAAGCTCCAGTTCACTTCCTTGTATTCAGAGTCTTTCTTATTATATCAATTAGTAATAAGAGCTAAGACACTACATCAGCAACAGTGACACGGGCTACTTCTATGTGAATTAATGAGGAGGTGGAACGCATCTCAATTCAAACTGTTTTTAGAATATAAAACTTATTTGAAATTAATTTGAAATTGACAAAGTGAAACATAAATAGCGGGCAACCTGCGCTGCCTTGGTTTGAGGGCAGCGCAGGTTAACTGTCCTGTTGTGTAACAATCACATTTTGGAACAGGGAGTGCATCTGACACCACATGCATAAAGAAACTCATGCTGGAGCGACCATTAGAGATATCTGGAACTCACACGTGAAACGGTTAAAGATCATACTTTTTTTCAACACCTACCATTCCTTTCATGCATTTCAATGTAAAATGCATAACATTTGCATTTCTACCTTTTCCCTTTTTGCATATATATTCCAAGTTAATTAAGGCTTATGGCTTCACAAATGTCAATCTGCTTCAATGCATTATAGTTCTAGTACATGCACCACAGTGTTTATTACTTGCCAAAGAAAGATGCAGATCTGTAATGGAAGTAAAATGATTAAAGTAATTTGAGTTATAAAGTGGAATTGTTTTAAAAGGTAGTCAGACTTTACTGGAATAAATCAGTTGTCTCCCGCCATGGGTCAACATGCCTCTAAAATTAAATTCTGTGACGCATATGTTTGGTGAAATAGAGCAATACATCAAGTGTGTGTGTTCCCTCAACTGGATTAATGTGGCCTGTTTCTGATAGAACCTTGGGGGAAGGCCTTGAGCTTGCAGTCGGAGCATTCTTAGATTGAGAGGACACAGTTTGGTCTTGAGGGGAGACTGATAGTCTTGTGCTTAACCCCGAGCACCAGATTTATATAGGGTAGCTCGAAATGTCATACGCAACCCTGATTTACTGAATACCACTAGAAGTCTTCAACTTCTTTGTTAAGAATTATTACCAGTTGTAGAATTGGGCTGGACACTTAACCAAACAATCTCCAAGTTGAGGACTGATCCTGCAGATGGAATGTACTTTCTTCACCAGTTCAGTTTGAACCTGTTATTCTTCTGAGGGATTAAAACATTTAAGAAAAACTAAAAGCAAGTAATAATGAAGAACATCTTCATGAAACACAAAAACATTGTAAAGGCAGTTGGCTGATTTTAGCTAAGAATTGTGCTAATTTTTTATTCCCCTGTGAAAAAAAGTGGGTGCGTACTTTACACTGATGAAAATGCTTAATACATTTTTCTGTAAGACAACACTAAATCACTGATCATTAACAAAGGTAGCCAGTCACTTTCCTTTATGGACTGATCAGTATTTGAAACTGGAACTCCGGGTAAAGTTTATGTCTGTCTATCAATATACAGTCAGGCTGTGTGTATACAGTCAGGCTAGTTAAAACGAGTTTATACTGAACTCTGCAGAGCCTGAACTCTGCAGTATGGAGATAGCCCCTATTGAGTCGTAACAGCCTGCGTTCATACAAGTGGGGAATTTATAGCCCGGCTCACAACAGAGGAATCAATAGGCGATTAGATGGATAGGGGCGGTAGGATGTTATCACCTTTAGGGCATTGCTCACACACACACACACACACACACACACACACACACACACACACACACACACACACACACACACACACACACACACACACACACACACACACACACACACACACACACACACACACACACACACACACACACACACACACACACAGAGAGAGAGAGAAAGGAAGATAAGGAGGGGAGGGATGTCTCAATAAAAACACAATAACATTAGATGAATGTGGAGCAGCAGTCGATGCCAGGTGATGGATCCTGCTGCAGTTTGTTACATACCTGCCTTCTTCTTACCCTCCAGCCCTCAATGGTACCATTTTAAAGCTGCCAGAAAAACAGCAACCTATTCCTGTCGGCTGAGAATGTTCAGGAATGATAAATCATGCATTCATAGTTTCCATCCTCCTGGACAAGGAGAGGAAACAGAATGATTGCTGTGCATGGGCAGTTTGGAAAACTAAGACATTTGGTGTGGTTTATTTGAATAAATCTATGCAAACCTATGTTATGCCCCAACGTACTTCTAATGTTTAAAACCAGCTCAGATTGCAGTATACACCATCATAAAATGTATCATCCGCTTCGAGATACAATGAACTCCAAAAGTATTGGGACAGCAACATATTTGTTATTGTTTTGGCTTTGCATTCCAGCACTTTGAATTTGAAATGATTAAATTGACAGAGGTTAAAGTGCAGACTGTTACCATTCGTTTTCATCCATTTCAGGTGAACCTTTTAGAAATTACAGCACTTTTTGCACGTAGTCCCCCCATTTTAGGGAACCAAAAGTATTGGTACAAATTCACTTATGTGTATTAAAGTAGTACAAATTTACAGTTGAAGTCGGAAGTCATTAAAACTCATTTTTCAACCACTCCACAAATATCTTGTTTACAAACTATAGTTTTGGCAAGTCGGTTAGGACGTCTACTTTGTGCATGACACAAGTACTTTTTCCAACAAACGTTTACAGACAGATTATTTCACTTATAATCCACTGTATCACAATTCCAGTGGGTCATAAGTTTACATACACTAAGTTGACCGTGCCTTTAAACAGCTTGGAAAATTCCAGAAAATGATATCATGGCTTTAGAAGCTTCTGATAGGCTAATTGACATCATTTGAGTCAATTGGAGGTGTACCTGTATTTCAAGTCCCACCTTCAAACTCAGTGCCTATTTGCTTGACATCATGAGGAAATCAAAATAAGTCAGCCAAAACTTCAGAAAAAATGTAGACCTCCACAAGTCTGGTTCATCCTTGGGAGCAATTTCCAAACGCCTGAAGGTACCACATTCATCTGTACAAACAATAGTACGCAAGTATAAACACCATGGGACCACGCAGCCGTCATACCGCTCAGGAAGGAGACGCGTTCTGTCTTCTAGATATGAACATCCTTTGGTGCAAAAAGTGCAAATCAATCCCAGAACAACGGCAAAGGACCTTGTGAAGATGCTGGAGGAAACAGGTACAAAAGTATCTATATCCACAGTAAAACGAGTCCTTTATCGATATAACCTGAAAGGCCGCTCAGCAAGGAAGAAGCCACTGCTACAAAACCACCATAAAAAAGTCTGACTACGGTTTGCAACTGCACATGGGGACAAAGATCGTACTTTTTGGAGAAATGTCCTCGTCTGATGAAACAAAAATAGAACTGTTTGGCCATAATGACCATCATTATGTTTGGAAGAAAAAGGGGGACGCTTGCAAGCCGAAGAACACCATCCCAACCGTGAAGCGAGGGGGTTGCAGCATCATGTCGTGGAGGTGCTTTGCTGCAGGAGGGACTGGTGCACTTCACAAAATAGAAGACATCATGAGGCGGGAAAATAATGTGGATATATTGAAGCAACATCTCAAGACATGAGCCAGAAAGTTAAAGCTTGGTCGCAAATGGGTCTTCCAAATGGACAATGACCCCAAGCATACTTCCAAAGTTGTGGCAAAATGCCTTAAGGACAACAAAGTCAAGGTATTGGAGTGGCCATCACAAAGCCCAGACCTCAATCCTATAGAAAATCTGGGCAGAACTGAAAAAGTGTGTGCGAGCAAGGAAACCTACAAACGTGACTCAGTTACACCAGCTCTGTCAGGAGCAATGGGCCAAAATTCACCCAACTTATTGTGGGAAGCTTGTGGAAGGCTACCCGACACGTTTGACCCAAGTTAAACAATTGAAAGACAATGCAACCAAATACTAATTGAGTGTATGTAAACTTCTGACCGACTGGGAATGTGATGAAAAAAATTCAAGCTGAAATAAATCATTTTCTCTACTATTATTCTGACATTTCACATTCTTAAAATAAAGTGGTAATCCTTTACTAGGATTAAATGTCAGGAATTGTGAAAAACTGAGTTTAAATGTATTTGGCTAAGGTGTATGTAAACTTCCGACTTCAACTATATGTATTTGGTCCCATATTAAAACCTGTTGGGGTTAGGGGGCAGTATTTTCACGGCCGGATGAAAAACGTACCCAAATTAAACAGGAATATGCATATTATTAGATTTGGATAGAAAACACTCAGAAGTTTCTAAAAATGTTTGAGTGGTGTCTGTGAGTGTAACAGAACTCATATGGCAGGCAAAAACGTGAGAGAAATCCAAGCAGGAAGTGGGAAGTCTGGTGCTTGTAGTCCTTTCAAGTGATTGTCTTGACTGTATTGGGACAGCAGTGAGTTAGGGTTCATTTTGCACTTCCTAAAGCTTCCACCAGATGTCAGCAGTCTTTAGAACGGTGTTTGAAGGGAATACCAGCTGTGGTAAACTGGTGTCCCATTATAAGGCATGGGTTCAAGTCACGCGCAATGACTTGGGAGCGAGCTGAGTTCATATTCACTCCTAAAGAGAATGGATAGGTCCGGTTGGAATTTTCTTCAAGGTATATGATAAAAACAACCTAAAGATTGATTCTATACATCGTTTGACATGTTTCTACAAACTAAGTAAGCACGCGCGTAGTGGATTTGGATAGTGAACCTAACACGCGAACAAAATTGATTATTTGGAAATAAATATGAACTTTATCGAACATTTATTGTGGAGCTGGGATCCCTGGGAGTGCCTTCTGATGAAGATAATCAAAGGTAAGTGAATATTTATAATGTAATTTCTTAATTTTATTGACTCCAAGATGGTGGGTTTCTGTTTGCTAGTTGTTAGTGTCATTTGGGCTGTACTCAGATTATTGCAAATTGTGCTTTCACCGTGAACCTTTTTTGAAATCTGACAATGCGATCACATTATCTATAATTGTGTGCAAAACACTTCTATATTGATCAATGTTTACGATGAGAATTTACGTACTGTGTGTGCTCATTGTGCTGATTCACCAGTAGGTTTGGAGGGAAAACATTTCTCAACATTACGCGCCAATGTAAAATGCTGTTTTTGGATATAAATATGAACATTATCGAGCAAAACATACATGTATTGTCTAACATAATGTCCTAGGAGTGTCATCTGATGAAGATCGTCAAAGGTTAGTGTTTCATTTCGCTGTGTTTTGGGGTTTTGTTATGCATCTAGTTGCTTATAAAATGGCTGTGTGGTGTTTCTTGAGAAGTTTATGTCCTAACATAATCTAATTTTATGCTTTCGCTGTAAAGCCTTTTTGAAATCGGACAATGTGGTTAGATTAACGAGAAGTTTATCTTTAAAATGGTATAAAATAGTTGATTGTTTGAGAAAATGGAATTATGAGATTTTAGCTGTTTTAAAGACAAGAATCTCCTTTATCTAACCACACTGTCCGATTTCAAATGACAGATGACACCAAATGAGTTATGTTATACTCACAGACACCATTCAAACAGTTTTAGAAACTTTGGAGTGTTTTCTATCCAAAGCTAATAATTATATGCATTTTCTAGTTTCTGGGCAGGGGTAATAATCAGATTAAATCGGGTACGTTTTTTATCCAGCCGTGAAAATACTGCCCCCTATCCATAACAGGTTAATCCAACCACATTATCCGATTTCAAAAAGGCTTTACAGCGAAAGCAAAACATTAGATTATGTAAGGAGAGTACATAGACCAAAATAACCACACAGGCATTTTCCAAGCAAGGATATATGTCACAAAAACCCAAAACACAGCTAAATGAAGCACTAACCTTTGACGATCTTCATCAGATGACACTCCTAGGACATCATGTTACACAATACATGTATGTTTTGTTCGATCAAGTTCATATTTATATCCAAAAACAGCATTTTACATTGGCGCATGATGTTCAGAAAATGTATTCCCACCAAAAACATCCGGTGAATTTACAAAAATACTCATCATAAACGTTGACAAAATACATAACAATTAGTATTATAAATATGCTCTTACTTTTGCTGATCTTCGTCAGAATGCACTCCCAGGACTGCTACTTCCACAAGAAATGTTGTTTTGGTTCGAAATAATCCATATTTATGTCCAAATACCTCCGTTTTGTTCGTGCGTTCAGGTCACTATCCAAAGGCTAATGTCGAAGCGCATTCGAGACACAAAAAGTCAAAATGTTCTATTACCATACTTAGAAGCATGTCAAATGCTGTTTAAAATCAATCTTTATGGTATTTTTAACGTAAAATTGCGATAATATTCCAACCGGACAATAGCGTATTCATTCAAGGAGAAAAAGAAGGATCAGCGTGCTCGCGGGACCGCGCATATTCAATCTCTTTGTCCCCAGGCAGTCCACTCAGTAACTGAGCTCCTATACTCTGCCCAGTGACAGGAGAATGCTCAAACAACTTTCTGAAGGCTTTTGACAGCCAATGGAAGCCTTAGGAAGTGCAGCGTGACCCCACAAATACTGTAGTTTCGAAAGGTACTAGAAAGAAGAACTACAATTCTCAGATCCTCCACTTCCTGGTAGAATTTTTCTCAGGTTTTTGCCTGCCGTATGAGTTCTGCTATACTCACAGACACCAATCAAACAGTTTTAGAAACTTCAGAGTGTTTTCTATCCAAAACTACTAATATTATACATTTTATAGTTTCTGGGAAAGAGTAGTAACCAGTTTAATTTGTTTACGTTGTTTCATCCGGCCGTGAAAATACTGACCCCTATCCTCAACAGGTTATTTATTTGATGAAAATACTTAAACAAAAATAAATGTACGACGAAAATACTTCCATAAGGCACACTGGCTATACAGAAAATAACCACCCACAAAACACAAGTGAAACAAACACCAGTAAATATGGCCTCCAATTACAGAAAACGACAACCAGCTGCCTCTAATTGAAGGTCATTGCCAAGAACCCAATATAGAAATAGAAAACTAGATATAAACATAGAAATAGAGAACCTAAACCCAAAAACATCGAAACACACAAAACAAACACCCCCTGCCAGGCCCTGACCAAACTACAATGACAAATAACCCGTTTTACTGGTCAGGACGTGACACATCAAGCTCCAACAAATTTGTTGGATACAATTGCAGGCATTTGTTGGATACAATATGGCAGGCAAAAACCTGACAAGGTTTCATGCAGGAAGTGGCCTGTCTGACAAGGAGTCGTGCGTCTTGCATCTGTTTATTGAAAAGTAAGGATCTTAGCTGTAACGTGACAATTCCTAGGGCTCCAATAGGCTCTCAGCACCCGGGAAAAACCTGAAGGATGACGAGGCGGCCTCTGGCTGAAACAGATTATCGCCTTTGGTAAGTGGCCGATCAGAGGACCATTGAATGAGGCGCGTGCACAATTCGCCCCCATGGAGAAATTTCATTCGGCTGTTTAGGCTCATTGCAGAATCCCGGTCGGAATATCGCTTTTCTACGAGATAAATGGCATAAAAATTGGTTTTAAACAGCGGTTGACATGCTTCGAAGTACGGTAATGGAATATTTAGACATTTTTTGTCACGCCATGCGCCATGCTCGTGACCGTGATGTAGCATTCTGATAGTGTCTAGAACTCACGAACAAAACGTCGCTGTTTGGATATAACGATGGATTATTTGGGACCAAACCTACATTTGTTATTGAAGTAGAAGTCCTGGCAGTGTATTCTGACGAAGAACAGGAAAGGTAAGAACATTTTTCTTATAGGAAATGTGATTTTGGTGAAGGCTGAACTGGGTGGGTGTCTAAATAGCTAGCCCGTGATGGCTGGGCTATGTACTTAGAATATTGCAAAATGTGCTTCATCCGAAAAGCTATTTTAAAATCGGACATATCGAGTGCATAGAGGAGTTCTGTATCTATAATTCTTAAAATAATTGTTATGCTTTTTGTGAACGTTTATCGTGAGTAATTTAGCAAACTGTTAGTAAATTCCCCGGAAGTTTGCGGGGGGTATGCTTTTTCTGAACGTCACATGCTCATGTAAAAAGCTGTTTTTTGATATAAATATGAACTTGATTGAACAGACATGCATGTATTGTATAACATAATGTCCTAGGTGTGTCATCTGATGAAGATCATAAAAGGTTATTGCTGCATTTAGCTGTGGTTTGGGTTTATGTGACATGATATGCTAGCTTGAAAAATGGGTGTCTGATTATTTCTGGCTGGGCACTCTCCTGACATAATCTAATGTTTTGCTTTCGTTGTAAAGCCTTTTTGAAATCGGACAGTGTGGTTAGATTAACGAGATTCTTGTCTTTAAATAGCTGTAAAATAGTCATATGTTTGAGAAATTGAAGTAATAGTATTTCAAACGATTCAAAAATCGCGCCACTGGATTGAAGTGGCTGTTACGTAGGTGGGACGAATTCGTCCCACATGCGCCAGAGAGGTTAACACTTAATGTGGATGCTACCATGTTTATGGATTGTCCTGAATGAGTCGTGAATAATGATGAGTGAAAAAGTTACAGACACACAAATATCATACCTCCAAGACATGCTAACCTCTCACCATTACAATAACAGGGGAGGTTAGCACCTTACAGGGTGTTTGGTTTTTGTGCGTCTGTAACTTTCTCAATCATCATTTTTCATGCTTCATTCAAGATGATCCATAATCATGGTAGCATCCACATTAATGTAGAAGTTTTAAGAAAGATATTATATTCTTATTTACAATAAAAGTGACTCCAAAATGACACAATACAGTATTTACCATTCATTACTATTAGTAATACCATTCATTACTAATAATCTGAAACACAACCAAAACAAACAGCAAATGCATCCAACAAATTTGTAGACTCACAAGCTTGATGTAGTCATTGTGTGCTATGAATATGAGACCAAATACATAACATTTGACTCATTTTACACACATATAAGTGAATTTGTGACAATACTTTTGATCCCCTAAAACGGGGGGACGATGTAAAACAAAAAGTGCTTTAATTTTTAAACAGATCTCCTGGTATGGATCAAAATACCCTAAAATTAAAGCTGACAGTCTGCACTTTAACCTCAGTCATTGTATCATTTCAAATTCACAGTCAAGGAGTACAGAGCCAAAACAACAAAAAATGTGTGTCTGTCCCAATACTTTTGTAGCTCACTGTATGTTAGCCCATGATAGTTCCAGCCACCAATTTTTCTGAGGTCAAGGTTTCAGCAAGTATAGACAATCATGTGGTGTGACAAAGAAATAAAGTGATAGAAAAATGCACCACTTCCCCTACCCGGCAGGCATAGTAGCTGAATCAAGTGCACCTACTACCAAAATAGGAGGGGCCTCCCGAGTGGCGCAGCAGTCTAAGGCACTGGATCGCAGTACTAGAGGTGTCACTACAGACCCGGGTTCGATCCTGGGCTGTATCACCACCGGCTGTGATCGGTGCTCAATTGGCCCAGCGTCATCCGGGTTAGGAGAGGGTTTTACCATGGCTCATTGTGCTCTCGAGACTCCTTGTGGTGGGCCAGGAGCCTGCAGGCTGACCTCGGCCGTCAGATGAACAGTGATTCCTCCGACACGTTGGTGTGGCTGGCTTTCAGGTTCAGTGAGCGGATATTAAGAAGTGCAGTTTGGCGGATCATGTTTCAGAGGACACTTGACTCGACCTTCACCTCCCGAGCCCGTTGCAACGATGAGACAAGATCGAAATCGGGGAGAAAAAGGCTGTATAAAAATATATATATATATATATATATATATATATATATATATATATATATATATATATATACACACAGTACCAGTCAAAAGTTTGGACACACCTACTAATTCCAGGGTTTTTCTTTATTTTTACTATTTTCTACATAGAATAATAGAATAATACTGAAGACATCAGAACTATGAAATTATATGTATTAAATTGTGTAGTAACCAAAAAAAGTGTTTAACAAAACATGTGCATTCTCTCAACCAGCTTCATGAGGTAGTCAACTGGAATGCATTTCAATTAACAGGTGTGCCTTGTTAAAAGTTAAAAGTAAGTAGCTACAATTTAACGATAGTACGTATCACAAATAATAAGCCAATTTCTCAGTTGTGCTTAGCAAGTACAGTATAACTTCCAATATCAATTTTTTAAGAATAAGGTTGTGATTTTTGCGGTGGTGTACTGTAACACGTCCTATCATGCCACAGCGTATGCCCACCTCTAATTCCTCAACTCTCCCTACCTCATCCTTCTCTGCCCCCCTACTGTTGGTAGGAGATCATTGAGATGGCGGCCTATGTTCCATCCACTCAGAAATAAGAGCTGAATAATCCACAGTCCTTGTTCTCTTTGTTTTGCCACATCAATGTGGCTCAGTAGCACTGATGTCTCTAGTTGAATAAGGAAGTCTGCCTGCTGAAAAGTGAATGGCATATTTCGGAGAACTGTGTGTATTGTCTACATAATGCACCAATGACTTCATAATGTGGGCGTTGTCACGACTTCTGCCGAAGTCGATGCCTCTCCTTGTTCGGGTGGTGCTTGGCAGTCGACGTCACCGCTCTTCTAGCCATCATTGATCCATTTTTCATTGGTTTTGTCTTCCCTGTGGCTCAGTTGGTAGAGCATGGTGTTTGCAATGCCAGCATGGTGTGTGCAACGCCAGGGTTGTGGGTTTGATTCCCACGGGGGGCCAGTACAAAAAAATAAAAAATAAATAAAAAAAATGTATGAAATGTATGCATTCACTACTGTAAGTCGCTCTGGATAAGAGCGTCTGCTAAATGACTAAAATGTAAATGTAAAAGTTAATTTGTGGAATTTCTGTTTTCTTAATGCTATGGAGCCAATCAGTTGGGTTGTGACAAGGTAGGGTTGGTATACAGAAGATTGACAATTAATCTGGATGGTTGCACAGTCGTCTCAAATAAAACTGTGAAGGACCTCGGCGTTACTCTGGACCCTGATCTCTCTTTTGAAGAACATATCAAGACTGTTTCAAAGACAGCTTTTTTCTATCTACGTAACATTGCAAAAATCAGAAACTTTATGTCCAAAAATGACGCAGAAAAATTTACCCATGCCTTTGTTACTTCTAGGTTGGACTACTGCAATGCTCTACTTTCTGGCTACCCGGATAAAGCACTAAATAAACTTCAGTTAGTGCTAAATACGGCTGCTAGAATCCTGACTAGAGCCCAAAATGTTTATCATATTACTCCAGTGCTAGCCTCCCTACACTGGCTTCCTGTTAAGGCAAGGGCTGATTTCAAGGTTTTACTGCTAACCTACAAAGCATTACATGGGCTTGCTCCTACCTATCTTTCCGATTTGGTCCAGCAGTACATACATACACGTACGCTACGGTCACAAGACGCGGGCCTCCTAATTGTTCCTAGAATTTCTAAGCAAACAGCTGGAGGCAGGGCTTTCTCCTATAGAGCTCCATTTTTATGGAATAGGCTGCCTACCCATGTGAGAGACGCAGACTCGGTCTCAACCTTTAAGTCTTTACTGAAGACTCATCTCTTCAGTAGGTCCTATGATTGAGTGTAGTCTGGCCCAGGAGTGTGAAGGTGAGCAGAAAGTCTCTGGAGCAAAGAACCACCCTTGCTGTCTCTGCCTGGCCAGTTCCCCTCTCTTCACTGGCATTCTCTGCCTCTAACCCTATTACAGGGGCTGAGTCACTGGCTTACTGGTGTTTTTCCATGCCGTCCCTGGGAGGGGTGCGTCACTTGAGTGGGTTGAGTCACTGACGTGGTCTTCCTGTCTGGGTTGGAGGCCCCCCCCTTGGGCTGTGCCGTGGCAGAGATCTTTGTGGGCTATACTCGGCCTTGTCCCGGGATGGTATGTTGGTGGTTGGAGATATCCCTCCAATGGTGTGGAGGCTGTGCTTTGGAAAAGTGGGTGGGGTTAGGGTTACCTGTCCGGGGGTTTCATCGGATGGGGCCACAGTGTCTCCTGACCGCTCCTGTCTCAGCCTCCAGTATTTCTGCTGCAGTAGTTTATGTGTCGGGGGGCTAGGGTCAGTCTGTCACATCTGGAGTATTTCTCTTGTCTTTTCCGGTGTCCTGTGTGAATTGAAATATGCTCTCTCTAATTCTCTCTTTCTCTTTCTTTCTTTCTCTCTCTCGGAGGACCTGAGCCCTAGGACCATGCCTCAGGACTACCTGGCCTGATGACTCCTTGCTGTCCCCAGTTCACCTGGCCGTGCTGCTGCTCCAGTTCCAACTGTTCTGCCTGCGCTATGGAACACTGACCGGTTCACCGGACGTGCTACCTGTCCCAGACCTGCTGTCCCAGACCTGCTGGAACACTGACCTATTCAACCGGACGTGCTACCTGTCCCAGACCTGCTGTTTTCAACTCTCTAGAGACAGCAGGAGCAGTAGAGATACTCTCAAAGATCGGCTATGAAAAAGCCAACTGACACTTACTCTTGTGTTACTGACTTGTTGCACCCTCGACAACTACTATGATTATTATTATTTGACCATGCTGGTCATTTATGAACATTTGAACATCTAGGCCATGTGCTGTTATAATCTCCACCCGGCACAGCCAGAAGAAGACTGGTCACCCCTCATAGCCTGGTTCCTCTCTAGGTTTCTTCCTAGGTTTTGGCCTTTCAAGGGAGTTTTTCCTAGCCACCGTGCTTCTACACCTGCATTGCTTGCTGTTTGGGGTTTTAGGCTGGGTTTCTGTACAACACTTTGAGATATCAGCTGATGTAAGAAGGGCTATATAAATACATTTGATTTGATTTGATTTGGTAAAAGGTATTTGGTAAAAGACCAAGTCCATATTATGTCAAGTACAGCTCAAATAAGCAAGAGAAACAAAAGTCCATCATTACTTTAAGACATGAAGGTCAGTCAACACAGAACATTTCAAGAACTTTGAAAGCTTCTTCAAGTGCAGTCACAAAAACTATGATGAAACTGTCTCTCATGATGACCTCCACAGGAAAGGAAGACCCAGACTTACCTCTGCTGCAGAAGATAAGTTCATTAGAGTTACCAGCCTCAGAAATCGGCAATTAACTGCACCTCAGATTGCAGCGCAAAGAAATGCTTCACAGAGTTCAAGTAACAGACACATCTCAACATCAACTGTTCAGAGGAGACTGCGTGAATTAGGCCTTCATGGTCAAATTGCTACAAAGAAACCACTACTAAAAGGACACCAATAATAAGAAGAGATTTGTTTGGGCCAAGAAACACGAGCAAAGGACATTCGACCGGTGGAAATCTGTCCTTTGGTCTGACGAGTCTCAATTTTTAATTTTTGGTTCCAACTGCCGTGTCATTGTGAGATGCAGAGTAGGTGAACAGAGGATCTCTGCATGTGTGGTTCCCACTTTGAAGCATGGAGGAGGAGGAGGAGGTGTGATGGTGTGGGGGTGCTTTGCTGATGACACTGTCTGTGATTTATTTAGAATTCAAGGCACACTTAACCAGCATGGCTACCACAGCATTCTGCAGCGATACACCATCCCGTCTGGTTTGCGCTTAGTGGCACTATCATTTGTATTTTAACAGGACAATGATCTCAAACACACCTCCAGGCTGTGTAAGGGCTTTTTGACCACTAAGGAGTGTGATAGAGTGCTGCATTAGATGACCTGGCCTCCACAGTCAACCAATCTCAACCCAATGTATATGGTTTGGGAGTAGTTGGACCGCACAGTGACGAAAAAGCAGCCAACAAGTGCTCAGCATATGTGGGAACTACTTCAAGACTGTTGGAAAAGCATTCCTCATGAAGCTGGTTGAGAGAATTCCAAGAGTGGGCAAATCTGTCATCAAGGCAAAGGGTGGCTACTTTGAAAAATCTAAAATATGTTTTGATTTGTTTAACTCCTTTTTGGTTACTACATGATTCCAAATGTGTTATTTCATAGTTTTGATGTCTTCAATATTATTTTACAATGTTGAAAACAGTAAAAATAAAGAAAAACACTGAGTAGGTGTGACTGGTACTGTATATGAAAATATAAAAATAGGAGCACAATGCTTTATCGTTGGCTTTTTAACAGAAATGTGTAGCAATCGACTAGGAATGATTTGAAGATCGACCAGAGGATTGTGATCAATAGGTAGATGACCACGGTTTAAAGGAACCGCAGCAGACCTGGTCCTGCCAGGATAAGTGAATGTGTCCATAACAGACAGCTGTTCCTTCACAGAAATTGAATAGCCTTCAGTGACCTGCATCATTTGTCCCCTGCAGCTCACACCTGCCAATCCTTGATGACACACCCCAACACAAAGATACACACCATTAACACTTACAGTATATGATGAAAAGGTGGTGTATGAAAAAATGTAGAGCTGTTTCATTCTTCATTCCCAGCACACAGTTGTGTGTGTGTGTGTGTGTGTGTGGAGGGAGAGAGTGTATGAGTGTGTTTAATGCGTGTGTGTGGGTGTGCACAATCACCAAGGGCTGGCAGGTGCGAGCTGCGGGCCACAAATGAGGCCACTGACTGAAGGCTATTTCTTGTGCCCAAGCTTGTCCCAATTTATATTCTCTCACTGTCCAAACTCAACCCTTTCACTTTGACAGACACTTCGGCCCACTTTACTTGTCTGCTCTATAATTAAGTGTCATATGACCATCTCCACCAGCCTAGAATTTATTCTTTAGGGCGGATGTAGCTCAGAGAAGTAAAGGTCTGTTTAAAAACACCATAAGCAGTGGCTGAGATGCGCTGGTACTCTTGGTTGTAAGATTCAGGGCACTAGACACAGCAAAAAGGATTGTGACAGTGGATGATATAATAATGATGACACTAGAGCAGTAATATAGTAGTTGAATGAATGCAAATGTAAGAAAAGGTAGTGGTGGTGGTGGTGAAAGTTGTGAAATGGTATAACTCGTAACACCACATGAACGTAGTGGTGTAGTATCTGTTACAGCAGCACTCTAGATGTCACAGCAATACGTTTTAAACTCAGACAAAATGTCCAGAGGAATAATTCTGAGTCTATACATTTTTTTTAAATCAACACGTATACAGTATAATGTAGTATCAATATTTAACCTCTCTAGTACATGTGGGACGAACTCGTCCCACCTACGTAACAGCCACTGAAATCCAGTGGCGCGATTTTTGAATCGTTAGAAATGCTATAACTTCAATTTCTCAAACATATGACTATTTCACAGCTATTTAAAGACAAGAATCTCGTTAATCTAACCCCACTGTCCGATTTCAAAAAGGCTTTACAACAAAAGCAAAACATTAGATTATGTCAGCAGAGTACCCAGCCAGAAATAATCACACAGCCATTTTTCAAGCTAGCATATCATGTCACATAAACCCAAACCACAGCTAAATGCAGCACTAACCTTTTATAATCTTCATCAGATGACACACCTAGGACATTGTGTTATACAATACATGCATGTCTGTTCAATCAAGTTCATATTTATATCAAAAACCAGCTTTTTACATTAGCATGTGACGTTCAGAAAAAGCATAACCACCGCAAACTTCCGGTGAATTTACTAACAGTTTGCTAAATTACTCACGATAAACGTTCACAAAAAGCATAACAATTATTTTAAGAATTATAGATACATTACCCCTCTATGCACTCGATATGTCCGATTTTAAAATAGCTTTTCGGATGAAGCACATTTTGCAATAATCTAAGTACATAGCCCGGCATTACAGGGCTAGCTATTTAGATACCCACCCAGGTCAGCATCCACCAAAATCACATTTCCTATAAGAAAGATGTTCTTACCTTGCTTGTTCTTCATCAGAATACACTGCCAGGACTTCTACTTCAATAACAAATGTTGGTTTGGTCCCAAATAATCCATCGTTATGTTCCAACAGCGACGTTTTGTTCGTGAGTTCTAGAATGCTTTTTCGCGGTGTCGCGCATGGCGCATTGGCGTGTCAAAAATGTCTAAATATTCCATTACCGTACTTCGAAGCATGTCAACCGCTGTTTAAAACCAATTTTTATGCCATTTATGTCATAGAGAAGTGTTAATATTCCGACCGGGAGTATGCATTGAGCCTAAACAGCCGAATAAAATTTCTCCTCAGAAGCGACTCATGCACGCGCATCATTGAAAGGTCCTCCGAGCATCCACTTACAAAAGGCGATAATATATTTCAACCTGAGGTTCCCTCGTAAACCTTCAGTTATTTCGCGGGCTCTGAGAGCCTATTGGAGCCCTGGGAATTGTCACGTTACAGCTAAGATCCTTACTTTTCAATAAAAAGAGGTAAGACGCACGACTCCTTGTCAGACAGGGTACTTCCTGCTTGAAGCCTTGTCAGGATTTTGCCTGCCATAGGAGTTCTGTTATACTCACAGACACCATTCAAACAGTTTTAGAAAATTCAGAGTGTTTTCTATCCAAACCTGAACAATAATATGCATATTCTAGCTTCTGAGTTGGTGTAGGAGGCCGTTAAAAATGGGAACATATTTTTTCCAAAATTCTCAATACTGCCCCCTATACCAAACAGGTTAATTGATCCAACCCTCCTGAAAACCGGGAAAAAACATCAAATAATGTAATTTTTTCAAAAGGTGCAGGAGTCTTAACAGTGTGGCTCCATGACTGGGGTGGGCTGACACTTGTACTCACGCACACAGAGACATACACATTTTGATTTCAAAAGAAAATCCATCAATAGAGTGACAGCCTCTAACACTTAGTGTAATTCAAAATTAGATCCATGCATCACAAGGTTAAGTATTGATTTGTCAGACTGTAAACTTGGTGTTCTTTTAAATCACTCCACTTAAAGTGGAACTGACAGTGTTTTAACTACCTTGCAAATATGAAACAGAAAATCATAATATAAGTCAAACATATCAAATTCCCAGTTTATTCTACAAAACCAACTTTAAAAGAGGTTTTAATAATAGGTTATATTTGACTCAACATTCCATGACGTACACTAAGGCCGAATAGATGGATTAAGTTCAATGCAAGATTAATATACAGTTGAATTCGGAAGTTTACATATACCTTAGCCAAATACATTTAAACTCAGTTTTTCACAATTCCTGATATTTAATCCTAGTAAAAATTACCTGTCTTAGGTCAGTTAGGATCACCACTTTATTTTAAGAATGTGAAATGTCAGAATAATAGTAGAGAGAAGGATTTATTTCAGCTTTTATTTCTTTCATCACATTCCCAGTAGGTCAGAAGTTTACATACACTCAATTAGTATTTGGTACCAATTGTTTAACTTGGGTCAAACATTTCGGGTAGCCTCCCAAAAGCTTCCCACAATAAGTTGGGTGCATTTTGGCCATTGCTCCTGGCAGAGCTGGTGTAACTGAGTCAGGTTTGTAGGCCTCCTTGCTTGCACACGCTTTTTCAGTTCTGCCCACAAATTTTCTATAGGATTGAGGTCTGGGCTTTGTGTGATGGCCACTCCAATACCTTGACTTTGTTGTCCTTAAGCCATTTTGCCACAACTATGGAAGTATGCTTGGGGTCATTGTCCATTTGGAAGACCCATTTACGACCAAGATTTAACGTCCTGACTGATGTCTTGAGATGTTGCTTCAATATATCCACATTATTTTCCCGCCTCATGATGCCATCTATTTTGTGAAGTGCACCAGTCCCTCCTGCAGCAAAGCAACCACACAACATGATGCTGCCACCCCAGTGCTTCACGGTTGGGATGGTGTTCTTCGGCTTGCAAGCGTCCCCCTTTTTCCTCCAAACATAATGATGGTCATTATGGCCAAACAGTTCTATTTTTGTTTCATCAGACCAGAGGACATTTCTCCAAAAAGTACAATCTTTGTCCCCATGTGTAGTTGCAAACCGTAGTCAGACTTTTTTATGGTGGTTTTGTAGCAGTGGCTTCTTCCTTGCTGTTCGGCATTTCAGGTTATGTCGATATAAAGGACTTGTTTTACTGTGGATATAGGTACTTTTGTACCTGTTTCCTCCAGCATCTTCACAAGGTCCTGTGCTGTTGTTCTGGGATTGAGTTGCACTTTTCGCACCAAAGTACGTTCATCTCTAGGTGACAGAACGCTTCTCCTTCCTGAGCGGTATGACGGCTGTGTGGTCCCATGGTGTTTAAACTAGCGTACTATTTTTTGTACAGATGAACGTGGTACCTTCAGGCATTTGGAAATTGTTCCCAAGGATGAACCAGACCTGTGGATGTCTACATTTTTTTCTGAAGTCTTGGCTGACTTATTTTGATTTTCCCATGATGTCAAGCAAAGAGGCACTGAGTTTGAAGGTAGGCCTTGAAATACATCCACAGGTACACCTCCAATTGACTCAAATGATGTCAATTAGCCTATCAGAAACTTTTAAAGCCTTGACATCATTTTCTGGAATTTTCCAAGTTGTTTAAAGGCACAGTCAACTTAGTGTATGTCAACTTCTGACCCACTGGAATTGTGATACAGTGAGTTATAATTGAAATAATCTGTCTGTAAACAATTGTTGGAAAAATTACTTGTGTCATGCACAAAGTAGATGTCCTAACCGACTTGCCAAAACTGTAGTTTGTTAACAACAATTTTGAGGAGTGGTTGAACAACAAGTTTTAATGACTCCAACCAAAGGGTATGTAAACTTCCGACAGAAATCCATTCAGGTATATTTTGTGGCTTTTGGCGAATCGGTTCTAAAAATATGTGAAAAATGACCATATCTAAGTGCTCGCTTCTCAGATTTTTTTAAAGTATCATATTCTTCCTGGGAGTGTACAGTCTATGAACATATTTTAATAAGATTTCATGTTGCTAAAATGCTGTCAGTTCCACTTTAAGCTTTTCCTTCTCCCTTCTCCCGGGCTCCATAGCACTCATAACTCATTTTTCATGGGAAGGTTTTCGGGGCGTTACCATATTCCCAAGAGAGAGCATCTTGTAAAATAACCTTGCATTTCAGTTACAAAGTCATTAGAGGCATAATGGCAGAGAGGGGAACACATCTTTTTTTCTGCAAAATATGCTAATGTTTTGTTGTGAGCTACTACTGCTGCCATCCCACAGAAAGCTTTACATTTTTTATGCTATGCTTCCTGCATCCTTCCCTGCTATTAAAATGATCCTCTCTTCTGCAATCCTTCAATTTTCACACCTGTTTTGGAGAGACACTGTCACATCCTGACCAGTAAAGGGGTTATTTGTTCTTGTAGTTTGGTCAGGACGTGGCAGGGGGTATTTGTTTTATGTGGTTCAGGGTGTGTTTGTGTATGTGTTCATGTAGAGGGGGTATTTGGTTTATATGGTTCGGGGTGGTTATGTATGTAGAGGGGTATTTGATTTATTAGTCCAGGTTTTTGGTTATTGTTCTATGTTAGTTTAGTTCTATGTTCAGTCTAGTCGTTTGTACTTCTATGTTTAGTTAATTGGTGTTGGGGCCTTCAGTTGGAGGCAGCTGTCTATCGTTGCCTCTGATTGAAGGTCCTCTAAATAGGTATGTGTTTTGTCATGGGATTTTGTGGGAGATTGTTGCTGTGTATAGCTTTGTGCCTTACCGGCCTGGTCTTTGTCGTCGTGTTTTTTGGTATACGTGTTTGTTTTTGGTTTTCCTTCTTTGTCTGATAATAAAAGAAGATGAGTATACTTTTTCCCCTGTGTCTTGGTCTACACCCTACGACACCCGTGACAGACATTGACGTTAAAGTGAGAGGCACACACAGACAGATGTGCACACACACTCACACAAATATGTATCTAAAAAGGAGCATACACATTGTGTCTGCATACACACATCACTACCACAAACACAATAGCATGCACTGTGCCTTACACATCCACAGACAAACATCACAACATAATCAATCAGTCAAAGGAAAGGCCAAACAATCTGAGTCTGATTGAGAACAAACACATGCTTCAGGTCTAAAAAGGCAGAAACCAGAGGAAACTAAACATCAGGTGTGCTAAAGCATCTAAAGAAAGTGCCCCAAAAGCCCTGTGAAAAATGTGAACAAATCTTCCTTCCATTAGATCAGACACGGGTAGGCCGACATCCAAGAGGGAGTCACCAATCAATACAGGAATGGTAAAAACAAGTCTGGGCCGGGGTACATGAGAGGAAAGAGCGAGCCAGTGAACTGCTGAAATGCAGCCAGCTCACTAAGGCATGACTGTGAGAAGTATGGTCTGGAATAAAGCATCCCCATCCGACAACGATCTGGTTGAACGAATGGAACAGGCAACCATTTTGCTTTGACACATATAGCATAATTGGTGACTAGTCATGAGGAAACCTATGGATTGATACAGATGGAGTTACAGTGAAAGAGCAGATAGGAGGGAGAGAGTGAACAATATCTCTGAGGAGTGGAATAGGGTAAGTATGAGAGCGTGTAAAGCCTTGTGACCTCTTGGCCAGTGCCTTGTTTACAATCACTGCTAATCAGTGCTTTGATGGAGGACCACAGTGGACTTTGTCGGAAAGCCTCCATGGAAGGACCACTATGAGATGTGTCCTACCGGAGACTAAATAAATGATTAAATTGATCAGTATCAACTGATTTCATTTATTAGGATCTCCATTAGCTGACGCCAATGGCAACAGCAAGTCTTACTGGCGTGCAACACATAACGAACAAGACATTAGAGACAAAAGACTTTGGAGTAACACTTTACCTTCAGTGTACATTAATTAATATGTAAGTAAATAGTAATGCATTTATTTATAACATAGAAGTTACATGTAATGACTATATAAATACTATATAATTACAAATCAGCTTGTCTGAGGTTATTCCACCTGTACAATTACCTGTGATTTATGTATATGTAATTACAAGATGTCTTCTTCCAAATGCAACTAACATGTACTGTAATTACACTTTTGCAGTCTCCTGTGTAGCACCGTGTTAACAATGTATCCTAATATGTAACCTTGTTATATGTACACTACCGGTCAAAAGTTTAAGAACACCTACTCATTCAAGGGTTTTTCTTTATTTTTACAATGTTCTACATTGTAGCATAATAGTGAAGACATCAAAACTATGAAATAACACATATGGAATCATGTAGTATCCAAAAAAGTGATGAACAAATCAAAATATATTTTATATTTGAGATTCTTCAAATAGCCACCCTTCGCCTTGATGACAGCTTTGCACACTCTTGGCATTCTCTCAACCAGCTTCATGAGGTAGTCACCTAGAATGCATTTCAATTAACAGCTTAAGTTATCTTATTTATATCAGGTTTCAGGTAATACCCAAGTGCAGACTGTATTGAAGTAACAATGTTTATTGCAACCACACTGGCAGGCAAATGACAGGTCAAGGCAGGCAGGGGTCGATAATCCAGAGTAGTGGGGCCAAGGTACAGGACAGCAGGCAGGCCCAGGGTCAGGTCAGGCAGAGGTCAAAACCAGGAGGACGACAAAAAGAGAAACTGGGGAAAAGCAGGAGCTGAGACAAAACGCTGGTTGACTTAAACAAACAACACGAACTGGCAGATGGGCGACACCTGGAGGGGGGATACAAAACACAAGGACAGGTGAAACAGATCAGGGCATGACAATTTCCATATTATTTGGCTTGAAAGACGTTCTGTATTGTATGTGAGAGCAATGTATTTACAATGGATGTGCATGTCACTATAATGTCCCGACCCAAGAGAGACTTAATGTAAAGTGAAACACATATTGGTATAACCTTTGTAAATACTATGGACCTGCCTTTGAAAATGCAAAACTTGTCCCGAAGCCACTGTCATTGTCCCATTTGAGGGTGAACCTTCGCCCCAGTCTGAGGTTTTGAGCACTCTGGAGCAGGTTTTCATTAATAACTTCTTTGGGCTATGTGGGACGTTAGCGTGCCACCTGTGGCGCACCCTATCAACAGCAGGTGCATTTCAAGAGCGGCAAATTTGAAACCAAATAAATGTTCAAATTCAAATTTCTCAAACATACAACTAACTTACAGCCTTTGAAAGATAAACATCTTCTTAATCTAACCACGTTTACCGATTTCAAAAAGGTTTTACGGGGAAAGCATAAAGTTAGGTTATGTTAGGAGAGTACATTGACAATAGCTGTGTGCAATGCATTGTCGATTCAAAGACATGCGTCACCAAAACCATACAATCAGCTAAAATTATGCACTAACCTTTTACAATCTCCATCAGATGACACTCCTAGGACATTATGTTAGACAATGCATGCATTTTTAGTTCTATCAAGTTCATATTTATATCTAAAAACAGCGTTTTACTATGGCGTTGATGTTCAGGAAATCGTTTCCCTCCAATACCGGCAGTCAAGTCATGACAACAAAATAATTAATTAATATTAGAAAACATTGCTAAAATATTATATTGTCATTCAAAGAATTATAGATTTACATCTCTTGAACGCAATGGACTTGTCAGATTTAAAATTAACCTTACTGGGAAATCACACTTTGCAATAATCTGAGCACTGCGCCCAGAAAAATACGCATTGCGATACAGACTAACCGCCATGTTGGAGGAATCTAAAATCGAAAATACTATATAAATAATCCATTACCTTTGATTCTCTTCATCAGATGTCACTTCCAAAGAGTCCCAGGTCCATAACGAATGTAGTTTTGTTCAAAAAAGCTTATCATTTATGTCGAAAAACCTCCGTGTTGTAGCGCATGATCTAAGCCAGCCGGACTTCACTTCAAGAACGGAAAAAATATATTTCCGTTCGTTCAAACATGTCAAACGTTGTATCGCATAAATCATTAGGGCCTTTTTTAACCAGAACATGAATAAAATTCAAGGCGGACCATTGGGTTTTCTTTTAAAACGTTTCGTAATGAGAGTACCCACCATCAAATCGCGCGCCAGGGGTCTAATGGACCATCACGTTCCATGGCTCTTATTCGGTCAGATCTCACTGTAGAACACTCAAAACACTTTGTAAAGGCTGGGGACATCTTGTGGAAGCAATAGGAAGTGCCAGAATATTCCTATCCCCCTTTGTTTTTCAATGGCATAGGCTCAAAGTCAATTCAACACATCAGGTATCCACTTCCTGTCAGAATCTGTCTCAGGGTTTTGCCTGCCAAATGAGTTCTGTTATACTCACAGACACCATTCAAACAGTTTTTGAAACTTTAGGGTGTTTTCTATCCATATATAATAAGTATATGCTTATTGTAGTTACTGGGTAGGTGTAGGAGGCAGTTAAAAATGGGCACATATTTTTTCAAAAAATTCTCAATACTGCCCCCTAGCCCGTCTTGGGGCTATGTGGGACGTTAGCGTGCCACCCGTGGCGCACCCTATCAACAGCAGGTGCATTTCAAGAGCGGCAAATTTGAAACCAAATAAATGTCCAAATTCAAATTTCTCAAACATACAACTAACTTACAGCCTTTGAAAGATAAACATCTTCTTAATCTAACCACGTTGTCCGATTTCAAAAAGGTTTTACGTGGAAAGCATAAAGTTAGGTTATGTTAGGAGAGTACATTGATAATAGCTGTGTGTAATGCATTGTCGATTCAAAGACAGGCGTCACCAAAACCATAAAATCAGCTAAAATTATGCACTAACCTTTTACAATCTCCATCAGATGACACTCCTAGGACATTATGTTAGACAATGCATGCATTTTTAGTTCTATCAAGTTCATATTTATATCTAAAAACAGCGTTTTACTATGGCGTTGATGTTCAGGAAATCGTTTCCCTCCAATACCGGCAGTCAAGTCATGACAACAAAATAATTAATTAATATTAGAAAACATTGGTAAAATATTATATTGTCATTCAAAGAATTATAGATTTACATCTCTTGAACACAATGGACTTGCCAGATTTTAAATGAACCTTACTGGGAAATCACACTTTGCAATAATCTGAGCACTGCGCCCAGAAAAATACGCATTGCGATACAGACTAACCGCCATGTTGGAGAGATCTAAAATCGAAAATACTATGTAAATAATCCATTACCTTTGATTCTCTTCATCAGATGTCACTTCCAAAGAATCCCAGGTCCATAACGAATGTAGTTTTGTTCAAAAAAGCTCATCATTTATGTCCAAAAACCTCCGTGTTGTTAGCACATGATCTAAGCCAGCCGGACTTCACTTCACTTCAAGAACGGAAAAAATATATTTCCGTTCGTTCAAACATGTCAAACGTTGTATCGCATAAATCATTAGGGCCTTTTTTAACCAGAACATGAATAAAATTCAAGGCGGACCATTGGGTTCTCTTTTAAAACGTTTCGGAATGAGAGTACCCACCATCAACTCGCGCGCAAGGTGTCTAATGGGCCATCACCGTTCCAAGGCTCTTCTTCAGTCAGATCTCACTGTAGAAGACTCAAAACACTTTGTAAAGGCTGGGGACATCTTGTGGAAGCAATAGGAAGTGCCAAAACATTCCTCACCCCCTTTGTTTTTAATGGTATAGGCTTAAAATCAATTCAACACATCAGGTATCCACTTCCTGTCAGAATCTGTCTCAGGGTTTTGCCTGCCAAATGAGTTCTGTTATACTCACAGACACCATTCAAACAGTTTTTGAAACTTTAGGGTGTTTTCTATCCATCTATAATAAGTATATGCATATTGTAGTTACTGGGTAGGATTAGTAACCAGATTAAATCGGTTACATTTTTTTATCCAGCCGTGAAAATACTGCCCCTTATACCCTAACAGGTTAAGGATCTCTCTGTATTTTGCTCCGTACTTCCCTCAACTCCTGACTAGTCTCCCAGTCCCTGCCGCTGAAAAACATCCTTACAGCATGATACTGCCACAGCCATGCTTCACGGTAAGGATGGTGCCATGTTTCCTCCAGACGTGACGCTTGGCATTCTGGCCAAAGAGTTCAATCTTGGTTTCATCAGACCAGAGAATCTTGTTTCTCATGGTCTGAGAATCTTTAGGTGCCTTTTGGCAAACTCCAAAACGGGCTGTCATGTGCCTTTTACTGAGGAGCGGCTTCCGTCTGGCCACTCTACCATTAAGGCCTGATTGGTAGAGGACTGCAGAGATGGTTGTCCTTCTGGAAGGTTCTCCCATCTCCAAAGAGGAACTCTGGAGCTCTGTCAGAGTGAACATCAGGTTCTTGGTCACTTTCCTGACCAATGCCCTTCTCCCCCAATTTCTCATTTTGGCCAGGCGGCAAGCTCTACAAATAGTCTTGGTGGTTCAAAACTTCTTCCATTTAAGAATGATGGAGGCCACTGTGTTGTTGGTGAACTTCAATGCTGCAGAAATGTTTTGGTACCCTTCCCTAGATCTTTGCCTCAAAATAATCCTGTCTCGGAGCTCTATGACAATTCCTTTGACCTCGTGGCTTGGTTTTTGCTCTGACATTCACTGTGAACTATGGGACCTTATATAGACAGGCTCTGTGTGTAGTTAACTGACCCTCTCTGCCCATTCATCGGCATTTTACCTATTGCTGTCTTTTGCTGATTAGCTGTTGTTGTCTTGCCCGTTGTTGTCTTAGCTAGCTCTCCCAATCAACCCCTGTGATTGCTTTATGCCTCGCTTTATGTCTCTCTCAAATGTCAATATGCCTCGTATACTGTTGTTTAGGATAGTTATCATTGTTTTAGTTTACTGCGGAGCCCCTAGTCCCACTCTACATGCCTCAGATACCTCCTTTGTCCCACCTCCCATACATGCGGTGACCTCACCCAGTATAACCAGCGTGTCCAGAGATGCAACCTCTCTTATCACTCAGTGCCTGGGCTTACCTCCACTGTACCACACCCCACCATACCCCTGTCTGCACATTATGCCCTGAATCTATTCTACCAAACCCAGAAATCTGCTCCTTTAATTCTGTCCCCAACGCACTAGACAAACAGTTTTGATAGCCTTTAGTTGTACCCTCATCCTACTCCTCCTCTGTTCCTCGAGTGATGTGGAGGTTAACCCAGGCCCCGCATGTCCCCAGGCACTCTCATTTGTTTACTTCTGTAATCAAAAAAGCCTTGGTTTCATGCATGTTAACATCAGAAGCCTCCTCCCTAAGATTGTTTTACTCACTGCTTTAGCACACTCAGCCAACACTGATGTCCTTGCCGTGTCTGAATCCTGGCTTAGGAAGGCCAACAAAAATTCTGAGATTTCAATACCCAACAACAACATTTTCCGTCAAGATAGAACTGCATAAGGGGGAGAAGTTGCAGTCTACTGCAGAGATAGCTTGCAAAGTTCTGTCATACTTTCCAGGTCTATGCCCAAGCAGTTCGAGCTTCTAATTTTAAAAATTAATCTCTCCAGAAATAAGTCCCTCACTGTTGTCGCCTGTTATAGACCCCCCTCAGCTCCCAGCTGTGCCCTGGACACCATATGTGAATTGATTGCCCCTCATCTATATTCAGAGTTCGTTCTGTTATGTGACCTAAACTGGGATATGCTTAACACCCCGGCAATCCTACAATGTAAGCTAGATGCCATCAATCTCACACAAATATCAAGGAACCCACCAGGTACAACCCTAAATCCGTAAACATGGGCACCCTCATAGATATTATCCTGACCAACTTGCCTTCCAAATACACCTCTGCTGTTTTCAACCAGGATCTCAGCGATCACTGCCTCATTGCCTGCATCCGCTATGGGTCCGCGGTCAAATGACCACCCCTCATCACTGTCAAATGCTCCCTAAAACACTTCTGCAAGCAGGCCTTTCTAATCGACCTGGCCCGGGTATCCTGGAAGGATATTGACCTCATCCTGTCAGTCGATGATGCCTGGTCGTTCTTTAACCTGTTATGGATAGGGGGCAGTATTTTCACGGCCGGATAAAAAAACGTACCCGATTTAATCTGATTATTACTCCTGCCCAGAAACTAGAATATGCATATAATTATTAGCTTTAGATAGAAAACACTCCAAGGTTTCTAAAACTGTTTGAATGGTGTCGGTGAGTATAACAGAACTCATTTGGCAGGCCAAAACCTGAGAAGATTCCAAACAGGAAGTGCCCTCTCTGACCATTTCTTGCCCTTCTTGATCATCTCTAACCAAAACAGGGGATCTCTGCTGTAACGTGTCACTTCCTACGGCTCCCATAGGCTCTCAGAAACCGTGAAAAAGCTGAATGGTGGCGTTGCAGGCCCTGGCTGAAAAACATTAACGCATTTTGATCGTGGTCGATCAGAGTACAATGAGACTGAGGCACGTGCACGAGGCGACCCCATGTTTTTATTCTTTCGTCATTGAACATAAACAACGACTCCCGGTCGGAATATTATCGCTTTTTTACGAGATAAATTGCATAAAAATTGATTTTAAACAGCGGTTGACATGCTTCGAAGTACGGTAATGGAATATTTAGAAATGTTTTGTCACAAAACGCGTCGGGCGCGTAACCCTTCATCACCCTTGGATAGTGTCTTGAACGCACTAACAAAACGCGGCTATTTGAACATAACTATGGATTATTTTGAACCAAACCAACATTTGTTATTGAAGTAGAAGTCCTGGGAGTGCATTCTGACGATGACAGCAAAGGTAATCAAACTTTTCTAATAGTAAATCGGAGTTTGGTGAGGGTCAAACTTGGTGGGTGTCAAAGTAGCTAGCCGTGATGGCTGGGCTATCTACTCAGAATATTGCAAAATGTGCTTTCACCGAAAAGCCATTTTAAAATCGGACATAGCGAGTGCATAGAGGAGTTCTGTATCTATAATTCTTAAAATAATTATGTTTTTTGTGAACGTTTATCGTGAGTAATTTAGTAAATTCACTGGAAGTGTTCGGTGGGAATGCTAGTTCTGAACGTCACATGCTAATGTAAAAAGCTGTTTTTTGATATAAATATGAACTTGATTGAACAAAACATGCATGTATTGTATGAGATAATGTCCTAGGCGTGTTATCTGATAAAGATCATCAAAGGTTAGTGCTGCATTTAGCTGTGGTTTTGTTTTTTGTGACATTATATGCTAGCTTGAAAAATGGGTGTCTGATTATTTCTGGCTGGGTACTCTGCTGACATAATCTAATGTTTTGCTTTCGCTGTAAAGCCTTTTTGAAATCGGACAGTGTGGTTAGATAAAGGAGAGTCTTGTCTTTAAAGAGCTGGTTGAGGCTAAGGCTTAAGGGGGTGTGAGCAATGCTGAGTGTGTGTAGAAGAAGAAGGGCTCTCCAATAGTAGTACCAAACATTGAAAGACGGTTTCTCAAAAGTGAGTTTACAAGTTCATTAAATTTCAAAGCAGAATGACTTTCCCATTATGTCCTCAAATGCAGTGTATGATATATCATTTTGTAGCTCTGAGTCTCTACTTTTATCCAATGTAAAAAACATTGGATAAGGTAGCAACAAATGTTGCTACATAAGACCGAATCCAGGTGGTGAGTCACATATTATGATTTTAGTTAACTGTGTTAGGTTCTAAGTGAACAGTGTAAAAACTCACGGATGATTATTAAAGCTCAAACCAAGTTTATTCACCCAAAGGGTCAGACAGCTGAACAGACAAAGACATGTTCCCACCAGCACAAGTATATATATACCCCAACTTAGGTGAAGTCTCCTCCTTTCCTCTAAACATTGCATCTTTATTGCTAGGCAGGAAGTTAAGTGATGTGAGTAATAAACTGTTCCTTCTCCCTTAATGTGACCTGACCTCTGCCCCATTCCTCACTAATCCACAGCTCTCCACCCTTATCAGTAAACACATCAATTTGATTGCCTTTCCCTCACAGTAACATTCCAAGCCCCTGGCTCATATCCAACCTTAATTGACCCCACCATATACATTCCTCCTACAGATAACCATTAACTTCTGGTGTAGAAACCAGACTGTGGCCCTTTTCCTTTCCATAGGATACCTGATGATTAACAATATTTCAAGTTTAGAAGTCATAACCCATCAACTGTATTTTATACTGTGTTATGAGCATTGTTTTGTATGTTAAATTTCAAAGTTATAGTGAGTGCTTGCTCTTACGAACAGCGTCCAAGTGCAGTTTGTGATTGCGTGGTTTATTAGTCCTCAAACCAATATGTTGTGTGTGTGTGTGTGTGTCAGCTCTTAAACAGTTATTACATTTGACGGTGGCTGATGGCACAGTGTCTTAAGCAGGAAACAAATAACACATGCAACTGAGAATGAGTCGGCTGTAAATGCACATAGCCACACTGCATAAGGAAATCACATTCGAGCAGGGTATCCTATTCTGAATTACAATGACGGATTTGGACAAGTTATCACGCCATCACACCTGCATAAAACTTTCCTCTCAAAGTCCAGGAAACCTTGGCAGAAGTCCTCAAAGCCCTTCACCTGGCAGAGCCCTTCAGCGTTATTCAGTCAGGACAACTTTCCAAAGAGAGCAGATGGTGGTGATTTAAATCTAAATGTTCTAACTATTACTAATGGTTACATTCAATAAAGAGTGAAGGGGGAGAAAATGACCACCGTAGCCACCTCTCTTTACCCATGTCCTGAGGGTAGAGCAGAAAAACACATCTGATGTTGACCACCAGACCAATAACAACAGACGCTCCACATTTACCTGGAGAGGAAGCCAGGAGAGGGTATGTAATTACTGAGAGATTTCAAAGCATTGTGAAATGGGTTTCCTAATGAGTACTGTATAAAACATTGCTTTCAAATTGGAATGAGTTATTCATTCATCCATTACTCTTCATTCTTCTTAATTATTTTTCCTTGAAGTAACACATACCAAGAGTGTGGTAATATGGGGGAAAAGGGATTGCACATATCCTCAAGTTATCTCCATAAAAACATCCCTTCATCTTTTCAGCTTTTTTGTCAATGGTATTCTGTCTAAGAACATCCCCCTTTCAAATATTGCTATTTAATTAAAAGCAAATAGCCTGTGTGGATAGCCACCTTTAATCAATATCACAACGAGTTGGACGTTTCAGGGGGCGCTTATGCGTTCTATTCTTGGTATGAGCTGAATCAGGGAGGAGCGGTTCTCGCTAAGCAAGCAGTGTGACGTCATTTACATACACAATTCAATGTAATTTGAACATTAACATTAATCTCCCTTTCTAGGGTTTTTGTTTCCCTTTGAGCCTGAGCTCAGAGCTCCACATGTCCCTTAATACAGCACTGCAGATTTTACAGTAAAAACAACACACAATTGGAGAACGCAGGGAAATTGTAAAATCAGACAACATTTCTGAGGCGGAGAGATGAATACTCAGATGGTTCTACTGATAAATTGAATAAATTAATCAAGATAAACAATAAATAAGGTTTCCTCTGAGGAAAGCACTCCCCACTAACTACAGAACGGGTGCAACATGTGGAAACCAACATGTTAATGATAGTTTGATCATAATTCTCTCTGGGTCAGGTCAAGCTGACTATTACCTTGCACTCCAGAGAAAACATATACCGTGTACCTTAGAGAATAATATTACCCTGTACTTCACAGATTGTGATGATGACGACTGACTCACAGTCAGGGCTTAATTTAATCAAAGCCTATACCCCCCCTTAGGAGACTGAAAAGATTTTGGCACGGGTCCTCAGATTCTCAAAAAGTTCTTCAGCTGCACCATCAAGAGCATCCTGACTGTTTGCATCACCGCCTGGCATGGCAACTGCTCGGTTTCCGACCGCAAAGCACTACAGAGGGTAGTGAGTACGGCCCAGTACATCATTGGGGCCAAGCTTCCTGCCATCCAGGACCTCTATACCAGGCGGTGTCAGAGGAAGGCCCTAACAATTGTCAAAGACTCCAGCCACCCTAGTCATAGACTGTTCTTTCCGCTACCACATGGCAAGCGGTACCGGAGCGCCAAGTCTAGGTCCAAAAGGCTTCTTGACAGCTTCTACCCCCAAGCCATACGACTCCAACAGCTAATCAAATGGCTACCTAGACTATTTGCATTGTCCCCCCCACCCTTTTACGCTGCTGCTACTCTCTGGTTATTATCTATGCATAGTCACTTTAACTCTACCTACATGTACATATTACCTCTGTCATGTCTGACTAATCATTAAAGGTTAAGACTGTTATATTATCAAATCAGTTCTCTAGGCTTAATTATTTTGTGATTAAACTAATCACGAAAAAATTAATTAACTAGGAAGTCGGGGCACCACGGGGATATGTCGTTTACAGAGTTATTAATTAAATAGTACCCGCAAAACACCAGTATCAATGTCAACAGTGAAGAGGCATCTCCAGGATGCTGGCCTTCTAGGCAGAGTTGCAAAGAAAAAGCCATATCTCAGACTGGCCAATAAAAAGAAAAGATTAAGATGGCCAAAATAACACAGACACTGGACAGAGGAACTCTGTCGCCTCTTCACTGTTGACGTTGAGAATGGTGTTTTACGGGTACTATTTAATGCTGCCAGTTGAGTACTTGTGAGGCGCCTGTTTCTCAAACTAGACACTCTAATTTGAGACACTAGACACTCCCAGTCCTCTTTCTATTCTGGTTAGGGCCAGTTTGCGCTGTTCTATGAATGGAGTAGTACACAGCATTGTACAAGATCTTCAGTTTCTTGCCAATTTCTCACATGGAATAGCCTTCATTTCTCAGAACAAGAACAGACTGACGAGTTTCAGAAGACAGTTCTTTGTTTCTGGCCATTTTGAGCCTGTAATTGAACCCACAATTGCTGATGCTCCAGATACGCAACTAGTGTAAAGAAGGCCAGTTGTATTGCTTCTTTAATCATAACAACAGTTTTCAGTTGTGCTAACATAATTGCAAAAGTGTTTTCTAATGATCAGTTAACCTTTTAAATTGATAAACTTGGATTAGCTAAAACAACGTGCCATTGGAACACAGGAGTGATGGTTGCTGATAATGGGCCTCTGTATGCCTACAGTATGTAGATATTCGATACAAATCTGCCATTTCCAGCTACAATAGTCATTTACAACATTAAAAATGTCATTGTATTTGTATTGTATTTCTGATCAATTTGATGTTATTTTAATGTACAAAAACACTTGCTTTTCTTTCCAAAACAGGGACATTTCTGAGTGACCCCAAACTTTTGAACGGTAGTGTACATTGCAAGTTGGGGGATGTTCACACCTACAGTAGCCGGGCTATAAAGAGTCTATTGTCCTGCTAATAGGGCTACACCTGCTACAGTAGTACAGTAGCTTTTCATGTCATTTTTCATTAAATCCTCTCGGATTTAAGTATAACTTTTGACTGACGCCTTTAGTGAGTCATTATTATTTACATTGTTTTAGTTTGAACGTGCAGACAGGCACTAAGAACAGCGGGAACGTTTCCCTAGTCAGTGCCATTACTAGTGCAATGCCCGTTAAAGTGTTGCTCTGTGCTACCCAGTGGGGCGGGGTGGGGGTCCACCCCCACTCGCCCTTCCTGCTCCTCCCTTCCCCATGGGCTAGGTCCGTCTTCTGTGCACTGATCTGTGGACCGTCCCGTGCCCCCTGCCCTCGTCTCTTGAACCTCGTGTGCCCACCTCTATCTCAGCGGATAAAGCTGGAGAACTGTAAGGCAATCCCATTGTGCGCCACTCAAGAGCGATGACCAATATGACCAATATATGTTGTCCTGCTAATAGCTCATCCTAGAAACGTTGTTTGTAGAATTCACTGCCTCCTACGCTTGTGAAATACAGGGTTAACAATATATCTGTGAGAATATCTAACGGGCCTTTATATAATATTCGCTTTTTGGAGATTTTGTTTTCAAATAACATAAAGTGAGTGAGAAAAAGGCCAATCTTAAACATGGGGTGAGACATTTAGTAATTTGTAATTAAAAAAAAAAGAAAAAGTTTGTTATTTATAATTATTATTATAATTATTATTATTATTATTATTATAATTATTATTACTGTTTTTAGAGGGAAAGAAACCAAAAGCCTACCATTGCCTCATGAACCAGCATCTATAGCAGTGCAGTTTGCACTGTGATGCAGTGTCTTAGACCACTGTGCCACTGGGCACTGTACAATGTGACTGGTTGGGAGTAAGCTACAGTGCTACAGTAAGAGCAAAATAATCCTAACATTTCCATACTCTAATTGTAGTCTAAGTTTCTCCTAGAATAAAGACCTTAGTGTAACAACAGTTTTAGTAAGTAGTACTGAAGTTGTGCACAATTATCAGTTTCTATTTGGTTTATGTCGCCCATTCATTGTCAGTTACAGACACAGTAGCACCTTGAGACGACCCAAAAGCATAATCAGTGTTCTTAACGCCCCTGTCACATTCTGACCTGTAAAGGTGTTATTTGTTAGTGTGTAGTATGGTCAGGACGTGTCAGGGGGTATTTTGTTTATATGTTTCGGGGATTGTTAGTCTATGTGTATAGACAAGGGGTGTTTGATTAGAGTGGTCTAGAGGTTTGGTAAATGTTCTATGTTTATTCTAGTCACTCTGTTTCTATGTGCAGTTTTGTTCTTGACCTTCAATTGGAAGCAGCGGCTCCTCGTTGCTTCTGATTGAAGGTCCTATAATTAGGGGTTTATTTGTATTGTGGATTGTGGGTAGTTGTATTCTGTTTTGTGCTATTCACCTGACAGAACTGTTAGTGTCGTTTCCGTTAATTGTATATGTGTTTCATTTGTTTCTCCTTCTTCAATATTAAAAAAGAAGATGAGTATACACTTCCCTGTTGCGTCTTGGTCCTCCACACACGACACGCGTTACAGAACTACCCACCAGACCTGGACCAAGCAATAGAAGAGGGAGCAGCCAAGGAAGCAGGAGTATTACAGGGAATCGTGGTCATGGGAGGAAATCCTGGCGGGAGAAGGTCCGTGGCGAAGGAACGGTGAGGACCGGGAGAAGTACGTTGGGACATGGCTAGCAAGGAAGCCTGAGAGGCAGCCCCAATAATTTTTTTTGGGGGGGGGCACTCGGGGTGGGTGGCTGGGCAAAGGATGCCCCTGAAGCCAACACCTCGTGCTTATTATGTGGAGCACATGGAGTGGAGAGCGCCGAAGTATGAAGAAGTACGCAAGATCTCGCCCATGCGCACGCACAGTCCGGTGTGTGTGATCTCAGCCCCAAGCAAAGGCTGTGCTAGAGTGGGCATCCAGCCTGGAAGGAGGATGCCAGCCCAATACGTCTGGCCACTGGTATGCCTCCGAAGTCCAGGCTACAGGACACCTCCTCTACGCACGGCAACCATCAGGCCCCTGCATAGCCCAGTCCGCCCTGTACCAGCACCCCGAACGTACAGGGCTACTACTGCCATCAAGCCAGGACGGGTTGTGTAGTAGGTGAGCTCGAGACTTCCAGTACTCACTCAAGGCCCGGTGTATCCTATTCCTGCGCCACGCACAAGCCTACAGGTACGTGTATCCAGTCTGGCTCCTCCGAAGCCAGCACCGCGCACCAGGCTTCCTGAGCGGCAGCCTAGTCCAGCTCGACCTATCCCTGCTCCCCGCACAAGCCTACAGGTGCGTGTCTCTAGTCTGACTCCCCCGAAGCCAGCACCACGCACCAGGCTCCCAGTGTGGCAGCCCAGCCCAACTCGTCCTACTCTTGCCCCTAGCACTAGCCCTGAGGTACGTGGGCCTAGTCCGGCGTCCCCTACACCAGCCCCACATACCAGGCCTTCAGTGCACGCGCCTCGCCCAGATGGCACAGCGACAGCGTCTCACCCAGAGTGCCCAGCGACAGCGCCTAACTCAGAGTGGCAGACAACAGTGTTTCAGTCAGAGTGCCCGACGACAGTGCCTCAGCCCGAGTGTCCGGCACCTATGCCCGAGAAAGAAGTGGCCCACAGTCCACGGCCAAAGTCAGACGACAGTCCAGGGCAACCAGAGTCTGCCAAGAAGAGGGGTGAGCAAGTGGCGGAGCGAGGGATACGTCCGGCTCCAGAGCCACCTCCGTAGGGACGAGTATGCGGGAAGGGGGGAGCGTTGCAGAGGCATCGTAGGTGACGGTGGCCGCCCTCTCTTCCCTCCCATATAAGCTGGGATTTATTTTTGTATTTTCTTTTTGTTAGGTGCATCCGGGGTTTGCACCTTTGGGGGGGTGGGGGGGGGTACTGTCACATTCTGACCTGTAAATGTGTTAGTATGGTCAGGACGTGGCAGGGGGTTTTTTGTTTATATGTTTCGGGGATTGTTAGTCTATGTGTATAGACAAGGGGTGTTTGATTAGAGTGGTCTAGAGGTTTGGTAAATGTTCTCTCTCTCTCTCTCTCTCTCTCTCTCTCTCTCAAAGCTTACTTTGGATATTTACAATATGAAAATAATCAAAATTGTCAACGGGACAACAACAACCAAGGGTCAAAATCCCCCACAGGTTGATTGGTCTGTCAGACACTGTCCCTCATCTTATGGCAGGCCGCAATGTAGTGCGCTGCCAACCTACAGCTCTCTGTGTCCTCCCCCAACAGAATGGGTAGCCTACTCTCATAAGAGAGGTCTTTGAAACCTTTAATAAGGGTTTCAAATTTTGGGAAATTACATTCTCTTGACATTTTGTCACAAAATGAAATTTGAATAAGCTTGTTTACATTCCTCCATCGAGGTATACCCCCCACCCCCTTTAACACATGTAAGCACAACATTTGAAATTCAAAGATGAATATAAGTGTTTTCGAAAGAATCAAGTAGGGTACTGGAAGGAGTTATCAGGTTCGGCCCACAGGGTTTACATTAGTTTCAGGCCCTACTTAGCCAAATGCAGAAACTATTACCTGTTTTCTCCTGCTCTACTGAAATTAGTTATCCTTAATGAACTGATTTAGTAGATTTGTGTATTTTATTCAAATAACTAAGATACATTTAATAAGGCAATGTTGTGAGGTGCTGGAAAAACAGTGGTGCTTGAATTTTATTTCTGAAAAGGTGTAGGAACCCTGATGTGATATTATTAATAATAAAAATAATTACAAGTAATGTATTCAAACATTCATAATTCACTGTAATTAATTAATTTAATAGTTCATTGTGTCTCACCAACTGGATTCTGTCTTACGTAGCAAAATTAGAAATTGTGTTTTTTTACATTGGATAAAAGTAGACTCAGAGCTACAAAATGGTATATCATACATTGCATTTGAGGAACAATGGGAAAGTAATTCTGCCCTGAAAGTTGATCAACTTGTAAAACTACTTTTGAGAAAATGGCCTTTGAATATTTTAGTATCTATTCAAGAGCTCTTCTTTGTCTACACCCATTCAGCATCGTTCATACCTTCTTAAGCTTTAGCCCCACCCATCTCGTTTCGCTCTCGGAGTGCACACTTGACGCTCTGGCCGATAATTTGTTTACCTCTGGATAACATGAAAACAGCCTAACCAGCTCTGCTGGCAACAATTTCATTACGCTTTTTTTTAACTTTCATAACGGCTCTCCTGTGAAGTCTTGACTTGCGACATACGACTAGTTTCCTGAATCGGGTCACATATACCAATGACAGCCCCTAAGGCAAGCTAGGAATGATTAGCATTAGCACTCAGTGAGGCAAATAAGCATGTTTACCCTTGAGCAAGTGCCGTGGGCGGAGGTGGACAGAGATGTATTGGAACTGACGTGTGTGGTTGTTTCTGGGGTTTGACTGAACCGTTTCCGGACATATGCACGTCCCCGCACATAAGGTGTTCTTTATCGGAGATTTAGGGGGCAGGTGCAGGGCAGAGAGCGGCTGGAGAAGTGCCGGCACATTTCCAGAAATGGTTGTGTTGTGTTTGTCAGACCATTCCTGCAGCAATTCATTCGTGAGAATTTTCGTCGCTCATCACCACTGCCGTATATATTCCCCCCCAAACCGACACTGGGACAGCTCTCAAGGAACTACACTGGACTATGTGCAAACTGGAAACCACATATCCTAAGACCCCATTTATTATAGCTGCAGACTTTAAAACCTGTTGGGGATAAGGGGCAGTATTGAGAATTTTGAAAAAAATATGTGCCCATTTTTAACTGCCTCCTACACCAACTCAGAAGCTAGAATATGCATATTATTGTTCAGGTTTGGATAGAAAACACTCTGAATTTTCTAAAACTGTTTGAATGGTGTCTGTAAGTATAACAGAACTCATATGGCAGTCAAAACCCTGAGACAAATGCTGACAGGAAGTAGATACCTGATGTGTTGAATTACCTTTAAGCCTATGCCATTGAAACACACAGGGGCTCATTAATCGTTGAGCATTTCCTATGGCTTCCACTAGATGTCACCAGTCTTTACAAAGTTGTTTGAGTCTTCTACTGTGAGAACTGAACGAACAAGAGCCTTGGAACGGTGGTGGCCGACAAGACTCTGGCGCGCGAGTTCATGTTGGGTACTCTCGTTCCAATACGTTTTAAAAGAGAATGCAATCGTCCGCTTTGAATATTATTCATGTTCTGGTTGAAAAAGGCACTAATGATTTATGCTATACAACGTTTGACATGTTTGAACGAACGTAAATATTTTTTCTCCCCTCTTTCATGAAGAGAAGTCCGGCGGGCTTAGATCATGTGCTAACAACACGGAGCTTTTTGGACATAAAGCTTATATGAGCTTTTTCGAACAAAACTACATTCGTTATGGACCTGGGAATCCTGGAAGTGACATCTGATGAAGAGAATCAAAGGTAATGGATTATTTATATAGTATTTTCGATCTCTCCAACATGGCGGTTAGTCTGTATCGCAAAGCGTATTTTTCTGGGCGCAGTGCTCAGATTATTGCAAAGTGTGATTTCCCAGTAAGGTTATTTTTAAATCTGGCAATCCGGTTGCGTTCAAGAGATGTAAATCTATAATTCTTTGAATGACAATATAATATTTTACCAATGTTTTCGAATAGTAATTATTTAATTTGTTGTGCTGATTTGACTGGCGGTATTGGAGGGAAAATATTTCCTCAACATCAATGCCATAGTAAAACGCTGTTTTTGGATATAAATATGAACTTGATAGAACTAAAAATGCATGTATTGTCTAACATAATGTCCTAGGAGTGTCATCTGATGGAGATTGTCAAAGGTTAGTGCATAATTTTAGCTGGTTTTCTGCTTTTGGTGACGCGTGTCTTTGCATTGACAAAACATTACACACAGCTATTTTCAATGTACTCTCCTAACATAATCTAACTTTATGCTTTCGCCGTAAAGCCTTTTTGAAATCGGACAACGTGGTTAGATTAAGGAGATGTTTATCTTTCAAAGGGTGTAAGATAGTTGTATGTTGGAGAAATTTGAATTATGACATTACATTTTTTTCAAATTTGCCGCTCTTGATATTTCACCTGTTGTTGATAGGGTGTACCAGGGGTGGGACGCTTGGTACACCCTTTGAAAGGAAATCTGAGGAAAACTACAGAAATTTGATCAACACCTCTCTTGTGCTCCACACGCAACCCAGACCCTGGATCAATGTTTCATTCCCTTCTGGGATGGATACAAGGCCCTCCCCTGAAAATCAGATTATGCCTCCATTCTACTCCTCTGCACCTATAGCCATTAACTTAAACAGAAAGCTCCCATGGTAAATACTGTTCAAACTTGTTCTGACCTATTGGAATCTTTACTTCAAGGTTATTTTGATCACGTGGACTGAGAAATGTTCTGGGTCGCCGCTGAGAATAGTATAGACTTGTACACTAACTCTGTGACTGGGTTCATCAAGAAGTGCATCGAGGATGTTGTTCCCACTGTGACGTTTAGAATTTACCAAACCAAAAACAATGGATAGCATGAAACAATTAAATTCAGCTTTTTTGCCGACGTTTACTGACACCAGCCATATTCAACGGATGTTGAGTGTTCGTAAATGAATCAGTTATTCTGTTCTCTGGCATACAAAGACGAGAGTGCTCTGAAATCGGAGTAGATAGCCAGACCAAATTTACAAACACAACCTTAGGGGGGACTCTCTAACGGTACAATGACTCAGTAAAATTTTTGTTACACAGATTATTTATCAACACCCAGAGTGGCACCAAAAAAGCTCTCAGGGCCCAGGCAGAGGGAGACACACAGAAATACACCACACACATGCCCCATATTGGGGGCCTAGTTATGGTTAGGAAACGTGTTAGAGGAAGTCTGGAAAGCAGGTGAGAGGGCACACTTGAGGTACTGCTCAGTATCGAGACTGGAGTATGTGTAAATGGTGGTACTCAGGAGTTTGTGGAGGCATTGGTCCCAGGTCAAACCCTGTAGAAGAACCATTAGAGGCAGAACCATGACTGAGAACCAATGCCAGTTTTGAGGAAATATCAAAATTGATTGACAAGGTTATTGTTCGGACTCCCCTAACAGGACTCGATGGCACCCAAGTGGAAGAGGTTATATGTGAAGTACGAACAGGTGAATAAGAAGCTGCGGCAGAAGGCCTCCCAACAATGGACGCTCAGATGGCCAGATTGATGGTTCCATAGATAGAGACGGCGGGGCTGTTTCTCCTCACTATGGAATTGACTAAGGATGGAAGAAAATGACTAATGATAGCACCTCATATGCAGGACCCAATAAAGTGGAGAAGAAAGAGAAAACTGGATGAAAATCAAAATACCTTGAGAACCTGACCATACCTGAAGGGCAAGACTGAGACTACAGATTGATCACCAACAAAAAAAGGACGAGTTTGACAGCAAAGAATGAAGCAAGTCAATGAGGGATCTGCAGCAAGTCAACAAGAGATGGATAAAATGGAAATATAGCAATGATGTGGTAAGGAAGAACATGAGAACTAGATACAGGATCTGGAGATAAGAGAGAGCGAACTAAGGACCAGAGAACATGAACGCAAAAACAGGGAACATGATTTAAAGCGAAGAGAAAAGAAATTCAAAAGTAAGGAAAAGTATATGGCTAACCGACAGAACAACATGACCAAGAGGCAAGAGGAACTGAAGACTCATCAACAAAAGACCTGAAGAACAAGGTGCTTCACTAGGAGAACGAGAACTGGAGGTGTCCACCCCAATAAGGAAAAGAGAAGGTGCCGGCAACCTCCTGTTCTCTCCATTTACTCAACATTGAGGGCCCTAATGACAGAACAAGCAGTGACATGGAACCAAGACTCTCAGCCTGGGGGCAAAGTGGAGGCAAGTGTTCCCCCGATCTGACTGGAGAAAGGAAAATGGCAGATCTCAGAAGGCCCAGCACACAACAGTAATCCTGCTTACTAACCTGAAATCGCATAAAAAAGCCAAGGATGTCGGCTGCCAGGGAAGAATGTCGAAGACATAGCTGGGACCAGAATTTTCTCACAAACTAGCCATGAAAACCCTCAGCACATGAGTCTGGTGGAACTGTAGGAGCCTACTGTCAACCACATACTACCCTGAAATGCCTCAAGGAAACGGGCTGGGGATAGGTGCTCCGATGTTATAAGATTGGCACACCTGTATTTGGGGAGTTTCTCTCATTCCTCTCTGCAGATCCTTTCAAGCTCTATCAGGTTGGATGGGGAGCGTTGCTGCACAGCTATTTTCAGGTCTCTGCAGAGATATCCGATCGGGTTCAAGTTTGGGATTTGCTGGGGCACTCAAGGACATTCAGAGACTTGTCACGAAGTCACTCCTGCATTGTCTTAGCTGTGTGTTTAGGGTTGTCCTGTTGGAAGGTGAACCTTCACCCCAGTCTGAGGTCCTGAGCTCTCTGGAGTAGGTTTTCATCAAGGATCTGTCTGTTTTTGCTCCGTTAATCTTTGCCTCGATCCTGACTAGTCTCCCAGTCTCTCCTGCTGAAAAATATCCCCACAGCATGATGCTGCCACCACCATGCTTCACTGTAGGGATGGTGCCAGGTTTCCTCCAGACGTGATTCTTGACATTCAGGCCAAATAGTTCAATTTTGATTTCATCAGACCAGAGAAACCATTTTCTCATGGTCTGAGAGTCTTTCGCTACCTTTCGGTAAACTCCACATAGACTGTCATGTGCCTTTTCCTAAGGTGTGGCTTCCACCTGGCCACTATCATAAAGGCCTGATTGGTGGAGTGGTGCAGAGATGGTTGTCCTTCTGGAAAGTTCTCCCATCTCCACAGAGGAACTCTAGAGCTCTACCATAGTGTTCTTGGTCACCTACCTGACCAAGGCCCTTCTCCCACGATTGCTCAGTTTGGCCTTGCGGCCAGCTCCAGGAAGAATCTTGGTGGTTCCTAACTTATTTAAGAGTGATAGATGCTACTGTGTTCTTGGGGACCTTTACTGCTGGAGAAATGTTTTGGTACTCTTCCCCAGATCTGTGCCTTGACACAATCCAGTCTCGGAGCTGTATTGATAATCCCTTAGACCTCATAGCTTGGTTTTTGCTCTGACATGCACTGTCAACTGGAGGACCTTAAAACCTCTTGAGGATCAGACCCTTTTTTTCAATATTCATCTAAAAAGACATACCCATATCTAACTGCCTGTGTAGCAAGGATATGCATATTCTTGATACCATATGAAAGGAAACACTTTGAAGTTTGTGGAAAGGTGAAATTAATGTTGGAGAATATAACACATTAGATCTGTTAAAAGATATTGTAAAGTGTAAAACATGCATATTTTTTAATCAGCTTTTAAATGCAAAAGAAAGGCCACAATGTATTATTCCATTTTATGCTCAATTTAGATTTTGGCAGCAGTGTATGTGCAACGTTTTAGACTTATCCAATGAAACATTGCATTTCTGTTCAAAATGTTGTATCAAGTCTGCTCAAGTCTGCTCAGGAGCATGCCCAGGCGTTGTAGGGAGGTCATACAGGCACGTGGAGGCCACACACACTACCGAGCCTCATTTTGACTTGTTTTAACTTTTGGGGCTATGTGGGACGTTAGCGTGCCACCCGTGGCGCACCCTATCAACAGCAGGTGCATTTCAAGAGCGGCAAATTTGAAACCAAATAAATGTCAAAATTCAAATTTCTCAAACATACAACTAACTTACAGCCTTTGAAAGATAAACATCTTCTTAATCTAACCACGTTTACCGATTTCAAAAAGGTTTTACACGGGAAAGCATAAAGTTAGGTTATGTTAGGAGAGTACATTGACAATAGCTGTGTGTAGTGTATTGTCGATTCAAAGACAGGCGTCACCAAAACCATAAAATCAGCTAAAATTATGCACTAACCTTTTACAATCTCCATCAGATGACACTCCTAGGACATTATGTTAGACAATGCATGCATTTTTAGTTCTATCAAGTTCATATTTATATCTAAAAACAGCGTTTTACTATGGCGTTGATGTTCAGGAAATCGTTTCCCTCCAATACCGGCAGTCAAGTCATGACAACAAAATAATTAATTAATATTAGAAAACATTGGTAAAATTTTATATTGTCATTCAAAGAATTATAGATTTACATCTCTTGAACGCAATGGACTTGCCAGATTTAAAATTAACCTTACTGGGAAATCACACTTTGCAATAATCTGAGCACTGCGCCAGAAAAATACGCATTGCGATACAGACTAACCGCCATGTTGGAGAGATCTAAAATCGAAAATACTATGTAAATAATCCATTACCTTTGATTCTCTTCATCAGATGTCACTTCCAAAGAATCCCAGGTCCATAACGAATGTAGTTTTGTTCAAAAAAGCTCATTATTTATGTCCAAAAACCTCCGTGTTGTAGCACATGATCTAAGCCAGCCGGACTTCACTTCACTTCAAGAACGGAAAAAATATATTTTCGTTCGTTCAAACATGTCAAACGTTGTATCGCATAAATCATTAGGGCCTTTTTTAACCAGAACATGAATAAAATTCAAGGCGGACCATTGGGTTCTCTTTTAAAACGTTTCGGAATGAGAGTACCCACCATCTCACTGTAGAAGACTCAAAACACTTTGTAAAGGCTGGGGACATCTTGTGGAAGCAATAGGAAGTGCCAAAATATTCCTCCTTCCCTTTGTTTTTCAATGGTATAGGCTTAAAGTCAATTCAACACATCAGGTATCCACTTCCTGTCAGAATCTGTCTCAGGGTTTTGCCTGCCAAATGAGTTCTGTTATACTCACAGACACCATTCAAACAGTTTTTGAAACTTTAGGGTGTTTTCTATCCAAACCTGAACAATAATATGCATATTCTAGCTTCTGAGTTGGTGTAATAGGCAGTTAAAAATGGGCACATATGTTTTCAAAAATTCTCAATACTGCCCCCTATACCCTAACAGGTTAAGGACATTACATCAAAGTTGGATCAGCCTGTAGTGTGGTTTTCCACTTTAATTTTGAGTGTGACTCCAAATCCAGACCTCCATGGGTTGATAAATTGGATTTCCATGTATTATTTTTGTGTGATTTTGTTGTCAGCACATTCAACTATGTAAAGAAAAAAGTATTTAATAAGATTATTTCATTCATTCAGAACCAGGATGTGTTTAGTGTTCCCTTTATTTTTTTGAGCAGTATATATATGACCTGGGCATAGGCCAAAAATCTCTCCTCTCTCCCGAAGTGTGCACTTATACACGTCCCTTCATGGATTTGAAATGAAAATACTTGTAGGCTATATGGAATCTCCTCACCACAATCTCAAATCAGTGAATATTCAATTTACTGGTAGAATCCTGAACTTTCTACATCCTGTGTACTCATCTGCTCCTAGTTTGCCACCAAGTCTGGCATTCATTCTGAATGTAGATAATGCCATGCTAGGTAGATGGGGCGTGGCCAAAAAAGTGGGGTAGTTATAAAACAGATGCTCACCCGCCGCTCGCCCCTCAGGGGGATGGTCGAACACGGCCCGGAAGCAGCGGGTAAACTCTGGGTAGTTATCCCTCGCTGAGTCTGGTCCCTCCCAGACTGCGTTGGCCCACTCCAGAGCTTTGCCTGACAGGCAGGAGACGAGGGCGTTCACGCTCTCACCTCCTGAAGGAGCCGGGTGAACGGTTGCCAGGTACAGCTCCAGCTGGAGCAGGAAACTCTCGCACCCGGCAGTCGTCCCATCGTACTCCCTCGGGAGCGCGAGCCGAATACCGCTGGGCCCAGATGACGCCGGAGAAGGTGGTGGTGTAGGTTGGAACGTGGCGGGTGCAGGGGTAGGCAGGCCACCCCTCCATCGTTGCCATCACCTAATCCATGGCGGTCCCGAGACAGTGGAGAACGGAGGTGTGGTGTTGAACGCGCTCCTCCATGGAAGTGGAGAGCGCGTCAGCTCCTGCTGACTCCATTGTGGTGGTCTGGGATTCTGTTACAAATGCCTCCTAGTAGGAGGGGAGGTGTAGGAATCAGGAGCAGGAGAGCAAAGAATTTCCAGTGGCACAAAACGTTTAATGAGGTGGTACCGAACTCACAGTACAACAAGAGGGAAAACACGCACAAACAAAGTCGCCACCCACAGGGAAACTAATTACACACACGGAGGAGAAACCTCGACTCCAAAACAAAGTCTTGAAAAACACGGTAACACTACCAAAACAAATCGAAAACCCTGTGGTGCAGGCATGCACCCCTAACATGAAATACATATAAACAAACAATGCCACACAAAGCCTAGCATGCAGCGGGGTGTAGATAAACCCACCGAAATCAACTAACTGAACACAGGTGTGAAAAAACAGACAGACACAAACAAAAAGGAAAATTGGATCGGTGGCAGCTAGTAGGGCGGCGACGACGACCGCCGAGCACCGCCTGAACAGGGAGAGGAGCCACCTTCGGTGGAAGTCGTGACTAGCCTGAATATAGACAAATATAGCTAGCTATGCTGGTCCTGTATTGAACTCCATCAGGTAAATCATATAAACTCTGCAAAAAAGCAAACGTCCTCTCACTGTCAACTGTATTTATTTTCAGCAAACGTAGCATGTGTAAATATTTGTATGAACATAAGATTCAACAACTGAGACATGAACTGAACTTGTTCCACAGACATGTGACTAACGGAAATGGAAAAATGTGTCCCTGAACAAAGGGGAGGGGGTCAAAATCAAATGTAACAGTCAGTATCTGGTGTGGCCCCCAGCTGCATTAACCTGTTATGGCTAGGGGGCAGTATTTTCACGGCTGGATAAAAAACGTACCCGATTTAATCTGATTATTAGTCCTGCCCAGAAACTGGAATATGCATATAATTATTAGCTTTGGAGAGAAAACACTCCAAAGTTTCTGAAACTGTTTGAATGGTGTCTGTGAGTATAACAGAACTCCTATGGCAGGCAAAAACCTGAGATGCTTCTGTTCAGGAAGTACCCTGTTTGAACATTTCTTGCCCTTCTTTATTATCTCTATCATTTACAAAGGATCTCTGCTCTTACGTGACAATTCACACGTCTCCAATGAGGTCTCATAGCCCGGGAAAAACAGGAATGACGTAATTCAAAGCCCTGGCTGAAGCACAGGAAGGCAAAAGCTAAGTGGTCACTCAATGGTCTAAGCCTTAGGCGCGTGACACGCCCCGCCCCCGGCTTTCGGTTTTTTCCTCAGTTTACAGACAGGCAGATTCCCGGTCGGAATATTATCGCTTCTCTACGAGATAAATTGCATAAATATTGGTTTTAAACAGCGGTTGACATGCTTCGAAGTACGGTAATGGAATATTTAGAAATTTTTTGTCATATTTTGCGTCATGCTCGTGGCCGAGATTTAGCGTTGGGATAGTGTCTAGAACGCACGAACAAAACGTCGCTGTTTGGATATAACGATGGATTATTTGGGACCAAACCTACATTTGTTATTGAAGTAGAAGTCCTGGCAGTGTATTCTGATGAAGAACAAGCAAGGTAAGAACATTTTTCTTATAGGAAATGTGATTTTGGTGAAGGCTAAACTTGCAGGGTGTCTAAATAGCTAGCCCTGTAACGCCGGGCTATGTACTTACATTATTGCAAAATGTGCTTCATCCGAAAAGCTATTTTAAAATCGGACATATCGAGTGCATAGAGGAGTTCTGTATCTATAATTCTTAAAATAATTGTTATGCTTTTTGTGAGCGTTTATCGTGAGTAATTTAGTAAAATCACCGGAAGTGTTCGGTGGGAATGCTAGTTCTGAACGTCACATGCTAATGTAAAAAGCTGTTTTTTGATATAAATATGAACTTGATTGAACAGACATGCATGTATTGTATAACACAATGTCCTAGGTGTGTCATCTGATGAAGATCATCAAAGGTTAGTGCTGCATTTAGATATGGTTTGGGTTTATGTGACATGATATGCTAGCTTGAAAAATGGCTGTGTGATTATTTCTGGCTGGGTACTCTGCTGACATAATCTAATGTTTTGCTTTCGCTGTAAAGCCTTTTTGAAATCGGACAGTTTGGTTAGATAAAGGAGAGTCTTGTCTTTAAATAGCTGTAAAATAGTCATATGTTTGAAAAGTGTAAGTTTTCGGATTTAGAGGAGTTTGAATTTCGCGCCCCGCCCATCATTGGATATTGGAGCAATCGTTCCGCTAGCGGAACGTGTAGATGTAAGAGGTTTTAAGGGGTGGCAGGTAGCCTAGTGGTTAGAGCGAGCGTTGGACTAGTAACCGAAAGGTTGCAAGATCGAATCCCTGAGCTGACAAGGTCAAAATCTGTTATTCTGCCCCTGAACAAGGCAGTTAACCCGCCCTAGGGTGTCATTGAAAATAAGTATTTGTTCTTAACTGCTTAGCAATCTTAGGGATTGGGGTAGAAGCTGTTAAGGAGCTTTTTGGTCTAGACTTGGCGCTCCGGTACCACTAGTCGTGCAGTAGCAGAGAGAACAGTCTATGACTTGGGTAGTTGGAGTCTTCAACAATTTTTTGGGGTCTTCCTTTGACACCGCCTGGTATAGAGTTCCTGGATGGCAGGAAGCTCGGCCCCAATGATGTAAGTTTGCAAACCCTGCCACATCTGAAGACCGTCAGAGCCGGTTTAGTAGGATTCATTATTATTCCTATATTGATGCTTTGCCTGTTTGATGGTTCGTCGGAATGCATAGCGGGATATCTTATAAGTGCCCAGATTAGTGTCCCGCTCCATTAACCTGTCTGGGGTATGTGGGACGATTTCGTCCCACCTACGTAACAGCTACTGATATTCCAGTGGCGCGATTTTTGAATCGTTAGAAATACTATTACTTCAATTTCTCAAACATATGACTATTTTACAGCTATTTAAAGACAAGAATCTCGTTAATCTAACCCCACTGTCCGATTTCAAAAAGGCTTTACAACGAAAGCAAAACATTAGATTATGTCAGCAGAGTGCCCAGCCAGAAAAAATCAGACAGCCATTTTTCAAGCTAGCATATCATGTCACATAAACCCAAACCACAGCTAAATGCAGCACTAACCTTTGATGATCTTCATCAGATGACACACCTAGGACATTGTGTTATACAATACATGCATGTCTGTTCAATCAAGTTCATATTTATATCAAAAAACAGCTTTTTGCATTAGCATGTGACGTTCAGAAAACGCATAACCCCCGGCAAACTTCCGTTGAATTTACTAACAGTTTGCTAAATTACTCACGATAAACGTTCACAAAAAGCATAACAATTATTTTAAGAATTATAGATACATTACTCCTCTATGCACTCGATATGTCCGATTTTAAAATAGCTTTTCGGATGAAGCACATTTTGCAATAATCTAAGTACATAGCCCGGCATTACAGGGCTAGCTATTTAGATACCCACCCAGGTCAGCATCCACCAAAATCACATTTCCTATAAGAAAAATGTTCTTACCTTGCTTGTTCTTCATCAGAATACACTGCCAGGACTTCTACTTCAATAACAAATGTTGGTTTGGTCCCAAATAATCCATCGTTATATCCAAACAGCGACGTTTTGTTCGTGAGTTCTAGAATGCTTCTTCCCGGATTCGCGCATGGCGCATTGGCGTGTCAAAAATGTCTAAATATTCCATTACCGTACTTCGAAGCATGTCAACCGCTGTTTAAAACCAATTTTTATGCCATTTATGTCGTAGAGAAGTGATAATATTCCGACCGGGAGTATGCATTGAGCCTAAACAGCCGAATAAAATTTCTCCTCAGAAGCGACTCATGCACGCGCATCATTGAAAGGTCCTCGGAGCATCCACTTACAAAAGGCGATAATATGTTTCAACCTGAGGCTCCCTCGTAAACCTTCAGTTATTTCGCGGGCTCTGAGAGCCTATTGGAGCCCTGGGAATTGTCACGTTACAGCTAAGATCCTTACTTTTCAATAAAAAGATGCAAGACGCACGACTCCTTGTCAGACAGGGTACTTCCTGCTTGAAACCTTGTCAGGTTTTTGCCTGCCATAGGAGTTCTGTTATACTCACAGACACCATTCAAACAGTTTTAGAAAATTCAGAGTGTTTTCTATCCAAACCTGAACAATAATATGCATATTCTAGCTTCTGAGTTGGTGTAGGAGGCAGTTAAAAATGGGAACATATTTTTCCAAAATTCTCAATACTGCCCCCTAGCCCAGACAGGTTAAACCTCTTACATCTACACGTTCCGCTAGCGGAACGTCTGCTCCAATATCCAATGATGGGCGGGGCGCGAAATACAAACTCCTCTAAAATCCGAAAACTTCCACTTTTCAAACATATGACTATTTTACAGCTATTTAAAGACAAGACTCTCGTTAATCTAACCACACTGTCCGATTTCAAAAAGGCTTTACAGCGAAAGCAAAACATTAGATTATGTCAGCAGAGTACCCAGCCAGAAATAATCAGACACCCATTTTTCAAGCTAGCATATAATGTCACAAAAAACAAAACCACAGCTAAATGCAGCACTAACCTTTGATTATCTTCATCAGATGACACAACTAGGACATTATGTTATACAATACATGCATGTCTGTTCAATCAAGTTCATATTTATATCAAAAACCAGCTTTTTACATTAGCATGTGACGTTCAGAACTAGCATTCCCACCGAACACTTCCGGTGAATTTACTAAATTACTCACGATAAACGTTCACAAAAAGCATAACAATTATTTTAAGAATTATAGATACAGAACTCCTCTATGCACTCGATATGTCCGATTTTAAAATAGCTTTTCGGATGAAGCACATTTTGCAATATTCTAAGTACATAGCCCGGCATCACAGGGCTAGCTATTTTGACACCCAACCAGTTTAGCCTTCACCAAAATCACATTTCCTATAAGAAAAATGGTCTTACCTTTCCTGTTCTTCGTCAGAATGCACTCCCAGGACTTCTACTTCAATAACAAATGTTGGTTTGGTCCCAAATAATCCATCGTTATGTTCCATCAACGACGTTTTGTTCGTGCGTTCTAGACACTATCCCAATGGTAAATCACGGTCGCACGCATGGCGCAGAACGTGACAAAAAAATTCTAAATATTCCATTACCGTACTTCGAAGCATGTCAACCGCTGTTTAAAACCAATTTTTTATGCAATTTATCTCGTAGAAAAGCGATAATATTCCGACCGGGAATCTGCATGTCTGTAAACTGAGGGAAAAACCGAAAGCCGGGGGCGGGGCAGGTCGCGAGCCTAAGCATTTCTCCACTGATTGCCCACTTAGCTTTTGCTCTCGTGTGCTTCAGCCAGGGCTTTGAATTACGTCATTCCTGTTTTTCCCGGGCTCTGAGAGCCCATTGAAGACGTGGGAAGTGTCACGTAAGAGCAGAGATCCTTTGTAATAGATAGAGAGAATCAACAAGGGCAAGAAATGTTCAGACAGGGTACTTCCTGAACAGAACCTTCTCAGGTTTTTGCCTGCCATAGGAGTTATGTTATACTCACAGACACCATTCAAACAGTTTTAGAAACTTTGGAGTGTTTTCTATCCAAAGCTAATAATTATATGCATATTCTAGTTTCTGGGCAGGACTAATAATCAGATTAAATCAGGTACGTTTTTTATCCAGCCGTGAAAATACTGCCCCCTAGTCATAAGAGGTTAATGAAGCCGGTAACTGATGTGTTATACTCCTCAATGCGATCGGATGAGTCCCGGAACATTCAAATCTGTGCTAGCGAAACCGTCCTGTAGCTTAGCATCCGCTTCATTGGACAACTTCCGTATTGAGCTGGTACTTCCAGCTGGATTCAGCAGGATAGTTAGGGTCAGATTTACCAAAACGAGGGTGAGGAAGAACTTTGTATGTGTGTCTGTGTGTGGATTAAAGTTGATCTAGAGTGCAGGGGGGTGTGTGTCTCTATGTATTGGAGGGGGGCTAGTATTGTGGGTCTGGACAGCTCAACTCTAAAAGTGCTTAGTTGATAAAAAATAATGTTTTTGTTAATAACCAAGCTGTGAATTTAAAACATGCAGGTTCATTTAATTCTAAACAGAGAATTTTTTGGTGATTAAAACAATTTTCCTTAACCTGTGAGAATGCTTGAACTTGTGAGGTGTGTGTCAAAGGTAAATTATGTACAAATAAAGCTTCATTATTAAGACCACATCAACTACTTACATCACAACAGACAAAGATCTTAAGCATTTACTCTTGGAGAGGATCCATTAAGCCAACTCTATTCTATCACTGAGAAGAAAACAACTAGCTGTACGTACATTTTTTCACTCTGTTGGTTGTTGTTGTTTACTATTATTTATTTACTTTGTAAGATACATGTAAAACTCATTTTAAGATACACCAACTGAGTTGTACATTTTTTAAACACACCATTGTTTTTTTATAAAATGTTCCTATTGCTGAAATCTGACTGAAATGTGATTATCTTGGGGGTGGTGGGAGGAATCTAAACTTGTTAACCTATTTTATTTTGTGTGTGTATGCGTGTGTCTGATTTAAAACTATTGTGTTTATTCTGATGCGATTTTAAACCAGATTTTTTTCCACATTTAAAAGATCTGAGGGAACACTCATTAGATCTTTTCGATACGGCTCCTGGAAACCTTACACAAACCTGTGAGTACAGATACGTTGTGACAGTTATTTCAGTAATTCATCAAGAGTGAAATTTCTGTCATTTTAAAATTATTTTATTGTCTTTATAGACTTGTTATCAGAAGCTGACAACCACGGACGTGTGGAGCCAATAACTTATTTGTCTGCTGATGGTTGATGGGGTGCTCATTGTATTCAAAATGGTTAGGGATAGGCTCATGGCATCAGCATGCTTCAGTTCAGTGAGTCGTCTCTCATTGCATGACAACAAAGACTTTATTGAAGAATCCCTACTGTAGACCAATCACCGACGAAGGTGTGTAAGACTTCGCCTTGCCTACAGAAAAGATGTTGTGTGCACAGACAGCCAAAAAACACTCACCGAAGTCCAAAATGTCACAAAATGTCATAATATATGCACAAACTCTTCCGAACTGTTTCGGCTGGTAAGGATGCGGACGCCTTTAGGCTTCCAATATCATTCACACCTGGCCCAGTGGGAAATCAACAAGTCGTTGTCTTGACTTCACAAAGCCTTGGAAGTTTGTTTTGTGTTATTTTGGTGCAATTTTTACAAGTATGTGGACTCTAAGCACAAACTCTCTCATGTTTCAAAACTCTAAGCACATTTTAATTTGACTGAGTACAAGACATTCACAAAGTCACTTGTTTACTGAACCAAATCACACTTTCAATTTGGATACACATTCAATCTAAGTATCTGCTTTTCAAAATGCAATATTCACTTTACTTTTGCTAAGATTCTTATCAGTTAACAATACAATGCACTATTTCCGAAACTGATCAAAACTGAGAACTACTAAACCAAAATGTTCTAGTGCATAGTTAACGTATATAGTTTGATAACTGCTGAAACTGTACATTTCTATATTTTTACCTCAAATGTATAGATTTGGCATCAATTTATGTTGGAAGGTAAAACCAAATCATATGTAATGTAACGTGTACACTGGTAGTCGGGAAGCAAGTACAGGGAGTTCAGATGTTATAATTAATATAACATAGTACAAAACACAAAAAGCGTACAGACATGAAACAGAAACAGTCAATAAAGCCTGGGGAAAGAACCAAAGGGAGTGACAGATATAGGGGAGGTAATCAGGAAGGTGATGGAGTCCAGGTGGGTGTCATGAGGCGCAGGTGCGCGTAATGATGGTGGCAGGTGTGCATACTGATGAGACAACTGGCGATGTCAAACGGCGGAGAGGGGAAGCGGGCGTAAACGTGACATGTAAATAATACATCATAGAGTGACTCTTTCCACTTTGTACTATGTTCTACTATTTGTAATTATAGTGAAGTGTACAATGCAGTTCTGAAATACCTGGGTTATACATAACAATATATTCCACTCATTATCTGAATTTCATTGATATGTTGTAAGCAGAGAGACAGACAATACTGTATAAGTTGACAAGGACACATAAATAAAAGAAGGTGCTCTTGTACAATGTTGCATAGGGCAGAAATGGCATATAACATCGTAGCCAACTGTTTTACAATACCACTATTTCTGATGATTTGTCCTACATATGTAATGTGAAACTGTAAGGATAATGAAACTAAAAAGACTGACATTTTTCAACATGCTCACAACCTGCCATTGGATACAAATAAAAAAAATGGTGCTTGTCAAGATATAGTCAAATACTGTATGGAAAATGGATCTGTGTACTTTTTGGCCAATTCACATTTCCTATTAGATGACAAGATAAAAAAAACAAGTAAAGGATTGTTCCTCGTTTATTTATTAAACAACCAAATATTTCAAGACTAAAGGCTGGTTTATACATCTATCGACATGTCTGTAGACAGTTGTCGCAGCGACATTATGAACATTCTATTGTTGTCCAACATCAAACTTATAAACTCACAACAACATCATTGTGATTACAGAAAAAAGCTTACGGTTGTGAGTCAGAAAGGGGAGTCTTTTGTTTAGACATGTAGCTAACGGTAAGTAACGCACTTTTGTACATCGCACTGTTCTGTACAATTTACCTTATTTTAGCGTGCAAAAAACGTAATACTTCCAGGTAATATGAATACCATTGTAAAGCACAATGTCTCCCCTTTCCAGCAAAATCAATGACGAGACCTTTATGCTGCCCACATGATCGAAGAAGGCAACGAGCTCCGTTGGGTATTTTTTAAACCTACTGCGTGATAGTGAAAGGGGGAGAAAATTTAAATAAAACACAATAAAACATTTATATATTGTGTCATTACGTATATATTTGAAGGTTCATGAATCTGCAGGTAGCTAAAGCTAACCATCTAGGTTCAATGTCAGCTAGTTAGCTAACATTAGGCTATAAGTAGCAATGCAAATGGATTTCTGAGATACAAATAATATTACTACACAGATCATACACGTAACGTTAGCTAGCGAGCCAGACAGCCAGCTAATGCTAGCTAACAGTATGCTTTAATTTGTCATGAAAACAACTTTCTAACAAAATTTGAAATATATAATATGTGAAAATGTAGTTAGCTAGACTCTTAGCTGTATAAATATATGAAGCTTTTCCCTCTCTGCCCCAGATGCCATGATTGCCCTTAGTTTGAAGATGTAATCACGCCAGAATTTACTCCATCTCCTTAGCTATCATACTCTGCTTCCACCAGGCATTCAACTGATTTCAAAACTCAGTGAACTTCTTCTGTGACAACAACACTGTTGATCGCCATTTCAGAAGACTCTACAATGTCTGGTTCAATGAAAATGTTTTTACCTAAATGAGGGATTTCCTCATTGTCTGATTCATTTTCAGCATCAGAGAGTCAGCTTTGCAAGATTGTCTTCCAGAAAATGGAGAGCATTAGCAACACTTTTGCAGTTCTTTGTGATATCTTACAAAAACGTTGAGACAGTCACTTTCAAAACTTTTACACCCTTATGCACTTTATCTTTAGTCTATATAATTGTGGATAAGCTCAATAACATGCAACTGATCACCACAAACTTCAGTGACTACAAGCTCAGTCAACATAACTTCTCGATTTACAGCGTTGGATTCGGGGTAAACTTTGAACATTGAGATACTAAAGACATGATAGATCAGAAGCATAGTATATAATGGAGTGACGAGACTTATGTCTGAAGTTAATGGTTCTCTGTAGAAAGACAGATGGCTGTGGAATGTGTTGGGTGGAGATCTTGGAAACGAATAATGTCACTGAGGGTGAGAGGCTAATGTATAACGTTTACATTGTCAGGATATGTTATTGTTAGCCTTCAGGCATACTCTGGGAGGAGAAGAGACACAGTCTGGTATCAATAACCATGACAGCCTTGAGTTGGGGAGGAGTGAGCACTTTGGGGTAGAGGTCAGGTTAGATGAAGTAAGGAAGACCAGATATCACTAAGGTTCTGTCTAGCAACAGAGGTGTATTGGCTGTTCAGTTGTGGAGGAGGAGACTCAGCCTAGGAGAAAGGGTTAAATATCAGTGCTTGTGTGAAATGTTTTGTTGTCTGAAATACAGCTGTAACAACCCTTTGTCTCCGTGAGTTATTTACTCTGAAAAATGTTAACCCAACAACAGGACAGCATGAATAGCATTCGATATTCCATTATATAGGCATATAATCAGGGGCAGGCAGCCGTGGTCTGGTGAAATTTGCACGTCATGACCAATGATCTGCAGAGTATACAGTGGTCATGACCTATGGAGACAGTATCTAGTTTTGTCTATTTCAGGATCTGAACATGTCTGATGAGCAAATAATGACATCAATAATTAGATATGATATAAAAACTGAGCTCTGTTCACGGACCTATGAGCATATGATATGTCCTTTGAAACTCTCCGATGCGCAACCGAGCATTTAAGACCTGAGCCAGTCGGTCTCTCCTGGACTGTGTCACCTTCAGTGACAGTCCCAGGGAAAAGTGCCTCACAGTTCAACAAACAATTATCAAAATATGTAGGCTGCTATGCCTTTACAATACAGGGGCGCAGAGTGGCTCGCCATATAGCCAGATTGGGGGCGTCGGATAAATTACTTCACAGCAATTTCACAAGTTGGTTTTTGGCCTATGATACGAAAAAGCTACTATTGAATAGGCCAAAAGTATAGTCTTTCCATTTAGAGAAATTCATGATTGAGGACAGGGTTTATGCCATATTCCATGGTGTCCATCTCTATACTATTGGTGTCGGTCAAGAGGTAATGCGTCCATAGGCCTATTGACAACTTTGCATCTGGTCCGTTTGAGGCTGGACTTAAATGCTACTTTGATTAAGGACCTATGCCCGCCGCATCATTGGATGGGCTAAATAATGTAAAGCTATTTTGCGACAATGTATTTTTGTTGCAAATTGCTATAGGCCTATACTTCAGCAAACATGCATTGAAACAAATTCATAGATCCAATGATTTACCGCCCGTAAGCTATAGGACAGGTGGCCGCTATATGGTTTGATGCATTTCCGCGGGATTTGTGGGCTTCCCCACTGATAAACGCTCAATTTTGTTACGTCGGAACAGCCTCAGCTCATATATTTAGGCCTATACTAAGCTCCTATATGTCCACTCATTATGACATTTATAATGCTTATATGTGGAGGCGTTGTTGGGTGTGCGAGTTCAAGTGCACCTAGTATGTGTGGTCTCATTGAAATAGAGTAGGCTGCCTACATGGGCGGAGAATCACTTGGCAGTTAACTTAAATATGAAATTAACTTACATATGATTAGACAGTAGTTCACTACAGTGTCTGTAAATACATATTGATAATGGAAAGAAATAAAGGGAGCTCAACCAACATGATTCGAAGTGCAATCAAAAATGTAATTAATCATCATTGAAAAGGAAAAAGCACAACGGTTAGGCAGGCTGATATTGGTGAGTGAGCGTTGGCCTTTTCATTTTCAATAAGTATGATAACCCTTTTATTTGTCTCTGCTTGCAAATCCTCCTCCTAAAAGATAGGCTATATCCTATATGCAAAACACAGCAAGTGTCGCAGTCATCATTCTTGCTGCTTGAAGTTCAGTAGCCATACTTGTGCAGAACCTGCGAGATCAGGTGCGAGTGTGGTCTCAATTAAATAGAGTAGGCTATAGCCTATGCATGGGCGGAGAAGCACAGGGCAGTTATCTATCCAAGGAAATGTACCTCCTAAATATGAATAGGCTATAGTTTACTACATTGCCTATAAATGTATATTGGTCACCCATATTTCTCAGTCTGAATATTGCCCCAATCCTAAAATGTAGGCAATAGAAATATCTCAAGAGAAAGTGCAAGTCTCTCCAACTCTGCTCTCTTCAAACCTGTGGCGATTTTAGCATGTAAATCTTGGTGGGGCAAACAAAAAAAAAAATTATGCATGCCAGCAAAGCCACTACACAACACAAGACTAAACAATACATTAATTGCACTATAATGGTGACAAGCGGTGCCCACAAACTGTTAAGGCCTAAGCAAAGCTGTACCAACAGCAGAGCTTTCTTTTCAGCACCATGGAGTGAATCCTTACCACCGCTACACCTGGCTATCAGCAGAGCCTTGTCTGGCAGCAAAACAGTTTATTCAGCCTCGTTACTGCCTTTTTAAAAACATAGCTGATATGGCTGACTTGCTTAAACAAATGTGGTTTCTACTGACAATTGAGTTGTACAAACTATGGCATAAGGACACGATGAGTGGATGAGAGGCATTCCGTAATTTTGATTAAGACGTTAAAGAGCAAGCTAAGATGGACGTAATCAATATAACTAACTATTTGTTCAACACTTTTGAAATGTACAACAACAGAATGCAGAACATGGTCTGTTGTTACAGTATTCTCCCTGTACATCAAGTCAGAACCATAGGATAAATAAAGGGGGCATATAAGCAGACAACAACAGGACAAAATTATTAGGGTGAGGCACATGGGCTACTAACAGCTTACTACACAACATGCACTTAGTATTACAGTACTTTCTTAGCTACAGTATACATGTCTACCTGGCATATTACATCATTTATGCAGCAGCATACAATACATTTTTGGACTCACCGTTGTGCTGTGTTCACTTGATCAGGAAGGTGGCGCAGCGGTCATTCTTGTAGGCAAATTTTGTCATTAAACTTTGTCATCAAAGTCTTCCATTCCCTGGATTTATAGTGCTTTCAAGACAACTGGGAACTCTGGGAAAAAAAAGATTGAATCATGATGTCAGTGATCTTCAGGTTGGACCTTGAGTTCCCAACTTGTTGGATGACCGTTCAAAACGTATTTTCCCAGTCGGAGCTAATTCTTTTCAGAGTTCCAAGTTGTCAGGAACTCACTGAAGTCTGAGATTTCCCAGTTCCAAGTTTCCAGTTGTTTTGAATGCGGCAGAAGTCATGCTGGATTGACAGCATGGCCAATGTATTCAACCTTTTCTGGCCCATGGTGTTGCATGTGAATGTTTATTATTTTAAACTTGGAAAAGACACCCTTAAACCCAGATTTGGACCACACACCCTCTCCACCAAATAGCAGGCAGGGGAAGCAAAATAATGATTGCTTTGCAGCACTTGCAATTAGCCACTGATTCCTTCTGTCACGTCCTGGCCAGTATATAAGGTTAATTGTTTTGTAGTTTGGTCAGGGCGTGACAGAGGGTATTTGTTTTATGTGGTTCGGGGTGGTGTGTTTGTGTAAAGGGTGTTTGATTTAGTATGTCCGGGTTTTGGTTTATGTCTAGGTAGTTCTATGTGGAGTCTAGTATGTCTGTTTCTATGTCTGGTGAATTGGTGTTGGGACTCTCAGTTGAAGGCAGGTGTTTTCTATCTGCCTTTGATTGAGAGTCTCATAAATGAGGGTGTGTTCGTGTTTGTGTTTTGTGGGTGATTGTTCTGTGTTCAGCCCTAGGCTTTGCCAGACTGTTAGTTGTTCGTTTGTTCTAGTGGTTTTGTTATTTTGTATTCAGTGGTTTTTGTAAGTGAATAAATCTAAATATGAGCATACACGTACCTGCTGCGTATTGGTCTACATTTTCAGACGACGATTTCGTTATATCGTCGGAAGACGAAGACGACAACCGTGACAGAATCACCCACCTCAAAAGGACCAAGCAGCAGTGGAAGGAGCAGACGGCGTTCGAGTTGGACTGGCGGGAGAAGTGGACTTGGGAGGAAGTTCTGAACGGGGCCGGACCTTGGCATCAGGCTGGGGAGTATCGCCGCCCGCAGTGGGAAATAGAAGCAGCCAAGGCAGAGAGGCGGTGGTACGAGGCCAGAGTGGACGCGCTGAAGGAGATGCACGAGAGGCACCCCCAAGAAAATTTTGGGGGGGGGCACACGGGTAGTTTGGCTAGGCGTAAGAAGAGCCGGAAGCCAGCTACCCGTGGTTATATGGAGGAGCGTATGAGGTGGGGAGCGCCATGTTTCGCTGAGAAGCGCAATATCTCACCCATACGCACGCACAGTCCGGTGCGAGTTATTCCAGCCCCTCGCAGGTGCCGTGCTAGAGCGGGCATCCAGCCTGGTAGGAGGATGCCTGCGCAGCGCATCTGGTCGCCGGTACGCCTCCGAGGACCAGGCTACCCAACTCCCGCTCTACGCACGGCTACCATCAAGCCCCTGCACAGCCCAGTCTGCCCTGTACGAGCACTCCGCTCGTGCAGGGCTACTAGTTCCATCCAGCCAAGGCGGGTTGTGCAGGAGGTAAGATCTAGACCGGCTGTGCGCCTCCATAGCCCTGGGTTTCCAGCTCCTGTCTCTCGTGCGGACCCGGAAGTGCGTCCACCCAGTCCGACTCGTCCTGTTCCCGCTCCCCGCACTAAACGGCAAGTGCGTAAACCCAGCCTCGCGAGTCAACAGTCGTCGGAGCTGCCCGCCAGTCAACAGTCGTCGGAGCTGCCCGCCAGTCAACAGTCGTCGGAGCTGCCCGCCAGTCAACAGTCGTCGGAGCTGCCCGCCAGTCAACAGTCGTCGGAGCTGCCCGTCAGTCAACAGTCGTCGGAGCTGCCCGTCAGTCAACAGTCGTCGGAGCTGCCCGTCAGTCAACAGTCGTCGGAGCTGCCCGTCAGTCAACAGTCGTCGGAGCTGCCCGTCAGTCAACAGTCGTCGGAGCTGCCCGTCAGTCAACAGTCGTCGGAGCTGCCCGTCAGTCAACAGTCGTCGGAGCTGCCCGTCAGTCAACAGTCGTCGGAGCTGCCCGTCAGTCAACAGTCGTCGGAGCTGCCCGTCAGTCAACAGTCGCCGGAGTGGCCAGACTGCGCTGAACTGCCGGAGTGGCCAGACTGCGCTGAACTGCCGGAGTGGCCAGACTGCGCTGAACTGCCGGAGTGGCCAGACTGCGCTGAACTGCCGGAGTGGCCAGACTGCGCTGAACTGCCGGAGTGGCCAGACTGCCCTGAACTGCCGGAGTGGCCAGACTGCCCTGAACTGCCGGAGTGGCCAGACTGCCCTGAACTGCCGGAGTGGCCAGACTGCCCTGAACTGCCGGAGTGGCCAGACTGCCCTGAACTGCCGGAGTGGCCAGACTGCCCTGAACTGCCGGAGTGGCCAGACTGCCCTGAACTGCCGGAGTGGCCAGACTGCCCTGAACTGCCGGAGTGGCCAGACTGCCCTGAACTGCCGGAGTGGCCAGACTGCCCAGACTGCCCCGAGCTGACAGACTGCCCTGAACTGCCGGAGTGGCCAGACTGCCCTGAACTGCCGGAGTGGCCAGACTGCCCTGAACTGCCGGAGTGGCCAGACTGCCCTGAACTGCCGGAGTGGCCAGACTGCCCTGAACTGCCGGAGTGGCCAGACTGCCCTGAACTGCCGGAGTGGCCAGACTGCCCTGAACTGCCGGAGTGGCCAGACTGCCCAGACTGCCCTGAGCTGACAGACTGCCCTGACCTGCCCGAGTTGCCAGACTGCCCTGACCTGCCCGAGTTGCCAGACTGCCCTGACCGTCCCGAGTTGCCAGACTGCCCTGACCGTCCCGAGTTGCCAGACTGCCCTGACCGTCCCGAGTTGCCAGACTGCCCTGACCGTCCCGAGCTGCCAGACTGCCCAGACAGCCTGGAACGGCCTGAGCCGGAGCCGCCTCCAATATAGGTGGGTTGGGGAGGGGGGGTGTAGCACAGTGCCGTCGTTGACGGCAGCCACCCTCCCTTCCCTCCCTTTAGTAAGGGGGAATTTTCTTTTGGGTATTGTTTGGGGGTAATTTTTTTTGTGTTAAGGTGCTTCTGGGGTAGCACCTTTAAGGGGGGGGTACTGTCACGTCCTGGCCAGTATATAAGGTTAATTGTTTTGTAGTTTGGTCAGGGCGTGACAGAGGGTATTTGTTTTATGTGGTTCGGGGTGGTGTGTTTGTGTAAAGGGTGTTTGATTTAGTATGTCCGGGTTTTGGTTTATGTCTAGGTAGTTCTATGTGGAGTCTAGTATGTCTGTTTCTATGTCTGGTGAATTGGTGTTGGGACTCTCAGTTGAAGGCAGGTGTTTTCTATCTGCCTTTGATTGAGAGTCTCATAAATGAGGGTGTGTTCGTGTTTGTGTTTTGTGGGTGATTGTTCTGTGTTCAGCCCTAGGCTTTGCCAGACTGTTAGTTGTTCGTTTGTTCTAGTGGTTTTGTTATTTTGTATTCAGTGGTTTTTGTAAGTGAATAAATCTAAATATGAGCATACACGTACCTGCTGCGTATTGGTCTACATTTTCAGACGACGATTTCGTTATATCGTCGGAAGACGAAGACGACAACCGTGACACCTTCCAAATAACTCATTGTTGAATTTGCGATTTTCAATTTGTTGTGTAATGTTTATGTCCAATGGCTGCAGCGATAGGTTTCATATATAATTTCTCTTCATATGACAAGGATTTGCCAGTAGATTGTTGACGTGATTCATGATGATTGACTGCTTGTCTAGCTTGCTAGCTAAGATTTTGAAAGTATGATGTTGACATGATCAGTCCAATCAAAGCTACGGTAGATATAACATGATTTGACATCATTTTATCTGTGGCCAATGACCTTGAGTCTTTTTGAATGAGCACTTCTAATGTCAATCTATGGCAGCACCCAAGGGGGATTCAACTTTCTAGCTCTCCATGTAGATTTTGCAGTGACAGTGTCCCCATGAGTGACAGAACACTGAGCCAATCACGGCACAACTAGAGAAGATTACTAACCCCTTTGCTCTGTATTTTCCGCTGGCTACCCCTCCACCACAGAAAGCATTGAGCAAGGCTGAAACACCTGCATTTTGGAGCTGCCTTACTCAAGAAAGCAAAAAAGAGACAACGTTTGTATGTGGCTTTAATAACTCGAAATATATTTTTAACATTGTTTGCAAACTGATATCTGACACGTATATTCATGACGGGTCGCCACTCCTTCAAACTACATATAACATATTGGCTGATATAGCCCAGTAATACAAATAGACTAATATAAATGGGCCTTGTGAGAATTGCTGGTAATTTAACCTATTTTGAAAGTTATTTTCACACATTTTATCTTGCCTATAGGGCACAACATTTCTCGGGCCATGGCTGGCAAGTGATCTGCGTCACATACGCCAAAAATAACATTGACTGTGGTTGGGTTTGGGACCAGTTCTTGCGGTAGTGGTGGGGGTCGGAAAGAAGGCCAGCAGGTGCGGGCGCATGAAAAGCTGCGGGTGCGGATGGAAGTGGGATGAAGAAATCATTGTATGATCATGACCATTTACACAAAACTTGTGTAAACAGTTTTACAATCATATCTTGTGAGGTAAGGCAGAAAATAAGCCTGAAGGTGCAATTTGGCTGCTCTATGAATGGTCTGGATCTCGTAGATGTGCAAGGGTTTCAAGAGGCACGTTCCTAACAAAGGCTCTGGGAAACACCTCATCTACTAAATATACATTGTAAGACAGTTCAAACTATGATTTTTAACGTTATAAAAAGGCTCTGGGAAACTAGGTTCTAACTATGAACCAATATGATTTTGGGAAACCAGGCCTTAGTCTTTACACACGGTTGCGCATCGGAGAGTTTCAAAGGACGTGTCATATGCTATAGGTCCATGGACAGAGCTCTTTTTTAATATCATATCTTATAGGCGCATCCCAAATGTCCAGATCCTGACATATGCAAAACTAAAAACTGTTCTCCATGGGTCATGACCACTGTATATAGATCATTGGTCATGACGCACAAATTTCACTGGACCAGGGCTGACTGCCCATCAGGGACACGTCACTAGACTTTCAGAACATCCGGATATCAGCCCTGAAGACCTGGGGCTTTCTTTCATGGGCTGTACTCTCCTGACGCCATATAATTAACACTTCTTAATATTAATTAAATGGATTGTGGTCAGTAAACCAATGGAATATGGTGTGAGGTAATTGCGTAGCTACTGTTAATAAGAAAAACCTACTAGCAATACAGATGACAAGCTTCTAACTAGATGGTCATTTTCCATGAAGAATACTTTTGTTAAACAATTTTTGATCATTATTTTGATATTACTTTTCATAAACCATCTACAATATTTGATTACCAAATCAAATAATACAAATTAAAAATAACACTTTTTGTCACTCTAAACTCCAACAAACAGCTGTATCGTTTGATTAGTAGGAGATGCTATGCTACACTCTAAGTTGTCTGAAGCCCTGCAATTTCAGTTGTTTGGGAAAAGTTGAAAAAAAAGTGTTCATGTGGTTACTAAAACAGCTGTATTGTTAGATTGGTAACATATATTTTTGTTACAACGTCAGATTTGAATAGTAGATGAGTAGAGGAAGTTGTCATACCTCTAACTTTTTGTCTAACTTGGGAAAGTGGTCAAAACTTCAGTTGTTTATAAAAGGTTAACAAAAATGTTGATGTGGTTACCAAAACAGCTGTAACGTTTGATTGGTACAAGATAATTATGTTCGGGTTAGAAGTCCAAAATGTGCCAGTGATACGATGGGACTCATTGGGTTAAAAAATAATGATAAGGATGAGGGAGTTAGTTGGATGGTAGTTTAAATAGCATTTGCACCATCTGGAATATAGATGCAGGATTCCTGTTATTTCCATGTGAAAAGTAAAGTAGGAAAATGTGCAAGGGTAATTAGACAAAATTCCCATTCAAAATTGAATCCTGAATCCCAAATGCTCAGCATATCATGCCCATCTTGTTTGTTGGTATCTGACTGTAGGCCTATTCCTCAATACACATCCAGCAGTGTCTTCTTAACACTGTCATTTGGAGACAATTTAATCAGAGGCAATGAGAAACGTTTTTTTTAAATTCATAGTAAATCATTTTTGCATTCTCCATAAAACATGTCTGACCTGCACGTGGATTACCTTAGCACTGACCCTCCCTTCTCCTTCGTCGGGTTGGATGTGTTTGGGCCATGGATGGTTACAGCACGTCACACCAGAGGTGGCCTAGCAAGCAGTAAGCACTGGGCTGTGCTGTGCACATGTATGAGCACCAGGTCCATACACATTAAAGTCATTGAGTCAATGGACTCCTCGAACTTCATAAATGCTCTGCAGCATTTCTTTTCTATCAGAGGACCATTCAAACAAATCAGTTCCGACTGGGGCACAAACATCATCGGGGCTTGCAGAGAGCTAAAGATGGAGGCCATTCAGAGTGAGTGAAAAGCAGGTTCAAGAGTACCTGAGTGATTAGGGGTGTACTTGGGTCTTCAACCCACCGCACTCGTTTCACATGGGAGGCAGCTGGGAGAGAATGATCGGAGTCACGAGGTGCATCCTGGATTGAATGTTGCTGACGGTGGGTCCATCCAAGCTTACTGACGAAGTCTTGACCACATTTATGGCGGAAGACTCAGCCATTGTGAATGATCGTCCACTGGTTCCTGTGTCTACGGATCCAGACTCCTCCCTCATCTTGATACCAGCGACACTTCTCACCCAAAGGTCGCTGCCATTACCCCTCCACAAGGGGAATTCAGCCATCATTGGAGGCAAGTATAGAGCCTTGCCGCCACCTTCTGGAAGAAAGAATATCTTCCTTCCCTGCAGAGTCGTTGGAAGTGGCAAAATGAGAAACCCAACCTTCAGCCAGGAGACACTGTGGTGCTGAAACACAGCCACGCAAAAAGAAACGACTGGCCCATGGGCATCGTCACAAAGACCTTTCCCGGCAGAGATGGCAACCCAGCTATTTGATGCATCCTGATGGAACTCTTTCTCAATCATCTTCAGGAAGGCGAGATCCTCCATTGAGCGGCCTCCAAGTGGTCAACGATGGAGTTTCATTATAGCCTAAAGGACTACAGGGGCCAGAACAACATCTTTCACAGCATGCCTTTCAATTGAATGTTAGACACCCACCCATGACTTGTTAGTGACAGAGACATGTTTTTCCAGTCAATATTTGACAGTCCTGAAACCTTCAACAAGTGACTGCCTAAGTGAATATGTTTGAATTATGACCATATATTATAGATTTCATAAGGCCTTCAGTTATGGCTTAAGTTTCCCCTAACATTGTGGTCTGATGATCCTGGCTCACAGGGCATATCAGATCTGCAAGTCACATTATGCTGGATTGTGAAGTGATTTGCAATTCTTATTGGAATCCAGCCAGAGGGAGAACAATCAATTATTGGAACGTTTTATCACTCACAACCTGCATTAAGAATGACTACTATGGTGAAGAACTTGTAAAAATAGACTACCTAAACCATCTAAACTGGAACAACCATCTCAGTAATGGGTGAAATAAATCCTATCACTTACAGATTGGATTAGTTTAGAAAAATGTAAGTTATTTATGTGTATAGTTTAAATGAATCAATGTGCATGTATAAAAATAGATATAAAAAAAAAATATTCTCAAAATCATCCTGCAACAATTCATTCTGGGAAATATGATAATTACGCCCCTGCCACATCTTTTTCACTCTGGGAGGGTTAACTGAAATAAACTCAACACAGTCGAGTAACAGCAACACCGCATGGTGTTGATTCCACTGTGATTAAAATAAAACTTAATTTCACCGCATCTGGTGTCAGTTTCAATCCCACTAGAATCAAAACTCAGATATAAAACTCACTATACTTTTGACCTCAACACCAACATTTTAACACCTGCAAATTTGCCATGCATCTTAGCATTCCGATCAGTGCACAAGCTCTATGAAAAAGACACAATTCCCCATAAGGAATATCTATAAATGTCATGGACAAATTGGTCCCTAGACAGCATGTTTCTAGGGCAAAGATTCAATCAAAATCACACTGTATAAAATCACATTAGCAAATAGAAAATCTTACAGATTCTGGCTATAACAGTCCAAAAACCGACAGGTACACTTTCATTCAGACCATCCTAACAAAGACCTTACCATTAATCTGCCTGCTCAACCATGCAAAGCCATAGTACATAGGACAATGTATTACATCACAGGCTGTTTTGAGAATGGAGAGTCACTGGCCTGTGTAATGTTCACTGCCACATGTTGCGGGACAAGCCCTGTCAATGTACCTGTGTGCATCAGTTGAGGACAGGGCGAGGTCATAGCCTCTGACTCAGGGGCCATATAATTGCTTCTGTCTCAGTCACGCTTCATCCCCTATGAGCACATTCCACTGAAACAGTCTGTCAAGTGTCTCCTGCTCTCCAGACTGTAAATATTGTACATGTGCCTCTTCCTTCACCCCCAGTGCCAGCTCCTCTATATGCTCTTTAATTAGCTACTTCATTAATTATTTTCTGTCAGATTATGTGACGTGTCCTCTACTGCTACTAAACAGCGTTCCTCCACTCACCTGAGAATAATATTTATTCGCTGTGTGTTTTAAGATTATCCAAAACTAATACGATTTATGTTTAGTATGGCTAATAGTTCCATTAATCTCTAAGCAAGCAGAGACAAACATCAAATGTCATGTTGACTGATTGTGGAGGATGAGGGGAGTATGGCCATGTGGTGGCTAATTTCCGCATTACCAAATGAGGATTTACAAACACACCAGTCCGAGTTAAAACTACATCTTTAATACTTAAGATACTTTTGCAAAAGTTCTTGACCCCCAATAATGCATTCTCTTGAATGAATCATTTAATGAGGTGATTGCAAAATGGCTACAGGGATCTTTTATAGCAACGATACAGCCCCTTCAACGTACATTGACAAACCACAGATACTTAGTAACAGTTCACAAAGGTTAAGTTTTGTATGACAGATATCCATAAAACACATCAGACAGTAACTGCTATGTCAACAGGGTTCATTGTATAGCCCAGTATCTGGTCCCCTAGAACTGTCCCTCCCTGGTACGGTATTGAACAGAACTATTTCATCCAATGGCATATATCAATTGTCAACTCTAGATCCTCCCATCTCAAGCAAACCCCCTCTTGACCCCACTCCTGGACAGGCTCACTGCAGGGAGTGAGCCTCTAGGCCATATATTATCACAGGATAAGTGTGAGATCTAAGAGACCATGGTCCCAGACACTGCCATAAACCTCCCCACAATAAGGAAAAGGAGGGTGTGACTTGCTCACAGACATTGTGGAGACAAGTCATTGGTTCCCCAGTAATCACGCCATCCCTTCACATGGTTTAAGCATAGGTAAAGAGACATTCACATATGAAGACAATATTTCATTCTGTCCTCCTCTCTTGCTGATATTCTGCAGAGCAACAGAGACAAGTAAAAGACAAGTCTGACCTCTTCCCCTCTCTGGGCCCACAGTGTCTGAGCCCCAGCTAAGGGAAATGTGTAACTGAAAAGACACCAGAGTCCAATGGACACTTTCTAATGACAACTACCTCAAATAAGCATATTATACTAATAAAACATCTTAGTTATCTATGTTACCCAACTAATTCTGATTCGTCCACGACAGGCCACTCAAAGTTAAAAGCTTTGCAATCGGATACAGTTTTGTCTAATAATTAACAAAAAACATATTTGTTACCTTGCCCTGTAATAAACAGTCTTTTGCCAAGGAGAAACAGTAATCCATACTTTGGTTTTGTTTGTCTGGCTCCTGTCACCAAATACTAACTTAGGCATATCTGTCCAAAAATGTACACTCACATTAATCGGTAATTGATGGTGGCAATGTGTTCTTTCTACTAAGCACGATTAAACTTTCCCCTTTCCGGCTTAAATCCTCTATCACCAACCTGCCTGGCATCCTGCTTTTCTCCTCCATTCATGTGGAATCTATACTTTCAATGAGGTTTCTTTTGTTTGGACGGTATGTTGTTTGGTGTCACGCCCTGACCATAGAGATCCTTTTATGTCTCTATTTTGGTTGGTCAGGGCGTGAGTTGGGGTGGGAATTCTATGTCCTTTTTTTCTATGTTTGGTATTTCTTTGTTTCGGCCGGGTATGGCTCTCAATCAGGGGCAGCTGTATATCGTTGTCGCTGATTGGGAGCCATACTTAGGCAGCCTGTTTTCCTTTGGGTTTTGTGGGTGGTTAATTTCTGTTTAGTCATTTGTTACCTGACAGAACTGTTTGGCTTTTGTTTATTTTGTAAAGTGTTCCCTTTTTTCATTAAATTACAAAGATGAGCACTAACCACACTGCACCTTGGTCTACTCCATTCAACAGCCGTTACATTTGGCTAGTAGGCATCAATCTCCTGTCAGTTGCTTCTCTTCACAGAGACAAGGTTAACAGCAAAGCTGACAAGCGAGAGTTTGAGTGAAAGTGCTCATTCTATCAACTGCATGCACTACCATTCAAAAGTTTGGGGTCACTTAGAAATGTCCTTGTTTTGAAAGAAAAGCACATTTTTTGTCCATTAAAATATTACATTTATCAGAAATACAGTGTAGACATTGTTAATATTGTAAATGACTATTGTAGCTGGAAATGGCAGATTTATTTTAATGGAATATCTAGATAGGCGTACAGAGGCCCATTATCAGCAACCATCAGTCCTGTGTTCCAATGGCACTTTGTGTTAGCAAATCCAAGTTGATCATTTTAAAAGGCTAATCGATCATTAGAAAATCCTTTTGCAATTATGTTAGCACAGCTGAAAACTGTTGTTTTAATTGAAGAAGCAATACAACTGGCCTTCTTTAGACTAGTTGAGTATCTGGAGCATCAGCATTTGTGGGTTCGATTACAGGCTCAAAATGGCCAGAAACAAAGGACTTTCTTCTTAAACTCGTCAGTCTATTCTTGTTCTGAGAAATTAAGGCTATTCCATGAGAAAAACTGAAGATCTCATACAACGCTGTGTACCACTCCCTTCACAGCCCAAACTGACTCTAACCAGAATAGAAAGAGTGGGAGGCCCCAGTGCACAACTGAGCAAGAGGACAAGTACATTAGAGTGTGTAGTTTGAGAAACAGATTCCTCGCAAGTCCTCAACTGGCAGCTTCTTTATATAGTACCCGCAAAACACCAGTCTCAACGTCAGCAGCGACTCCGGGATGTTCCTCTGTCCAGTGTCTGTGTTCTTTTGCCCATCTTAATCTTTTCTTTTTATTGGCCAATCTGAGACATGGCTTTATCGTTGCAACTCTGCCTAGAAGACCAGCATCCCAGAGTTATGTTTGTTATTGTTATGTTGTGATTATGTTTGGAGGAAAAAGGGGGAGGCTTGCAATCCGAAGAACACCATCCCAACCGTGAAGAACAAGGGGTGGCAGAATCATGTTGTGGGCGTGCTTTTCTGCAGGAGTGACTGGTGCACTTCACCAGCAACATCTCAAGACATCAGTCAGGAAGTTCAATCTTGGTCACAAATGGTTCTTCCAAATGGACAATGACCCCAAGCATACAGTTGAATTCAGAAGTTTACATACACCACAGCCAAATACATTTAAACTCAGTTTTTCACAATTCCTGACATTTAATCCTAGTAAAAGTTCCCTGTTTTAGGTCAATTAGTAGAGAGAATTATTTATTTAAGCTTTAATTTCTTTCATCACATTCCCAAGGGTTAGAAGTTTGCATACACTCAATTCGAATTTGGTAGCATTGCCTTTATATTGTTTAACTTGGGTCAAACATTTTGGGTAGCCTTCCACAAGCTTCCCATAATAAGTTGGGTGAATTTTGGCCCATTCCTCCTGACAGAGCTGGTGTAACTGAGTCAGGTTTGTAGGCCTCCTTGAACGCACACACTTTTTCTGTGCTGCTCACAAATTTTCTATAGGATTGAGGTATTGGCTTAGTGATGGCCACTCTAATACCATGACTTTCTTGTCCTTAAGCCATTTTGTCACAACTTTGGAAGTATGTTTGGGGTCATTGTCCATTTGGAAGACCCATTTGTGAACAAGCTTTAACTTCCTGACAGATGTCTTGAGATGCTGCTTCAATATATCCATATAATTTGCCATCCTCATGATGCCATCTATTTTGTGAAGTACACCAGTCCCTCCTGCAGCAAAGCAACCCCACAACATTATGCTGCCACCCCTGTGCTTCACGGTTGGAATGGTGTTCTTCGGCTTGCAAGCGTCCCCCTTTTTCCTCCAAACATATCGATGGTCATTATGGCCAAACAGTTATATTTTTGTTTCATCAGACCAGAGGACATTTCTCCAAAAAGTATGGTCTTTGTCCCCATGTGCAGTTGCAAACCATAGTCTGGCTCTTCTATGAAGGTTATCCTTCCCTGTAGCTCAGTTGGTAGAGCATGGTGTTTGCAACACCAGGGTTGTGGGTTTGATTCCCACGGGGGGCCAGCACAGGAAAAAAAAAAAAATGTATGAAATTGTATGAAATGTATGCATTCACTACTGTAAGTCACTCTGGATAAGAGTGTCTGCTAAATGACTAAAATGTAAATGTAAATGTTATGGAGCAGTGGCTTCTCCTTTGCTGAGCGGCCTTTCAGGTTATGTCGACATAGGACTCGTTTTACTGTGGATATAGATCATTTTGTACCTGTTTCCTCCATCTTCACAAGGTCCTTTGCTGTTGTTCTGGGATTGATTTGTACTTTTCGCACCAAAGTACGTTCATCTCTAGGAGACAGAACACTTCTCCTTCCTGAGCGGTATGACGGCTGCGTGGTCCCATGCTGTTTATACTTGCGTACTGTTGTTTGTACAGATGAATGTGGTACCTTCAGGCATTTGGAAATTCCTCCCAAGGATGAACCAGACTTGTGGAGCTCTACAAATATTTTTCTGAGGTCTTGGCTGATTTCTTTAGATTTTCCCATGATGTCAAGCAAAGAGGCACTGAGTGTGAAGGTAGGCTTTACAATACATCCACAGGTACACCTCCAAATCAAATAGATTTGTTTGTCACATACACATGGTTAGCAGGTGTTAACGCAAGTGTAGCGAAGTACTTGTGCTTCTAGTTCGACCATGCAGTAATATCTAAGAAGTAATCTAAGTGTAAAGGGATGAATACGAATATGTACATAAAAATATATAAATGAGTGATGGCCGAACGGCATAACCAAGATGTAATAGATGGTATGGAGTACAGTATATACATATGAGATGAGTATTGTAGGGTATGAAAACATATAAAGTGGCGAGTGATACATTACATCAGGATGGCATAGAGTACAGTATATACATTTGAGATGAGTAATGTAGGTTATGAAAACATTATATAAAGTGGCATTGTTTAAAGTGGCTAGTGATACATCTAATACATCAAGATGGCAAGATGCAGTAGATGGTATAGCATACAGTATATACATATGAGATGAATAATGTAGGTTATGTAAACATTATCTAATATAAATAATATAAAGTGGCAAGTGATTACATCAATTTTCCCATTATTAAAGTGGCTTGAGTTGAGTCAGTATGTTGGCAGCAGCCACTCAATGTTAGTGATGGCTGTTTAACAGTCTGATGGCTTTGAGATAGAAGCTGTTTTTCAGTCTCTCGGTTCCTGCTTTGATGCACCTGTACTGACCTCGCCTTCTGGATGTTAGCGGGGTGAACAGGCAGTGGCTCGGGTGGTTGCTGTCCTTGATGATCTTTTTGGCCTTCCTGTGACATCGGGTGGTGTAGGTGTCCTGGAGGGCAGGTAGTTTGCACCCAGTGATGCGTTGTGCAGACCTCACTACCCTCTGCAGAGCCTTCCGGTTATGGGTGGAGCAGCTGCCGTACCAGGCGGTGATACAGCCCGACAGGATGCTCTCGATTTTGCATCTGTAAAAGTTTGTGAGTGTTTTTGGTGACAAGCCAAATTTCTTCAGCCTCCTGAGGTTGAAGAGGCGCTGCTGCGCCTTCTCACCACGCTGTCTGTGTGGGTGGACCATTTCAGTTTGTCCGTGATGTGTACGCCGAAGAACTTAAAACTCTCCACCCTCTCCACTACTGTCCCGTCAATGTAGATAGGGGGCTGCCCCCTCAAGTCCACGATCATCTCTTTTGTTTTGTTGACATTGAGTGCGAGGTTATTTTCCTGACACCACACTCCGAGGGCGCTCACCTCCTCCCTGTAGGCTGTCTCGTCGTTGTTGGTAATCAAGCCTACCACTGTAGTGTTGTCTGCAAACTTGATGATTGAGTTGGATGCGTGCATGGCCACGCAGTCGTGGGTGAACAGGGAGTACAGGAGAGGGCTGAGAACGTACCCTTGTGGGGACCCAGTGTTGAGGATCAGCGGGGTGGAGATGTTGTTACCTACCCTCACCACCTGGGGGCGGCCCGTCAGGAAGTCCAGGGTCTCAAGCTTAATGAGTTTGGAGGGTACTATGGTGTTAAATGCTGAGCTGCAGTCGATGAACAGCATTCTTTGATAGGTATTCCTCTTATCCAGATGGGTTAGGGCAGTGTGCAGTGTGATGGCGATTGCGTCGTCTGTGGACCTATTGGGTCGGTAAGCAAATTGGAGTGGGTCTAGGGTGTCAGGTAGGGTGGAGGTGATAGGGTCCTTGACTAGTCTCTCAAAGCACTTCATGATGACGGAAGTGAGTGCTACAGGGCGGTAGTCATTTAGCTCAGTTACCTTAGCTTTCTTGGGAACAGGAACAATGGTGGCTCTCTTGAAGCATGTGGGGACAACAGACTGGGATAAGGATTGATTGAATATGTCTGTAAACACACCAGCCAGCTGGTCTGCGCATGCTCTGAGGACGCGGCCGGGGATGCCGTCTCGGCCTTGCAGCCTTGCGAGGGTTAACACATTTAAATGTTTTACTCACGTTGGCTGCAGTGAAGGAGAGCCCGCAGGTTTTGGTAGCGGGCCGTGTTACCATCCAGCAAACGGTTCTGGCGCATCTGCACTCGGACCAACAGCTTCTACACCAAGCCATAAAACTTTTTTTTATGTTCATTGTATGGTTACCTGGACTATCTGCATTGACCCTATCTTGCAATGACTTTATGTACACTCACAAGACTATATACAGTATATATACACACACACACACACACACACACACACACACACACACACACACACACACACACACACACACACACACACACACACACACACACACACACACACACACACACACACACACACACACACACACACACTGACACACACCACACTGACACTCACACAAAACTCAAACATTCACATTCTGTAAATGACATACGCACACACACAACACACACACTTTCATACTCATCATATGCTGCTGCTACCTTGTTTTTTATTTTACTCTTATTATTATCTATTCTAATGCTTAGTCACTATACCCTGCCTTCATGTACATATCTACCTCAAGTACCTCGCACATTGATCTGGTACTGTTATTTGGAAAGCATTATATGACAATCTACTGTGTGGTGCAAATTTTTAAAAGTCATCTCCAAAGGATACACATCTGCATCCTTGGCTAAAGTAGGGACACCACATACATCATCCTTTGTTTATTAAATGTTGAATATTATCATGGCTGCTAGTCAGAAACTTCCAGGTGATCAATAGCAACAACCCCTTGATGATTACATATCCCTTTGTGCATCTTCTTCTATAGAGTAGCATAAACTATGAATGCTGTTTTCAATGAAAAGGGAATTTATGCTGTATGTGCAGGTGAATTTGTGAATGCTGTACAAATGTGGCCTCTGTGTATTGCCAATGCATTTAATGATTACATCAAGAGCAACATTTTCCTTTAACATGAGAAACATGTTGGTACAAGGGTGTTTTTAGTTAAAACTCAATGGACGCACCAGAATGATTTCTTTGATGCATGCTGAGAGCATAATAAAATTACTTCATTTGTCAGATCACGGCTGATAAGTGGGATTAAATTGAGCAGTAATAAACGTCAAAATGATATCCAATAAGGGAATGTGGCACAAGGTCCCTTTTTCACAAGCTTGGCTGTGCAACTAAGATAAGGCACAAGAGCTTTGGTTCAGTCAAATGTGTGTTATTTACAATGTGCACATCTTTACTGACCAAATCCGATTAAGGGGCCGTGTCATTATTTGTCATGTACATACAATGCAGTGAAAAAGTACTTGCCCCCTTTCTATTTCTACTTATGTTTGATATTGAATGTTATCAGATCTTAAACCAAAACCTAATATAAGATCATGGAACCTGAGTTTTTAATTTATACAGTATATGCGTATTTTATTTATTTAATTAACAAAGTTACACAACAACCAATTCCCCTGTGTGAAAAAGTATTTTCCCCCTTACACTCAATAACGGTTTGTGCCACCTTTAGCTACAATGACTGCAACCAAAAGCTTCCTGTAGTTGATCAGTCTCTCATATTACTATGGGGAATTTTGGCCCATAGTACTGCTTTAACTCAGTGACATTTGATTGTTTTAAAGCAGGAACTGCTCGTTTCGAGTCCTACCACAACATCTCAATTGGGATTAGGTCTGGACTTTGACTAGGTCATTCCAAAACATCAAATGTGTTGTTTCTAAACCATTTTAATGTAGACTTGTGTTTGGATAATTGTCTTTCTGCATGACCCAGCTGCGCTACAGCTGCGCTGATATTCTCCTGTGGAGTTCTCTGATACATTGCAAAATGTATGGTTTCTTCTATGAAGGCAAGTCATCCAGGTCCTGAGGCAGCAAAGCATCCCCAAACCATCACACTACCACCACCATGCTTGACTGTTGGTATGAGGTTCTAACTGTGGAATGAAGTGTTTGGTTTTTGCCAGACATAATGGGACCCATCTCGTGGAGGACCCAAACGAGCAGTTCATGTTTGAAAACCCCTAAATGTTGAGTTAAAGCAGTTCTGCATGCAAGAGTGGGCCTAAATTCCTCCACAGCGATGTAAGAGACTGATCAACTACAGGAAGCATTTGGTTGCAGTCATTGCAGCTGATGGTGGCACAAGCAATTATTGAGTGTAAGGAGGTTACTTTTTCACACAGCGGAATTGGGTGTTGCATAACTTTGTTAATTAAATAAATATGATAGGTATATTTCTTTTGTTATTTGTAAACTCAGGTTTGCTTTATCTAATATTAGGTTTTGGTTGAAGGTCTGACAACACTAAGAATCAAAATATGCAAAAATAGCTCAAATCTGAAAAGGGGCAAATACTTTTTCACTGCACTGTAGCTACTGACGAAAGCTGGTTGAACATAGCATAATTGGCAAAGGGTAGATATTTCAGCATGTCTTGTAAAAGCTATGCAAAAGGCCTTAAAAGGTCTATGCCAAAGGTTTGTAGCCAGTGTGGTTAACCTTTTCTCTCTGCATTTATAAAGCCCAACTTATTTTTTTATTAATAATATTACGCAGGTAGTAAGGCGCTTAATCAATAGAAACATTCACACATACAATATTGTACAATTTTCAGTGTGGCTACAATCTCATACATAAAAAATAACAGACCACCATGTTTCATTTCAGTCCTCTACAGAACTATAATGTGTTTTTCTCTCAATTCACGAAGAACAATAAAAGCTGTGTTGCATTGTTCAATAACTTTTTTGTAATTTAGCAGATGCTCTTATCCAGAGCAACTTATCATATAAATGTTTTTAACTTTTTCGTACTGCTCCCCCGTGGTGGACGCACCATACTCTACCAACTAAAGCCACACGGAACCTCTATGATAATACTGTTCAAACATTATTTTTTGCTCCTCTCTAATCTGCATTCAAAATGTTTGTGGGACATTTATGCATCTTGTGTTATATTGTGAAATCACATGCTTGTAATAGATCGACTTGATTCTCTTCATGGGCAAAGAGTAGAAATAACATTTATTCTATTGATAAAATGCCACTGGCTACCATATCAGACTCCGGTAGAACACACCATACAACAACAGCCGTTAGTCTCACAAAACAAAGGCACGTTAGCTGTTGGTGCCTCATGGCCTTGTTTTGGTCCCAAATAAATACAACTCCATGTATAGGCTCAGATGAAAAGAAAAAAGCAATTTCTCTGTTAAGGAAAAGCAGCTGCTCGCTGGCAAAGAGCAGGACGGCTAGTAATTAGACACAGCTACTGTAAGTAATTACATATGTCCCCGAGACCTTTCACATTGTTGCCTTATTGGTTAATGACTTTGAATCGCCAGGGGTGGAGGCCTTGCAAGGCCTAGCACCTTGTGTAATGTGATTGTTTGAGTGCAATGCATCACGTACAATGAAAAATCAACAAAGGCTTAATGACGTGCTCACTGACTAATGAATTCAACAAAAGAGATAAATATTCATGACTGTCATGCCCTGATCTGTTTCACCTGTCCTTGTGATTGTCTCCACCCCTCCAGGTGTCGCTTATTTTCCCCAGTGTATTTATCCCTTTGTTTCCTGTCTCTCTGTGCCAGTTCGTCTTGTCTGTTTGAAGTCAACCAGCGTGTTTTTCTCGTGCTCCTGCTTTTGCTCTTCTCTCTTTTGCTAGTCCTCCCGGTTTTGACCCTTGCCTGTTTTCTGGACTCTGTACCCACCTGCCTGACCAGTCTGCCTGCCCTGACCTCGAGCATGCCTGCCACTCTGTACCTCCTGGACTCTGATCTGGTTTTGACCTTTTGCCTGTCCACGACTATTCTCTTGCCTACCGCTTTTGGAACTAATAAATATCAAACACTCAAACCATCTGCCTTCCGTATCTACATCTGGGTCTGGCCCTGAGCCCTTATACATGACCACAGAGATGGCTGATTTTGCCATCAACTCCACAAGCTTGAATTTAAACCTATGTTTGCTTGCTGTCGGTTTTTATTGATACCCACTCCCCTCATACATACACGCACATACAAGCAAGCATACACACAGCACATTTTCCACTCAATGACTTTCACATTCTTGTTCTGAAGCCATTCCAGTGTTGCTTTGGTTGTATGCATGTGGTCATTGTCCTGTTGTAATGTACATTTTTCCCCAGTCTAAGGTCATTTGCACTCTGAAGCAGGTTTTCATCAATTATTTGCCTATATTAGGCTACATTCATTGTTCCCTCTATCCTTACCAGTCTTCCAGTCCCAGTCTTCCAGTTCCAGTTTCCCTTAGAATGATGCTGCCACCATGCTTCATGGTAGGGATGGTGTTAGATGGGTGATGAGCTGTGGCTGTTTTTCTCCAGATATATCACTTTTCATTCAGGCCAAAGAGTTACATTTTTGTCTCATCAGACCACCGAATCGTTTGACTTATGCTCTGTCTTTCACGTGCCTTTTTGCAAACTCCAGGCATGCAGTCATGTGCCTTTTTCTCAGGAGTGGCTTCCATCTGGCCACTCTCCCATAAAGCCCAGATTGGTAAAGTGCTGTAGAGAAAATTGTCCTTCTGGCAGGTTCTCCCATCTAAGCCAAGGAACTCTGTAGTTCTGTCAGAGTGGTCATTGGGTTCTTGGTCACATCCCTGACCAAGGTCCTTCTTGCCCGGTTGCTGAGTTTGGTTGGACGGCCAGCTCTAGGCAGAGTCTGGGTAGTTCCATATTTTTTCAATTTCCCAACGATGGAGACCACTGTGCTCTAGGAAACTTTCAACACTCTAGAAATAGTTTTATACCCTTCCCCAAATATACTGTATGTCACAATTATATCTTGGAGATCTACGGACAGTTTCATGGACTTCATGGTAAAGTCTCTGCTCTGACATGCACTGTCAACTGTGGAGCCTTATATAGAAAGATGGTGGGAACAGGTCTTTGTCTGAATACAGTTGTGTCGACCCTTTGGGAAACATTTTACTTGGTTAAGCTTCTCTAGTGTCCGTGAGTTATTTACTCTGAAAAATAAGGACCTAAATGCCACAAGGAGAAGCGGACCAAAGTGCGTGTGCGTGTGTGTGTGGTTCCACATTTTATTTTCACTGTGACACTTTGCAATACATACACAATAAACTTAGCGAACAAAAACGTGACGCAGAGTAGAAACATACACTCTCTCAGAAACAATCTCCCACAAACCCAGGTGGAAAAACCCCTACTTAAGTATGATCTCTAATTAGAGACAATGAGGACCAGCTGCCTCTAATTGGAGACCATCTCAAACCAAACCCAATATAGAAATACAAAACTAGAACCTGACAACATAGAAAAACTCAACTAGAACACCCCCCTGTCACGCCCTGACCTACTCTATCATAGAAAAATAACAGCTTTCAAAGGTCAGGACGTGACACTAACAATAGCAAAGAAGTCGGAATACTTATGTAAATTTGATATTTAATCCATTTTGAATTCAGGCATACAACAACATGTGGAATAAGTCAAGGGTTATGAATACTTTCTGAAGCCACTGTAGAAGAAAGTTAGGGGAATAAATGGATGGCAAGAGAGGGGGTGAATGAAAGTGAGAGTGCGTTTTCCATCAGAGTTGACCCTGCCAGGCAATTTGGACCCCCATTTCAGAGGCCTAATGGGAGATGGACAGTGATGGACAGCGCGTGTGGGTTACTTATTAATCCGAGATAGGCAATTGGAGAACCTCCATTGACCTGCAGTAAATTAAATAAGGCCCTATCTTGAAATTGCGTTATTCTCCTTTAACTCTCCTTCTATTCTTTCTATGTTTGACAGTTTAGATGAAAGCAAATAGAAATGGAACATTTGGGAGTTGGTAGATGATAATAGATGTTCATCACACGTGTACTAAAAGGGGGAAAGTTCATACACTAGGATTGAGGTGAAACGGATTAATCAATCAATCAAGAGGCTGTTCTGCTAATAGTGGTAATAACAGAATGGTGCACAAAAACAGTAAGGGTGGGATTACTGGACTCAGATTTAGCCTAGTCCTGGACTAAAACACTAATAGCTGCTGTATTCAGACTACTGGTAGAGGTAGTTGTTGTAAGGGCTAGTTGCAAGTCATTCACCGTTAAAGGTTCAGTCCAGCCTCTTTAATTTAACTTGATTTCAATAAACAATTATCTTAATGTATCATCAAGCTGGTACGTGTCATTTGCTTTCAATGATACTGTTCTACATAATTTATCAATGACCCAAGACAAGCTCAGTTAATCCCTACCATTGTGACAATGAGTCATCATAATGTTGCATCAAATGTACATTATCCTAGCAGTGTTGGCAGACACAATGTAAGTAACTTAATAATTTAATTGATGTCCCCCTAATTGCCCTGAATACCTCTGTTGATCCTACAGCTATTGTATGCAGTAATCATGAGCCTATGAACCAGAGTTACACTGTTAGCACGGAGGCGGTGTGCCCTTGTAGGAAGACCACTTTGTGCAGCTCACCCTGCACTATCAGCTCCAATATAAATAACATGAGCAAGTCTACTTCTGATAACCTTCCCAGTAAAGCATTAAAAATAATCAAGCATCCCAGGAAGTGCTAAAAATAGCCCATATTAAAATATGCAGTCTGAGAAACAATCTCCATGAAGTCAATAAATTGCTTGTGAAATATGACATTCATATTCTGACTATCTCTGAAACTCACTTAGATAATACATTTGATGACACAGTGGTAGCAATACATGGTTATAACATCTAACAAAAGACTGAAATGCCAACGGGGGCGGTGTTGCGGTCTATATTCAGACCACATTCTTGTAAAGCTTGGAGACCATCTAAAGTTAAATACTGTTGAAGTAAGATGGCTACAGGCTCATCTGCCTCACCTAAAACCCAATATTGCGGGAAGCTGCTTTAGACCACCAAGTGCTAACAGTCAGTATCTGGATAATATGTGTGAAATACTTGATAATGTATGTGATTGCAGAGAAGAACATTTTCTGGGTGATTTAAATGTTGACTGGCTCTCATCATGCTGCCCACTCAAGAAAAAAATCCAAACTGTAACCAGTGCCTGCAACCTGGTTCAGGTTGTCAGTCAAACTACCAGAATATTTAAAACAGCACAGGAATGAAATCATCAACATGTACTGATCAAATCTTTACAAATGCAGCAGAAATTTGCTTAAAAGATCGCAATATAAAAGCCTTATCTAGAATAACTGAAGTTCCATTTTGGTTGCTCATGTTGACCAGTACGTAGTGTGTGCCACAGAAAGTATTTGACTCTAGCCACAAAATTAAGGAAATTAGAAGGGGGGGAGGATTCCGGTAAGGCCATTTTCTTACCTGACAAAATCCCCCCCCCACACCTTCTATCTTGGAACTGCAAGGTCTGGCACACTTCAGAACCATTTTGGTGACCTCTGATGTGTGCCACAGGAGATATTAGACTCTAATCACAAAAGGAAGTGGTTATTTCAGCAATGATAGTTTTCAGAGCCCTCTACTATTCTCTCTACCTATCCCTCAATCCCCCATCCCATCGTGCTTTTCCCTCTTAAGGCTTTTCCTACAGTTTCTTTTACACGTTTTCTGTTTTAGTTTTTAATAATGTAGGTACAGTAGTAATACCTACAAATATTTAAGTCAACATAAGTGCATATCCATAATCACAGTAAACTGTTATAATAATAGATAAAAAGTAAGAAAAATAAATATATTTAGAATAACATAATAAATAAAACTATGACTGAATGTGCTTCCATGAAGAATCCCCTCCCCAATAGGTCTCTTTGCCCTCAATAGGACACCCCCAGCGCCTCCACCATCCCCATCAACCTACCCCCACCTCTCAACCACAAAACACAATAATATTAATATTTTAAATTAAATAAAAAATTATATATTCCAAGATATATATATATATATATATGCACACACGTATAGAACATATACATAAACACATTCACAGGACACTCAACGTATCTCTTATCTCTTTTCCTACATCAGATATGCAGGTGACATTTCCACCTGGATGACAGCACATCATCAGCAAGACGGAGATGCTCTTCATCCGAGGGAATGCCTGCCCATTCTCAGATGTTAGATAATCCGAGATGATCACGTCGTTTACATTCCAGTCCTAACCTGAATGTTCTGCTTCTTCCTCCAAACCTTCCAGCGATGCCCCCAAGAAGTCAGAGCCTTGTCAGCTCCAGATTTGACTACCTTGAATCCCTGCATTCTCAGATTCCCCTCTATTATTAATCTCTGTATTTTAATCAGTAAAGTGTTTCAAAATTATGTACTTTTATTAACATATATGTTCAGATCATTCCTGAGAGAGAAAGGGTGTCTTGCAAAAGTATTCATCCCCATTGGTGTTTTTCCTATTTTGTTGCATTACAACCTGTCATTTAAATAGATTTTTATTTGGATTTCATGTAATGGACATAAACAAAATAGTCAAATTGGTGAAGTGAAATGAAAAATACAACTTCTTTCAAAACATTCTAAAAATAAAAAACGGAAAAGTTGTGCTTGCATATGTATTCACCAACTTTGCTATGAAGCCCCTAAATAAGATCTGGTGCAACCAATTATCTTCAGAAGTCACATAATTAGTTAAATAAAGTCCACCTGTCTGCAATCTAAGTGTCACATGATCTGTCACATGATCTAAGTGAATATACATCTCTTCTGAATGGCCCCAGAGTCTGCAACACCACTAAGCAAGGGGCACCACCAAGCAAGCGGCAGCATCATGGCTGTGGGGATGTTTTTCATTGGCAGGGACTGGGAAACTGGTCAGAATTTAAGGAATGATGGATGATGCTAAATACAGGGAAATTCTTGAGGGAAACCTGTTTCAGTCTTCCAGAGATTTTAGACTGGGACGGAGGTTCACCATCCAGCAGGACAATGACCCTAAGCATACTGCTAAAGCAACACTCGAGTGGATTAAGGGGAAACATTTAAATGTCTTGGAATGGCCTAGTCAAAGCCCAGGCCTCAATACAATTGAGAATCTGTGGTATGACTTAAAGATTGCTGTACACCAGCGGAACCCATCCAACTTGAAGCAGCTGGAGCAGTTTTGCCTTGAAGAATGGGCAAAATCCTTAGTGGCTAGATGTGCTAAACTTATAGAGACATACCTCAAGGGAATTTTAAAGGGTTAATAAATTGTGTTATGATAAACTGTAAGGTCTCCTCTTCAAGGAGACCTCTGTGTGTATTAACTGTTTTGAGTGTCAGAAGGCGGAAACCGCCTACGTTCATACATACTCCTCCTGTCTGGGCCCCACCTGGCTATCTGAGGTTCTGAGAATACGACTGGTTTTCTGAGAACACAAGGCTGCTGCAGGCCTGATGAAAATAGCCATCTGTCAGAAGATGCTTGGACTTGTTCACGTTGTTTTAACCCTATATTTGTGATGAAAGGTCAAGTTTCGGTCAAACCCACTTCTGAGATTTTAATTGTTGACAAGATGGTTGCTGCTGTCAGGGGAGGGTTAGATTTATAAAAATATTGTTGCCAGGGAAACTCACGCAAGGAGGACTTGGAGAAGCTATATGAGTTACTGGATGTCTTAGACATTTTGCAGAGCCTGAGGAGCGCTATCGTACAGTGTACTCTGTACCAACTTCTGCCTACAGTTGTATTACTAAAGGATCATTGTAACCAGTTAGTGTCTTCCTCATTATTGTACACCTCCCCACAGAAGTGGCACAGTTGGCTCAGGTCATCTAACAAAACATAATGTCAAGTAGTCTACACAGCTCTACATGTATTTTTCTGAGCAAACAGGGAACAAGGGAATAGTATAGGTTTCTTGGAACATAATTATTTAAATACATGTGTTTTAGTGGCCATCAAGTCAGAAGTTAGATCAAAGATAACATTGAATCAACATTGATCAAAGATAACATTCTGTGGAACACACTACTGGTCAACATGAGCTACTAAAAAAAGTGTGCCAGGCCTTGCAGTCCCAAGACAAATATCCTTGCTGAAATCAGCAATCCCTTCTAATTTCCTTAATTTTGTGTCTAAAGTCAAATACTTTCTGTGGCACACATCAGAGTCAAAACCGAAACAAATAATTCATGTATGTGAGTTATATTAAACAGAGGAGGGAGTAAAATGTAGGCAAGCAATAAACATTTCAGAACAACTACTAGTCGAAAATGACATGGGAGCGATGACGAATTTTGGCACAGAGATTTATTTATAGACTAATACACTTGAAACAAATAGCAGAACTGAAAACTGCAGACATTACTAGTGCCACCTCCGCGATCAAACCGACATAAAAAATGGAATGAAACGCAGCCTAACATGAACAGAAATTTCAACAAGCAAGCAAGTCACAGCAATAAAGAATTGAGTGCGTGCACGTTCACGTAAGGGGGTGGTGGCAGGGGGGAGCTTTTCGGCATAACACTGGCATGGTGTCGAACCTGCATCTGTAGCAATGCATTTTGCACTGCGGGAGGCCCCATCCACTCCGGAGAACCCATCCACAAAGTATCAAAATACAGAGAGTTTTTGGTAAAGTTATATTGTCCTGATAATAGCACATAATAAGCTATTATAATACTGTACATGGTGTCCAGGTCAGGATAACCAAAACATTTCTTAATTAAAGACTATCAGAAAGAATGTTGGTACATATTTATTTTGATCCAAAGCCATGAATGACTGTGTCACTCAGCTTTATGTAGGTGCCGGTATATGACTGTGTCATCAACTTGATAATATATAACGATATTCTGGAGGTTATTTCATTTTTTTAAACAAAAGAGATCGATTGTAATCTGAATAAAGGCCAAAATAATATTTGTAAAGGCCAAAACATTTATTTCTGTTTTTAGAGGGAGAGAAACGCTGGGCCAATTGTCCGCCGCCCACATGGGCCAAAATATAGCCCTGCTAAAAGACATAATGGCGCTGTACAACTTGACGGTGTGTTTGAAAGAGTATTTTCCAGTAAGCAACAATTTGTTTACCTTCATTAGAAAATCCAAAAGGCACTCGCACATCTGAGCAATCTAGTTGCAGGTGCATGGCAACAGTTGAAACAGGATGAAGGAAAAAATGGAACCGCACACTGATCTTGATCGTATCACTAATATTTAATAAGCTTACATATCGGCCTAACGGCCTTCGTCAGAGATTTTGTGAATTTTCTGAAAACAGCACCTCTATGTAGACCTAGCCCCACCCACATCCGTTCCATGTATGGAAAGGGGTTGGAGGCAAAGAAAAAATAAATATGTGCTACCAAACATAACAATATGCATTTCACAAATATAACAAACGTGTATAGATAAGACGCATTGAATACGTCCATGAAATCACAATGAGGACATAGCAAGTTTTCATTAATCATTGGGTACATCATACGAAAAACATCAGAGTAATCTTAAATAGGGACATATTTCAAATTCACAACATAACATACATAGGCATTTCATCATTAAGTCCTTTAGGAAATAATGTCTGGAGGGTGAAAATCCAAAAACATTCTCTTTTGCTCAGAGTATTATTAATATCACCTCCCCTGTCTGATATCTTGACTTTCTCTATACCACAAAATCTAAAGGTAGAAATGTCATGCTTTAGATCATTAAAATGTACTGCGACTGGATAATCCCTGTCGTTTTTCCTGATTGAACTTGTATGTTCACTAATTCTCTGTTTGAGAGAGTGAGAGGTTTTTTGACCTTCATTAGACAAATGTTTTCCAATATTTCTGTAATTCAGTTATATTTATTCAAATAGTAATTCATTATGGATCCATAACTAAATTAACATCAACATTTTGAAAGAGTATTTTTATCATTATTTTATTAACAAAAGCATAAACATGTTGATGAAGAAATACTGTACTGCTGTTTTGAGTTAGAAATGTAACATCAAATACATTGCAGGTAGGGGGGTGTTCACACCTACAATAGCCAGGCTATAAAGAGTCTATTGTCCTGCTAATCGGGCTACAAGTGTTTGAAAACCTGTTTTCAAAATGCCACCAGCTGTCCATCACAACTGTAAATAAAAACACAGCATCTTGTTTACATCCTATATTCTAACCACAATGTCACAAATGATGTGTATCTACATTTCCAATTACTTTTAGAGTTTGGAAAATGGAAAAAAAACTCTGGGTTTCCGTTAGTTGTACACGGTGACCATCGGGAGTACAGTACTGGTCTATTTAGCTAAAGAATCCAGTGTTCTGTGGGAGACCCCGCATTCAATTCCCCGATGGAGAGGAAGGAGTAGGTTATTCTTGTAAATAAGAATTGGCTCTTAACTGACTTGCCTAGTTAAATAAAGGTTACAGTAAGAGCATAACATTTCCTAATTCTAGTCTAACAAATACCCAAATGGACATTCAAATGGACATTCAGTGAAAATACAAATCTCATTGATTTATCAAGACTAGCCCCCATGCTCTCAGAGCAGCACAAAACATTGCTTAAATAGTTGTAAGCTATTGCTTCAAATCCTATTGCTTCTAACTTCAATATGCTCTTGTAATAAGTAAGACCTACACCACTTTAACAGCACATTCCTCAACACTAGTGAGACTCATGTCGCCTACGCTAGGCCTACAGTATATAGAAAAATATGACGTGACTCTCCGCCAATATTTACATAGAGGATTAGGAGGATATTGAAAGCATAAAGACGCCGTTATTAGTTAAGTTTGAATGTGCAGATTGGCACAAAGAACAGAACAGCGGGAACGCTTCTCTAGTCAGCGCCATTATTCGTGAAATGCCCCTTAAAGTGTTGCCAGAGTGGCGGGGTGGGGGTCCACCTCATTCCTCCTCCTCACTTCCCCATGGGCTAGGTCGGTCTTCTCTGCATGGCTCTGCGGTCCATCCTGTGCCCCCTGCCCTCGTGCCTTGAACCTTGTGCGCTTTCAGTGGATACAGCTGGAGAACTGCAAGGCAGTCCCATTGTGTGCCACTTGGGAGCCATGACCAATATGACCAATATATATTGTCCAGCTATCCAACAGGCTTTTAGATAACTCTAAATTAATAATAATAATAATCATCGCTTGTTTAAAAAATAACAATGTTTTAGAGATGATTTTGTTTTCAAATAACGTAAAATTAGCAAGAAAAAAGGCCATTCTTGAACATGGGGTGACACATTGTCACCAATTTGCAAATAAAGCCAGTTTCTTATTTAGAATGAATTATTTCTGTTTTAAGAGGGAGAGAAACTAAAAACCTACAGTCACCTCAAGGGTCTCTCAGTCAAGGGCAGCACAGGTATTGAACCAGCATCTTTAGCATCACAGCTTGCACTGCTATGCAGTGTCATAGACCTTTGCGCCACTCAGGTGCTGTACAATATGACTGGTCAGGAGTGGCCTACAGTACTACAGTAAGAGCAAAATAATCCTAACAAAATAAAATAATAAAAGCCTTAGTGTAACAACAGTTTTAGTAAGTAATACTGAAGTCATGCACAATTATCAGTTTTATTTAGGTTTATGTCGCCCATTCATTGTCAGTTAGAGACACAGTAGGACCCAAAAGCATAGTCAGTGCTCCAACTCCCCCTTGCACTGGTCTGGAGCAATGAAGTGGTGACGCAGGCTACCGTACTAAACCACAAATTACCTCTAAATCCCGTGGCGTAAACTTTTAAAGGAGGAACCACTGTACCTGGCGGGTTCATCAAGTCATCAGTTCATGGATCCCGAGGCAAATGTTGCTTACTAGTGAACCTCTGGGTGTTCATCATTAATACTGTGTCTCAGAAGTTTCTGTGCATGACTGATGCAACCCGAAAAGCATTAAAGACAGAGTTAATTAGTACTTGAGGTCACCGAGAAAGTCTGGACATGGCCTGCTCTCACTTATGTTTTGAATTAGGCACTTTACCATGTTTACTACAATATGTACTGTAGGCTATGTTTACTTGTCAGACTGCACAGTAGCCTAATAAAGAAATGCAGGCTGCTTCTATCTTCAAAATGCTTTAAATGCTTTATTATCCAAATGTTTCTAGTGAGTGTGGGAGACCTCATGCGACAGAAACATGTTGGATAAAGCGTACAGTACTGTATTTCTTGTGGGAGACCTCAACGAAAGCATCTTTATGCTTTCGTTAAAAATCATATTTCATAATGCAGATGCTTATTTCCTTATGGAACCATAGCAAATGACTATGGGAATAAATATCACTAAATTACAGAAATATTGCAACAAAGTAGGCTAATGAAGGTAAAAAAATTGTGCTTACTGGAAAATACTCTTTCAAACACACACGGTCACGTTGTACAGCACCATTATGGCTATTAGCAGGGCAATTATCAGGACAATAGACTTCCCTAGAAGGAGGGTAGGGGGAGAATTCTATCTGCAAATATATTTCTTAGTTAGTTTGGCTGTATCACAACCGACTGTGATTGGTTGAACATTCAGTTTAATCCACCAGAAAAGACAGAACAAATAATACAACAAATATTGTGGTTAAACTCAAATATCCTAATTGGTAAAAAAAACTTTAACATGTGTAAGTGGGAAAAAGTATTATTTTATTATCATTATGTATCACATCCGACCGTGATTGGGGGTCCCATAGGCCAATGTGTCGGAGGAAACACCGTACACCTGGCCACCGTGTCGGCGTGCACTGCGCCCGGCCCGCCACAGGAGTCGCTAGTGCGCAATTGGACAAGGACATCCCTGCCGGCCAAACCCTCCCATAACCCGGACGACGCTGGGCCAATTGTACGCCGTCCCATGGGTCTCCCGGTCATGGCCGGCTGCGACAGAGCCTGCACTCGAAATGTGAATTTGAATTTCATTTTTTTGTGTTTGCATTGTGAGCAAGTAGCTCATTCATACAGAGAAGTAGTTTATAGGAATGACTCAATAATATCTATAGCCAGAATATTTGTCCCTAAACAGGTTTCCCAAGCTATGGTTAATTGAAAATGTCAAAATGTGTGTTCAAATTTAAAAACTGTAGTAGGTGCTTAACTGAGCCTTATGGGACACCTGTTTTGAGGAAACAAGGCAGACTGAAATAGCTCACTCATATAAAGAAGTACTTTTTTAAGAATGAATGACTCAAGTATATCTACAAAGTCTATATTCGCCCCTGAATAAGTTGCCCAGCCTATGATTCACTGAAAATGTCCAGATGTGTGTTACATTTTTAAAACAGCTTTAAAGAGTTGTGGGACACCTGTTCTGGGAGATACTTGCCTTACCGAAAATAAGGAGTACTACAGGGCTAACAAAAGGCCTAGAATTACCATGCATTAAAAATCACATTGTTGACATAATGTCAATTAGATTTTCACCCCACAGATTTGTCATGCACTGCTCTCACAGTACTAATGCCTGTATTATCTGAGATTAGCAGTACCTTTTCCCAAGGTCCATTCATATTTAAAAATGCACTTCCTGGCCTAAAGATAATGATCTATCATTTAGGCCCAGGCTGTGTACGTACCCTGGAGAAACCAAATGTAGTTGTGACTCCAAGTACAAGTATTATAATGTCAATGTCACATCAATGACCCAGAAAAGACTGATCTCGGGAGTGTTTTTCCAAAAGCAATAGAGCACATCACTGTTTCACTGTGAGGAAGATAAATCTTATTATTGGCTGAAGTGCTAATCACTAATTTTAGCCACTTATGGGCCCCTCTTCAAGGTCTAATCTCATTGGTTCATTTGATGCACCAGTTATGAGAATAGTCCATCAAGAGATTGAGAAAATAGCCTCAAAGTCACCCTGAGTCCATTTTTTGCCAGCTCTGTTGTACATCTAACAGTCTACTGTCAGTTATTTAGGACAACTTTACCCTGAAGTCCTCATAGGACCTGAGGTAACAGCTGCCTTGGCACAGGCCCTCTCAACCTACATACCTCATCTTTCACAAATAACATGGACATTTTAGACACTGTAGGTGAGACATCTATCAAGACAATGTCTTAAATGTCCACGTTAAGGCACAATGGCTGCTTATTGAGGCTGTACATTTATAGTAACTTGACTACACTCTTGCTCCATTACGAGACACATTTGAAAGTAGCTTGTTACACTAACAGTGCAGTACCAGTTAAAAGTTTGGACACACCTACTCATTCAAGGGTTTTATTTATTTTGACTGTTTTCTACATTGTAGAATAATACTGAAGACATCAAAACTATGAAAAAACACATGTAATAACAAAAAGTGTTAAACAAATCAACATATATTTTAGATTCTTCAAAGTAGCCAACCTTTGCTTTGCTGATAGCTTTGCACACTCTTGGCATTCTCTCAAACACCTTCAACTGGATTGATTTTCCAAAAGTCTTGAAGGAGTTCCCACATATGCTGAACACTTGTTGGCTGCTTTCCCTTCACTATGCGGTCCAACTCATCCCAAACCATCTCAATTGGGTTGAGGTCAGGTGATTGTGGAGTCCAGGTCATCTGATGCAGCACTCCATCACTCTTCTTCTTGGTCAAATAGCCCTTGCACAGCCTGGAGGTGTGTTTTGGGTCATTGTCCTGTTGAAAAACAAATGATATTCCCACTAAGCGCAAACCAGATGGGATGGCGTATCGCTGCAGCCATGCTGGTTAAGTGTGCCTTGAATTCTAAATAAATCACTGACAGTGTCACCAGCAAAGCACCCCCACTCCATCACACCTCCTCCTCCATGCTTCACGTGGGAACCACACATGCGGAGATCATCCGTTCACCTACTCTGCATCTCACAAAGACACGGCAGTTGGAACCAAAAATCAGAAATTTTGACTCATCAGACCAAAGGACAGATTTCCAACGATCTAATATTCATTGCTCGTGTTTCTCGGCCCAAACAAGTCTCTTCTTATTATTGGTGTCCTTTAGTAGTGGTTTCTTTGCAGCAGATCAACCATAAAGGCCTGATTCACTCAATCTCCTCTGAACAGTAACGATGTTTCTGTTACTTGAACTCTGTGAAGCATTTATTAGTTAACCCTAATGAACTTATCCTCGGCAGCAGGGGTAACTTTGGGTCTTCCTTTCCTGTGGCGGTCCTCATGAGTGACAGTTTATTCATAGCGCTTGATGGTTTTTGCGACTGCACTTGAAGAAACTTTCAAAGTTCTTGAAATTTTCTGGATTGACTGACCTTCATATCTTAGAGTAATAATGGACTGTTGTTTCTCTTTGCTTATTTGAGCTGTTCTTGCCATAATATGGCCATAATATGATACCCAATAGGGCTATCTTCTGTATACCACCCCTACCTTGTCACAACACAACTGATTGGCTTAAACGCATTAAGAAATTCAACTAATTAACTTTTAACAAGGCACACCTGTTAAATGAAATGCATTCTAGATGACTACCTCATGAAGCTGGTTGAGAGAATGCCAAGAGTGTGCAAAGCTGTCATCAAGGCAAAGGGTGGCTACTTTGAAGAATCTCAAATATAACATATATTTTGGTGTGTGTCATGTCATTGTTTTGATGTCTTCACTATTATTCTACAATGTAGAAAATAATTTAAAAAAAGAAACACTTGAATGAGTAGGTGTGTCCAAACTTTTGACTGGTACTGTAGATCAGATCAGTTTCTATGAGGTCGTCTTTTTATTCATTGTGACAATACATGCTGACCTCGAACAACACAACGCTCTGAGTGTGTTAGCACTTCCTGGCCTTATAATTTACCTTTAATAGCTTTTCATGAGAGTTACTACAGTAATAATACAGGCCTAGCAAGGCAGTGCTCAGGGCACCTACTGCATCGTGGCCTAGGTGTGAGGAAATTGCCAACGGGAGAGAGCAAAGTGACATCCCTCCTCCTATTAGAGCCGAAGAAAAATAAGGAAAAACACACAAGCATCTGGTCAAGTGGCTCTGAAACACCCTCTGGAGAGTTCAGAGGCAGCGACGAGCACAGGAGGAGAAAGTGAGAAGTCAGCAGCGGGAGGTGATATACAGTATAATCATCCTGATTAAAACAGTAGAGTGTTAAAACGGAGGGATGGGAAAGCGGATGGGGGGGTGTTACTGGATTTATGGTGACAGTAAAATGGAGGGCAACCGCCCCCTGTCACCGTTCTCATTACTGCAACTCGCCAACTCCTTTGGGTGTGAGAGACCTCCCTGATGGTGCACTCGATGGATCAATTACCAGTACTGAACGTCTTAGAAATGCAAGGCGAGAAGCACTCATGGGGACTCACTCATGCACACCCACTCACATGCGGAAATATCAATAACAAAACACCACACAGGTGCATAAATGTGCACATAGACTCACTCAAACGTATGCTACTTCAGTTATCACCCTGGCTAGCCCTTAAAAGCTGGTGAAGAAGTCCTCCAGACCCTACTTTAATGAACTGGGCTCTGACTAGGTCACAAATGACCTTTACCCTCCACACACACACACACAATAATTCGGACGAGGTGATGCACACACCCAAGGTCCTTATGCAGAACAAAGTGTCTGGCTAACGGATCATTCTTTACTTAAGTACTTTATTTGTTGCATCATCTGCATCATTTGCACAGCTTCTGTAGTCTGCCAGTTGGAAATGACCACCTCTAGGGCCATGTAAAGATGCATGACGATGATTATGATAGGCTTTTATGTTGGTACGCACCAACACAATGAAACAAAGGCTGTGTCCTAGACTAGTTGTGCAAAATTCTCTACCCTTCTCCCAAAGTTTGCAGTTGCACACTTCCAGTCATGGATTCAAAAGCAATGGATTGGTGTAATCATTGGCTAGATGGAGATTCCACCACTGTTAAATCCATTGCAAGAAGTGTGGGAGGAGGATGGAGAATCGGTACAGAGACAAGGTTGTAAACTACAACCCTGTGTGAGCGCTTTGCTCCCAACAAGCTGGTCTGTTAACAGTACCAAGATGCAGAGGGGTGAAACAAGGCTATATTTCCAATGTAGTTGTTAACATGCAATGCTATGTCTACGCCAGCTCAAAGTTGTATAACTACTAGAAGCTCAATGATTGTCATCCATAAAATGGCATGTTCATTAAACACACACATGCAGCAACAATCCAGGGTTTGCCATGTCGTGTGGGCTTTCACGGGCATATGCCCACCACTTTATTATATAAGCTATCATGTTATCTATAAGTTCTTAACTCCTCTTTAGAGTTCTGTCATGCTCTCCCATATCCTGTATCCATCTGGCCCCTGGCTCACAGCCATCCTTGAGCGTTTAGCTATAGGAGATGAGTTTAATCTTTATCTCAAAATAATCTTAATTGCAGTAATCTTCGGGCCTGGGCGATATCAATGGGTATACTCCGATGGTGCAGGCAGCCAATTCCATCAAATCTTCCTGATACAATTTTAAAATCCTGTCGTTGGCGTGCATTGGAATATGATAAGCTACCAGTAATCCAATAAAGGCATTACCGTACCATTAGTGTGGCACTTCCTGGCTTGTGAGGGACACACAGGGCCTTGTTTAGCCTAATAGAGTAGCCTTGTTAGTGTTTATTTATGGAAGCAAGATGTCAAAGCACTTAGGGTCGGAATGTGCCTCGTCCATTAAGGCCAACGGCCAATGATGTGCTATGGAAATCAAATCTTAGGCCTGGACTTAATCCAAGTCCTTAACCCCACCCCCCTTTCATATACATACACATCTGATACACACACACACACACACACACACACACTGCATACATCTGTTTTAATATTTTTACTTTAATATTTTATTTTCCCGTATATAATGATTTTCCAAAGGCAAATGATGTGTTTGTGTGTTGCATTAGGCTATTATAAGACTGTAACGGTCGTCGTACGTAATGGACCAAGGCGCAGCGGGTTGTGTGCTCATCTTAACTTTATTTGAACACTGAACAAAACAAAACAAGAATACGATCGAACACACAGTATTGCAGGCTACACACACAGCTATGCAAAAACAACTTCCCAAAAAGGACAGGTAAAAAACAGGGCTACCTAAGTATGACTCCCAATTAGCAACAACGATGTACAGCTGTTCCTGATTGAGAGCCATACCAGGCCAACACAAAGAAATACACAACATAGACAGAGCATAGAAATACAAAACATAGAACATAACCAAAAACCCCGGAATACTCTAAACAAACACCCCTCTACATAAACACATATCCCAACAAACCCCGAACCACATAAAACAAACACCCCCCTGCCACGTCCTGACCAAACTACAATAACAAATAACCCCTTTACTGGTCAGGACGTGACAAAGACAGCAAAATGATTTAATGGCTTATTTAACATTAGACTGCATTGGGCTAAATCAGGGTCACACAGAGTGATTTTTGAAGTCTTAAACAAAAGTATGTACCTCACACACATGGTTATGGGCTTACAAAAAAGAACACACGTGTACCATGAGTTTGCATCTCAACATTACACTTCATATACATCACAGAATGCTGAAATATAACAAAACTGTTTGACATAGAATCACCGGATAATCTGTATTTAATTCGGCCAAAGAGGGCACTTTTGGTAATTGACTGCCGGAAAGGGCTACTGTTGACAAATAACTAACTCATAATGTACATCACAGCCATACTGATCTTGTACATGTCTTAGCAGATGTGCTTGATTTCCATAGAGTAGCAGACAGTGGGTTAATCCTAAACCATGGGCTGGAAAGAAGAGAATACACTACTTGGGGCTGAAAAGATTGTTTCACAGCCAACACAGACTTGTTGCAGGGGCTGGTTTGGTGAAGTGAGAGTAACTAATATGTTTTATTCATGCTGCAAAAGGTTTCAGTGTAGTGCACACTCCGATGTGATGGCCATTTGAGCAAGAGCTAATGTACAACACACAGACTTGGTGCTTACACATGCACGCACATACACACACACACTTGGGGTCAAAGCCAGGTGGATGAATTACAAACATTTCTCCATAGGTGTTGGAGGCTTTGGTTACAACAGCTAATTGCTACAAGAATATTAGGTCCTCAGGGAAGAAGAGATCTAGAGATTGCACCATGCTTGTGGAAACCTGCTAAGGCTCTGTATAATTATTGAACATCTGAATCCTTTTCTCTTTATGAGAAATTATCCCCCATTTAATAAATAGGCCATATCTACTATATATTTAACCATATATTTAACAATGTACTGCAAATACAAAAATTCAGAATGAAATGATGGTGGTTTGTGATACATACAGTTCCAGTCAAAAGTTTGGACACACCTACTCATTCAAGGGGTTTTCTTTATTTTTACTGTTTTCTACATTGTAGAATAATAGTGAAGATGTCAAAACTGTGAAATAACACATATGGAATCATGTAGGAACCAAAAAAGGGTAAAACAAGATTCTTCAAAGTATCCACCTTTTGCCTTGATGACAGCTTTGCACACTCTTGGCATTCTCTCAACCAGCTTCACCTGGAATTCTTCAACATTATTGAAGGAGTTCCCACATACACTGAGCACTTGTTGGCTGCTTTTCCTTTATTCTGTGGTCAAACTCATCCCAAACATTTGGGTTGAGGTCGGGTGATTGTGGAGGCTAGGCCATCTGATTCAGCACTCCATCACTCTCCTTCTTGGACAAATAGCCCTTACACAGCCTGGAGGTGTGTTTGGGGTCATTGTCCTGTTGAAAAACAAATTATATTTCCACTAAACGCAAACCAGATGGGATGGGGTATCACTGCAGAAAGTTGTGGTAGCCATGCTGGTTAAGTGTGCCTTGAATTCTAAATAAATCACTGACAGTGTCACCACTACAGCACCCCTCACAACTCCTCTTCATCTGTCTCACAAAAAAACAAAAATCTCAAATTTGAACTCATCAGACCAAAAGGACAGATTTGCACTGTTCTTATGTCCAATGCGCATGTTTCTTGGCCCAATCAAGTCTCTTCTTATTATTGGTGTCCTTTAGTGGTGGTTTCTTTGTAGCAATTCAACAATGAAGGCCTGATTCACGCAGTCTCCTCTGAACAGTTGATGTTGAGATGTGTCTGTTACTTGAACTCTGAAGCATTTATTTGGGCGGCAATTTTAACTTATCCTCTGCAACAGAGGTAACTCTGGGTCTTCCTTTCATGTGGCGGTCTTCATGAGAGCCAGTTTAATCATAGTGCTTGATGGTTCTTACGACTGCACTTGAAGAAACTTTCAAAGTTCTTGAAAATTTCCGGATTGACTGACATTCAATATCTTAAAGTAATGATGGACTGTCATTTCTCTTTGCTTATTTGAGATGTTCTTTCCATAATATGGACTTAGCCCTAATTGGTAAAAGGCCATCTTCTGTTTACCACCCCTACCACAACACAACTGATTGGCTCAAACGCATTAAGAAGGAAAGAAATTCAACTAATTAACTTTTAACATGTCATACCTGTTAATTGAAATGCACTCCAGGTGACTACCTCATGAAGCTGGTTGAGAATGTCAAGAGTGTGCAAAGCTGTCATCAAGGCAAAGGGTTGCTATTTGAAGAATCTCAAATATAAAATAAATATTGATTCGTCTAACACTTTTTTGGTTACCATATGATTCCATATGTGTTATTTAATCGTTTTGATGTCTTCGCTATTATTCTACAATGTAGAAAACAGTAAAATACAGAAAAACCCTTGAATGAACAAACTTTTGACTGGTACTGTATATATATATATATATATATATATGAGAGAGATAGAGAGAGAGAAAGAGACCTTTTTTATATACAGTAACTTCGTAAAGTATTCAGATCCCTTGACTTTGTCCACATGGTGTTACATTACAGACTAATTCTAAAATGGATTCAATAATTTTTTTTCCCTCATCAATCTACACACAATACCCCACATTTACAAAGTGAAAATATGTTTGTAGAAATGTTTGCAAATGTATTACAAGTAAAAAAAAAAATTAAATACCTTATTTACTTAATATTCAAACTTTTTGCTTTGAGACGCAACATTGAGCTCAGGTGCACACTGTTTCCATTGATCATCCTTAAGATGGTTCTACAACTTGATTGGAGTCAAACTGTGGTAAATTCAATGATTGGACATGATTTGGATAGGCACACACCTGTCTAAACAAGGACCCACAGTTGACAGTGCATGTCAGAGCAAAAACCAAGCCATGATGTTCAAGGAATTGTCCGAAGAGATCCGAGGTAGGAATGTAGCGAGGCACAGATCTGGGGAAAGTTACTAAAAAGATTCTGTAGCATTGAAGGTCCCCAATAACACAGTGGCCTCCATCCTTCTTAAATGGAACAAGTTTGGAACCACCAAACTTCTAACTAGAGCTGGCCGCCCGGCCAATCTGAGCAATCGGGGGAGAAGGGCCTTGGTCAGGGAGGTGGCCAAGAACCTGATGGTCACTCTGACAGAGCTCCAGAGTTCCTCTGTGGAGATGGGAGAACCTTCCAGAAGGACAACCATATATGCAGCACTCCACCAATCGGGCCTTTTTGGTAGAGTTGCCAGACGGAAGCTACTCCTCAGTAAACAGCACATGACAGCCCACTAGGAGTTTGCCAAAAGTCACCTAAAGACTCTCAGACCATGAAACCAAGATTAAACTCTTTGACCTGAATGCCAAGCATCACGTCTGGAGGAAACCTGTCACCATCCCTACAGTGAAGCACGGTGGTGGCAGCATCATGCTGTGGGGATTTATTTCAGGGACTGGGAGACTAGTCAGGATTGAGGCAAAGATTAACGGAGCAAAGCACAGAGAGATCTTTGATGAAAACCTGCTCCAGAGTGCTCAAGACGTCAGACTGGGGTGAAGGTTCACCTTCCAACAAGACAACGACCCTAAGCACACGGCCAAGACAATGCAGGAGTGGCTTCGGAACAAGCATTTGAATGTCCTTGAGGGGCCCAGTCAGAGCCTGGACTCTCACATCTCTGGAGACACCTGAAAATAGCTGTGCTGCAATGCTCCTCATCCAACCTGACAGAGCTTGAGAGGATCTGCAGAGAATAATGAGAGAAACTCCCCAAATACAGGTGTGCCAAATACAGGTGTGTAGCGTCATACCGAAGACGCTGCCAAAGGTGCTTCTGCAAAGTACTGAGTAAAGGGTCTGAATACTTATGTAAATGTGATATTTGTTTTTTTTATAAATTAGCAAACATTTTTGCTTTACCATCATGGGGTGTCGTGTGTAGATTTACGATGAAAAAAAACTATTAAATCAATTTTACAATAAGGCTGTAACGTTACAAAATGTGGAAAAAGTCAAGGGGTCTGAATACTTTCCGAAGGCAATGTATATAAACATCACATTAAATCCAGAGGTTTTCACTTCTATTTACTGTTTCACTATAATTTACATTTAAACATAAAGCAATGCAATCAAAATGTGAAGATGTCTTTCTCCTTGTGTTGTTGACTGAGACCAGTTTGACTTTTTTGTATGAGAGCAGCACGCTGCAAACTAAGATTCACGTCAATTTGGCATCTTAATGATTGGCATTATTACTGTTTTCACTTGTATCAAAACTATCAGGAATCAGCTGCCTTCAACCATCTCCCATCTACTGAATCCAATATTTGTCCTGCTCCTTCAAGAATTCTGTTGGATCCTCTGGGACTCAAGCAGTCTCTTGGACTAGTGTGGGGTTCTGCTTACTTACTAAAGTATGCCATAATTACCAGTTACAGTTCTCACAGTCAAGGAGAATTGAATAATGATTTAGTAATATCTATGCTTTTCCCAACACACTCTCTTGCCTTGCAAGTTATTCTGTTTTGAATAACTTTGTAATAACCACAACTCGATACACTCTAGTTTTATCCAGAACAAGCCATTCTCAGAAGATAATATGGTGTTGTGTTCTGGTCTTGTGAGACTACCTATGTGGAAACACAATTGACACATACTTACACAAATGTTCCTGTCTACAGACCATGGCTGAACCCTTTTAACCCTAGCTGTAATGCCTCCATTCACTATGCAGTTAAGATGCAGAAAGGGAACGTAAAGTAGATGCTTGACTCTTTCCGATCTCTTTTAGGGAATGTTAGACCTTATAAGCTGTAGTCAACATGAGCACAACTGAGCCTTTCTACTTCACTTCAATGATTTCCTAGTTTTTGATCACCACAGGGTACTCAGTCCTTTGATATCACAGTCAAGTGGAGCTTTTGTATTGACTGTCTGTGCTGCAGGTCTATGATATATTATTTTAAATAAATATTTTTTTCTAGAGCTATCAAACGTATCGGTTGTGTGTATTTCAACGGAATGGCATGCGGGACTTAAAACTAGGCAAATTTATGATGATGAGTCTTATCTCAAAATTACACAATGTTTTCACCCGCTTGCTTCAAAAATAAGTATATTAGAAGAGAATTTGATCTAAAATCCAGCCAAGATGTCATATGTTGTGACTGGGACAAATTGGAGTGATTGGACCACAGGACAATCCTATGTCTTGTTAATTACTTTCACCCATGGGTTACCATGGCAGCAGCAAATAACCCAGTGGGCACACACTAGTGACAGTACTTACATACCCTAACCAGAAGCCATGGATTACATCCATCCACACTGAGCTAAAGGCTAGAGCTGCCGCTTTCAAGGAGCGGGACTCTAACCCGGAAGCTTATAAGAACTCCCGCTATGCCCTCCGACGAACCATCAAACAGGCAAAGCTTCAAAACAGGACTAAGATCGAATTGTACTACAGCGGCTCTGATGCTCATAGGATGGGGCAGGGCTTGCAAACCATTACAGAAATGGAAGCACAGCCGAGTGCTGCCCTTCCAGACGAGCTAAACTACTTCTATGCTTGCTTTGAGGCAAATAACACTGAAACATGCATGAGAGCACCAGCTGTTCTGGAAGACTGTGTGATCACGCTCTCCGCAGCCGATGTGAGTAAGACCTTTAAACAGATCAACATTCACAGCCGCAGGGCCAGACAGATTCCCAGGACGTGTACTGCAGCATGCGCTGACCAACTGGCAAGTGTCTTCACTGACATGTTCAGTCTCTCCCTGTCCGAGTCTGTTATACCAACATGTTTTAAGCAGACCACCATAGTGCCCGTGCCATGTCTGTAGCCATGAAGTACTTCGAAAGGCTGGTCATGGCTCACATCAGCACCATTATCCCAGAAAGCCTAGACCCACTCCAATTTCAATACTGCCCCAACAGATCTACAGATGATGCAATCTCTATTGCACTCCACACTTACCCACCTGGGCAAAAGGAACACCTATGTTGAAATGCTATTCATTGAGTACAGCTCAACGTTCAACACCATAATGCCGTCAAAGCTCATCGATAAACTAAGGATCCTGGGACTAAACACCTCCCTCTGCAACTGGATCCTGGACTTCCTGACGGGCCACCCCCAGGTGGTAAGGGTAGGTAACAACACATCTGCCTTGCTGATTCTCAACACAGGAGCCCCTCAGGGGTGTGTGCTCAGTCCCCTCATGTACTCCCCTGTTCACTGCACGGCCAGGCATGACTCCAACACCATCATTAAGTTTGCCGATGACACAACAGTGGTAGGCCTGATCACCGACAATGATGAGACAGACTATAGGTCAATGTGCGGGGGCACCGGTTAGTTAAGGTAATATGCACATGTAAGGTAGAGTTATTAAAATGACTATGCATAGAAGATAACATCAGAGAGTAGCAGTGGTGTAAAAGAGGAGGTGGGGGGGAAATGCAAATAGTCTGGGTAGCCATTTGATTAGGTGTTCAGGAGTCTCTTGGACCTAGACTTGGTGCTCCGGTACCGCTTGCCGTGCGGTAGCAGGGAGAACAGTCAATGACTAGGTTGGCGGGAGTTTTCTTACCATTTTTAGGACCTTCCTCTTAATTACTTGTTACTTCTATTTCTTATTCTTATCCGTATTTGTTAAAAACAGCATTGTTGGTTAGGGGCTCGAAAGTAAGCATTTCACTGAAAGGTCTAAACTTGTTGTATTCGGCGCATGTGACTAATACAATTTGATTTTATTTGATTTAGTTGAATCAACATTGTTTCCATGTCATTTCAAAGAAATTACATTGAACCAACATGAAATAGATGTTGAATTGACATCTGTGCCCAGTGAGAAGATGCTGCTTTGGTCCGCAGTCTGTAGGGCCAAACTTAGGCAGGGATTCATTTCGATCAGGCGGCAGGGAGCCTAGCAGTTAAGAATGTTGGGTCAGTAACCAAAAGGTTGATGGTTCGAATCCCTGAGCCGACTAGGTGAAGAATCTAGCTATTTGAACTTGAACAAGACACTTAACTCTAATTGCTCCTGTAAGTCTTTCTGGATAACAAAAAGCTATGCACCTTAAATGGGCAATCAGTAGTTGAATCAATAACAAAGCCTCTCCCTGCCACAGGGGCAAGAGAAATGAAACCACTCAAATATATAGACAAAGCTATGGATGCGAGGACTGATCATCCATGATGTCAAAATTATAGTTTAACCTAGTTTGTAAACTATAACACTGTGTAAACATTGTGTTCAGATTGGAATCCAGTTTTTGACTATGAAGTCAGCAAGGGTTATGCTTTGTGACCTTTGTACTAGCTCATCTATAGCCTGACAAGGCTGTTTGTAAGACAGCATTTAGCTACAGTAAAAAACTGAACAGATACAACTTTAGCCACATGGGACAACATTACTGCAGACAGGCTACATTTAACTGAGTTATCTTGCCACTTACTATCCATAGCTGTGTAGACATTGTAACTTTAATCGTTAACCTCAATGCTAGCAACAACATTGGCACACTGGCATTTTCCAATGTTAAAGGCCATGCATAACTTAACGAAGCTTGTCAGTTCTGCTTTCCTGAGTGGGCTGAAACTTAATATATTCTACTTTCTTCTCTTTATGCTCAGGCTAAGGTAAATTACACTGGCACTTTTAACTTTGAGTATCCCTAAGAGTTGCCCTACTTTCCAATTCATTCACCTCTCTACAGCCCGTTGAGGCCCAGGCATTGATTGGCCCATCTTGTTGCAAATTCATTACAGAGCTATCTAATGAAAAAGGCTTAAAGGAGGGGAGCTGTGAGCGGTTCCTATGTTTGTCGAGGAACCTGCAGAATTGTTAATGTCCTGGCAGATCCTCCAAAAGATCAAGCCATGTTGTGGCGAGGGGTAACGCTCCGGGACCATTTGTCCAACTAAATAAAGGCCTCACATTCACCAGATAACAACTGGCTGAATTTATGCATGGCATAACCAGCATGCAGACCCTGGAGAGTCAGCAAATGGCAGTGGTCTGGACCCAGAGGAGCCAGGGCCAATCAATTAAAACAGAAAGGAAAATTGTGTTTTTCAAATTCTAATAATTATTCTGAAAAGGGCCCTTTTTCTGAAATTAAATATGGGGATGGCGTCTTTTGAATTATGGCCGTGGGGGGATATGTTCTGGATGTAAGGCTCAGCTCGGAGAAGACTGCTGTGAACTAGCTAGTGTTAGAGTTCCATCAATATCAGATTTTAATTTGGAAAAGCGTTGGTGTGTCGCGAGGGGGCCGGACTGGCAGGGCCATTTGATGGATGGCCTATTCATGATTAATGGTCATTGGGGAAAGTTATGCCATACTGTGTAAATATCAGAGCGGGTCGCCTCTCATGTGTAGTCATTTCAGATAAGAGATAAGTACGTTTGACAGTATCAGCACACTATCTGTATGTAAGGAGGTAGCGAAAGGTATACTGACCATACTGGGACTGTGTTTGAAATGGGAAGTTTCTCTATAAGAGGTGGAGGGAATCATCGGATAGAAAGGTCATCTTAGTATCTCTCATTATAGTTCCTCAATATAATGGCAAGAGGGCTAGGTGTTATCATCCAAGTGAACACACACACACAATAAATGGCCATCGTAATTAGTCATGGGCAGAGCCAGACCTATTTGCAAAATCTGATTTGCAAAACATTTAAGTTTTACGTTTTCAAATTCACCTGGTGTAAGAAAATTGTTGCCATTTTAAAGCAAGTTTTCTGCAATTCTACACATTTTGACATGGGGCGTAGAGAATATTTTGCAATTTTACAACAAATTCTACTATTTTTGCCATGGGGCAGAGATACGTTTTTTAGCAGTTTTGAAGCAAATTTTATGGAATTCTAAACATGACTTATAGCATGTTATGAATATATTCTGTGTCAGAATGACTAACAAAGTCAATGGGGGCCCCCTGGAGGTCAGGGCTCCCGCGCAAGTGCTCTGCATATCCGGAAAGAAAGAAATTCTCACTCCAATCAATTTTAATAGAAAGGTAGCAAAAAATAATAAGATCTTGCTACCATGGAAAGGAAAATACCTGTCTCTTTGTGGAAAAATAATCCTGATTAATTATTAATATAATTATTTTTCAAACAAGTCATAGAAAGTTGGTTGCAATTTCAGTTTAATCCAGCAAAAAAGAAAGAACAAATAATACAACAAATATTATGGTTAAACTCAAATATACTAATTGATAAAAAAGGTATAATATTTGTAAATTATATCATAAATGGGACTGGTGGAGTTATGTCACACATAAAGCTAACAAAAATAGATGAAAATGTCTGCTCTCCCCAAAGTTACAACCAACTAATTGCAGCTCTACCGAAAAAATGAAAGATTAAATTGGAAGGGGGAAAAAGTCAGGAACTTGTCTGTCGGCCCTGACTTAAAGACAAAAATTGATTAAAGAAAATTGTGATGAATAAAAATATATACTAGTGTCATTTAAGGACAAAAAAAATACAGCTGTGCCATATACTGTAGATAAGAAAATAGCTGGGAAGAGATTTTCAATGTACCGATTCCAAGGCACATGGTTTATGACGCCAGATTTAAAACTTAGAATATTTGCATTTCAATTTTGTGTAAACTTATTTTTTTCCTTAACAATGGATTTTTTCTGGCCATTCTTCCATAAAGCCCAGCTCTGTGGAGTGTACAGCTTAAAGTGGTCCTATGGACTGATACTCCAATCTCCGCTGTGGAGCTTTTCAGCTCCTTCAGGGTTATCTTTGGTCTCTTTGTTGCTGCTCTGATTAATATTTTTTTTCCTTGCCTGGTCCGTGAGTTTTGGTGGGCGGCTCTCTCTTGGCAGGTTTGTTGTGGTGCCATATTCTTTCTATTTTTATTAATGGATTTAATGGTGCTCCGTGGGATGTTCAAAGTTTCGGATATTTAAAAAAAAACAACCCTGATCTGTACTTCTCCACAACTTTGTCCCTGACCTGTTTGGAGAGCTCCTTGGTCTTTATGGTGCCACTTGCTTGGTGGTGCCCCTTGCTTAGTGGTGTTGCAGACTGTGGGGCCTTTCAGAACAGGTGTATATATACTGAGATCATGTGACAGATCATGTGACACTTAGATTGTACACAGGTGGACTTTATTTAACTAATTATGTGACTTCTGAAGGTAATTGGTTGCACCAGATCTTATTTAGGAGCTTCATAGCAAAGGGGGTTAATACATATGCACGCACCACTTTTCCGTTTCTTTTTTTAGAATGTTTTGAAACAATTATTTTTATTTTATTTCACTTCACCAATTTGGACTATTTTGCCTATGTCCATTACATGAAATCCAAATAAAAATCAATTTAAATTACAGGTTGTAATGCAACAAAATAGGACAAACACCAAGGGGGATAAATACTTTTGCAAGGCACTGTAGCCACCATTTGCCATGATGACAGCTTTGCACACAATTGTAATTATCTTATCCAGCTTCACCTGGAATGCTTTTCCAAACGTCTTGAAGGAGTTCTCACATATGCTGAGCACTTGATGGCTGCTTTTTTTCCACTCTGCGGTCCAACTCATCCTAAACCATCTCAATTGGGTTGAGGTCGGGGGATTTTGGAGGCCAGGTCATCTGATGCAGCACTCCATCACTCTCCATCTTGGTCAAATAGCCCTAACACAGCCTGGATTTTTTGTTGTTGGGGGGGGTGATTGTCCTGTTGAAAAACAAATGATAATCCCACTAAGCACAAACCAGATGGGATGGCGTATTGCTGCATAATGCTATGGTAGCCATGCTGGTAAAGTGTGCATTGAATTCTAAATAAATCAACAATGTCTCCAGCAAAGCACACCCACACCATCACACCTCCTCCTCCATGCTTCACGGTGGGAACCACTCTTGCAGAGGTCATCCGTTCACCTACTCTGCATCTTACAAAGACACAGCGGTTGGAACCAAAAATATGGCTGCATCCAGATAGAGGGGAGAAATAGGTCAAGACGTAGGGTAGTTCTGTGTGAGTGGGACCAGTGGACTCAATAGGCTGAGTGAATGAGCAGCGGATGTCGTTAACCATCTTTGTTTGACAAGGTTGTCCGCAGAGAGGGAGGGAGGGAGGGGGTGGAGGATTAAGGAGTGAAGGTGTAAAAGTGTTGCCTTGGGTTAGAGGCAGAAGCTTGAAATTTAGAGTGATAGAAAGTGGCTTAGGCAGCAGTTTCAAACAGGGCATGACCATCTGGGTCATGTCTGAGTAGGTAGGGTAGGAGGAAAGGGAGACAGAAAAGGAAACAAAGTATTGATCAGAGACCTGGAGGGGGTTGCAGTGAGATTAGTAGGTAAATAGCCTCTAGTAAAGATGAGGTTCAAGCGTATTGCCTGCCTTGTGAGTGGGAGGGGACTGGGAAAGGGTGAGGTAAAAAGAGGCAAGGAGGGGAAATAAATAATTGGAAAGAAATTAATCAAAGGCAGTCATAAGGAGGTTGAAGTCGCCCAGTACAAAGAGCGTTGAGCGATTGTCAGGAAATTTGCTTATCAAGGTGTCATGCTCATTGAGGAACTCTAAGGCGACACGGCCACCACTGACACGGCCGCCGCTGAGAAAACAGGGGAGACCGAAGTACTAACACTAATTGCTAGTTGCCAAGCAGAGGTGAAACCACTCCCCATCCAATACAGCCACTGATTATGAAAACAACAACAGTCACAAATTGCCCTGTCCCTTAATCCTGGTGTCAGGGGCTGGCTCGAAGAACAACAGGAGAGGTAGAGTCAGGCGCAGGAGACAGAGAGTTCGTGACCACACTTCTTTATTTGAAGTAACTGGATGTGGTCGTCAAAGTATAGGGGCACAGCCCTTAAATATTCTGCGATGGTGTACACAAATAAAATAAACCACTGGCAGAAGGAAAACTCAGTACACGTTCTTTTCGCACACAAAAAAACCCGGACAAGCAACACAATCACATACAACCACATACATCCTACGCTAACCTAAATAACCCCCCCTTACTAATGACTAACCCAAAACAGGTGCGTGCCTACCTAGACCTAACCAAACGAAAGTGAAACAAAAAGGGATCGATGGCAGCTAGTAGGTCGGCGACGACGACCGCCGAGCTCCGCCCGGCCGAGGAGGGGCACCACCATCCGTCACTGTCGTGACACCTGGCTGATGTTTCAACAAGTTATGAGCAGTCAGCAGTTCACACACCAAGTAGGCTACTGGAAAGACAGCCAGCACTTAAAGTAGGCAATAGCTAGCAAAAAGACTACTAGAAAACAACAGATGAAAAGAAAAATTATCTATCAGTAATCTTCTAGCTATAGATTGAAGCACACTGAGATGGTGCCTGAGAAGCTGGTTATATACTCAGAAAATATCTGTTTTTTTATTGTTTGAACTGCGTATTGCCCCTTTAAACCTGAACTACATTATCACTGATTGAGTTGTTATGAAGATGAGCAAGATTACCTATCATTGATAGACTTCACCAAAGTCTCATTGTCCCAGTGTACTGAGGATGTTTACAATCGATGTCACATTTAATACCGAAGCATCTCTTACCTTCTAATCTAAAGCATACAGAAGTAGCATTCTAATTCACTCAGGGACACTCAACTCAACAAACCCTGAGAGTGAGAAACCTAGAATGTATTTTAAATATTCAATTAGGAGTTCGTTTTTGGGCTGGTTTCAAGGGCAAACCTTTTAATAAAACCAGTCATACTTATTTCTTGTTTAAAATGGCAGGGGAAAAAAGCGATTTCAGAGTCAATCACCTTGGATTACATAGTGATGGATTAAGATGAAACTGACCCATAGACATATTAATATGAAAGAAGATACCACGAAAAGGTTATAAACTGTTGAATGAAACATTTACAGGCACAACCATACAAAATAATTTCCACATGTATGTACAGGCATTCTTTAAAGTTTGCAAAACAATTAATACATGTTTACACTTCATTAACACCTCTACACATGTCCATGGCCCACTTGTTCTTACAATAATACATCAATCATCTTCTAATTTGTCAAAGGGAAATTAGCCACATAGCAGATCCTATCACACACTTACTTTACCCTTCACTTCATCATTGATCTGTGAATCATAATTTAAATAACCTATTATGGGATAATATCACAGCCTGCCATATCAAAATGATATACATTATGTTAACTTAAAACATCCAATTACCTACTGAGATTTTGATGCCTCAATCTCAAAGACTGAAATACAGTGTGCTGACATCAAAGGAACTCCACTCCATTGATTCAAAATTAAATGTACAGTACGGGGAGCCAAACATGGGGACACCTTGAATAATACCCCTGTGAAGGATCAAATATGTAAGTTTTATGTTTTATTTCTATGTAACATGGCACAATTCCATAAGCCTTTGCCAGGATCACAAAAGAAAGACTGAGGTGGACTAGCGGCTGCACCTCGTAATAACAATTGGGGAGATAGGTGACATTGTGAATCCCTGCCCGCACCCCTTTCTTCCAATTCACAGATATGCACATAGCCACTCCTGTCCCAGGCACAGCAGAGTTGATGAACGAGAGCGAAAGTGACGGTCCCAATCAGTGTGGATGATATAGACTGAACAAGCCTGCCAGCCAGCCCACCTCTGTCCCCGCACCCCCTCTCTCCGTTTCTGATGTGCCTCTCGCCTGGTTCTCCGGGGATCGCTAGGAGAATATGAGAACACCACCAGGCACAGGGAGCCGTAATGAATGGGAAGAGAGGGAAATGAAGAAAAGGAAAAATAGATGAGAAATAGAAGGCGGTGAAGGAGGGGAATTAATAGGTGCGAGAGAGAAGAATGAGAAATAGATCGGGACAGAAAAACAGGGCTAACAATAGGGTCAGGTTCTTTCAATATGAAAGCCTTAAACTGCTGATTGTGGGCTTGTGTAAAGCCATTGACAAGTGATTCAACCAATGTGTTTTTTCCAATATAGGCTCTAATGGGGCACTTTGGGTATTTCTCTGGCAGAATAGAACTATGTTAAAGTAGCACAAAGCAGAAATAGTCAAAACAGGACATTCTATACATTGTTGAATGGACTTAAATGTCAAAGATTAATGCTCTTTGATTGATTCCACTAGACCAGCTTCATGTTAACAACATTGTGTGTGGTCAGATAGAGTGGTCTCTGAGTTGTGATTCGATGCAACAGCTTGACTTGTTTTTAAAATAGTTAAAAATGCGGAGCATGTTTCGGGGGACGCATGTCCTGATTTTCACCTCTCCTGAGACCACTGGGGAGTTGCCGCACTGAGACAAGGTCTTTACCATGAAATTGGGGAGGAAATTGGTTAAAAATGCATAAACAAAAAACAAATTATGAAAATTGTGTAATTTGGTGCTGTTTTTTATCCCAGAGTATGGGAGCCAAATATTTCCACAAGCTCCCAAAAACAAATTAAAGAGATTATGGGATTATTTCTAAAAACACTTCAAATATCGCTATAAAGCAGTAGAATAAATCTATTAACATACATAGACTGAAATGTTCTTTCCAGAGGACTCTTTATGAGGATAAGTGGATGTTGAAGAAGCCTGCATTTTCCCAATAAATCCTGTCATTTTTCCACATTCTTCCTTTTGACTACCTGTCTGCAATTCAGATGTCATGGATTTATTTGACTATTTATACTGCATGTGATTCATTGTTTGTCGTAGGTGCACGTTCAGTTTGATTACACTGGCAGTATTCATTCTTTGTGGACTTGGAAAAGATTGAAAGGGTGTGTGGTCCAAATCCATAAAAAAATTTGAACCTATGCCAACGTCTTGCTCTGTTCATCCCATGGAAGAGCAACTTCTTCTGCCTGGCTGAGGCTACCTTGGCTATGCTTATCACTATAGGACTATGACGTTTGGACGGAGGGGTAAAGAACGCAAGTGACTCTAACGATTGGATGTAAATGCAACCACATCCAAAGAGAAGAGAATAATACTTTGTTTTACAGAGAATGGGAATGTGTCTTTTTGATGTGAACTCAATCCCCAAGACACAAACACCACCCAAGATGTTGGAAGCACAGTGTCAGCTGCAGTCAGGAAAGATGGATAGAGAAAGGAATACAGAAAGGTTCAAAGGGACATGAAGACAATCCAGAAATAGATCAACAGTTAGATAAGGGTAAAAGGGCAGGGAAGAAGAAGTGACAGAGAACGGGTGAAAGAAAGAGAGCATGATAAGAGAGACCCCCTCAGGGTGGGACAAATTTGATCCCACGCCTAGTCCCTCTCAAAACTGGTTTCAGGCAACTGTAGGAACAACCCCTGCTGGGCTTCAATCAGAATGCTCTGAATATAAATCCATGTCCCTCCACCCCGTGGCTACCTTTCTCCTCTCTTCTTCTACTCACAGTATGATGATAAAGAAGCTCTCGCCATGGCAGAGTGTGTGGGTAATGCGTCTCTAGCTACTCCCAGGCCTGTAAGCAATAGCCACAGAACATGTGACTCTTACAATGGAGGCTGGCAGGAAGTAGAATGAACTGCTTAATTTCAACACACCACCACATTCCAGCTACATCGGTATTCCCCTTCCAGCCTAATTTAATGGTGTTAGAATGATAAATATAGATAATCCATGTGCTTTGACATCTCTAGTTGGACTGAGACAGGAGTATCACAACCTTGAGTTGACATGGGGTGTATCTCCATTAAAGAAGAAGAGGACAGCAGTTTGCAGTGAGCCCCTCTCTGAAATTCATTTAGGGACAGTTTCCCAGACACAGATTAAGCCTAGTTCTGGACTAAAAAGCATGTTCAATGGCATTTCTCCATTGAAAGTGCTTCTTAGTCCAAGACGAGGCTGAATGCATGTCAGGAAACCATCTTTTTAATGTTTTGTCCCAAATTATCTGCAAAAAATCTGGAAAATTGAAAATGTTTATTTTTTATTTTTATATTGGTTAAACAACAAATGTAGCACTTCCCCCAATGTCTCCACCCTATTTGGCAACAAAATATATCCCTTTATTTAAAAAGTTGTTGCAGATAGTAATGACTGTAATTACTCAGAGAGGAGATGGAGTCCACCTCTTTGGAGTTGGAGAAAAATGGCCACTCTGTGTCTGTGAAAAAGGTCAGATTCCCACCGTTTACTATCCCGCTGACCCAGACTAGGACCACTTCACTTTGAGCCCTAGGGAGTTGTGGACATCACAGGGAGTACATTTTATTAACAGGGAAGGGAGCCAATATGCCCCTGTCTCCTTTGCCTCTTTGTTGTCCATGCAAGGGCAAGAAACATATTTCTCTTTCTGGTATGGACACGTCATTTAGACTGCAGACCATTTTTTTAATGTTATTTTAACTAAGCACTCTCAGAAAGAAGCATGAGAGAAGTAGTAAGAGCTCAATTATTACAGAATTTACTAGTTTGGGTAACACTTTACAATAAGGTTCCATTTGTAAAGGGTTTATAAAGGGTTTGTAATTACATTATTAAAGTTGATTGAATTATTTTTTTATGTATTATAAACCATTAATAAATGGGATATAACAAATTGGTGAAAATAGTGCGATAGCCAGTCAGTGCTTGCCAGGTAGTGAGCCACTATTTACCTCAAGCTTTTAACAATTTATAAATGCACTTATAATATTAAACCCCAATGTATCATCATGCAACCTTATTTTTAATGGGTACACAGTTAAACAATAGTTATTTTCTCACTTTTGGGTGTGATGCATTGTTGCTCTGTACCAGGAATGGTTGGTTTTCAGACGAATGGTCAACTCCCATGATGTGTCTTGCCCCACGTGTGAAACCCTGATTACGCATTGGTACACTTACTTATTCCAGGAATTTGTTTTTGCTTCTTTCTTTCTTTAGCAATGGCTTATTTTATGGCCACTCTTCCGTAAAGCCCAGCTCTGTGGAGTGTACGGCTTAAAGTGGTCCTATGGACAGATACTCCAATCTCCGCTGTGGAGCTTTACAGCTCCTTCAGGGTTATCTTTTGTCTCTTTGTTGCCTCTGATTAATGCCCTCCTTGCCTCTTTGTCTTTTGGTGGGTGGCCCTCTCTTGGCAGGTTTGTTGTGGTGCCATATTCTTTCCATTTTTCAATAATGGATTGAATGGTGCTCCGTGGGATGTTCAAAGTTTCAGATATTTTTTTTATAACCCAACCCTGATCTGTACTTCTCCACAAGTCTGTCCCTGACCTTGCTTGGTGGTGCCCCTTGCTTAGGGGTGTTGCAGACTAAGGGGGCCATTCAGAACAGGTGTATATATACTGAGATCATGTGACAGATCATGTGACACAGATTTTACACAGGTGGACTTTATTTAACTAATTATGTGACTTCTGAAGGTATTGGTTGCACCAGATCTTATTTAGGGGCTTTTTTATTGTATTTTTATTTCACCTTTATTTAACCAGGTAGGCCATTTGAGAACAAGCTCTCATTTAAAACTGTGACCTGGCCAAGATAAAGCAAAGCAGTGCGACACAAACAACACAGATTTACACATGGGATAAACAAACATACAGTCAATAACACAATAGAAAAAAATATATATACAGTGTGTGCAAATGTATTAAGATTAGGGAGGTAAGGCAATAAATATGCCATAGTGGTGAAATAATTACAATTTAGCTTCATAGCAAAGGGGTGAATACATATGCACAAACCACTTTTCAGTTTAAAAAATATATATATATGTTTTGAAACAAGTTATATTTTCATCTCACTTCACCAATTTGGACTATTTTGTTTATGTCCATTACATGAAATCCAAATAAAAATCAATTTAAATTACAGATTGTAATGCAACAAAATAAGAAAAACGCCAAGGGGGATGACTACTTTTGCAAGGCACTGTAAGTAACTAGCTAACGTTTGCTAGCACCTCTGTCCTACCTAGCTAGCTAGGAAACGTTAGCTAACTAGCTAGTATTTGGTAAAACCTATAACATATTTTTGAATATAGCTGGGTATCCCCTTTAATCTTTGGTAGTTGGCTATTAGTGTTAGCGAGTAATGTTAAACACTAACTAGCTATTATCATAGCAGTGAGTAACATAACTAGCTAAGCCTCAACGGTACAAATCATGATAATGATGATAGTACCCAGCTAGCAATGAGGAATATGCCCAGAAACGGCCCTCTTCCGGGGGGACGGAACTGATTTAATCAGCCCGGATTTGGGTGTTGGACTAAACCCGGAATCAAAACTGTCCAGAATCGGGCCAAATACGTCGGGCCTTTGATCGTCTACCAGAATTCGGCAGACTTTGCTGGCATCTTACCAAAATCCCCCCAGAAGCGGCCCAATGCAAATGTAAATAAATGTATACAAAATTACCTGATTTAGTAATTTTAAATATTACTATTATACATTTTATACATTCAAATTATACCCATCCACAAAAAAACATTTTGTCTTCGAGGAAACACCATACACCTGCTGACCGTGTCAGCATGCATGCGCCTAGCCTGCCACAGGAGTCGCTACAGCGTGATGGGAGAAGGACATCCCGGCCGGCCAAACCCTCCCCTAACTTGGACGACGCTGGGCCAAATGTGCGTCGCCTCATGGGTCTCACGGTCCGGCCGGCACGGGTCTTCAACCAGCATCTGTAAAAATGCAGTTTGCACTACGATGCACTGTCTTAGACCGATGCGCCGCTCGGGAAGTTCCAACTACAAAGTTTTTAATGCTTATCAATTGTCTTGCACAAAGTATCAAAATACTAAAATACTACACAGGACTCTTAAATAATTTTATTTAAATGTTAGTTGTATTTTTTATCAAAGAAACAATGAGCAAAATATGGAAAAATAAATAAATAATGAAATGTTAATTATATAAAGCAACCTGTGTAATCATCTGCCAGAGAGTAGCCTCAATCGGCCCGAGCCGCAAGTAATACATTTGGGCCAGATAACTCACACCGGTATCGGCCCGAGCTCAATCCCCGCATCCTAGCCATAAGTAATACTGCCGAAGGCGGCCCAGACTCGGGCAACATGACGTCGGCCGAGTCTGATTCTCAGCCGAGTGCCCCGACTCGTGCCCGAAATCGGCCCAGATCCACTGTGCTAGCTGGGTAGAGTTGAAAGGAGGCTGGTGTGAGGAGCTGTAGGAGGACGGGCTCATGGAATAAATGGAATTGGAATCGATGGAACGGAGTCAAACATGATACAGTTCCATTATCTCTTTTCCAGCCAATTACAATGAGCCCGTCCTCCTATAGCTCCTCCCACCAGCCTCCTCTGGTAGAGTTATATATAGCTAGAGTGTCTGATAAATTGTCATGAATTCCTCTTCTCTCTCACAGATTCCCATAAGGTCTCAGACTCCAGGATGGGAAAATGTTTAACAAGAATGAAACAGATGAAGACACAGAAGGGGACCATGAGACCTATGCTGTATTTTAAATAGTTCATCTGCTGTCAACTTCTATTCTGACTTGTAATGTTAAAAAGAGGAGAAAAAGAACCCCCAGTTTAGAACCCCAAGTTTATCTGAATTACTCACTATACCAATAATAGGCTTCAGATTAGACACTGCAGTTAAAATGGTTTTCCCAATGTATCCTTATATTAAATTACATTTTGATCTTACTATGTACAGTACCAGTCAAAAGTTTGGACACACCTACTCATTCGAGGGTTTTTCTTTATTTTATTTACAATGTCTTTATTTTTATGTTGATAACTCAGTTATAAATGTTCATATGTCTGTCACTTTAAAATAAGGTATACTTTTAGCAGTTATACATGTTTCTAACACAGTTATAAATGTTCATAGTTATGTCACTTTAAAATAAGGTATATTTTAGCAGTTATAAATGTTTATAGGTCTGTCATCTTGAAATAAGGTATACTTTTAGCAGTTATAAATGTGGCTTAATAATTTATGATTATGATTTGAGAGTTCACTCAGAGCTTAGAGATACTTATAGGCATTATGTGGTACTCATCACTACATACATGAGAGAAGATTCAACACTTTGTTAAACATGTTCAGTCAATGAATGGTGGGTATGATGATCAAAACATTAAACATTGTGAAAGGATACCTCCTACACTGTTTAACCAAAGGTATTACAGTTACCATTTCACACCAGAGCATTCACTATACTTAGACTATCACAGACAAGTGGTACATGTGTTGATTATCTGGTAAGGGGTATATGTTAGGAATGATGGTTAAATGGGCAGGTGGGACGATAGCGTCCCACCTGGCCAACATCCGGTGAAATTGCAGAGCGCGAAATTCAAACTACAGAATTATAAATATTTAACTTTTATAAAATCACAAGTGTAATACATCAAAAATAACTTCTTGTTAATCCAGCCGCTGTGTCAGATTTCAAAAAGGCTTACAGCGAAAGCACACCATGCGAATATCTTAGGACAGCGCCCCGCATACAAAGCATGAAAAACATATTTCAACCAGGCAGGTGCGACACGAAAGTCAGAAATAGCAATATAATAAATGCCTTACCTTTGATTATCTTCTGTTGGCACTCCCAGTTACATCACAAATGGTTCTTTTGTTCAATAATGTATTTATTTTTATCCCTAAAAACTCAGTTTAGCTGGCGCGCTTCAGTCAATAATCCACCCAGTTTCCCTCCATCAAAATGCACACAAAATGAATCCCAAACGTTACTAATAAACTTTTCCAAACAAGTCAAACAACGTTTATAATCAAACCTTAGGTACACTAATATGTAAATAAATTATACAATTTAAGACGGAGAATCATTATTGTCTTTACTGGAGAAAAATACAAAAGAACGTGCTCTCTTCCACACGCTTGGAAACACTACAGACAAAATGGGAGCCACCTAGAAAAACTACATTTTCTGGCTCATTTTTCCAAAAACCAGCATAAAACTGACATCTAGTGGAAGCCCTAGGAACTGCAATCTGGGAGGATTTCGCCTTATAATAAAAGTGACAGCCATTGAAAACAGTGGTAGGCTGAATATTTTTTTGGGGGGGATGGTTTGTCCTCGGGGTTTCGCCTGCCATATCAGTTCTGTTATACTCACATACATCATTTTCACAGTTTTAGAAACTTTAGAGTGTTTTCTATCTAAAATTATATGCATATCCTAGATTCTGGGCCTGAGTAATAGGCAGTTTACTTTGGGCACGCTTTTCGTCCGGACATGAAAATACTGCCCCCTATCCAAGAGAGGTTAAATAATGTCCTGGATGTAAATTTGGCCAAGGCGTCAGGGTTTAATGGTGGGTCAAGACACATCATGAAAACCAACCTTGTGTTCCCGTCACAAACAAATGTGGAAAAGTAACTATTGTTCAACTCTGCAACTATTTAATAAGCATTTGTAAGTGCATTTATAAATGGTTAATAACTGGCAATATTTGGCAAACACTGACCAGTTATTGCACTATTTTGACCAATGTAACTGTTTATTAATGGTTTATAATCCATTTACAAATGACTAAATAGTTGTTACAAATGTAATTATAACCCCTTTATAAACCCTTTACAAATGGCACCTTACTGTTAAGAAAACGGCACAGTATCTTGTGTTTCCCTTCAAGGAAGTACCTGTTTAACCACTACCGTTTAAGCCTATTAGTCCCGGGACACTAGCAAAAATCACCCCTTATATTCAGTTTCACAAAGCATTTTACCATTTTCTTTTCAGGATAACCAGGGCTCCTAGTAGAACACAAAGAGTTTGACATAAACAGTTGCATTCATGAGTTTTATTGACAAATGTCAATAAAAAAAAGGTCAGCCAAAGCAAAAAACTGAAGAAAATGTATTTACACGAATGCTGTAAGTACCAACATTTTTGGCTCAGTGGGAAATGAATATCCAACTTGTAAGTGACAACTGTGTGGCATTTGTGACAGCAACTATGTGAGCTTATTACAGTATTATATACAATATGTCATGGGATTTGTATGTAGAAGAACCCCTTACCTTCTCACGACTTTGTAGCTCAAACCATTCTGACTCTACATATGTTTTTGTAAAAAAGACCCCGCCCGGTCCCCTTTGGGATCTACCCTTGTCTCACAAACACACACTCTAGCTCAGCCCCCTTTAATCTTTAATGTAAAAGATATAGACAAATCCAATGGTACAACCCAGAAGTCTGTAGCTCAAAGACACAATGTTTAAAAGCGGTTAGAAGTCCTAAATCACACCGGCACAACGCATTGGGTTAAGGGCGTTGAATAGAGCCCCTCGACATTTTTGTTAGGTAAGGGCATACTTAAGGGGTTTTACAGTAGTTTGAAGACATGCATGGCAAAATGAGTCTCTGGTTACCGTGGAGATGACCTTCATCACATTGATTTTAGGAGATCACAAAACATCCTTCTATTGTTTACCTAAATAGCTAGATAAATACATTACGTAGCAAACAGGTTGATGTTTTCCCTTTGCAACCAGGCAAGAGGAAAGCAACATTCACCAACATTCATTGATATCCATACTGAATGAAGCGCTTAAGGGAACTCATGGGCACTCTTAACTTTTTCACTTAATTTAAGGGGGAAATTCACCTTAAAATGTTTTGTGCAACTGACTTACTATAAGGGAAAAGATAAGTGGAAATTTAACGTAGCCCTTTCCTGCAGTCAAATTACCTAGTGGTCTCATGGGTGGAATGTTAATAATATTTTTCATAATTTCATCATTAATAAACGTTATTTCAAAAACGCACAGTTTTGTTATAATTCAGTCTTCTGTGATGTATAATATTGGGATGCAAACTCAAAATGAATACATTTCAACTCTCTATCTGACATGGTATCGGTGTCTTATTTTTAAGCACTTAACCATATGTGTGAGGTGTGTAATTTTGTTTCAAAGCAGATTTCAAAGCAGACACTCTGTGTTTCCTGGTATCTTTTATGCAATCAGCCTCGGAGCACAAAAGTCACATGTTTCAATAGCAGTATTAAATTGTCACAGAAACTGTCTAACAAATATCTTGATAAGACTTGATGTTTCATTTGAATAAAGATAACGCAGATTGTGGATCGTACCTGGGTCGTGTTAATCAGGGCACACACACACACACAACGTAAAATGTAAAAGAGTGTTTGGACAAGTTCAGATAGTACCTCCCCATTTTGGACAGTTTTCTTCCATTACATTTCTACTGAATGTGTGCCTGTTGTCCTCCTACCATGTCTCTATCGGTGTCAGCTACTGGCAAGAGTCAGAGCCACTAGAGGGCACTGTGAGGAGCGTCCCTTCCCTTCGCCAGATGGAATGTAATGTCATGGCATATTAGGTGGCAGTTAAATTTCTAGTTGTAATTAATATCTTAATGTTCTCTCACTGGTACCCAGAGAAAACAGGCTTCTTTCTCACTCTCACCCTTTGCCATGGTTCGCCATCGCCAGTCCGTGGGGTCTCTGTGTCATGCTCGCTTACTCAATAACTGTAGCATAAACATGACTTTGACTTTGATTGGAGGTCATCCACTTGTACACTCACTAGTCGTGGTGTGTGGGCTGTTTGAATTAAATGCACAATCCGTAATAGCTTCATCGTGTCTCAGCTTATCATAACCAAAAAACAAAGGACCTTTTATTTTATTTTTATTTATTTATTTCACCTTTATTTAACCAGGTTGGCAAGTTGAGAACAAGTTCTCATTGACAATTGCGACCTGGCCAAGATAAAGCAAAGCAGTTCGACAACATACAAAAACACAGAGTTACACATGGAGTAAAACAACATACAATCAATGATGCAGTAGAAAAAAATAAGACTATATACAATGTGAGCAAATGATGTGAGATAAGGGAGGTAAAGGCAAAAAATGCCATGGTGGCAAAGTAAATAAAGTATGTCAAGAAAAACATTGGAATGGTAGATTTGTAGTTTGAAGAAAGTTCAAAGTTAAAATATAAATAATATGGTGCAAAGGAGCAAAATAAATAAAATAAATAAATACAGTAGGGGAAGAGGTAGTAGTTTGGGCTAAATTAAAGATGGGCTATGTACAGGTGCAGAGATCTGTGAGCTGCTCTGACAGCTGGTGCTTAAAGCTAGTGAGGGGGATAAGTGTTTCCAGTTCCAGAGATTTTTGTAGTTCGTTCCAGTCATTGGCAGCTGAGAACTGGAAGGAGAGACGACCAAAGGAGGAGTTGGCTTTAGGGGTGACCAGAGAGATATACCTGCTGGAGCGCGTTCTACAGGTGGGTGCTGCTATGGTGACCAGTGAGCGGAGATAAGGGGGGACTTTATGTTGATAGAAGATGCTGTAAACAAATAAGGCATAGAGTGAAGTCCTGTTTAACAAAAAAGTAATGTAATTTGATGCAAAGCGTGTTATAGCAAACTATACAGCCTACTACAAGCATTTTAGAGGCCTTTTCCTCAACATATTCATGGTAAACGTTGCCTTGCATGTTTAATTACCTTTAAAAGTTGCGTTTAATTATCTTTAAAAGTATGTTACAGTGTGCACATTATAAACTGGGTGGTTCGAGGCCTGGATGCTGATTGGTTGTTAACCGATTGCTTGTTAGCCGTGGTATATCAGACTGTTTACCACGGGTACGACAAAACAGTTATTTTTACTGCTACAATTACATTGGTAACCAGTTTATAATAGCAATAAGGTACCTCGGGGGGTTGTGCTATATTGCTAATATATGTATCCAGGCACTACACATTGCATCGTGCATAAGAACAGCCCTTAGCCATGGTATATTGGCCATTTACATTTACATTTTAGTCATTTTGCAGACGCTCTTATCCAGAGCGACTTACAGTAGTGAATGCATACATTTCATTTCATGCATTTTTTTTTTTGTACTGGCCCCCCGTGGGAATTGAACCCACAACTCTGGCGTTGCACACACCATGCTCTACCAACTGAGCCACACCCCCTCGGGCCTTATTGCTTAATTGGAATGAAACCTGCCCTTAGTCTTGCGGTGTGTCCTTTGTTGAGCACCACAAATACAGTATCTCATAAAATGGATGTGTTATTTCTCTGTAAAATGCCATGGGATGCATTTGCTTCATTGTTTATGTCTTTGTTGGTGGCCCACTCTTTAATGGTACATTCTAGAAGTTGAATTAAGGCACATGCAAAACTTCGTAGGGTGATAAGAGTGACACACAGGGCCTGATGAAGAATTTAGAAATTGTGAGAGAACGAAGCAAACATCCAGCACTGTTGTATTAATTGCTGCTGTTTTCTTTGCCAGGTCTCCCTTGCTGAAGAGACCCTGTGTCTCAATGGGTTTTTTCACTGTTAAGTAAAGGTTAAATTAATAAAGCAAATTAACTGTAGCTGTCATTGAGCATAGTTACATGCACACAATAATGTGATTATTGTGGATAGTCGGGTTAATGTAATAGTTTGCTTAAAACGTTTAAATGCTTTGCAAGAATAATAAT